>NC_136068.1:704724052-705423175 GCF_964261635.1 Lissotriton helveticus | reverse complement strand
AGGGAGAAAGAGTGAGAGAGGGAAAGGGAGGGAGAGGGAGACAGAGGGAGAGTGAGGGAGGGAAAGGGAGACAGAGAGAGAGTGAGGGAGAGTGAGGGAAGAAAAGTGAGACAGAGGGAGGGAGGGAAAGAGAGGGAGAGGGAGGGAGGGAAAGTGAGGAAGAGGGAGAGGAAGGGAGGAAAGGGGAGGGAGGGGGAGGGAAATGGAGGCAGAGTGAGGGAGGGAAGGGAGACAGAGGGAGAGGGATGGAGGGAGGGTAAGGGAGACAGAGGGAGAGGGAGGGGGAGGGAAAGGGAGGGAGAGGGGGAGGGAGACAGAGGGGAAGGAAGGGAAAGGGAGGGAGAGGGATAGTGAGGGAGGGGGAGGGAGGGAAGGAAAGGGAGGGAGAGTGAGTGAGGGAGGGAAAGGCAGACAGATGGAGAGTGAGGGAGGAAAAGGGAGAGGGAGGGAGAGGGAGGGAGGGAAAGGGAGGGAGAGGGAGGGAGTGAAAGGGAGGGAAAGGGAGACAGAGAGAGAGTGAGGCATGAAAAGGGAGACAGGGAGAGGGAGGGAGAGGGAGAGAGGGAAAGTGAGACAGAAGGAGAGAGAGGGAGGGAAAGGGAGGGAGAGGGAGGGGGATGGAGACAGAGGGGGAGGGTGGGAAAGTGAGGGAGTGGGAGAGGGAGGGAGGGAGGTAGAGGGAGGGAAGGAAAGGGAGGGAGAGGGAGGGAGGGAAAGGGCGGCAAAGGGAGAGAGAGGGAGGGAAAGGGAGACAGAGGGAGAGTGAGGGAGGGAAAGGGAGACAGATGGAGAGTGAGGGAGGGAAATGGAGAGGGCGGGAGAGTGAAGGAGGGAAAGGGAGACAGAGGGAGGGAAAGAAAGACAGAGGGAGAGTGAGGGAGGAAAAGCGAAATGGAGGGAGAGGGAGGGAGAGTGAGACAGAGAGAGAGAGGGAGGGAAAGGGAGACAGAGTGAGGGAGACAGAGTGAGGGAGATAGAGGGAGGGAGACAGAGGGAGGGAGACAGAGGGAGGGAAAGGGAGACAGAGTGAGGGAGTGAAAGGGAGACAGAGTGAGGGAGACAGAGGGAGGGAGACAGAGGGAGGGAGACAGAGTAAGAGAGAGAGAGAGAGAGAGAGAGAGAGATAGAGAGAGAGAGAGAGAGAGAGAGAGGGAAAGAGAGCGAGAGAGAGAGATGTGTGTATGCCGGGTCTGGTGGGTCAGTGGACGAAGGCATCCACTGCAGGGACAAGTGATGAACCTCATGGTCAGTTTTTTTTTGTTGCTTGCTGAACCAATCAATAAAAATAATAAAAACAAAGCAAACCACCTCCCATCGCTCCTTCATGCACCTCCCACCAGATATGGCAATAAAGGTGGCCGGAACACACCTCACTTCCTGTTTCTTTTTTTTACTTTACTAAAACTTATGGAGTCGGTAGAACCTGGTACGGTAAGCTCTGAGGGGCGAGACCTCTTAGAGAAGAAGAAGAGTTCCAGTCCCTTTTCTTAACTTCTGGGTAAGTGGGGTGCAGTGCTGGACACAGTGTCAGGAAGTCTATGAACATGCTTCTGTGGGGTTATCTATCTCTATTCCCCTTCATTACTTTACGTTATTGGCTGTGCCTCTACTTATCTTATATGTCACCCTGGTCTCACCTACCTAGCTGGTGTTACCTTAGGAGCAATGCTTCAATGCGTTTCGAACTCTGGGATCATTGGCTGTTGTAATGTTCTCAGCATGGTGATATTTCCCTACCTTGCTAGCTCATATGTGTTGCACCTTGTGCATACATATAAAGCATTGGTTTGTCTGTCTCTCCTAAAGAACCCAGATCTCAGTGTTTTTGCTCTCCTGAGTGCCAAGTTTCTATTGCTATCTGCATTCAACATGCCTACAGTCACCTTTGTGTAATGAATTCCATATCTGGACAGAGAGATCTCTTTTTATTTCACAGATTTGAATCCTTCTTAATGTTGTTTTCCTTTAAATTGGACTAGACAGAGAGTTCCTTAAACATGGTCCGCCTTACCCCTATACCATGGCACTAGAATTATGAGCCGAGGAGGACACCATTTTGTGGCAGGAGTGACTGAAGTTTGAAGCAAGAAAAGGCTAATTATGTAGTGTAATGCAGCACATTTTGTAGCAGCATTGTTACTTCATTATGTTGTCATTTTTACACATTAACACAGCATTGGCAAGGTTTCCAGCTGGTTAATATCAGTTTAAATGCTGCAAACAACAAATGAAAGATGACTTGCCTCTGCGTGACAAAAAGCCTGCCACTGCCTGGCAACATGTGCTTGAATTTTTAGTACCTTTTGATCTGCTTGAGCTAAAAAAAATTGGGTAAAGTCTGCAAATCATGCAGAAGATGGTAAATTGTTTGGCAGAAGCAGCAAATTCATATTTATGCGAAAAACACCATATCTGCAAAATTGCATAGTAGCATAATTCCAGTGCCCTGCCCTATACACAAGCATATAGAACACATAAACCTAGGGCAGAGGCCTCCAATTTATTTTCTCTGACCTCCTCTGCCCCCTGCTCGCTCAAAACCAAAATGTTTGCAAGTCAAGCCCCCCTCCAACATATATGGCAAGGATTGGGGTAGCGGAGGATACAGGGCTGAACACGGGGCTTGGGGCATAGTACGTTATTTCAGGGGCACTTTAGCAATAGCTCATTGTCCATAGTGAACGTGAGAATTATAAAAGAGCAAATGCATTAAAAAAAAATCAGAAGCTGGCCACAAAGCACTGCCCCCCATCACTGGGGTGGTATGATCCCTTTACACTTCTGGCTCCCAACACAGCTGAACCTGGTGCACTAATGATAGCTGTGACCATGAGTAGTAGGCTGTCTCCTGTGCTTCTTTCCCTCCTTCTCCAATATGCTTGGCCATCACTCCAATCTTGAAACAGCCTCTATGCCCCTTTCAGAAAAAAGACCTAGCTCCCACGTGTTGCCTCCCTACAGCCCCACACCCTCTCCGGGTTGCTCAACTGCTAGCCAGGAAACTGAGCCCCTTTGCACCTTTTGTAAAGTAAGACGGTTCCACCTGTGAATTAGTGGGCCTCTCACACCCATGAACCCTATTGCCACTGCACCTGCTTCACTAATAATGGCTACTACCTCACAAAGTGAGCTGAATCTGACTTTTGTTACAACGCTGGTCCCCGTCTTGTCCCAACAACCTACCACCATCTCTGAGCCCTAGCGAAGGTGTCTCCTCTACTTCAATTTTGCCCTCTCTTGGGTCCTTGCTCTGAAGCCCAAATGAACACTGGCACAGCAAGGGTGCACTGGCCACTAATGCAAGGAAGAAAGGTTAGTAACACAGTCGTAATTGGGGTTTAGCTAGCCCCTCACAACATTTTGTGGTGTTTTGTTGGCCCTTTGATGTGATGTGCCAACTAAACCCTACTGCACCTTCAGCACCAATGATACCTACAGCCTTGTCTCCTCTGCCCACTCCACTGAGTCAAAACAGACTGTCGCTCCTTGATGTAGATAAAAAGGGACGAAAGCCCCACATCTAACCCTTGTTTTTGGGCCGTGTTCGATGCACAGTTATTTTGACCTAGACCCTAATGCTAGCAAAAATGGGCCTTCTTTTCCATTTTTGGTAGTAAAACAGCCATACGTGTGATGCTGTGGCCCATCTTAATCCTGGCCCTAGTACCACTGCACCTACTGCACTAATTATAATCATAATTGAAAGAATTAGCTCGCACCATGTGCCCCCTTCCTTTGGGACATCTCTTAGAGGATATCTATGGACCTCGCTTCTTTCCTCTTTCTCCTGGGCCATTACTTTGAGGTCCAAGGGGTCCAGACTATCAAGGCACTGCATCTGAATACAACTTTACTGCAGCCGCAGCTGGTAGTGGGAGTACCGGCCAGGCAGTGACGTGGGGAGGGGGGGAGGCAGGGTGGGGCTAGTAATGTATGGAATCCGGACCTTCACAGGTAAGTAAACATAAAAATAAATAAAACGAATTTCGTTGCATGCACTGCATCGCATTTGGTGATGACATTTCTGCCCTTTTTGTGACCTTTGTGCCTCTGTGCCACTCCTTTCCCCCCGTTTTTTTTGTGTGACCTTTCTGCCCTTTCTTGGGACCTTTGTGCCTATGTGCCACTCGTTTCCCCCCATTTTTTGTGACCTTTCTGCCCTTTCTTGGGACCTTTCTGCCCTCTGTGCCACTCTTTTCCCCCCATTTTTGTGACCTTTCTGCCCTTTCTTGGTACTTTTTTGCCTTCTGTGCCACTCGTTTCCCCCTGTATATTTGTGCCCTTTTGCCCTTTTTGTGACCTTTCTGCCTTCTGTGCCACTCGTTTCCCCCTCAATTGTTGTGCCCTTGGCCTTCTGTTTCCTTTGTTGCCCCTCGGCGCTGCGTCTCCTGCGGCGCCTCCCCCTGACTGCCCATTCGCTGCCCCCACCTCCCAGCTGCTCCTCTCTCCCACCTCCCCATATAGGCCGACCGCTGCGCGGTGAGCAGAGCGACCCTTGACCCCACCGCACAGCACCGCATGTGCCTCCCTGCCCCAGCTGCCGATGCTGAGGAAGTTCAAGGCCATCCACCACCCGCAGGCTACCACCAGCACCTCACCCCTGGTGGCCAGTGGTAGGCTGTAGGTTTGCTCATCCTCCATTGTATTGCCTGTACTTTCATTGCTCCTGTTGTAGTGATTGCATTTTCATTGTTGTGTCTGTGACTGCTGTTGTCTGTCTCCCCCGCTGCCTGTACGTGGTCTGTGCCCGTTCTCTCCCTCTGTTCCCCTCGCTGCCCCCGTGTCTCTCCGCCGGGTTTTTCCGTCTGCTCCCCTCGCGACCCCTCAGTCTCTTTGCCCATTTTCACCTTCTGTTGCTTAGCTGCCCCAGCATTTCTGTGACCTTTCTGCCTTTTCTTGTGACCTTTATGCCCTCTGTGCCACTCGTTACCCCCATTTTTTTTGTGACCTTCTGCCCTTTCGTGGGGACCTCTTTGCCGCTGTGCCACTCATTTCCCCCTGTTTTTTGTGACCTTTCTGCCCTTTCATTTGACCAGTCTGCCTTCTGTGCCACTCGTTCCCCCCCGTTTTTTGTGACCTTTTTGCCCTTCGTGTGACCTTTTTGCCTTCTGTGCCACTCGTTTCCCCCTGTATTCTTGTGACCTTTTTGCACTTTTTGTGACCTTTCTGCCCTCTGTGCCACTTGTTTCTCCATCAATTGTTGTGCCCTTTTGCCTTTTGTTTCCTTCGTCGCCCCTCACCGCCCCCTCAGCTGAGTTCCCTCTGGCTCCACCCCCCTGACTGCCCATTCGCTGCCCCCGCCTCCCGCCTCCCAGCTGCTCCTCACTCCCACCTCCCCATACAGGCTAGCCGCTGCGCGGTCATGCCGCTGGGGCGCGGCAAGCCCATCTGCGCCCATCCGCGCCTGGACCTCGCCCAGCGCCAGAACCCCTGGCCCCCGCATTCCCCACGATGACCGCTGCCACTACGACGCCAGCACTCTGCACGCTCTCAACCCCGGACAGACCCACAACTGCTTCAAGGCTGCTCCGAAACGCACACGCGGTCCTTTCACCTGCTGGAACTGCAGCTACACCAGCCACAGAGCCGAGGAACCACCCGCCAAGAAAGACCTCAACCACCTCTGATGCATACTACTGAACACCTGCTCCGCACGCATACACGCCATCGAGCTCTGGGACCTGCTCAACACAACCTCCCCGGACGTCGCCTCCCTGACAGAGACCTGGTTGAACAACTCCTCCGCACCTGACATCGCCATAGCCGTCCCAGATGGCTACAAGATCACCTGCAGAGACCGCACCAATGGAGTCGGAGGAGGAATCGCCATCGTCCACAAGAACAGCATCAGGCTCTCCACTAGCACCGATGACACGCTCAGCACCGCCGAACACATTCATTTCCAGATCCGCACAGAGCCCAACTCCACCCTCAGAGGCACCCTCGTCTACCGACCCCCCGCCCCCGCCCCCAGTTCAGCGAGTCCATCGCCGACTTCATCAGCATGCACGCCCTGACCTCCACTGACTACATCCTACTCGGAGACCTGAACTTTCTCCTTGAGAACAACAACGACAGCAACTCCACCACCCTGATCGACAATCTCGCCAACCTCGGACTGAGGCAACTCATCACAATGCCCACCCACTTCGCCGGCCACGCGCTCGACCCTGTCGTCTCCTCAAGCCCGCTCGTCTCCGTCAGCCACACCACTGACGTCCTCTGTACTGACCACCACTGCATCCACTTCACCTTCCAGAAACCCACCACACACCACCGAACCCAACAGATCCCCTGCCGCCGCTGGAGCAAAATCACTGAAGACCAACTACATTCAAACCTCACTCTCAGCCCACCCACCGAACCCTCCAACACCGACGTCACTGCCCACAACCTCAGACGCTGGATCGAGGACTGCGCCAACTCCCTTGCCCCACTGAAGAAACCCCCCCCACAGAGACACCAGCAAGAGGGCCAGCTGGTTCACCCCAGAACTCCTAGATTCCAAGCAAGCCTGCCGGAAACTAGAGAAGAAATGGCACAGTAAACAAACTCCGGACAGCCACGCAGCACACAAGGACGCCGTCCGCAACCACCACCACCTCATCAGGGCTTCCAAGAAGACCTCCTTCAAAGACCGCCTCGACAATAATGCACACGATAGCAAGGAGCTCTTCAACATCGTGAAGAAACTCTCCAACCCCAGCTTCAATACCAACGACATCCTGCCGTCGCAAGCAATGTACGACTCCCTCGCCACCTTCTTCCACCACAAGATAGCAGACATCCACGACAGCTTCAACACCCAGACAGCCCCAACAGACAGCAACACAACAAACCCTCCGCACACCATCGACCACGTCCCCTTGCTAGCCTGGACCAGCGTGAGCGTCGATGACACCATCAAGACCATGAGCACAATCCAGTCCGGCTCTCCGTCAGACCCATTCCCGCACCACGTCTTCAACAAAGCAAACAGCTCCATCGCACCCCACCTACGCAACGTCATCAATCTCTCCCTTGAGACCGCGACCTTCCCAGAGAGCTGGAAACACACCGAGATCAACGCCCTACTCAAAAAACCCAAGGCAGACCCAAGAGGCCTCAAGAACTTCTGACCCATCTCTCTGCTCCCCTTCCCGGCCAAGGTCATCGAGAAAATCGTAAACAGACAGCTAACCCAATACCTCGAAGAGAACAGAATCCTGGACCTTCCCAGTCAGGGTTCCGCAGCAACCACAGCACCAAGACCGCCCTCATCGCCGCCACCGATGACATCAGAACCCTGCTAGACAAAGAGGAGACTTGCAGCACTCATCCTCCTAGATCTCTCCGCTGGCTTCGACACCGTCTGCCACCGCACACTACGTGCACGCCTCCATGCTGCAGGGATCCCAGACAAAGCTCTGGAATGGACCACCTCCTTCCTCTCCGGCAGAACCCTGAGCGTCCGCCTCCCCCCATTCTGTACCGAACCCACCGAGATCATCTGCAGCGTACCCCAAGGATCCTCCCTCAGCCCGACACTGTTCAACATTTACATTACCCGGCTCGCACACGTCGCCCGACAGCACGACCTCAACATAATCTCCTTCACCGACGACACTCAACTGACCCTCTCCCTCGCCAAGGACCCCATCACCGCCAAAGCCGACCTCCTTGAAGGAATGAAGGCTGTTGCCGACTGGATGAAGATCAGCCGTCTGAAGCTGAACTTGGACAAGACGGAGGTTCTCATCCTCGGCTCCAACCCGTCAGCCTGGGACGACTCCTGGTGGCCAATGGCACTGGGGGCAGCCTGGACCCCCACCGACCAAGCACGCAACCTGGGAATCATCCTAGAATCAACGCTCTCAATGACCAAGCAAGTCAACACCGTCTCCTCCTCCTGCTTCAACACCCTCTGCATGCTCCGCAAGATCTACAGATGGATCCCGACAGATACAAAAAAGACAATCACCCAGGCCCTCGTCAGCAGCAGACTCGACGACGGAAATGCCCTCTACGCGGGAACCCCAACCAAGCTCATCAATCGACTACAACGCATCCAAAACGCCTCTGCACGACTGATCCTCGATGTACCACAACACGGTCACATCACCCCCCTCCTGAGAAACCTGCACTGGCTCCCCGTCAACAAGAGGATATCCTTCAAGCTCCTCATCTAGGCACACTAGGCACTCCACAAGACAGGCCCAGCCTACCTCAACAGATGTCTCTCCTTCTACACCCCCAACTGCCAGCTACGCTCCGCCGACCTCTCACTCATCACCGTCCCTCACATCCAAAGAACAACCACCGGCGGGCGATCCTTCTCCCACCTCGCCGCCAAGACATGGAACACCCTTCCACTGAGCCTACGACAGACCCAAGACCTGCTGACCTTCAGGAGGATACTAAAGACCTGGCTGTTCAATCAGTAGTGGCCCCCACCTCCCCCCCCCCAGCGCCTTGAGACCCTCGCGGGTATGAAGTGCGCTTAACAAATGACTGATTGATTGATTGATTGAGAGCCCCAGAAATCCTTGAACCAGACCTGACACAAGCACACAGGTACATCTAAAAAATCAGAAAAAGGTGCTCACCGCGTCCAGAAAGACATAGAAACAGATGCAAATAACACAGATACGATCATAAACGGCAAGCACAATCAGAGAGGCACTGGCCAAAAACAACTAAATGGATGTACAGGCATAAACACACACACAGATTGCAGAATTCCACACCCACAGCTATAGATACACGGCACACAGATACTGCCCCTTACACACACACGCACACACA
Organism: Lissotriton helveticus; assembly: GCF_964261635.1. Lineage (NCBI taxonomy): Eukaryota > Metazoa > Chordata > Amphibia > Caudata > Salamandridae > Lissotriton > Lissotriton helveticus. The sequence goes on along the minus strand of NC_136068.1, from coordinate 705,414,391 downwards.
CACCCAGCATCCGTGCCACCCACTAAAACACCATCATCGAGATTATGCATTCAGGCTATCATTACAAATCACAGAAATGTGTAGTTTCCGAAGTTGTGGCACTTGTTACAAGGATAAAAAATTGACCACTCAATTTATGCTGACAGTGACATGATAATTTAATGAAAACAGATTAATATTGCAGTATTAAGAAGTATAAAATGTTATGCATTTTCACACAGTAATGGAATCTGCTTTACTTGCGCTCCTGTTCCTTTTTTTCAAGTTAATTATTTGTAAGCTTCTTTACAGAAATCCGAGCAATTCTTAATCGTTTAATATGCGGTAGGACGTGTTGTGAATGCCATAAACTTTATTGATTGTCAAGGACACATCCAGAAAAAGTAGCAGCACTTTATTAGGCACACACCACTAAATTGATTCGTTTAACTTAAATGATGGGTGGTATAATGGACCATCAGTATTCAATGTTTCTACTGCAGAAGATGAAAGGTCGAGTTGTGCCTGCTAGATTTCAAACCCGTGGCATACAGTTTGCAGAAAAATGTTAACCGTATTTGCTCATCCGAATTATCTTATTGGCTAACCCTACTTATTGTCAGACTTGGAAAATCTTCAATTGGAGCATGTAATCACCTTCTCACCCCCATCTACAGCCTAAAATATGCTGCTTTGTAATTTTCAGTAAATAACACATTTTTGGATGTCTAGCGAGTTGTGGACTCATAAAAAACAGGGAATTTGTCATTTTTAAATACTCAAAAATAATCCATAAAGTTTTTGGGGTATCCAAGTTAAATACATCTGCCAGTCACCTCCACAAATCCTCATTCAATAAATGAGCTTCTACTTGTAAATGGATCTTTACAACAATCTTTACAACATGAATATTCTGCCAATGTAGTGTTAGCTGGGAATTGGTGTATAGTTGGGAGAAGGTCTGTTGGCCCTTCCCAGGAAAGCTACCAGCAGGTTGGGACCTCAAGTTTATAACTTTCCTGGTATTCTAAAACAATTTGAATGTTTTTTTTCAATCTTAATTGCACCTAGAAACGTAATCCAAATAAACAGTTGCAGTAAGAATGCCAGTAGATTGAAAAGGATTCCCCACATTTTTTCCAGGTTTCAAAACAGGGGCATTTCCCACTATGAACATTTTATCACAGTGTAGAACAGACATTAATGCAATCGGTCTCGCCTTTGGGACCTTATAAGTATTAAGCCATGCAGCACATTATTCTGGGTGCTGCAACATCTACTGTTATTTTACATGGAAGCTTTGACGGTAATAGGCACATTTTCACACTGCTTTTAGGCTGATACAACTCTTTCAGCCATCTAGAGAAGAGAAGAGAAGAGGGAGAAGAGTCTTGCCGGTGGCAGTGGCAGGCTCCATCCGCTCGCGCTGAGTATTTTAAAAAGTGTAACACTGTTTAGTGCAGATTTACAGCGCTAATTTTACTTGGCGATTTGAACCCAATTTTAAAACTCATCTGTGTGCATTATTTCACTTTTGTTGTCTACCTGATTGCCGTCTCCCGCCCCGGTCCGCCGCGTCCATTTCTGGGCGTTTGTTTGCGGAGGGTGAGGAGGAGCCTAGCACTTCCGGGCTCGGGCGGACAGGTCAGCGTTCTAGTGGCGCTGTAGGCGGGATGTGTATTTAATCAGCTGCCTTTCACTCGCGCGGTGGAGAAGAGTCTTGCCGGTGGCAGTGGCAGGCTCCATCCGCTCGCGCTGAGTATTTTAAAAAGTGTAACACTGTTTAGTGCAGATTTACAGTGCTAATTTTACTTGGCGATTTGAACCCAATTTTAAAACTCATCTGTGTGCATTATTTCACTTTTGTTGTCTACCTGATTGCCGTCTCCCGCCCCGGTCCGCCGCGTCCATTTCTGGGCGTTTGTTTGCGGAGGGTGAGGAGGAGCCTAGCACTTCCGGGCTCGGGCGGACAGGTCAGCGTTCTAGTGGCCCCTACAGCCTATAAATGTGTGTAGGCCAGCGACCGCGCAGCGGACGCGTGCAGCGGGCGCGCCGGAAGCGCGCCGAAGTCGAGCCAAAGTCAAGCCCGTCTGCGCCCGTCCGCGGCCGGACGGGGCGCGGGGCCACAACCCCTGGTTCACCTATTTTGACCACCATAAGGTATAGCAGACAAGAGTTGCTGGATATCCGTCCCAACATCTCCTCATGTGATAAACAACCGGTGCATGCCCTATCACTAGCAAATTGTTCCTCATGCACTTTCGCCCCTGTTACCTATCCCAACTCGGCCAATGACAACAATACTCTAAAGGCAGCTCTGCTAAACTGCAGATCCCTTCGAAAACATAGTTTAGAAATCTTCCACCTACTTAAAGATGAAACTATCCAAATTCTGTTTCTTACAGAAACATGGCTGGATGAACACTCAGAGCCAGACATTATACAGGCTCTTCCATCTGGCTTCGCCCTCTCGAGGCTGGACAGGAAAGATGGCAGAGGGGGAGGCATAGCGATAGCCACTAAAACTCCATTAGAATGCTCCCTCTCCCCCACCATGATTGACCATAGTGAAGCAGCCATTTTTACTATTACTACTGGTCCTAATCACTCATTCTCTGGTATCCTGGTGTACCGCCCCCCCGGACAACTCTATGACTTCACCCTCACTTTGGTAGAAGCCATAACTCATCTTGCGCTCAAGAAAACTCGCATCGTAGTGCTTGGTGATCTGAACGTCCATTTTGACGATCCGCTCAACAAAGAGGCGGCGGACATCAAATCAGAGCTACTCTCTCTGGAACTAGTGTTAATAAATAATGATCCTACACACCAACACGGACACTTATTAGACCCTGTATTTGGCAACTGGAAGGGAATCCAGACCTTAGCTCCTCAACCAATTCCTTGGTCTGATCATTATATAGTTCCTATATCAATCCAACTAGAAAGGACTGAGCAATACAAACAAAGCTCACAACGATTTAAGCGTAGAAGTTGGAAAAATTTCTCCTCTGACTCCTTTTCTAATCTGATTCAGGATACCGGTCCCCCAAAAGGATCTGATAGTGAGACAGCTTATGCTCACTTACAGGACAATATTGCAAAAGCGTTGGACGCTACCGCTCCCATTCGTACTACAACTAATGCCTCAAGAACTAAGAAAACTGCCCCGTGGTATAGTCAGGAGCTCCAGATAGCTAAAACGGCATGCAAGAAGCTCGAAAGAGACTGGCGCGTTAGCTTCTGTTCTGAAATAAAAACTAGATACAAAACAGCACAAAAAGATTATTACAGAATGGTACGCACATCAAAAGCTTCCTATTATAACAAGAGAATTCTGGAAGCTGAGAACTCTTCCAAGGAGCTTTTTCAGATCTACAAAGAGATCTCTATAGTTGAGTCTAATCCCACCTCCCAGAATGATTCAGCGGATACTTGCAATAAAATTGCAAAATATTTCTCTGATAAAATTACTAACATCTATGCAAATTTTTCTAGCAACGTAAAAACTGGCACTGATTTTACAGAGAATGAAGCGTATATAAGCACTCCCACTCATCTATGTGCTTTCTCTGTACCTCCAGCTGAAACTCTGACAAAAATCTGTAAAAGTATCAGATCTGGTTCGCCACGCGACCCCGCACCTCCTAAAATTTTAATTGCTAGTCTCCCGGCCCTGGAGCCGCACTTTAGGCATATGTTGCAAACATCCTTTTCCACAGCCACCCTCCCCGCGGACTGGAAAAGAGCTATAGTGTTCCCCATTAAGAAAAAACCTAACCTGAGCCAGGATATATTGGAGAATTTACGTCCTATTTCTCTACTCCCTTACCTAGCTAAACTAGCTGAGAAAGTAGTTAACGCCCAACTTATGACACATCTAGAAACACAAAAAACCTTTCATCCCTCACAATCGGGCTTTAGATCAGGCTTCTCCACAGAGACAGCACTCCTTAGAGCCACTGAAACTCTGCGGGAGGGAGCCGACAAAGGCAAAACTATGGCCCTGATCATGTTGGACCTCAGTGCCGCGTTTGACACTGTAGCTCACTACATACTGCTACAGTGTCTAAACAGAGCGGGAGTCACAAAAGAGGCTTTAGGTTGGCTGAAAGCTTTCTTGACTAACAGAAGCTTTCAGGTCCAAAGAGGGACCTATCTCTCGGACAGTTTGCCTTTAGAACAGGGGGTTCCTCAGGGCTCCGCCCTGAGTCCCACCCTGTTCAACCTTTATATGACACCCTTGGCAGAGGTGATCCAGTCGTTCGGCGTAGAGCTTGTCTCTTACGCCGACGATACTCAACTCCTGATCTCCCTGTCTCAATCCCCCTCCTCTGAGGCCGATAACTTTAAATCCTGTATGTGTAAGCTGGCTACATGGATGAACGAGCATTGCCTCAAACTAAACGGCACAAAAACAGAGGTGCTCATTATTGGGGGGAATAACACCAATTGGACCAAAGATTGGTGGCCCTCATGTCTGGGACCAATACCCACCCCTAGTCAGGAGGCCAAAAATCTAGGTGTCTGGATTGATAACAAACTCTCCTATGACAGTCACATCAAAAAAACGGTTGGGAAGTGCTTTGGTGTGATGAAGACGCTTAGCCGCACCTTGGATCTACTTCCATCGAGCTCCAGGCGTACTATGACGCAGGCTCTCATCACTTCCCGAATTGATTATGGGAATGTGCTACTGTTGGGCACTTCAGAAAAAAACATTCGAAAATTGCAAGTCCTGCAAAACTCAGCGGCACGCCTCGTACTAAGACTCCCGCGCAGAGCTCCATCTAAACCCTCCCTGGACATTCTGCATTGGCTGCCCATAAGAAAGAGGATAGTTTTCAAGGCACTTCTCTGGTGCCATAGGATCATTCATCATAGAGCCCCCTCCTATTTGTCTGACTTAGCTTCACTCTACGAACCTATCAGGTCCCTACGTTCTAAGGGAACTGGTCTGCTTAAAACAACGTGCCCAAAAAAAGCCAGACTTGGAGGCAGGTCCTTTCGCACCCTTGCAGCCAAGGAGTGGAACATCCTCCCTTTGAACATCAGACAGGAAAAAAGTGAAACATTCTTTAGGAAGCATCTAAAAACACACCTCTTCACTATCTAATTACTGTCTGACGCCACTCCACCGAAGCAACACTCTCTCCTTAGCGCGGGGACACGCCGGGAGGCGTCACCAGGCGCTCTATAAACTCCTATAATAATAAATAATAATAATAATCTAGACCGATATTTGATTATCACCAGTTTTGTACACACCAACTTTACTGTGCAAATTATTCCTAATTCTTCCCACATTTAACACATTTAAGGGGAGAATGAAAAAGGTAACATGTTCTTAAATAAGAGGTGGAAGTAGTAGCGTGACATGGACACTTCAGATAAGGGGTGGGCGTGATTAGGGCTCTGTGTTTTGGAAGAGTTCTACGAAAAATAATAATGACAATCTTTTTCCCTTGGAGACAACAGTCTACGCTAGAGGGGATTTGTAGAGATGTAAAACATTTCTGATACCTGAAACAACATTCAAAATATAATTGTGAACATCAACTGCACAAATATGAGAACAAATCTAACAAACAAAGGAAACCTTGCAAATCTCTCTGTTGAAGGTGGTATTGAATAAACAAAAAAACAAACAAATGAATTTAAAAATCAGACAGACTGCATAGTTGGGGGCTTTACGTGATTATTTTGTTGCAATGAGTGATGCATTTAATTTGAGGACAGATTACGTGAGTTTTACATACCATACATCGCTGATGCTTAGATGTGTTTATCTAAAGTTCTTCCAACCTTAGAGGTGGGACTGTGTGAAGGGCTGTCATCAGGCGGGCAACACCCATTGGGCTTACGGGGCTTCAGATCCAACCCCAATCCCCTCCTCACCCCCCCCGCCCGTCGTGTTTGCGGGCTGGGACCATCTAATTGCAGCCGCACCCGAGTACTTAACAGGTCTTTAAAAGACCATTTACTTGTAAATTAGGCGTTTGTTGTGTTTTCACCCCTTCTTTCAGTCACTCTGTCTATGGTTGGAAGAATTAGCCCCCCCCTCCCCGCAAGGCTGCCAGAGTAAACAAAGAAATGTTTACACCATGATTATAGAAAGTAGTTCAGCTTGTTCATGTGCCGCGCGCTGCAGAGTAACTATGTCAAAATGACACCTTTTAAGGAAAACTCTCAAATGTTATTCCCTGAACGTCCTTGGAAGAAGCTGCGAGGTGGTTCATCCACTGTGAGGTGTCAAGAGGAGGAGGAGGCGGTGGGAGGGAAGATGCAATGGAATACGGCACCACCGCTGAATACCAGCAGGAAATAAATAAAAAAACAAGCTCATGGGCACCATTAAAGAATGCTGCACTTTTAAACATGGAAAATGAATATGTACAAGTAGTGATGTGCTCCAGTCCTGAGGAATCCCAGGCACATAGATGTGAATGGCTGCTTTGGCCAGGGAGGCTCCGGACACAAAGAACACAGGAGCCCGAAGAAGATCCCTGCCTGTGCCCCGGGGAATGGTGGAGTGCGCGTTCAATTGGAGTGTGAATATGACCCAGGCAGAGAACGAAGCAGTTGAGGCAGATAAAGAAAAGGTTGAGGTGTAGAGAGAGGGGTGTGAGTCAAAGAGTGAAAGTATGGGCGCGGCAGTGAAAAATAATGTGAAGCAGAGAGAAAACAAGCATTTGCAATTCAATAGGACTCACATTTACGCTAGACCTATTGCATTGAAATCGGGAGTGCGGGCAGGGTACAGGGAGCGAGAAGGCACGAACAACGAGAGTGCGGGGGCGAGAACGCACAGACTGCGGGAGGGGGTGGGGGAGAAGGCACAGGAAGAAAATTGTTACCGTGCAACACTCAAAGTAAAGGGGCCAGTAGCCTTGGAAGGATACACATGACGACATGGCCGTCATAAGGAGGGCCTAAGAAGCATATAATCCAATCGGAAAGAAGCATCTAGGAACGACAGAGACACAAGCCAAGGAAAAACATTGGGAGGGAAGTGGGCATGGCTTCTTTCCCATACTTAACTACCCCAGATCAACAGCACTTGCGCGCTGGCTCAGGGCAGGACCTAAACAAGACAAGCACGTAGCCACTCTAAACGTGGTAAAAAAAAAGTCCCTCAGCAGAAAGTAAAAAGCAGAAGCAGACAAGTTCTGCAGCAATACTCCAGAGCCCTCAAAGTACATATAACAATCATCCTGCAGCGTAAGTGCTGTAGGCTCATCCTAAATATCGGGGGCAGTGGTGGGGGAGCTTCAACCACATGTATAGCGGTATATATATTTTTTACATGGAGTGTAAATTTCTAACCAGAGCCATTGCTGCTTACTGACTTGTGGGTCATTTGTAAACAGTTTGGGCTTTTAGCTACCAGAACGTGGCATGCTGGGGATTGTAGCTACATGCTTCGCATTATGGCTCTTGTTCTTCAGGTTCATGAATGCAAAGTTTTGTTGTCTAAAGTGCTAAGGCTTGGAAAAGGTGTGACATCTGACAAGGCACTCCTTGACCTGGGGAAATGGAAATGAGTATTAGAACACACCTTGATTGTAACACGTGATATACTGCAAATGCCAACATCTATGACATCACTCATGCATGATCGCGGTTAATTAGTACGTGGACGAAAACGACCACACAGCGATGCAGTTATAAACCGTTCCTATCTAGTTATTTTTGCCACAAAATATTCAAAGGTAGCGTGACAGTGTTAAAAGGCGCACTAAAATACTGGTGCAGGGGAACTCAGTGATTGTTGTTAAGGCTCAGATCGCTTGAGAGACGGTTGTGTTCATGACTCGTTTAAACTCTGTGGTCCCTGGGGATGTTTAGCACGCTGCAGACAAGTTACCTACAAATCACAGCAGAATTCATGGGTAAAGTGCTGTGTTTGCAAATGCCGGCCGTGACTGTCTGCACTCATTCCAGTGCCTCCTCTTGTGTCCTCTTGTTACAAACACATCGCCATCCCCAACACACACAGACACACACACCTATCCAGGGATACACCATTCTGCAGTGCCCCTTTCTATCAGACTGCTTAGAAGGGCATGGCTATGGGTTCTGTTGTACATTATTCCTATCTCAGTTTCAATTATTCCCTTACCTCATTGTGTTCCAGAACGTGTGGCTCTGAACTCTTCCTAGGATTCTAGGTAGAGTCAGTTTGTGCCTGGCCAGCTTCATACGAAGATGTCTTGCTGTTGAACTGCGCAATAAACATATTGCACTGCACTAGAGTCCCAGAAGTATTTACTACAATTTGGCGACGATTTGTAACTAGTCAGGAATACCTCTGGTGATCTTCGGTGGTCCATAAAGATTTGGATCGTTATTGGAATGCTGCTAACTGGATAGCAGACGAAAATCTTCAAAAAAAAAGGAAAGAACCCAACGCGTGCAGCTTCGATTTTGCCCTCCGTCAGCGTGTGATAATTTTAGGACGATCATTCAGGAACTGTAAGTAAATCTTCGATCCTTGCGCGAGCGCGTCAGCAACCGATGCTGTAGCTAGGCACACAGTGATTGACGTCACCGCCTTAGTTGAAGCCTACGGAAAAGCGACTCAGACATTACACGCATGCGCGCAAACAAGGACAGCTTCACGCTAAACATCCATGCGTTCCAAGCCTCATTTCTATGCGCTCCAAGCCTCAAACTAAAGCGGCGGCCATTTTAAGGTGTGTTTACTTCAATTGAAACCGCATTTGCTGTTTTTCATCGTGAAACGATCGTCAAGTCTGAAATTTTCTCCACAAGTTTCAAACAATTAATCAGAACAGTATCTCCCCATGCGCAAAATACAAATGAAGGTATGTCATAAAGGAAATTTATACTTGTGAACAAATACCTATTTATATACCACTTCAAAAAAAAAAAACAGTACGATTTGTACATTGTAATCAATCCACGTGCCAAGAATCAGATCATGGTAGTGGATGATGACTCTATCGAATCCATTCTTGATGAATTTAGTTTGGTGTTCAAAGCTGAACTTGGTGAGTTGAGAGGTTACTCTCACCTCATCAAGCTGAAGAAGAATAGCTTACCAATACAACACCGGGTCAGAAGAATTCCCATTTCTATCCGTGAGGATGTGAGTGCGTTGATAGAGGAAATGCTTCAGTCTGGAGTCATAGAACCAACAGAAGCATCAGCCTGGGTTTCCCCGGTAGTTATCTATAAAAAAGCTGATGGCAAACTTAGGTTCTGTGTGGACCTCAGGGCTTTGAATAAATGTGTTGTTGCAGACACCTTCCCCTTACCTAATATTTCAGAGATGGTGTCTACTCTTCAGGGTGCAAAATACTTCTCAAAGCTAGACCTGAAGAGTGCCTACCATCAGGTTAAGCTTCACGAGTCTTCGAAACATCTCACCTCCTTTATCACTCCGGATGGTATTTTCCAATTCACCCGTCTTCCCTTTGGTTTGATATCGGCGGCGAGTGTGTTCCAAAGATTAGTCACTGAGATTTTCAAGGGGTTGAAAAATTTAGTATTCTTCCAGGACGACATCTTGATATTTGGTGAATCTGTTGCTGAACACAATCATGTCCTGAAGAATGTTCTGCATAGAATTTGGGACACTGGACTTACCTTGCGGAAGGAGAAGTGTTCCTTTCTCGTTCAAGACATTGAATATCTGGGCCATGAGATATCCGCTAGTGGGGTGAAACCAAAAAAAGATCTCTTAGAAGCAATACGTTCTGCTCCTCGTCCTGCTGATAAGGACCAGTTACGTTCCTTCATGGGATTGATTGAATACTATTCTAAATTTATAGAAAATATTTCAGAGAAAACACTACCATTGAGAGCCTTGCTCAAAAAAGGCTGCAAGTTTGTATGGAGACATGAACTGGAGATATGCTTTAACAATATCAAGGACGCCATTTGCAGTGCAAAGGTCCTGGTGATGAAGCAAAGCTTCGCATATTTTGCGGCTTGCCGAAGTCAAGAACCTCATTTATGTGTAATAAGGTAACAAAAAGTATGTTTTACTAACATTTATTTTGTTTAGGCAAAATTCCCGAAGCTTGCCTATGTGTATTTCTAATGAATTTAATCCGTGTCCTCTAATATGGCCGCCGCTTGTATTTTAGTTACTGCGCATGCGTCAGCCACACTCACGTGTCCTGACGCGTCTGCAGAAGTGGAGGGAAAGTTATGCGCATGCGTAATTCATAGCTGTGCTTATCATGTGGTACTGCTCGTGCCACTGCTCTTGTGCCCGTATCAATGTAGCTAACATTTAGATGCAATAAGTTTATTTCTTGATGATGAGTTAAAAGTACAAACCCTGTGATGTGTTTTCATAATGACATTATTATGTATTAATTTGTTTTCGCTTACTTTTCATGTACCGCGGGGAATGGGGGTCCAAACTGATTGGGAGCCATATTGACGGTCTCTTCTGCGCATGACCAGGGAGCATTGAAAAGTGGCCACTTTGGACAGTGGAACTCAGCCAGCTGGCAGCCACAGTCAAGATGCGCCTGGGAAAGCCACCTCTGCGCTACGAGAACGGCGAATGTTGCTCCTCATGTGTTACAATGTTAATTTCCTGCACAGTTCTCATGAGAACCCCAAACCTGCTAGGCGGTACCCAAATATGTTAATGAAGGCTTCAAATCGTGTATTGTGATTGGTGTGTTACCCAAATCCTACCTTAGGACCAATCCAAATTGAGGGATTTTGACACTTTGCAACATTGGGGGGTGGTACACTGTCCCCAAACTGTATATCTACCCTGGGTTCACTTAGTGAACCGTCCGACTTGTCTGGTTTAGCTGACCTGTCACTGACCCAACGCACTCAATAGGTGACTGAAGATACAGAGCGCTGCGAAGCACTCTGTCCGAATTTGACCATAGACTGAGGTTCTACTGAACCTTAAAGTGCTGGCGAAGCACTTTGCTGGGAGTTCGCTGACCCAATCGGGGTCTTGATCGATAGCTGCAGAGCGGGTGGAGCGCAGGCGTTGCTTCCGAACTGTGGGTTCCGGTCCTGTCCTGAAGAGGGTCCTGTCCTGAGGGTTTGCTGTCCTATCCTGAGGGTCCTGTCCTGATTCCTATTCCGAGGGTATCCTGTCCTGTCCTGGGTGTCCATTCTGCACCTGCTTTCCTTTGAGGGGTATCCTTCCTTGAGGGTTTCCTGTCCTTAACTGACCCGTGGCCAGGGTTTGGTTTCCACACCTTTCTAGGTAAATATTGCTCTGAAAATTCTTAAATTCTTGCACCTTCTGAATTTCTAACTTTGGCTTTAATAAAGTTCAACATTGCACATGTGATACTTTCCATGCCTTTCTGCAACTATTGAAAGTCATTTATATTTTTCCATAAGTTTATTCCTATGTCTTCTCATTTGTTAGAAATTATATTTTGCATAGCAGTGTGTCATTTCCTGATATGGTCTAGAACTTCGTTGCCTAGATTGTTCAAAGGCCCCTTCACCTTAAGTGAAGCGTGTTATTCATTATAAGCTCTCCTATAGTCACCCACACTTAGGGTATCCCTGTTTAGATAATACTGACTTGCATAGTATCTTTTCTCGTTACATTTTATTAGTACCTTGATGATTACTCTGTCATTATTTCTTTATGCATATATAATTTACGTTATCTTGGTTATTGATTGCCTTGTTTTATTGTACCTCATGCAAGAAAATAATGAACTTTAGATAAACAATTTAAAACTTCCAGTTGTCCGTGGTCATTTAAACAGTATTTGAATGTTATTGGTTGGGTTTGTATTTTGCTGCCTTTCTTTTACAGCTAGCTCCCTGATTCATTGTGGTCATTAGGCACCCGCATCGGTGGATGGTAAGTCGGGTGCACCGAAAATTGGTAGCAGGGAACACACACACACACCAACTTGGTAGAGCTCGTGAAGTCACCCGATCGATGTATATGGTGATTTGAAAAGTATATGGGCCCTGAAGCCGGAAACGGCGAAACTATTGGTCGGGTGGCCTCGCGCGCTCTATCAGTTTTCTGGTAGCTAGAGGATGGTTAGGGACTAGTTGAGAGTAATGCAGGGATTAGTTGGACTAGGTAAGTCGGAAGCTGCTATTATATTAATGCTGCTATAAGAGCGGCTGTTCTGAGGGAACTGATCACTCTCTTGTGAATACGCTGCTGAAATTCATGAATTACTGTATTGCCATTATTCTTGTTCTTATATTGTTATATGTACTAATCCATGCAATTGTCAATCGTCTAGTTGTATGTTGTCCGAACTCCCCGGGGAATTGAAAGGGCAAGTGGTGAATAGAATCCATTGTCCTGAGGTCACAGGTTCGAGGAAAGTTAGGTGCAGGTTAGGATAACCGGGAAGCACTAACTAGGGTTTTCTGAATACATGTGTGAATAAATGACAGTAACGGGGTTCATTGGCAAAATTCCCATAGTGGCGTAACCTAGTAAGGGTCACATCAGAAGAGTAGCAGGTTCCTCGGAGCTAGCGTGAAAGCAGAGGGGTCCGCTGAGAAACCTTAAACTCGGAATATATCCCGGAAAGAAGTGGATGAGTTTAGGGGAATAACAGGTTCACCGATGCTAGAGTGAAGGGTAGGCGGAAGAGATCTGCCCGCAGCGAGTGAAAAGTAAATGGAAGTAGTTTACTTGCAGTAAAACAATTCTTTCTCTGTCTAGACACTTGAGCACTGTGGCGAATGTGTATTTGTTGTAAAATAACCAAGCACTGAGCACTTTAAAAGAAAGAAAGTTTCCGTTACCTTGTGAAGGGAGGGAGTCAGTCGCGAAGCGCCTCTGACGTCACTCTGTGCCGCGCTGGGATTGGTAGAAGCAGCGGGCGGGTAGCGGAGCTGGAATTGTAAAGGAGGGGTGAGCGCCGGAGCGTGGGAACTGTCTCACGAAGGGGCCGCGCACCCATTGGCGGAGCTTATTTAGCGTCGCGCACCCATTGGTTGCACGAATTTCTGAAGCGCGTTCTGATTGGAGGTAGTTTGTAAACAAAGTTTAGCGCAGAAGTCGTATGTGGCACTCGCAGACTACAGGAACTCGACCTGATCCAAGGCACCTAGGGTTTGAAAGGGATCAGTGGAAGACTAATAGATACGATATTATGTACGGAACCAAGAGAAAAATGTCCCTTGTAAGTAAGGTGAAAAATTATTTCAAAACGGACAAACCGATAAAATCTAGAGAAGGTGTTCTTGTCCCAGCACCCAATACTCCTGCCTCATTCATGATGTTTGACCGAGGGTACAATACCTGTGTGTGGTTGGAGAATTGGGTGAAGTACACAAAAGATGACGGAGTATTGGCTTTTCCGTTAGATGGTACTTTCAATGGTAGGATCTTATTTAATTTAAGAACCCGAATGAATGAACTGCATCCCAGACCGAGACTAACGCAGTATGAGGCATTAGAGGAATGGGAGATTGAGGCTTTTGAAAGAGAAAGACCCCGAATGGACAAGGGTTTGACCAAGTGGTACCCCAGGCAGAAACAGGAATCCAGGGATAAAAGGATGAAACAGTGGAGGCAGAGCATGATTGTTGAGGGTCTGTTTCCCATGATGCCGGCATGTCATAACATTGGAGCGGGTGAGAAAAGTACTGAAAAATGTAAGCATTGGGGGGCCCTGGGGGATTCAGATGATGAATTAATAGATGACATCTGTACCAGAAGTCCGCCACCTTACAATGAGGGAACCCGACCTTCCAGTGTAGGAGATGTTCCCCGACGCCACTTCCTAAAGGAAGAAGACAGGTCCCTGGGACTGGGAGGGGGTGGTCAAGTATTGCCCTATCCTGAAAAACCCGAACCGACGGAAACAAGGGATATATATCCCAAAGTGCCCGCAAGCCAGAAGAAAAATATTCACGTACGAAAATCTTTTTTCCCAGACCCTTGTATGAAAACGAAGAGAAACCATCGAATTCAGGACTGCCTTTTGTTCAACCTCCATATGGGGAAGAGCGCAGGTCCTTTAATACTGGAACTTTATTCCCGAAACCTAATTATGGGGGAGGACCAAGTGAAACGCATCCTACTGCCCCGAGTTTTACTCCTCCGTTGACCCCACAGATATTACATGACACAACTTTAAGAAGGGTACTAGTGGAGAAGGAGCAAGAGGCTCTAGCTAGACAAAGGACAGAAATAATTCAGAAAATTTCCCAGTTAAATACCAGTCCTGAGGCATTGACTATTCCAGTAACTATTGGACCGGTGGTCCCGTTATACGGAAATGGTCAGGGAAATCCGATTACTCCAGTTATGACCCCAGTCATGGCAACCCCGAGACAGGAACCGATCATCATAGATGATCAGTCCAGTGAGTGCGAGTCTGAAGTTGCGTTCTTGGAATTACCAAACAAACAGACTGGAAAAGGAATACAGCAGAGGCATAACCCTTTTAATACAAAAGAAATTAAATTAGAGACAGCAACAGGTACTAGGAATGTCTCTCTGGTAACTCCGGATGAAATTGAGAGTTGGAGTCGTGAATTAGAGAAACAGACTCCGCAAACAAAACCTTTAGACCTCTACAAGCTGAGGGTCGAAATAGAAGAATTAATGGCAGGAAATGTGGGGTTGGATCGATTGAATACCTACTCTGAAGAAGAATTGTCGTTCATATGTAAAAGCTTTACAAGGAACACCAGAGTGCTCCACGAAAAACTGACCGAAACATCAGTTAGTATGGGGGTAGATATCTCAAAATCCAAGCCCTTACAGAAACCGTACAGAGCAGACTTCTCAGACAAAGATATAGAACACCTGAATGTGGCAGGGAAGAAGTTGCAGATTAAAGAATTAATGGGGGTACTGCAGAAATGGGGAGATGTGGAAAGATGGAGAAGCAGGTAGGCGAAAAAGAGGGAAGAGGTTCGCTCCCGACAAGTGACTCCCGAGTTTGCTTTAAGAGAGGTAGAAAAACCTGAGCAGTTATGCCCCATGCGCGAAGTTCCAGGAGGGAAATATGTGCATGTCCCCTGGTCTAGGCAGGATATTGTGTCCTTCACGAACGATTTTCCAAAATTACGAGAGAAACCAGTTGACTGGTACAGGCAGGTGGAAAGGTTCGTGAAGGTACAGAAATGTCTGTGGAAAGACCTGGATGGGTTTTTCGACATTGTGGTTCCAGTAGATTTATGGACCCAGTGTAAAATAAACATAGACTGGCCGAGTGAGGAGTACCCAAGAAATAAAGAAACAGGGGAGCCATCAAAGGATGTCATGCGAAAATATGAGCAGGTAATTCAGCACTTGAAAGAAAAGGTGCCCGCAAAAGAAACTGATTGGACAAAAATAGATAGAACAACACAGGAAAGGGACGAGACAGTGCACTCCTTCTATGAGAGGTTATTGCAGGTATTTAAAACATACAGTGGTATTGATAACATCGACCTAAAGGATATGACGCACTTTATTTACAGGTTTGTAAATGGTTTAAGACCTGAAATTTGTCAGTGGATAAAAGATAATAAAATCTGTTGGCATACTAAGAAAATGGATGAGGTCCTGCGGTACGCTAAGTACTGCGAGGATGAGATGGCAGAAAAGAAAAAGGCCCTCAAGGAAAAGGTGATGTGGGCTCAGGTGAAGCTCGCAGAACAGCAGGAAAAACAATTGAGTAACATGGTTAAAAATGCTGAGAACAAAGGTCCTGGGGGAGGGGGTGGAGGAAAGCCCCGGCCCAAATTTAGCAGGGAAGAGGCTATGAAAAAATTTCCCTGCCATCAGTGCGGCGAAATTGGACACTGGCGAAACGAGTGTCCCCAATTAGTAGATATTAATGAAAAAACTCCTGATTTAACTCCACAGACGCAGAAAGAAAGACCAAGAAAGACTCAACCCCAGGTAAAAACAGTTCAGGTGCCTCGAGCACCCAAGCAGGTATACAGGGGAAGACAGGCAGAAGATGAAGAAATAGAAGTTTGGGAAAGCGGGGAGAACAGAAATACAGCAACTTCGCAGTATCTGCTGAATGATACCTTCCTTTGTAATGATCAGGACTGACGGGGCCTGAGAGGGGAGGACGAGGAGTGCGTACTTGGCGCTTCCTTGCCGGTAGACCAGTCTGGACCATATATTGAAGGAAAGGTTGACGGAAATGATGTCACCTTTCTGTTGGACACTGGCGCTACCCGTTCTACTGTAAGAACAGTGGACGTTCCAAACCTACCCCTCTCGGGAGAAAATATCCAAGTAGTGGGTGTATCTAATCAATTGATTAGTACTCCTGTTACCGAACCAATGGAGATTTCAATTGGAAATTTTAAACAGATGCATAGATTTGTCGTCTGTGACACCAGTCCAGTGAATCTACTGGGTCGTGATTTGCTGTGCAAAATGAACTGTACCATCTTTTGCACACCAAAAGGTGTTGAAATACAGACCCCAGATGAAGATGGCATTTATAAATTATTGTTACTTAGACCTGACTCAGAAATTAAAAGATTGACCCTGCAGGACTTGCCCCAAGAACTCCAGGAAGCCGTAAAGCCAGAGGTGTGGGATTTCACTGGAAAAGATGTGGGGTTGATGAAAGATGTGGACCCCATACAGATAGCCATCAAGGACAATGCAGTATATCCTAACACTAGGCCCTACCGAATGAATGCTGAAGTGAAAGCAGGTGTCACTCTGGAAATACAAAAATTATTAGAAGGAGACATCATACAGGAAGTGATGAGCAGCCCATGCAACTCCCCGATTATGGGCATCAAAAAGCCTAGTGGCAAGTATAGGGTAGTGCAGGACCTGAGAAAGGTTAACAAAATTGTAGTTCCTTGCTGCCCTATTGTCCCGAACCCTGCAGTGATATTGTACCAGATTCCTTGGGATGCTGAATGGTTCACTGTGATTGATTTATGTCATGCATTTTTTTCGATACCCCAGCACCCCGACAGCAAATTTCTTTTCTCATTTGCCTTCGAGGGTCACGTGTATTGTTGGAACCGGGTCCCTCAAGGGTATACAGAGAGCCCCTCTATCTTTAATCAGATCTTGAAAAAATGTCTAGAGACTTTGATCTTACCTGGGAACTCTGTGTTAGTGCAGTACATAGACGACCTTCTACTGGCGTCTAAAAGTCACAGGGACTGTGTAGTTGACACCATTGCCCTCCTAAATCATCTGTGTGAGAAAGGGCATAAAGTGGCCCCTGACAAACTACAGTTCTGTGCGAAATCAGTGAAATATCTAGGACACCAGATAGAAAAGGGTGTCAGAAAAGTCACATCAGAAAGAGTGAGAATAATTCAAAAGATGCAGTTGCCCCGTACTCAAAAAGATGTCAGAATGTTCCTGGGGGTATTAGGATACTGCAGACAGTGGATTCTGGGATTTGCAGCCTTAGCCAGGCCCTTGATAAAAATGACCACGAGAGGAATGCCAGATGTTGTAGAGTGGGACGATGAAAGTCTAATGGCTTTCACAAGACTGAAAAACTGTCTGTGTACGGCCCCTGCGTTGGGAATGCCAGATTATTCCAAAGAGTTTGCCCTATTCTGTGACACTCGCGATAATTGCGCATTGTCAGTCCTGACTCAAGAACATGGCACGACCAGAAGGCCTGTGGCCTATTTCTCTGCCACTTTGGACCCAGTAGCTGCTGGGTTACCAGGCTGTCTGAAAGCAGTAGCTGCTACCTGTGCAAGTTTGGAACAGAGTGAGTCCATTGTCATGGGACATCCTGTGACCGTGTATGTTTCACATGGAGTGGTAATTCTATTGACCAGAACTAAAACACAGTATCTCACCCCTAGTCGGCTGACTAAATACGAGAGGATTCTTGTGGGTGCAGCAAATGTAAGCATTGTTAGGTGCGGTATTCTGAACCCTGCCACCTTACTCCCCGACCCCTTGGAAATAGAAGGTGGGGATGATGATGAACATGATTGTATTGACCTGACAGAGTTCAGTACTAAGCCACGCCCAGACATAAAAGAAGTACCATTGCCTGAGCATGATAAAGAACTATTTGTGGATGGTTCCTGTCTAAGACATGAACTAGGAGGCTTGAGTGCTGCTTATGCAGTAGTGTCTTTCACAAAAATTGAAGAAGCAGGTTACCTATATAGCATCAAGTCTGCACAAGTAGCCGAATTGATAGCCATGATAAAGGCTTGCAAAATTGGGAAGGACTTACGCATAACAGTGTATACTGACAGTCAGTACTGTTATGGAGTTGTGCATGACTTTGGCCAATTATGGCTACAGAGGGAATTCATGACTTCCTCAGGTACTCCCATTCGGAATGCAAAGGTTGTTCATGACCTTTTAGAGGCCATCCAGTTGCCCAAAGAACTGGCAGTGGTGAAATGTGCTGCTCATCAAAGGAGCATGGACAGAGTATCACTGGGAAACGATTATGCTGACCGAGTGGCCCAATGGTGTGCCAAAGATCGGTATATTGTAAATCCAAAACGAGGGGGGCCAGGAACCAGCTGCCAGCTTCAGGTGTTTGAAGAAGTGCCTACGTGGGATGAAGTGAGAGAGTGGCAGGAATCGGCTCCTTGGCAAGAAAGAGAGAAATGGAAGGAGGATGGGTGTAGACCGAGACGTGTGGATGGTGTGATTTTGGGCCCAACTGGTATGCCTGTGTTACCCCGACACTTGCTTGGCACAATGGCAAGATTAATACATGAAGGATCACACATTGGTAGGGATGCCATGATTCTGGTATTTCAACAGACTTGGTACAGTAAAAAGTTCAGGAAGGTAGCAGAGTCCCTCTGCCAGAGGTGCCTGTCATGTCAACAGATGAACCCAGGCAAGAGGACAATGGTTGAACTGAGCAGGATTGGGAGATCAGGGGGTCCCTTTATAAGGATACAGATTGATTTCATCACCATGCCCCGTTGTGAAGGGAAACGATATGTCCTTGTCATTGTTTGCGTATTTTCAAAATGGGTAGAAGCTTACCCTACTCCTCAAAGTGACGCACTGACAGTAGCGAAGTGTTTACTAAAAGAACTGATACCTAGATTCGGAATACCATACATTATTGAATCAGATAAGGGTGGACATTTCCAGAATGAAATACTGGCTGAACTGTGTAAGGCCTTTGGAATAAGGCAGAAACTCCATTGTGCATACCACCCAGAGGCTTCTGGAATAGTGGAACAAGTAAATGGAACTATCAAAAACAGACTAGCAAAGCTGACAGATGCTACTGGCATGACCTGGGTGAAGGCCCTGCCCCTGGTCCTGATGGGACTGAGAAGTGTTCCTGACCGCAAGACAGGCCTAAGTCCCCATGAAATCATTATGGGAAGAGTGATGAGGCAAGCATGGGTGCCAGGAAGCAAACTGTTGAGTATTACTGATGATTTGGTGCTTGAATACTGCAGAAGATTGGGTGACCAAGTGCGTTCTATCTCTCGCCAGATTGGAGACGACGGCATCCTCAATCCAACGACTCCTCTCCACAGCTTGGTTCCAGGAGACTGGGTCAAAATAAAGAAGCACACTCGATCAAGCTGTCTGGCACCAAGGTGGGGAAAGAAACGCCAAGTAATCCTGGTGACAACCACTGCAGTGAAGGTCGCAGGTGTTCCTCAGTGGATCCACGCTGGACACACCCAGAAGGTATTGCCAGACAAAGGATTTGAAGAAGAAGGGCAACCAGCAGAGGACCCTGAAGGAGCCAGACCAGAAGCAACTGACAACGAGCAGCCCAGCACCAGTCAGGTTGCAGGAACAGCAGACGTTGGCCCAGGAGTAGTTGACTACGAACTGCCAAGAATCCAGCCTGCTGAAGAGGTCCAGGAAACTGAGCCAGGAGTAGCTGAAGACGAGCTGCCAAGCATATGGCCAGAAGAATGGATACCGATGATTGATCTGACCGAAGATCCTATCAGAACAAGAGAACGACTTAGTGAAGGTAGAGAGTGGACTAGTCAGGAAAAGCAAGGCACAGGCGAAGAACCTCAGCCGCTTGAGATTCACATCAAAACTGAGGAAGGAGAAGGTCAGACAGGGACAGAGCAGGTATTCGATACACCACCGCTAACACCTGATGCAGATAAGGGAGAGACTAGAAATAGAGTGATAGTTCGAGCAGAAGAAAATCAAGAGATCGAAGTGCTTGAACAGGATCAGAGAGGGTTAAAAGAACGGGTTCAGGAAACAGAAACAGAAACAGAGACAATCGAAAGCCAAAAACAAAATATTCCTGAACAAGGCCAGATTAGCAACCAGGCAGAAGAATTTGATGCTAGCCCTGGAACTAGTCAGATAAGGGAAGTAGGAGAAGAAAGTGGAGAAGAATTACCACAAGATAAAGAGAACAAGAGAATAAGAAAAGAAAGTGAAGTCCAAGTACCGACTAAGAGACTAAAGAAAAGAAACAACCTTGAGCCTAGGTTTGTAAAAAGATTGAGACTTAGGATAAAAACAGTGGAAGAAAAACGTGCAGAAGCAAGAAGAAGTGCTCGGATAGCAGAGCAAGAAGAAGACTCTTCCAAAAGAAGGAGTGAGCGAATAAAAAGACAAAACAAAAAGTACAAGTCTCCTGAATGGACACTGGTTTTGGAGGAGCTTGAAGATCTTGATATAACTGACGTGAGCGACGGAGAACCCGTCCCAGAGTACTCAGCTGAAGAGGAAGACGAACCACCGTGAATTTGCACAAAGTAAGCTAGTTGTGTAAAAAGCAAAAAAGAGGGGTGAGAACACTCCTTCTGAGCCAAAATGTCTGATTCAACGGTGAATGGTAGACCTAGTTGCAGCCGTTTTAAGACGTGTTGCAAGGTGTGTATATGTAGTGTAGTAGTACTGATAGTTATCTGGATAGGATTAACAATTTTCATTCCCTTTGCTGTAAGTAAAGATACTAACATTGTCCCTACTGAAGTTGTAAATACTGACAATGAGGAGCTAACAACACAGAGTGTAGCACGACATGAAAGAGCTTTGAGACAAACAAAACAGAACTTAGAAGCATCAGATGAGGGAGGACTACATTATCATGGAGTTAAGAACAAGACACACTTAAATGTTTTCGCAAACTTGTTAATACACTATGTAGAGACTATGGAAATTGAAGATTGCTATGTCTGCATGAAGCTACCTACTTCTGTGGCTGAAGGCGTGACATACCATCATCTGCCATTGACATATGGAATCTCCTGTAGCATTTTAGCTAGTTTATTCTATAAAAGAGGACCGTTACAGTACTATTACTCTAACAATGACGTGATTTTTTCTGAACTTCCTATACGTGGGAACTTGAATCCTGTACATACCAAAACTGACACCATAAGATATATGGGAGACTACTTTCTGACTATAGGTAACATTGACATAGCAGACGCACACAGAGATAACTTGACTTGTTCTTTGCGTGAGCAGGAAAAGATGTTCCTGAACATGGCAGAGAAAAGGAGAATTAAAATTCAGAAGAAGGCTAATGACGAAAGTCAGAAAAAGCCAAAGTGGGCAGAGAACATGGAAGGCACCTCATCTGGTGGAGCGGGTCCTGCTCTGTTGCTGGATTTTGAAAAGAAAGGCAAGCTATGTCTTCACCGCGAGAAGACTAGCTATTATAATAATGTTTTCATTGGTTCCAGTGAATGCGAACATAATTACAAGGTAATTGGAGGTTGGGGTTTCAAAAATGGGTCAGAGCCTGTGTTTCCTGGAATTTATTATATTTGTGGGGACAAGGCTTATTTCAAATTGCCGGATCACTGGTATGGAAGCTGCTACTTTGGCATTGTCTTCCCGAAAATATACCATGTGAATGGAAAAGCTGGAAGCAATGAAGATACTAATGGCTTAGTGCGTAGTAAAAGAGAAAGTATAGGTGAAATTATGGGTAGTATTTTCAGTGCACTGATACCTGGAGTGGGAGTGGTTCTGAACACTCACAGAATTTGCAAATTGTCTACTATAGTAGATGTGCTGTCTACTGAAACAGCTCATGGATTTCTGCTGGTCAATACCGAAATGGTTGCGATCAGATCAATGGTTTTACAGAATCGACTTGCTCTTGACACCTTATTAGCGAAAGAGGGCGGAGTCTGCCGGATGTTGAAGGCGCAACATTGTTGCACTTATATTCCGGATAAAAGTGTACAGATCAAAAGATATGTGAAAAACATTACTAATTTGGCAAAGGAACTCAAACCACTCGAGGTTGATAGTGCCTGGAAGAGACTGGTAGATGGTCTCTCAAATGTAGGTCATTGGCTTGCTAGCATAGGTAAAAGCTTATTATTCAAAATTCTGATGCCAATTGGTATTATAGGTCTTATTATACTTTCCATTTTCTTATGCTGTAAATACCGCAAGCGCACCAAAAAGCACGAGGTAAATGCAAGAGGAGTGAAACGAAGTGTGGATGAGATTGAATTAGAGGAAGTGAATGATCAGATATACAAAAAGGTGAAGACTTCTCACCCTGCTAAAACTGAGAGAGAAAAGTTAGAACGGCTGCTGGAAGAAATAGAACTTTATAAAGTATGAAAGAAAGTTGGCATCTGGTTCCATTATAATTTGTGATGATAGTAAATATCATCAAAGAGGGGATTGATGAAGCAAAGCTTCGCATATTTTGCGGCTTGCCGAAGTCAAGAACCTCATTTATGTGTAATAAGGTAACAAAAAGTATGTTTTACTAACATTTATTTTGTTTAGGCAAAATTCCCGAAGCTTGCCTATGTGTATTTCTAATGAATTTAATCCGTGTCCTCTAATATGGCCGCCGCTTGTATTTTAGTTACTGCGCATGCGTCAGCCACACTCACGTGTCCTGACGCGTCTGCAGAAGTGGAGGGAAAGTTATGCGCATGCGTAATTCATAGCTGTGCTTATCATGTGGTACTGCTCGTGCCACTGCTCTTGTGCCCGTATCAATGTAGCTAACATTTAGATGCAATAAGTTTATTTCTTGATGATGAGTTAAAAGTACAAACCCTGTGATGTGTTTTCATAATGACATTATTATGTATTAATTTGTTTTCGCTTACTTTTCATGTACCGCGGGGAATGGGGGTCCAAACTGATTGGGAGCCATATTGACGGTCTCTTCTGCGCATGACCAGGGAGCATTGAAAAGTGGCCACTTTGGACAGTGGAACTCAGCCAGCTGGCAGCCACAGTCAAGATGCGCCTGGGAAAGCCACCTCTGCGCTACGAGAACGGCGAATGTTGCTCCTCATGTGTTACAATGTTAATTTCCTGCACAGTTCTCATGAGAACCCCAAACCTGCTAGGCGGTACCCAAATATGTTAATGAAGGCTTCAAATCGTGTATTGTGATTGGTGTGTTACCCAAATCCTACCTTAGGACCAATCCAAATTGAGGGATTTTGACACTTTGCAACATTGGGGGGTGGTACACTGTCCCCAAACTGTATATCTACCCTGGGTTCACTTAGTGAACCGTCCGACTTGTCTGGTTTAGCTGACCTGTCACTGACCCAACGCACTCAATAGGTGACTGAAGATACAGAGCGCTGCGAAGCACTCTGTCCGAATTTGACCATAGACTGAGGTTCTACTGAACCTTAAAGTGCTGGCGAAGCACTTTGCTGGGAGTTCGCTGACCCAATCGGGGTCTTGATCGATAGCTGCAGAGCGGGTGGAGCGCAGGCGTTGCTTCCGAACTGTGGGTTCCGGTCCTGTCCTGAAGAGGGTCCTGTCCTGAGGGTTTGCTGTCCTATCCTGAGGGTCCTGTCCTGATTCCTATTCCGAGGGTATCCTGTCCTGTCCTGGGTGTCCATTCTGCACCTGCTTTCCTTTGAGGGGTATCCTTCCTTGAGGGTTTCCTGTCCTTAACTGACCCGTGGCCAGGGTTTGGTTTCCACACCTTTCTAGGTAAATATTGCTCTGAAAATTCTTAAATTCTTGCACCTTCTGAATTTCTAACTTTGGCTTTAATAAAGTTCAACATTGCACATGTGATACTTTCCATGCCTTTCTGCAACTATTGAAAGTCATTTATATTTTTCCATAAGTTTATTCCTATGTCTTCTCATTTGTTAGAAATTATATTTTGCATAGCAGTGTGTCATTTCCTGATATGGTCTAGAACTTCGTTGCCTAGATTGTTCAAAGGCCCCTTCACCTTAAGTGAAGCGTGTTATTCATTATAAGCTCTCCTATAGTCACCCACACTTAGGGTATCCCTGTTTAGATAATACTGACTTGCATAGTATCTTTTCTCGTTACATTTTATTAGTACCTTGATGATTACTCTGTCATTATTTCTTTATGCATATATAATTTACGTTATCTTGGTTATTGATTGCCTTGTTTTATTGTACCTCATGCAAGAAAATAATGAACTTTAGATAAACAATTTAAAACTTCCAGTTGTCCGTGGTCATTTAAACAGTATTTGAATGTTATTGGTTGGGTTTGTATTTTGCTGCCTTTCTTTTACAGCTAGCTCCCTGATTCATTGTGGTCATTAGGCACCCGCATCGGTGGATGGTAAGTCGGGTGCACCGAAAATTGGTAGCAGGGAACACACACACACACCAACTTGGTAGAGCTCGTGAAGTCACCCGATCGATGTATATGGTGATTTGAAAAGTATATGGGCCCTGAAGCCGGAAACGGCGAAACTATTGGTCGGGTGGCCTCGCGCGCTCTATCACTGGCGCCTTTTGATACTAAAAAAGTCTCCACTTTGTTAGTTGATGCAAGTGCTTGTGGTCTTGGCGCTGTTCTGGTGCAGCCACATAAAGATGGTGAGAGGCCCGTTGCTTTTGCTTCCCGCACTCTTACTCAATGTGAACAGAATTACTTGGTCATCGAGAAAGAAGCTTTGGCTGCCGCATGGGGTGCACACCATTTTCGCACCTATTTGTGGGGCACACGTTTCAACCTTAAAACCGACCATAAGCCACTTATTAGAATACTCTCCCCTGGTGGTGCAGCTTGTAGTTCCCCAAGGTTAGCGAGATTAGCTTCCAAGCTCCAAGAATATCACTTCGATATATCTCACATACAAGGTTGGAAAAACTTTCAAGCTGATTGTTTGTCTAGGTTAGCGATACCAACTAAGTCTCAGTCTAGTGAGATGTTTAGTCTTGAGAGTACTGAGGAGAATATTGCATGGATTAATGACGTTGTTTCTCTTGGTGCGAGTTCTTTTTCGCGTATGGATTGGTTGGAAGCTATGTCTAAGGATTGTGTTATGCAAGAAGTTATTCAACTAATCAAATTGGGCTCACGGAGAGAAAGCTGTGTTCATGTTTCTGTTCGTCCTTTCTTAAAGATTATTGATGAATTATCTGTATGTGAGGATAATGTCATAATGCGTGGAGACAAATGTGTTCCTCCTGCTGATTTAAGATCCAAACTAATTGCCATAGCACATGAGGGACATTTGGGTCAGACGTTGACACAGCAAAGACTCAAGTTGAACTTTTGGTGGCCCGGTATGGACTCATCTATATCTTCCTGGGTTGAAGACTGTCCTACCTGTAAAGAAGGTGAGAAAAGATTGAAAATTTCTGTGGGGTCTCAAGTTGGGGAGTTAAAATTTCCGTGGCATACTATTTGTCTAGACTTTATAGGTCCAATGAATGAGTTACCTATGTCTCAGAGGTTTGCCATTGTTGTAGTGGATTGTTTTTCAAACTGGTTGTCAGTAGAATTTTTGAAGGACATCACTACTGATACGACCATAAGATATTTGAGGTCTTTATTTTTCATGGAAGGTTTTCCAAATGTCATCATTACTGACAACGGGACACAGTTAGTTTCTCATGAGATGCGCTCATTTCTAGCAGTTTCAGGCATCTCTCACCACAGAACGTCCCTCTACAATCCCCAAGGGAATGACCTTTGTGAGCGCTTAAACAGATTAGTCAAGGGAACCATCCAGATGGCTGTTTCTAAAGGTCCCTCGGTTTCTAGTATGGTTCGTGAAATGGTCTATGCCTATTGCACTACTCTTCATGGTTCTCAGAACAAGTCTCCCTTTGAGATTATGAGGGACAGGGTTCCCAGCACAAAATTGACTCCCTCTTGGCTTAAAGATTTAGTTACTCAGTCAGACTTAACAAAGAGTGCTCATACGTCCGAGTCTATTTCTACTAGTAAGTTGGCGAAGCCAGTTTCTAATAAGATTTCTAAGGGTGATCTTGTAAAAATAAAGTCTGGTAGAGTTTCAGGTGGCTTATCTAAATTTAGAGGTCCCTTTTCTGTGAAGATGGTTTACCCTCACTATGTAGTACTTTCCAATGGAGAGAAATGGAATTTGAGGAGGGTGGCTCTATATCAGAAAACTTCTTCTGCTGCCAGTTCTCAGATTTCTAATTCTATTCCTCCTCAGGTTCAACATTGTAGTAGTGATTCCTCTGGTTACATGTTCATACCATCTCATGTCCCCTCTTCCTCCAGTTCTGTGGGAGGGTTAAATAGGAGGGATGGTGGTGGTGATGCTCCTGATGTTCAATCCAGTAGTGGAGTTTCAAACCAGTCTGTTCTTTCTCCAACTCATGAAATCTTTCAACGATCCTCAAGATGTCCAAGGTCTCGTAGACCGCCCTTGTATCTAAATGATTACTGTTGTGATTGATATGTTTTGTTGAAGAACCGAGATGTGTTCCTTATTTTATGTTACTAGTAGGTAATTCGATGTCTATCATAAATTTGCCTTATCCTCTTCTTTCTGTTATTGATAATAATTTATTTTCCTAAAAATTCTAGTTACATTTTGTTTCAACGAGAGAAGATGTGTTGTACATTATTCCTATCTCAGTTTCAATTATTCCCGTACCTCATTGTGTTCCAGAACGTGTGGCTCTGAACTCTTCCTAGGATTCTAGGTAGAGTCAGTTTGTGCCTGGCCAGCTCCTTACGAAGATGTCTTGCTGTTGAACTGCGCAATAAACATATTGCACTGCACTAGAGTCCCAGAAGTATTTACTACAGGTTCATGTTTTCAACCCCCATCACACAGAGATGGGATTTAGGACAAGAGGGCCTATTGCACTGGCCTAGCACAATCAGGTCCTCTGTAGCCCCCTGACCCATTTTCTCACCTGCTGCCCTCCCTCTACTCTCCAGTCTCCTCTGAGTTTTTTCCGGATTTCCTGCTCCGAACTGAAGGTTGACCTGTGCTAGCCCACACTGTGGTACTAGCAGTATTATTATCTGCAGCCAGCTGGCCAATCAACGCAAAAGGGTAACGGTGACATCATGGGTTAGGGAACAGCAAAGAGGCACTGAGGCATCCACGCTGCTGATGCTAGAATTGTCGGTAAGGAGCCGGGCTCGGGCCAGAATGGGGGGCGTGCGGGTTGACTTAGCTAGGGAGGGGGCACATCATGCATGCAACGGGACTCGAATGGGACAGAGATGGTGCAGTAATTAATGACTTTTTTGCAGTAATGCTGTCAGTGCTGGCGAAGCAGAGAGCAAAAAGGCATACACGTAGTCACTGAAAACATAGTGAAAAAAGTCCATAAGACCATGGGCCTCATTTATGAAAGCCTTGCGCCACCAGTGCGTCACTTTTTCCCATGTTAAAAGTGACGCACCGGCGGCGCAAGGCCTTCATAAATAAGACCCTATGTGGCTTATTCACAAGGCCCTTGCGCCACTTTTGCGTCATTTTTAACATGGGAAAAGTGACGCAAAAGTGGTGCAAGGTGCTTGTAAATCTGCCCCCATATATATTACTCTACATCATCATGAAGTCATAAGTAAATAGACAGATAAATAACGGTAAGGCTGAGGCAAATACACAAGGTATTAGAATTGCATCGTTTAAGATCCTGGGGGGAAAAAAACGAAGAGTTAAAATCACATTATAAATTCATATATTTTCCTTACTGCTAAGTTCCTTGAATATAACTGATCACAGCAACTATACTCAAAACATGTAGGCCATTTAATATTCTGCCCCAGCTCCTAATCTATTTACAATCTATATGCAAATTAGAGAATTATAACCGGTACAAAATCGTTTGTTGCTTTGCGGTGTTGTGAGCAGGTGTGGTTCAGTGGTCAATCCCTCCTGCTTCCTAGGTTTTATTGTCTTTCATGCTCATGTGGAATACAAGTACTTCCCTTGATACTTATTTTTCTCTGGTTGACCAAACGTGGAAAAAGGGATGCGTGAAATTGTGCAATTTATTTCACAAAATGTCATGAAATTTCAAACGAACACATAAGCAATTTTCAACCCGACTTAGGTACGAGTAGGTCGCATCGCAAATTATACATTTACAGTAGGTCAAACAATTACATGACTAATGAATATTAATTATGCGGTGTCCGTGGCCACCAGTACACGGCTGCAAACGCAGGGATATCGGCCTGCAGGGGACTGTAGAGGACAATACTTGAATTGTCTTTTCCGAACAGAAAATATTTTTGAAAGCAGCCCATGTGCATTAAATGAA
Source organism: Lissotriton helveticus (assembly GCF_964261635.1). NCBI lineage: Eukaryota > Metazoa > Chordata > Amphibia > Caudata > Salamandridae > Lissotriton > Lissotriton helveticus. The sequence goes on along the minus strand of NC_136068.1, from coordinate 705,386,053 downwards.
CAGCCTCTGATTTTAAATAAAACATGTTTTACAGTTTGGGAGAGCATGAAGTCTCTCACTGAGGCTACCCAAAATGATTCCATAAGGTGAAGCTACCAACAGGGAAAGATACCACTTTGCGCTTCAGTTACCACCCTCATTGAAGCGTCAATAACTTTTTAATGGTTTTCAGCTGCAACCCCTGCTACTTACCTTTGAAAATCATCATTGGGATGGGATGGCCCTTGCACGCCCCCTCCTAAAAGCTACATGGTATGATTTGCAAAACTTCATTTTAAAGTTGGATAGGTTTTTCTGGCTTGCAAGAGGATATTGGTAGATGTCTCAGCACCATTTTGCAAGAACCAACACTGAGCGTTTGGAAAGTTTGTAAAGCAAAGTATTTGTGACTGCAAAAATGTTTAGTACACCTGGGGCCATATCAGCCGCGCGGTAGTGGGAGTACCGGCCGGACGGTGACGTGGGAAGGGGAGGGGCATTGTGGGGGGTAGTAATGTATGGAGTTCGGACTTTAACAGATAAGTAAACATAAAAATAAATTAAATGAATTTCGTTGCTTGCACTGCATCACCAAATGCGATGCAGTGTGCGCAACGAAATTCGTTTTATTTATTTATATGTTTACTTACCTGTTAAACTCCGTAATCCATACATTACTACCCCCCACCCTGCCCCTCCCCTCCCCACGTCACCACCCCGCCGGTACTCCCGATACTGGCCGCGGCTGGGCCATATCTGGGGTCATGTCTCATGCCCCCGGGAGCAACGGGAATGTGTGCTCACTTTGTGCTCCCCCAGGGCACTTTGGTATTGCAGAAGGGGCCGCAAACGATTATGCAACCCTTTCTGTAATACAGATAGTGCTGGCACACATGTAGTCCCAGTGCTATCTTAAAATGGTGTTCCCTCATTGGCAAGAGGGCATGACCCAATGCAAATGAGGGAATCTCTTTGCCTCTGCGCCTCCGCCGTATTATACAGGTGGGCGCAGAAGCAAAGAAGCTGTCAGGGGCTGCACTGACAGTGCGCCACACAAAGTTGAAGCACTGTCAGTGCGTTCAATGATGGCAGCCCTCTGGATGGGGTCAAGGGAGTCATATGGACGCCCCAGATATCCCCTTGCAGGTGCAAGGGAATTTCTATTCCCTCTTAAAAGTGCAGGCAGGTGTACCATCCTCCCCAGCACAGGAGCATGTAACAGACCGCGCCACACACGGTGCTCTGGTTTGCACACCTTTATTCTTCAGCATGCAACCATTAACTGAATGCCCTGTATCACAAACTTCATTAACCACACCCATTCACACTCACCAGATTACATAATAATTGATAGGAGTCTGCTGAGGGCCTCCGAGGCCTCATACATATAAACACAGGACACAAGAGTGGGTAGAGCCTGCACAGTGAAACACGGAGTGGCTGCTTTCAAAGGCACTCTGTATTTCACTTGAATGAGCTGCACCAGGGCAGCACGAGTTCGCGTCTTCCCTAAGGGCAGCACATTCAACTTAATAGGGCACACGTTCCTTGTTTGCCCCCCCCCCCCGGTGCACCTGTTTGAAGTTGAGCCTATGTGCCTACATGGAAAGTTCACCCTATATGTAATAGGGCCCCTGGCCTCTTTTGTTTGAACTGCAGGAGGACAGCACAGGAGTTCAAGACAATGTACTAAATGACCACTATGCATGTTGGTATGTATCTAACTGCTTCCCTTCACATATTTAATTGGCAAAGGTACCAGAATGTGTCAGCAATATGTGTGATGGCTTAGATGCTTAAATAAATTTAATGTAAAAATATGTATGCAGCAATCAGGTGCCAGTTAAGAGAGCCTTCAGGGCTGACTCAGTCGTTTTCTTCTCATTAGTCAATAAATAGCTTGCTATTTAGGTGATTTATTTGAACACCTACTGCTTGCAGAGATTATAAGACACAAAATTGTCCGAGCAGTAAGGAAATCAAAATAATATATATATATTGGATGGATAATTCAATGAGGGGCAGAGAAAGGATAGCCACTGTTAAAACAAAATAACGTATGAGCCACGAGCTGAAAGTATTTTCAGGTCTCGCGTAACCGCGCGAAAGCGCGGTCTCGCCAAGACCTATTGTTAGCGAGGCTTCTTTCCAGGAGAGGGGACAGGAGCTGGCCGCGCGCAGGGAATTGAGCGGGCCACGCGCACGTGAACGCGCTCGCTGTGGGCAGCTCCTGTCTCCTCTCCTGGAAAGCTGCCACACAGCCACACCTCCCCCTGCACGCATGCGCGTTAATCAGAGAGACACACACGAGCACACCTACACACACGCACGCACACACACATACAGAGACCCCCGCCCACCCCCGTCGCACACACACGAGCACACCTACACACACGCACACACAGAGCCCCCCGCCGCACACACGAGCGCGTACACACACACACACAAGCTCACACACACACATAAGGCTCACTTACCGCCACTCCGGACTTCAGCTGCCACCGCGGGGCTCTCCCTCGGGCATGGGAGCCCGCGTCACCAGCACTGCTTCTCTCCGTGGGCACGTGCGCTGACTTCTGAAGACGGAAGTCCCGCCCCACGGAAGGTTTCGGTTTCGCTCACGGCTTGTTCTTCTAGGAGCCTTCCAGCAAGAAGCCGACGAAGACGGACCAGGCTCATGATAAACATACTCCGGCTTTGTTTTGTAGGGAACTGAACAAGGTGAGCTATTGAAGCTGTGTCAGGTCAGTCAGTACTTCGCTATTTGTGCTTTTATTTCAGAAGTGATCAGGAGTGAAATCTAGAAAGGGATATCTGAAAAGATGGGGGAGGTGTGAGTAGTGAACTCCAGTGAGCTGCAGCACTGTTCATATTCTTTATTCTTGGGACTGGAATGCCCCACATGGTACAGGGGCAAGAACCGGGCTGTTCTAGCGTGTAGCCTGGCTGTTTTACTATGTTAGTAAAACTTTAATGTGACCAGGCCTTTTTCCCTTCAGTGCAAAAGAGAATGTAGTCCGACTATTCTTGTGCAACGGTCTGTTTGATTTCCCCCCAAATCTTGCGTGACATTCTGGGTGCATGTTGTGTGGCGTTTTCATGGTGCCAGTGGTCCATTATGCATGCTCCTGGCACAAAATGTAGGGTGTGGACAGGTCCGTCTCATTCTATGACTGGAGCGAGAGATGGTGAGGCTAAGTTGAACCAAGTTTGGACTTTGCTTTAATTTCATATATATTCCAATGTGTCCACTCGTCCTGCTTGTTCTTTGGCCGACATCTAGCTTTCCTTGTCGTTGCTTTTTTTTTTCCGGATTAGGTGTGTGTGAGCCATTCTGAATGTCACATGCTTTCAATTTTTTACCGAATTTCAGGCCGAGCGTATGTTCAAAACTTACGTTTTTTGCTATTTATTTATTTTATTGGTTTGAGCCGCTACGCATATTGCTGGGGGGAGTTTCCAGTCTGCACAGTTTCCATTACTTCCGTGTCCCCTGGTGTTCATACTTCACGCCGCTGAACTGAACAGAAGGAAAATGCACCGCCGCCCAAATTTGGCAGTTCTGGGGGCAATCACCACAGCTGGACCTCTACAATCCGATGGGCCCCTTCATCTTGCAACGCAGTCGCCTCTTTGGTCTTTAAATACGGGCACCCACTACTCCACAGGGCCTACAGTCGCTGGCAGCTTTCAGCGATGATGACCTGTCATCAATAGCCGCCTCGGAGCAGGGAAAATACGGCCCAGCGCCGGAGCAATGGACCCACATGTCCGACTCCATGCGCTGCTTGTCTCGCCCCGATACCCTCTATTTTGGCAATAATGTGAGCTCCTGTATTTCTTGACGCCCCTCTATCCATTCCGGGCAGTCCCAATATTGTGCCTCCTCCAGTTTATCCTATGGTGTTTGTTTGCCACCATGAAAGGCTCACCGAGCACAGAAGGATGAAAGTCTGACTCAACCCAGTCGGGATTAAAACTCGTGGCGTGCAGTTGTGATATTTAGATGTTGAAAACGTGATGGTATTGACACCTTACGATTTCCCCCATTTTTTAAATTCATTTCATGTAAATACCCACAAAAAACTGTGTTAACAACAAGGACCCCCTGGTACGGATCAATATCCTGGGACAGGGTAAACAATATATGTAGAGTAACACTCCCAGGCATATACTTAAATAAAAACACAATAGAGTAAACAAACAAACTAGTAGAGTTTAAAAAATATACATTTTTTATTTGATTAAAAAAAGCAAATAATAACAGTCAGTGCATTGATCAAAATTAATAAAAGAATCCTATACTGCTACATATAGATTCACAAAGAGAATTAAAAAGGAGGTTAGATGGTATCCGGTCGACGCGTTTCAACATAAAATTATGTCTTCATCAGGACATTTACCATCCAATTTCTAAAATTGTATTCACGTACAGAGACAATTACTATTCTCTATTTTTCTGGCTGTATTTCGGCTGTATAGGGGCTGTATCATGATACAGCCCCTATACATATTTTAGAAATTGGATGGTAAATGTCCTGATGAAGACATAATTTTATGTTGAAACGCGTCGACCGGATACCATCTAACCTCCTTTTTAATTCTCTTTGTGAATCCATATGTAGCAGTATAGGATTCTTTTATTAATTTTGATCAATGCACTGACTGTTATTATTTGCTTTTTTTAATCAAATTAAAAATTTATATTTTTTAAACTCTACTAGTTTGTTTGTTTACTCTATTGTGTTTTTGTTTAAGTATATGCCTGGGAGTGTTACTCTACATATATAATACCCACAAAAAAGTCAGTTTATACTGACTTTTTTTTTTGATGCACATAAGTACACGAAAATGCCTGCGCACTCTCGCAGAAGTTCTGAACAGCGTCTTTCAGCACACGAGTGACATTTTTGCCGAATGGACAGATGTCAAGGAGGCAGGCCATAGCCACAAAAGTGGTTCCCATTGTCCAATGTCGGAAATATGTTAAGGAAGCAGAACGGGTCATTGTTTTTTAATTTTTTTATTAACATGCTTAATAATGGCTGGCCCGCTTAATGAGACACGCAGCTCACCCAACTCGAAACAAGCATTTCCAATGCAATAGATCTCGCATTTATGCAAGTTTGAGCTGTTGCCATTGTAAATGACAATGCCTTTTATTTATGTATTGGTTTTTAAATTTTAAATAAAAAGCATGGACAATTACAATGCCAATAGCTAAAACTTGTCATTCCTTTCCTCCACATATGGTTGTCACTTAGCGCCCCAAGGCGGATTTAGGACTTATGCACGCTATATTAGGACACCACGTCACATCATATTGTCCCTTCTGGCCATGCTATGCACCACCAAGCCCAGGTGTTCATTTATACACCAATTCAAAGTTTGAAAAAAAATTGATGCAACACATTGTCATACACAATGCCAATAACTCAAACTTTAATGCTGCGAGACCTATTGCATTGTAAATGCTTGTTTTCTATATTCATCTGAAATATGTAATGTTGTGTTTGTGTTGTTTTTAAATCACCTCCTTGTGATACATTTTACTGACTGGCATGTTTTTCAGCGTGTGTCATGTGTGCTCCTCGGAAGCCTCTTCTGTGTCTCCGTTGGTCACACAGACCAAGGTTCTTCTCGTGACCTAACAACAGCTTGCCAAATGACCTGATTGCCTCGCTGCTTTTGGATGTTGAGCACAGTGGCACCTGTCAAGGCATCCCTGAACCTTTCCCTCTGGATAACCAAGTGCCCCTTGCTGGAATTGACAGGTCTAGCTCACAGCTTGCTCATTTGCCATCAATCCATTGTCTCCTTGTCTTTCTGGGTCAGGGGCAGGAGATGTTTCTGTACTTGGTAGCGTCAGAAACCTCATCGCAGTATATGAGTTTATTCAAGACGTAGGGCTTCATTTCACATCTTTAGCATAGGCAAGGTGACTTTACTTTCAGTTATATACATGTAGGGCTGGACCGGCTGCAAAGAGAATGAGAAACATTGATGACACAGTTAGAACATGTCAGGAAGAAATGACATAAGTCAGGCACATAAATGAAATGAAAGGCAGTACCTCACAAAATCACGTTTCTGGGTAACGTTTGTGATGCTCCAAATTAGTGCCGCTCATGATCTTCTATAAAAATAGCAGCAATTGCTGTAGCAGTAAAAACACTGCTAGTAGTTACTTTCACCATATTTTGGGCAATAACCTGCAGTTACCCAAGATCATTTCTGCGGTTCCTCAAGAGTGTCACACAGTGACAATGCTGGAAATATTTTGGAAATTTGACGTCAAATAATTCATTTTACAGCCCAATTTTCACTGGAATTGTCTAAGAATTCCTAAGATTTTAAAGGTTACCTTCATAGGGGACATCTGAAATATATCAGTACTTTCATGATTCGATTTGTGAGGCCCGGAGTGGTTACTATAGGTAGCCAGTAAAACTGTTTGGACCCCCATTTGGTTGTGTTTGTTTTCTGAAAAACACAGATGCCCTGGGTTTTAGGTGGATTTCATTCTTTGCTAATTTTCATATGGGGCTAGACCCTTTAGTTGTCAAACGGCCCTATTATGAGTTTGGCAGTGCGGAAGCGGGTCTGCCCCACTCCTGCACCGCCAAACCCTTGTAGGAACCGCCCACTAGATCAGAGGTTTTCACCTGTCTGGCTGGCAGTTCTTTGGTGTTCCCATGGCTGTGCCTATGAAATAGGCACTGCAATGGGAACATAAAAGGCAGTGTCTTCATGGCATGAACTGCTGTAGTCCATGCCTTGAAGGTACTGGTGTGCATGCACACAGGAGATATGGTGTACAAGGGAGCCCTGTATGTCCCCTTTTGTTTCCTCACTGCCACACTTTTCGTGGTGGTCACACTGCCATGAAAAGTGTGGCTGTGAGGAAACTTGTAATATGCTTGCCAGGGTCTCAGCGGCTCCATCAAGCATATTGCAGCCTCAAGACCGCCGCAACACCACCAGGGATACAGTGGTCCCAGGGCAGGCCAACCACCTTGGTCCTAGTAGGTCCATCAGAAAACACACACCTGCGAGTCTGGCCACTTTCGGTAGAAAAAAACAATCATTCTAGATCTAAATATGGACGCTTCCTGTTATAAATAATGATTTTTATGCACTATGATTCAGAATCTTTAAATCTATTATTCAATTGTCTTTCATTCATGTATCGCATGCACTGGTTACAGAAATCTCCTGGATGAGAGTTCATTATGGGCCATATGTTCGAAGCATTCAGATCATTTGCAACAGCAAAAATGCTTTTCCTGATGTACAAACATCCAAACTGCGATTTTCCAGATTCACAGTTTGGGTGTCCAAAAAAAACATTTTTTGGAGAGGCATGATTAGGGCGTCTCTTCCAAATAGCCATTTCTAGTGTTAATATATCAATGTTTACCGACTGAAATGTGGTCGCAAAGCCTTGATATTTTACCACCAACTCAAAGATGATGATAATGCATTCGCAAATGGGGACCCCTTTCCCTTTGTGAACTTTTGGGAATATATTTTTTAAGAGCAGGCAGTGGTCTCTTGTTTAAACATCATAGGGCGTAGATTCAGGGGTGGTGATAGAAGTGTTACACCCCATAATAAATGTATTTTGTGATAAATAGTTGGGTCTGGTGAGGTGTCTGCTGGATTTCACCAGGAATTTTTTAAAACACAGACAGAAACGCACACATACTCTCTTCCACTCTCTGTTTGGAAAGACTTAAAAATGTATGTTATTCCACAAAATTGTGTACTTTCTCTCACTTAGTACCCATACCGATCGGCATTCCTCTCCCTTTCCGCTACCCACTCAAGCCGCTCTTGTGCACCCTACTTGTTGTATAATGAATTTTAACATTATCTTCCAGCATGATTGTTGCCAAATCCGAAGCTCACCCCCTCTAATCTTACTGACCAAGCCACTTCTCTAAACACATCCCATTTTTTATTGAGGAAAACGGATTGCATTTCAACAAAAATAAAACTCTATTCAAAAGCAATCACAGACATGATGGGTTTCTGACCTCAACAGTCCACTGTCCCTGTGATGGCAGACATTCTTAATGGGTCGCAAACTGCAACCTGCCTCATTAATATTCACAAGGCGGGTCTCTTTATGACCCACTAAGAAACAAAAAGTTTCATACATAAGGGATAGCTATTTCCAAATAGTGACTCAGATAAAATCACTATTTGTAGATCACTATTCCTAATCTTTGTATAGCTGGCCCTGTCTTTAACTTGCTAATGGTTTTCCGTAACAAAGTATTTAACTCCCTATTCACTGAAAACAGAATTTAACATTGCATAGTTTTCGATCTTTATTTTCTGGAGGCTTTTTACAGCCAATTTGCTTTAATTGAATAGTTGTCTGGTTATGCAAATTAAAATCCTTTTTCTGAACCTTGAAATCACTGTTTTCCATTCTTTCACCAAGGATACCTACATGATTCCCAGAAGCTCCTGAATTTTTGCAATTATTTACATTTTCAGTGGATGCAATGAAATGGGTTTTGGCTGATTAATCGGACATAATGTTTTTCAGTTGTAGGGTCCTCCAAGTTTGGGCTATAGCTTAAAAAGAATTCAACAGGACTTGCTAGAGCTAAATCAACTACAGATTACTGTAACAATAAGAAATGTTTCTTTTTCTCTCCCACTCCCTGTTTTTTTCATTGGAACTTTTTCTGGAACTATTGCCCAATAATAATGAGAGGCTACTGAGAGAATATTAAATGCTCATGGACAAGACTGCTGTAGAGGGGCATATTGCAGTGCTTTAAGTATGAATACCAGGAGGAAAGATCGGATGTTTTCTCAATAACAAAAGACTGAACTGCTGAAAGAACAGGAACAGTGCTGTCCCGATTGATATTGGTGTTTGTTAAGGGGCCTGGAATTACGGAAATTCCAGAAAAATCCATTAAGCGGTCAAGGTGTTGAGGTGCCCCTTAGGCGCTGGTGAGGGGAGATATATAGCGGCATGATACAAAATTGAAGGTTTATTTTTTGTACTGACAATATACTCTGGCTAATCGGCCCCTAGTGGTTCAGAAACTACTATATCAATAGAACCTTCTCCCCTGCCGCTCAGTTTCACCGCAGTGGGTTCGAAGCTGGAAGCAGTAAATTTAGCACTGGCCTCACACTATATTAAGGACCGGCTGTTCTCCTTGCAATAGGGCAAAATAATAGTGTGTTTTTGGACATTTACTTATTGCCAAGATGGGGAAACATTTTTAAAAAAATCGCCAACGTATTAGCCCATGTTGATACAAGTGGGGGGCTTAAATCAAAGACCCGGTCGACCCAAGTGAAGACAGCCTCAGCAACTGTAAGAGCTGAACGCTTGCAGAAAGCTCGTCAAGGCTCGGCTAGAATATCAAGCCCACTAAGCTCAGAAAACGATCTGGTGGAGCTCGGGAAGGAACTAGCAATGCTCAGTCCCTGGAAATCTCTGAGACTCTTGCTATAGAAAAGACAAATGAAGGTCTTACAGCTGATAGACTAGCTCTGATTGAATCTGTCTCAGTCTTCGGTGGGGCCGTCATCCAGGAAGATAGCCAGGCAGTAGGAAATCCTGTGAATTCAGAAACGCGCCAAAATCAAGACTCCGCAAGGGAAGATTTCACTGGAATGCACCAAACCAAAATTAAAGAGTATCCTCTATTTTTGAAGCCCAAATCAACTCTACCACCTGCGCAGCCCCCATGTACAGAACAAGAACGTCTGGGGAAAACACAAGCGGCTGGGCCATTGGATTATCAAATATCTACTTGTTCTCCATCGATTTTACCTCCAAGACCCCTGGATCATTTATAGGGGGATTTGAGGGATGGTCAGCCTTCAATCTCCCTGGTGGATACAACGTCCGTATTGGAATGTCTAGATCGGACTCAGCCGGTTCCGGAAGAGCCGGCTGGGATCCAACATTCAGACACCGGGGCCAGCTTTCAATGTGACATTAAATCCATGCTGGATTTCATCTTGAATGAGATATGTGAGATGAAAGTGACACAAGCGAATGAGATTGCAGCCTTACATCTTCGCTTGTCAAAAATTGAAGAAGCAGTCGCTAGCTATCCAGTAGGATTGCCGGAGGCTGAGTCCAGGATATCTCATCTTGAGGATACAATGACTGTGATCCAGCATCAGGCAACCCTGGACAAAAACAAAAACTCTTTTTGGACGGTAAGCTTGATGAACTAGAAAATCAGTTGTGACTGGTTGGGGGCCTAGAAGGTTGTGAGGGGACACAAATTATCCAGTGGGTTGAGTCATTTATTAAAGATAATGTGCTGCCTAGGTTTACCGGAGATCTCACCATCACGAGAGCACATAGAATCCCAGCTCAACCATTTCTGAATTCAAAGCTACCCAGAACAATCCTCGTTAACTTTGCAGTCTTTCAGATTAAAGAATGGGTATTGACTCAGGCTATCCAAAAGAGTCAGATTTCAACTCAAGAAGTCCCTAGCTGTCGCATCTTTTCCGATATGTCTGAAGCAGCACCCCGCTGCCAGAAATAATTTCTTGTCCTTCTCTACCTGTTTAAGACGCAAGGGGCTCATGCTTCAATAGCCCAGCAATCTAAGCTTTGTGTTCTTGTACAAGGGAAATTCCATATGTTTGCGAACCTTGAAGATGCACAGGAGCTTCTTCAGAAAATCAATGTGAGAAAATAGAGAATTAAGTCTGGTTGTTATCATTATAGTTTCTTTTTTGGGGAGGTGGGAAGAAGGAAGGGGAAGAAGGAGGAAGGGAGAAAGTTTGGGTATTTTTCTTATTAAGAGCAAGAGAGGGGCAGCGTCACTAGGGGTGCAATAACATGGCACCTAGTTTAGGGGTACTCAATGGGAGAAGGCAGGGGGTATGGTGGGCTATTCCTCATTTGCCGGGGATTACGGGGAGGGTGGTGAGATAGAGGGGAATGGGCATTGGAAGGGGTAAGCAAAGGAAAAAATGAACAGGAAAAGAGTGAAGTTCACAGGATATGTTCACAGGGGAGAAGGAAATTGCAGGGACCGGTTTGGCGGGGTGACGATGGAGAATGTAGGCTTAGAACAGTAGAATAAAAGGTGGAAGGCCAACCAAGATGGAATAAAAAAATGCAGAATATAAAAATGGTTACATGTAATGTTAATGGACTACTGAATCCGCGGAAAAGCTCTGCTTTTATAAATTGGATAACTTCCCTCTCTTCCGAAATTATATTCTCACAAGAAACATCTCAGGTATGGTTCCCCTAAGATATCACTTCCCAAGAAATATGCACAGGCGTATTTCTCATCTGCTAATTTAGCGGTCAGAGGGGTAGGGATTTTATTATCTAATATACTGGATTGGCAGGTTAAGGATGTCCGGCGAAATGGTAAAGGTAGATGGCTTTGGGTAAAAGTAAAGCTTGAGGAAACAGTGCTGAATCTGGTTTAATTTTATGGCTCTATGTAGAATGTCACTGCAGCACTCGAGCAAATTTATTAATTGGCAATACAAATGGAAGGTATACTAATTCTGGGTGGAGATTTTAATTTTATTTAGAATCTGGCACTAGATACACCAAATGAGGCAAAATGAGAGCTAAAACCCCAAACCACAAAATTAATAAGCAGTTTGTCAAAAGATTTCTCCTTACTAGATCCTTGGAGGCTAGGGCATCCTGGCTTCTTGCAATTTGCTTGCTACTCTGCAGGATTTAGATCGGATCCCATTTGGACGGTCCTGCAGAAATACTGGCCAACTCATTTTCGAACCTCTCTCTAGTTTCATTTACATTAAGGGTAGGAATCACTCCAAAAAAGAGGCCAAGATGGCAGTTTGACAAATATTTATTACAAGATACTAAGTGGGTGACAGAAACTAGGTTGTTTATCAAGGAATTTTTCCAGCTTAATGTAACTACTGCCCCAATGTTGAACGTTTGGGAGGCATTCAAAGCTACTTTTAGAGGCCAGGCGATATCATGTAAGGCGAGCATAAGTGATTTATGAAAACAAAAGATTCTGGAACTACAGACTGCCATGGAGAAGGCTAGTCAAAATGCTACCCTAAATAATATAGCAGAGCCCATCATAGGAACACATCAGCAAGAATTAGCTAAAGCCAAAGAGCAATTGAATACTTTTTTATGGTAGAGGAAATTACAGGAAGTAAGGCCTACCAACAAAAGCTTTATGGGGAAAGCCAGCAGATTGGCAGATTCCTGGCTTGGTCCATGAAAAGTCAGAAATCAGCTCAATTAATCAGCCAAGTTAAAAATTCACCTACGGGCATGTTAGTAGATGACAAACAGTCAATTTCTGAGGTGTTTCTTGCACATTTTAATCAAATATATGCAGAAACACAGGTGTTAGATGAAGTAGAATTGACAGATTATTTTGAATCACTGGAGCTACCACAGGTATCACAGCAGCTCTCTGTGACATTGAATGGCCCAATAGGAATCTCAGAAACTATATCAGTATTAAAAAGTATGCCCAATGTTAAGGCTAGTGGTGTGGATGGGATCCCGGCGGAAGTTTATAAGGTATTTCAGGGAGAACTACTTCCCTTTCTTGCAAAACTGTACAATCAAATAAGTGAGGGTATAGACATCCCCAAAAGTTTTAAATAAGAAGTGCTAGTAGTCTTCTTTAAAAAGGATAAAGATCCCTGTGACCCCAACTCCTATCACTCTATTAGTTTGTTAAATACGGACTACGAATTGCTTATGAAAATCTGGGCAAAAAGGATAGCCCCATGTTCCCAACAAGTGGTTCATATTGAACAAAATGGATGTATTCCAGGGCGGTTGATGGCATCTAAAACGTATTTTCTAATACAAGCCATTGATTATTTTGCCACTAATAAGATTAATGCGGTGATTGTGATGATGGATGCAGAGAAAGCTTTTGATTTAGTAGACTGGAGTGCTTTATTTTTTATTTTGGATAAGTTTAGTTTTTTGTTACAATTTCTACAGATGCTAAAAGAATTATATAGTTACGCAGAAGCCAAAATTATCATCAATGGAACAGAAGCCGGGAAGGTAAATAGTAAGCGTGGAACATGTCAAGGATGTCCGTTATCCCCCCTTCTGTTTTCTTTGTTTATTGAACCCCTAGCTGTTAAAATTCGGAAGACCTTAATGATTTTGCCTCCCATTGAGGGGCTGGCAAAAATCAAGATTTATGCAGATGATAATATTTTATATCTCAAGGTGGGGGGGTTCTAATGTACAGAACGCACTTGATGAAATCCAGAGATTTACACAGGTGAAATCAAGAGTGAATCAAGTGAAAACTGAAATTCTAATTTTAACTTGATTCCTTAGGATATTCCGGCTTCCATTCAGCTAAGGCCACCTCCTCCAGTTAGATATTTGGGGATACATGTTACAAACAATTTTGGGCAATTATTCTCCTTGAATTATAATAGCATGCTCACGAAAGTGAAAAAATTATTAGATAAATGGTCTCCTTGAATTATAATAGCATGCTCACGAAAGTGAAAAAATTATTAGATCAATTACCATTAATAGGACAGAATTATTTGTTTAAAACATCGGTGCTCCCTGTGCTTCTGCTTCTTTTCAGCAACCTCCCCTTGAAAATCCCGATCTCCTATTTTAAAGAGTTAGGTCAAACGATTCAGAAGTTTGTGTGGAATAATAAACACCCCCGGGTTAAATTAGCTACATTACAATTGGATGTAGCATTGGGAGGATTAGCACGTCCACATTTTCTATTTTATTATCAGGCTTCACTAACTAACTTACTTTCACAACTGGGTGAGAAAAATTCCGTTTTTGACAACTTCCTGATAGTACATATGCTGAAGGAAAGTGCGATAAGACTTCAATTTTTTTACGTCTTGCAAAACTTCCTAAAAGTCCAGATATATGGTGATACTGGCATTAGCAGTAAGAATTCAGCTCTTTTTTAAATCACAAGATTTTCCAGCATTTCATGCTTATACCCCTATTCAGAACTGTGCATTAGGAGGTCTCTTTTTGCCTAGAGGGCTTTACCAAGCATGGCAAGTACTAGGCTTTGGTCAGCTTGGGGATTTTTTATAACCATGAGACATTGATTAATTGGGAAACAGTGTGATTCCAAGTTAGCACAGTAACTTCCGCCCTCCCTTTGAGTTTTCTTCAGCTAGTTAATTTTCTCAAAAATAATTATTCAATGATGGGTGAGGTGGCACGTCAAATCGCCAGGCAGATGGCAAATAAAATGGTGGGGGTAGGATGCTGGTATCGGCTAATATATCAAAAGACCCATTCCGAAGAGATTTTGACAAAAGAGCTCCATAAAATTCACCTAGAGACGGGTTGTAAGTTTAATGTGAGAGAATGGCACCAGCTTGGTGAGCCAGCGAATAAAGCACTCTGAGGTGCTAATTTTAAGAGAATGAATTTCTTATATAGATGGTTAGCATATTACACCCCCCAGAGATTGCTAAAGATGTTTCAAACAGAACCGACCAATGTTTTAGATGTAACCAACAGGGTGAGGGAGGATGGGTGCGCATATTTTATGAATGCTATAACTTACAACAATTCTGGGAAGAGGTCTTTGCCAAGATTTCTCTATTTACGTCTTTGACAATCAATCCATCAGCTATTCTTGTTCTATTTGGTTCCTCGGGGGAGGTGAAATGGTTAACCAAATATCAGCAGTATTTTATACTAATCTCCATAGCAGTTGGTAGGTCACTTGTCCTGTAAAATTGGAGACCCAATAAGCAATCCAGGACGGAGCACTGACTTAATAAAATGCATGGAACTTTCAGATCTGAGGAGGCCTAATCAAAACGTGTAGGAGCGACTGTAATATTTAGAGCTATCTGGCAGAAGTTCTCTAGCTATGGTGTTGCGGCGGAAAGGAGCTATAAGTATTGAGTGCTCTATTAGAGCCAATTTCTGTATTTTTAATAGTGGCTGTTAGCCATATTCGCACTTTCAATAATTCTTGATATGTGATTTGCAAATACTGATGAAGGTATTGTTCTGATATTAGTTGAACTTAGCACTTTATTTAATAATAACTGCTGCTACCAGCACAGTGCACTTTAGGTAGTTTGTCACCTTCTTTGTCTGCTAGGACACCGGCACACTCCACTTTCTATAGGTTTTGAGATATATCTCCTGCTAGCTTTATATGCACTTTAAATAGAATATATGTCAGTTTGATGTAGCTATTCTAGGTCGTAGTTGTCATTAACAATTAGGTACAGACATATGTATTTGTGGGAAATCACTGGTAGTAAGTTTGAGCATCGACCATAGTTTAATGTAGGTTACTGAGAGCTATGTTATATACTCTCCATAATATATTATCTATGGAATGTTTTTATAATTGTCATGAATTCATATTTATTCATTTATCTTCATGGAAATTGGTGTTGATATTAATTGGACAGGGTTTACTTCCACCCCTTGCTATTTACTCTGGATTTCATGCAGTATGTCTGTTTGCTCTCGTCTGTTTGTTTTCTTGTTCTAATAAAAAAAAAATGTTTAACCGATAAGAAATCTATATTTTGTGGTGGACAACTTAGCTCCTGATACGTACCAACTCCATGAGGGTTGAATTAGATGGTGGTAACTTGCCCTCTCTTGGGAAGTTTGGAGGAGAATCTTGTCCACCTACACAATTGGCTTTTAGCAAGATTTGAGTCCTTAATCCCCAAGAAAAGCTCCAAATCTGGAGGGCGTAGGGAGTCAGCCCCTTGGTTCTCCCCTCGGCTGAGGTTACAACGTCAGGAGTGTAAAAGGGCTGAGAGGGCCTGGAGGCGGGCTTACGATTCAATAGAGAAATTGAAATTTCGGGCAGCCATTAAAGCCTACCATCATTCTATCTGGGACGAAAAGAAGGCCTATTTTGAACACCGTATTGATGAGGCTGATAATGTCTGCAAAGAAATTTTTAAAGTGGTCCAGGATTTTATTTCTCCTGTGGTTTGCACCCCTAACCACACTCATACTGATGTGTGGATACAACAACTTGCCACCTTCTTTGTCAATAAGATCACAGCTATCCAGGCCTCTCTCTCCAGTGTGCAATCTGATCCATGCCACCTAACGCTACCATGTCCTGTGGAAGACCATGGCCCTTTCCTCTCTGTATTCCCCTCTATGGATCCTAGTACATCTTTGGAGCTTTTGTCTAGCCTGAAATCCGGCTCTCCATTAGATCCATGTCCGGCTAAATGCTTAGGGAAAGTGGCTTCCGCCATTAACATCTTGGTGAACCCCCTGCTGAATACATCTTTGTCGACAGGGAAGGTGCCTCAGGCCTGGAAGCGAGCCATGATTCTACCGCTGCTCAAAAAACCCACCTTGGACCCCCTGATACATGCTAACTATCGGCCAATCTCCCTGCTCCCTGCTATGGCAAAAGTGGCCGAGCGTTATGTGCACAGGATAATTTCCAGCTTCATCGAAGGAAACGACCTGTTGCACACCTCGCAGTCCGGCTTCCGTACTAATTTTAGCACGGAGTCGGCTCTGCTGGAGGTCACGGACGCCATCAGGGAAGTACTCGATCTGGGGGGAAAGGCCGTGTTAGTCATGCTTGACTTGTCGGCGGCTTTCGACACCGTTCCCCATGATGCCCTCCTTGTAAGACTCTGGGAGTGTGGCCTTCGTGGAACGGTGTGGAACTGGCTAAAATCATTTCTGGCCGACCGCCAACAAACGGTCTGGGCGCCTCCTTTTTCCGCTGATATGGCTCCGCTAGAGGTGGGAGTTCCGCAGGGCTCCATTCTCAGCCCTATGCTGTTTAACATCTTTATGGCCCCTCTGGCGGAAGTCGCGGAATCCTTTGGCGCCCAGATCGTGTCTTATGCCGATGACACCCAACTCCTGTTCACTTGTGACAGGGCTGGGTCATTCGACGGCACAAAGATCAGGGATTGCCTTGGTGCGGTGTTTGAGTGGTTCAGAGGTCATGGCTTGAAATGCAACTCTGACAAGTCAGAGTTGCTTTTTTTCGGTTGCGCACCGGAACTTGACTGGAAATCCTGGTGGCCACTGGATATGTCTCCTCCTGACAAAGTCGCTATTAAGGCCAAAAATCTGGGGGTGATAGTAGACTGTGACTTATCCTTTGGACCTCACATCTCGTCCACTGTTGGGAAATGCTTCGGCATCTTACGGATGTTGAGGAAATTTCTTCCTCTACTATCACTCAACCACAGGAAGACAGTCGTTCAGGCACTAATCGGGTCGCGACTGGACTACGCAAACGCTCTCTTTGTGGGTCTACCGAAATATCTTATGACCCGTTTGCAAGTGGTCCAAAATTCGGCAGCCCGTGCCATCTTTGGACTCCCGAGGAGAGCTGGTGCCACTGCCTTACTGAACACCCTTCATTGGCTACCTATCTCCAAGAGAGTCCTTTTTAAATGCCTGACGGTGGCCTTTAAGGCCCTTCATGGTATTGGCCCCAAATATCTTGGGAAACGTTTTTCCAGGTATGTGCCAAGCAGGACTCTTAGGTCATCGGGTCTGTCCTTGTTGACTGTCCCTGTAATTCGCCGTGCTCGTCAGGGAGGTCGATCCTTCCGCTATCTGACATCCAAGGCATGGAACGAATTACCATTGTCCTTGAGATCGGCCCCTTGTCTCCTTGCTTTCAGAAAGGACCTGAAGACATGGCTTTTTAGGTAACAGTTCCTTTCCCTCTTCCTTTTGTTGTGTGGTTGCTTTTTGCTGTTCCTTTCTTTGCTAAAGCGCCGGGATGCTCCTCTGGAGTTGCCGTGCGCTATAAAAGAATTAAAGTAACATAACATAACATAACATAACATAACATAACATAACAGTTGTTCCATTTGACAGACGTGAGGGAAATAATTCCTGAATTCATGGCTAGTGCATTTTAATTATCATTCCATAGTTTGTATTTATTTAGAATATTCTGAAGGGTTCTTAAAGAGAATTAGCATTTACAATGCAGTCTAAACCATAATGTACTTTTACAGCAAAGTCTTAACCAAGCATCAGTCTTTACCATGCAGGATTTTACAATGTTTTTTAGATCTAGACATCTAGTACATGTGTGTACCACTAGTGTCATTACTATAGATTTTTTACCCCTAGTATCATTCCCACAAATATTTTTGACATACACCAATATATAAGTATATGGGTAAGTATATAAGTAATTATATGTTATAGATATGTGGTAAATTTTAATTTTGCAATTCTTTTATATTTTTTTTAAACGATAATACATTTTAGGACCAGAATGTATGGTTTTGGGTGGGGAAGAATATTAATGTACAGGTATTCATTTAATATTTTTGTATTTGTGTTGTAATAATGTAATTTATGTTTTTTCACGTTAATGTTAATTGTTAAGAGACATTTTAGCAACTGTAATACAATATTTTAGAGCTGGGATGCAAGGAATATAGGGGTATTGGGTGGAGAAGTGATTTAACACTCAGATATTCATTTTAATAATTTATTATGAATATTTAAGGATTGTAATTGACAAATTAATACTGACATTTTTTTAAAATATTTTATAAAGCATTTCTATTTAGGGATGGGATGCTAAGGTTATAGGGGTATTTAGTGGGAAGTGTATTAATACTCAGGAATCTATTTCAATACTTTAGTATTAATATATAAGAATTGTAATTTTTGTACAGGTTATAGGGGTATTATGTGGGGTAGTGTATTATTGCTCAGGAATCAATTTCAATACTTAAGTATTAATATATAGGAACTTTAATTTTTGTAAATTAATAATAATACATTTTCAAATATTTCACAATATTGTAACATTACTTTTTAAGGATGGGAGGCAAGTGATATAGGAGTACTGTGGGGAGAAGTGGACTAATGGTCATGTATTCATTTTAATACTTTAGTATTAATATTTAAGAATTGTTTTTGTAAATTAATAATAATGTAAAACAAATTGTGGTAAAATTGTAACATTACTATTTAGAGATGGGATGCAAGGGATATAGTAGAATTGGGTGTTCACCTCACCACTCCAGATCACCCCTCATGGGATACCACCCAACAGACCCTGTTCAAATGGATCTCGCTCATGACAGAAAACCCCTTGAAGACGATGAAAAGCATCCACTCCGGAGCACCCTCAGACCCCTGCCACACCACATCTTCCATAGAGCTGCCTCGGCCATCGCACCCGAACTACGTCAGATGATCAACTGCTCCTTTGAGACTACCACCTTCCCGGACGACTGGAAACATGCCAAAGTCAACCCCTTCCTGAAGAAACCCTCCGCAGACCCAGCGTACCGCAAGAAGTTCAGGCTCATCTCCCTGCTTTTATTCACTGCCAAGGTCATTGAAAAGGCCATCAACACCAAGCTAACAAACTTCATAGAAGCTTACAATGTCCTGGACATCTGCCAATCTGGATTCCGAAGAAACCACAGCACTGAGGATCCCCTACTCACTGCCACCGACGACATTCGTTCCCTCCTCTGCCAGGTCAAAACAGCAACCCTCATCCTCCTGGACCTCTCGACTACATTTGACACCATCTCCCACCGCACCGTAGGCACCAAACTCCATGGCATCCACAGCAGGGCCCTTGACGATATCCATTCCTTCCTTACTGGCAGAACTCAGTAGATCAGACTCCCTCCCTACTTCTCAGAACTAACAGAGACCAACTGTGGAGTGCCCCAGGGCTCCTCGCTCAGCCCACCCTCTTAAACATCTACATGTTCTCCCTCGTAACCATCGTCAGAAATCATGGACTCAACATTATCTCAACATCACCAGACACAACTTCCAAGAAGGGATGAAAGCCGTCACCACCTGGATGAAGAACAGTGGCCTCAAACGCAATTCAGAAAAGACAGAAGTCCTCAACCCCGTCAACATGGAATGACTCCTGATGGCCCCCCGCCCTCGGAAATCCCCCATCCCCAACGGACCACGCACAAAAACTTGGTATGAAACTAGACTCATCACTCACAATGAACCGCCAGATCAACGCCACCTGCTCGACCTGCTTCAACACTCTCTGCATGCTTCAAAAGACTTTCAGATGGATCCCAGCCGAAACCAGAAAAACAGACATGCACGCACTGATCAGCAGCAGACTTCACTATGGCAACTCTCTCTACGCCTGAATCAACAAGAAACTCCTTTGCAAACTCCAGCCTCTCCAGAACGCCGCAGCCTGACTGATCCTCGACATCCCCCATCGCAGCCGCATCACCCAACACCTCCACGTTCTCAACTAGCTTCTAGTCAAAAGAAGAATAACCTTCAAATTGCTCACCCATGCATACAAGGCCCTTCACAATACTGGACCCACATAAATGTACAGCCGCCTCTCCTTCCACGCACGCAAAAGACATCTCTGATCAGGCCAGCTCTCTCTGGCCACTGTCCTGCGTATCAGCAAGACTAGAATGTGAGGAAAGTCCTTCTCCTACCTCACAGACAAAACCTAGAACACCCCTCCTCCACATCCAGCAATCTTCCACACTGTCTCAGTTCAGGAAGGACCTAAAAAAATGGCTTTTCGGGTGACCCCAGCTCTCAGCAGAGCCAGCCCCCTTGCCCCCCAGTGCCTTGAGACCACCATGGGTGAGTAGCTGCACTGATTGATTGATTGGGTGGGGAAGTGTATCAATACCCAGGTATTAGTTTTATTGTGTTAGTATCAATATTTAATATTTGTAATTGTAGTAAATAATACTATTTTATTATATTTTACAAAAGTGTAACATTACTATTTAGGGATGGGATGCAACAATATAGGGGTATTGGGTGGGGAAGTATATTAATACTCGGGTATTATTTTTATATTTTAGTATTAATGTTTGCGTTTTGTAAATGTTGTAAATTTTAATTAATACTACATTTATATATATCTTTTTTTAAATAAATGCAATTTAGGCATGGTATTTAAGTTATTTAGTGGTATTGTGTGGGGAAATGTATTCATACTCAGATATTAGTTATAGCACCTGATTATTAATTATTAAAGGTAATTAACTTAAGTAAAAAACGTTGAAGTAAGTTAAATATCTATTCAATTAAATACCAATATACGTTATTTAAATAATTTAAAAAAGTAATTAAAACAATATTAAATGTCAAAATTAAATTTTACATAATATATGGAAAGATGCAAATTTAATGCAAAGTTGTAATATTTATATATTTTTTTTGTAAATAGTATAAAAATAGACACATTAAAAAAATAGTAAATCATGTAACATATTTTACAAAAATATAAAACAATGTTTTATAATACATAACATATTTTTCTAACATTTTACAAGTTTTTTTCCCCACAGTTTTCCATAGAGTTTAATGGCAAATAATGTCCCTTCACTGTTTAGGTTTCGCCCTGGGCGTTGCAACTGCGTAGCAGTTGCTCGACCCACGGCGAAACCTCATGATCCTACATATGTGCTTTGGTTCCGCCTCTGTTTCCCATTGGCTAGCTCCATAAATGGAGGCTAGCCATTGGGAGACAGAGGCTGTCAATCACGCTTTCTCGTGAAAACGCGATTCGGGGGCGTTTCTCGGGCTTTTTTTAAGCCCCGCCCCTTTGTCCTGGGCCACGCTGTCATTGGCTGCCGGCCCGGGACACCCCCGTGACGTCATTCCCCGGGCCGCGCTGTGATTGGCTGGCCGGCCCGGGATCTGACTGGTTTACTCTTTGCTTTCTCCTCAGTCTCTGTTCAGCTTCTGTCTGTCTCTGCGCTCCTTCTCCTCTGCAGTTTCAGCTCTTTCCTAATTTTCCCTGTACGTCCTCTGTTTCTTAAAAGTGCATGTTATCTGCTTTGCTGTGTCCCTATTTTACTGCTTTATTTAAATCTCTCCCTCCATTTCCCTATCTAGCTTCCGCCCGGGACACCCCGTGACGTCATTCCCCGGGCCGCGCTGTGATTGGCTGGCTGGCCCGGGACCTGACTTGTTTTCAACTTGCGACCGCCATCTTGTCAGGCGGTGAACGATCGGGGCCGCGGCAGAGCGGAGCGGAGGAAGGTGGCGTTTCCGACTTTGCCCCGCAATGCAGTAGGGGAAAGGAACGTCCGGTTGGGTTATCCGCAGGACTGTCACTGAGGGGGCGGTGGGTCATTTAGTGGCCTTTCCTGCAGTACCGGCGCGGCCGCCGACGGGAGAAGATGGAGGCCGAGGATGCGTGCCGGGACTACCAGTCGTCGCTGGAGGACCTGACCTTCAACAGCAAGCCGCACATCAACATGCTGACCATCCTGGCAGAGGAGAACCTGCCCTTCGCCAGGGATATCGTCGCTCTTATCGAAGCTCAGATCGCCAAGGTTTTTATATTAAAAGAATTTTATTTTACTCTAACGAGCCCCCCCTCCCCCTGTCAATGTGGGATATATCGCGGGTCCACAGGGCCAAACAACATCGCGGTAGAAGAGCATGGCGCATTAGACTCACCCCATGCGCAGTTCTGGGGTAACACTGACGGGTCCTGAGATAAGAGTAGAGGGATACGCCCCTTCAGCCACGGAGTACTAGTCCGTCCTTCGGTCGTTCCTAACGTGGCTTTCACTCGCAAAGTAACACGGCTTGTGACATGATTCTGGTGGCTAACTCGTAATGTCTCCACCCCTTCTTCTGACATCTGAAGGCAGGCGCCCCGGCCCCAGCTCTCTGTGAGCTGCAGTTATACAGTCCATCTTGTTAGCAAAGGGTTTGGGGCCAGCAAAGTGTTATTGACACCCCGTCCGTTGCTTGTGTACTTATTTTATCTGGTCCCCTGGAAAGAATGTGGGCTCTCGCATAAGCAACAATTTTGTTTAGTTTTACGTGATGTTTTGATTTGCTTATGTTGTCTGTCCCTTACGGGCAGTTCCGTATCGCCTTCCATTTTTAAAAGGCCCCGTGGTCTTGTTCACGAGGTTAGTTGACAAGCTATTCTCTTACAACATCGTAAGATCCTTCCCGCAGTAGTAGGACCTCAGTGACGACTGGCGTGAGACACTTATCTATGTAGTAAGTTTTTATACATGCCTGGCAGCTGTCAACAAGTCATCTTCTAAATCGTGGGACTCTTCAAGAGGCACGGTACCTGGGGTTGTACCTTTTTGCTGAGCACTCGTCAGAAGCCTCTCCTTAAAGGTGTCACTACCCGTATCTTTAACCCGCTATCCCCGAACCACTGCTGCCTCTTACTGGGTTTCATTCACTCCTAAACTCGGGGTTTCCTGGGTTGCTGCTATCACTTACCCGTCATGTATGCACATGCTTCTCTGTTCCTAGTGTATCTCATGAATAAATGGTTTTAAAATGTGACTGGTATTTCATCTGTTAATAAAGCCTATCAACTGCGTGTTTGTCTTTTTTTATTTACTACGATGCACAGTGTGTGGGGGTGGTTTTCAAATCGCGTATGGCACAAAGTATTTCAACTGTTTTAATTCTAGTTTTCGTTTGTAAAGTAACGTTTACCTCAAAAAATGTTGAATGTGCTCAATTCCAGGGTGTACAAAATTAGTTTTTTTTTAAATCTGGCTACACTAGCGCAACTTTAGTTTCTGTGGGGAGATGGGTGGGGGAAGGAGGTATCTAACTAGATGCTTTTGAATGGAGACTATCTGGATGTCATGTTGTCGCCTCCTAGAATTCAGGATACCTTTCAAAATTCGTACTATTTTAGTTTATGATCTATCTGGCAATGTCGGTAGATAGTTGAACATTGGGGGGCGGGGGAGGAATACAATTGTTTGGGCGCCACATGGGATGTTAGTGTAGTTAGTGTGTCTATGGCTAGATAACTCGTGACACGTCAGTGCTCAGTTAACTTGCGCTCTAGTCCCATTTTAGCACGAGCAAGATAACATCAATTAAAACCTCCGATTATAAAGCAACTGAAGAATATAAGTAGGAGAAAGTGAATTAATACATTTTGTACAATTTATATCCAACTGTGCAGTTTTTCTGTTATTTGGAAATGTGCTTTTTTTGTACAGCTATACTTAATTTCCATAACCTTCTGGACATTTTTATAACCTCAACATCACAAAGAATCTTGATGTTAAGTTACTTTTTTTTTCCAGGACACCAACTTTGAGCTATATTCTCTTTAGTTACTTTTTACATTTATGATTGAAGTTGGTTGGGTTTTTAGAGGAAGCGCAAACGGGATTCACTTTGCAGTTAGCCATTGAATTTTTCAGAGTTTATGTTTTTCCATTAGTCTGCCCTGGACACGCAGTTATTTGGGGCCACTATTTATTACACTTTTTTTTCCTTAGCAGCAACGGAGAATGTCCGCGTTTTTCTAAAATGTGGATGTACACGTTTATTTTGCATGTTCCGCATTTAAATCTTGTCCATGCGATAAGGGGGTCAACATGCCAATTAAACCATATGGGGTTTGCAGTCAGGCCTTCAATGTTGTTTTTAGGTGATTGTGTTAATCGCTGGGACTTTCCACAAAGTATTCTTGCCCAAAGATGTATGGTTAAGGATCATGTTTTTCTATATTCCGTAAAATCAAATTACTGGTGTGTATTGGCGGCTGTGAATAATTAGAACTGCTATTGTGTGCTGCTGTGGCAATGGAGACCAATATGCCGATATCACCTCCAGACAATCAAGAGAACACTTCCCAGTGCTGAATAGCCTGTTTTCCTTTTCCATCACATTTGCTTCCTGTTTGAGATTTTTTTATATGCACGATTGCTGAAGCTGCCAAGGCTGCATGGGTCCTTGGTCACCTGGACACCGAGTTCTTGAAGATACCACTACTGTGTATTTACACTGCTAAACAACTACACCAATGCCTGCCTGAGATTCAACCTGAACGGTCTGCAGCAATTCATTGTTCTGGGATGCTTGTTTGAATTAATTTTCACTTAATTCCAGCCATACACCTCTTTGGAGCCCCATCATCCTACATTGGTTTAAAGCGTTCTATTTCCATCAGCTGTTGGGTAAATCCTTAATTAATGGAGGGTGGGGCTACAAAAACCCCCGTATTTGGTAATGGTATCTACTGGCAGTGGTTTAACCACTAGCATAATTGTGGCAAAGTATAATGCGTGCAGCATCACGTGCTGCAGTATTTTCACCAACTTTTGATAAGTTTGAGCAGGGAAACAGTTTTTTTGTTAAAATCAGCAAATTAGGCAGCAGATGATGGATTATGTGGCAGCTGAGGCAAAATCAGAACTATGAGG
This sequence comes from Lissotriton helveticus, assembly GCF_964261635.1. Taxonomy (NCBI): domain Eukaryota; kingdom Metazoa; phylum Chordata; class Amphibia; order Caudata; family Salamandridae; genus Lissotriton; species Lissotriton helveticus. The sequence goes on along the minus strand of NC_136068.1, from coordinate 705,360,904 downwards.
AAAACACCACAGCCAGGGAGATGCATAATTCCAAAGGCCTTTGTTATAGATAATAGCTCTGGAGACTGAGGCAACAAACACAGGCCACTTAACACTTTACAAGCTTTGAAACAGCCCCTGTAGTTATCTTCATAATGTATCTATGGACTTAACTCACTGCAGAAGTTGTCCATTTTCAAGTCTTACAGTTGCTAAGAGACTCTTGATGTGCAGAGAAAAGCCTATGGCATGCAGAGGAAGCAGGTAGACTTGCAGAGAGCCTGGGCCGTGCATGTGCCTTTCGCCCTACCTGTTTATTTGTGTGGCTACTGAGTCCCCTGCTGGCTCTAGTCTTCTGGGGATGTCCAGAGAGGCTATTTACAGCTGATTGAAGCTTGCAATGAACTCCAAGGACCTTTCCCCAGTATTGCTCTTGTTTTTTATATTCCTCTCTCTAGCTATGTTTGGCTGCCCTTAAATTGCACGGTTCCCAAAATTCAATTATTTAAAATGTCTGCATCCATTTTCTATACATTTAAAACAAGCATTTGCAATGCAATAGGTCTCGCGTTTACGCAAGTTTAAGCCATTGGCATTGTAAATGACAATGCCTTTTATGTTTTAAAACCAAAACATAAATAAAAGCATTGTCATTTACAATGCCAATAGCATAAACTTGTGTAAATGCGAAACCTATTGCATTGCAATTGCTTGTTTTATTTTTGTGTTTGATGCTCACGCTTGCACATCTGTTTCTACAGTCGAAGGAGCATTACGGTCTAGATCGGAAGCAAGGGAGAGTTGCGGTCAGGTGAGAAAAATGTGTTTTATTTTACTAATTAAATAGGTGGCTACATTTATTGTAAGGTACAGGGTGGAGGTAGTTAGATGGTTAATAGAAATAAATGTTGTCCTTCATTGCGATGTTGGGCGGACTTGCGTCCAACCAAAACAACGATTCGGGGAGGGAACCGCCTGACCATAAGTCGGTGGTTCCGCATACCGAATTAGGATGCAACCGCAAATGGTGCAATCTCAAACTTCCATTTTACAATGAGAGTTTGTGCGGCAGTCGGAAACAGCCCACAGCACAAGTTCCCATTGCAAAATGGAAGTTTTTGCACATCTCTGCACCGTGTGGCAAGCACCTCACCGTGCCTGCCACATGGTTCAGGATATGAAGGGGGGGCACCATAGGTGCCACCAGGGCCACACTCGGAGGCCCAGGGGAGAAGAGGAGGGCATGCTAGTGGCCACCAAAGTCGCCCTCTGACAGCCTTTCCCTGTCAGAAAGACCGACATTTGAAGGCTTTAGAAAACAGACATCATAATCCCAACGGCGGAAACTCCGTTTTAAGGGATTATGGCGACGTGCTCCTTGAGCCCATCGGAACCCAGTCAGTTTTCCCGAATGGTTTACACTCCGACAGTCAACATTATAATTCAGCGGTTGGAAGGTAAACCTACCATGTCGGCCAGAGGCTTACCGATCGACATCATAATTAGGCTCTGTATGTTTTATGTGTTTTTACCACTTTTCCATTTCCATGCAAGTTGTGTTCATATGCTCACGTCGGAACTGTTTTTTTTCAAAGTAAGTTTAGAAAAATGATAATATTTTAAAACGTTTTAAGACTTATTTGAACAAAAGCAACACTTCTTTGTATTGCTTCAACCACATTTATGTATTACTATTGTTTTTTTGGGATATCAATACATTTTTGGAGAATGTATTTTTTTTCTGGCTATTGGAAAAATATAAGTTTTTCTATTTTTGATTTCTAAAACTGTGTTTTGTATACTCAAAATGCATACATTTGTAGTAATTTGGTTCTAGGTGATGGGTTTACATTGAGAACTAAGCTTTGTTTGCACTTTATTTTTTCAGAGTATTTTAATTAGTCTATATGAACCAAAAACGTATTATTATTTTCATTTAGTAAAAACAAATAGAAAAATGCCAATTGAATTGTATACAATTGTTAAAACAGGTAAGTAATTTAGGGAAATATTTGTCAGTATTAGTAATGTAATATGTATGCAATGCTGTCCAGGTAGGCTGAAGCTCCCATCAACGAAAATTGTTGAATTTGACCCATTAGTTTCTCGGACATTTGTGTTTTTTTATGTATGTGGGTTCAGGCTACCTGACAGTGACTGTGCAAGTTTCATTTCTAGAAAACTGTGTTCCTTCTTCCAAATTTTCCAAATAATTATATAGGTTTGGGTGAAGTTTTCCAATTGAATAACTAAAGGTATTATTCCATCTCTCAATGGCATTGTTTGTCCTTGCATCTCCCTCTAAGCAGGTCTTGTAACAGTTCCACTATTCAATGGGAAACATTGGCTTCCTCCTGTGACCTGCTTATTTGGTCAATCAATGTATCTTTGAAATAATTTAGTAGGGTTGCTAATTTCTCTTCACTTTGTGTGAAATATTCTGATTCAGAAATTGCTGTGTAGCACTCATCTACACTGTAAGGAGGTATAAAGCACAAGGTAGGTCGTTTTTTTTAATTGAAAATGAAGCTTACTGTTTGATAGGTAATCCTAAACTAAGGATAATTTTGGGATTTTTCGCCAATATGCCTGTGAAAAGTAAAAAAGAATCCTAGAATTTGGGTGGTAGGGTACATTTTGTAATTGTATTAATTATTGATAATTCAAAGTCAATTATTATTTTTCAAGGACTTTTATGCATTTTTTTGGATTTTACAGCTGTTAGAAATGTGGTGTATATTGAGGATTCCTTGTCAGGGAGTAAACTATAAACTAATGGGACAGTTGTCTTATTTATGTTATAGTGAATAGTATAAATTTAAATGAATGAATGGGGTGTTGATTTAAAAGTACCATTCATCAACAAATATTAATATTCTCAACTGTTAAAAGGTTATGGGTTGTGCTAAATATTAGTATTCTTTTTGTAGGGTTTTTGTTATCAAGCAATAGGAAATGTTCTTCAGAGAACGTGATAGTTAATTCAGATGGGATGTTAACATCAGAACAATTGTGTGGTGTTATTTGTTGGAGGTTACTTGCATATTTTTGTCTTTGTACCATTCTCCTAATATAAAAAATTGTGGGCATACCACTAGCTATATATATGAAAATGGTTTCAGATACCTGTCTTAAAATTGAACCACAGGGCTCATTGGAGGTGGATGCAAGTTCTTTATTTTTTTGTATGTTTTCACGTATTTCAGTCTCCATTGCAGAAGAAGAGTGGTTATACTCAGTTGTCCTAACTACGGTGTTTTACAGAGTAACTGCTCTGCCTGTGCAATGGGATGAAAAGTACTCCACACACCTCTAATGACACCTGAGCTCAGTTAACCTGTCTTTACAATAAAGGTAGCCAGCATACTTTAAGAGTCTGTTGCCTCTCCGGGATTTGAGATAACTTGCTTGATTAGCTGATGCCATTGATATTCGTTCTGTTAAAAAAGAGAACTAGAAAAAGAGTGTAAGTTAATGTTTTACTGTTTCTTTTATTTTTTGCTTTTGTTTATTTGCCTGGTAAAAGAATGAAAATGTGTCTTGTTCGTTCTTTTCTTCTGTTAAAAAGAACATATTTATTGTTAGATTATATGTTTTTTAAATGAGGTTATTGGTAGTTGTTAGTTTCTACTTTGAAGTGTTCTTTAGGGAAATTGCTCTTTCTTCAATTATGCTGTTATCTATTCGAAAAATAAAAATGCAATTTAATAATTATTGGTTAACTTTGAGCTTTTCAAACTTTTTCTTACTATTTTCTGTTAATAACAATACTAACATGGATATTTGTGCTTTAGTTGTTTAGGATATGTATTTCAAGTTGTTTTGTAGGTAGATATATCTGTTTTAAGAAAGAAAATACATGTTAATTTTTTAAGTATTTATTTTATCAACTTGAGCAATTGGCTTGAGATAAGTATTTGGTGAAGATAAACTATTAGATTTGCATTCTAGTTAATGTTCAGCACCTGTCCTGAGATGAGTACTTGGTGGAGTTAGAATAGTAGTATTGCCCCCTAATCACTGTCCAGCACCTGCCCTGAATTAAGTACTTGGTGGAGTAAGAAAAGTAATTTTGCCCCCTAGTGACTGTCCAGCACCTTCCCTGAGGTAAAGACTTGTTGAAGTTAGAATAGTAATGTTGATTCCAGTCACTGTCCAACACCTGCCCGAGGTAAGTACGTGATTAAGTAAGAATTGTACTTTTACCCCCGTCACAATCCAGCATCTGCCCTGAGGTAAGTGTCTGGTGGAATTAGAATAGTACATTTTCCTCCAGTCACTGTCCAGAACCTGCCCTGAGATAAGTACCAGATGGGGTTAAAATGATAATTTTGCCCCCTAGTCACTGTACAGCACCTGCAATGAGATAAGTACATGGGGTAGTTAGAATAGTAATGTTACACCCAATCACTATCCAGCACCTGCCCTAAGGTAAGTACATTGTGAAGTTAGAATAGTTATTTTGTCCCCTACTTACTGTCCAGCACCTGCTCCGAGGGAACTACTTGATGGAGTTAGAATAGTAATTTTTCCCCCACTCACTGTCCAGTAGCTGCCCTGAAGTAAGTTAAAGAATTATTTTCCCACCTTGTCAATATCCAGCACTTGCCCTGACATAAGTTGCTGGTGAAATTAGAACAGTAATTTTGCACGATAGTTACTGTTTAGCCTGTTCCTCAAGGGAAGTATCTTGACGTGTTAGAATAGTTCATTTTCATACCAGTCATTGTCCAGCACTTGATCAGGGGAAAGGAGGTGGTGGAGGTATAATAGTAATTTTTAATTTGACTAAATTATAGTATTTGCATCTAAATGTACACCTAGCTATTTTTTTATAGTTATTTAAGTTAACAATTAGTAATTGTTTTATGGGAGAAAATAGCAGCATTTTGACACTTTATTTGTTTTCTTTAGTAATATAAAAATTTATAATATAGAAAAATAATATTTCATAGAACTGCAATATTGTTTTATATAAAATAATTTCAAATATGTGAACCTAGTATGTGTTTGTCAGGTCAACGTATGCACATTTTATGGTAGAAATCTGTAAGTTTAAGAAAAATAAATTAATCGAGGTGAATATAGCTAACTGGTAGAAATGCTAGTACTTTTTTGTGAAAGCTCAACTTATTTGGACGGGTAGATGGTAGTCTACGATAGTAAAGTCTCGCTTCAGTAAAAATCTCTGTGTGATCACAAACACAATCAGTGTACTCATGAATGTAAATGGTGGGTGGACCATTTTATTTGTGTTTGGTGTCTGTCACGAGGACGTGACCCCTGACTTGGACGGGCGGGACATACCTTCTAACTTGTGTCCGTTTCCGCCCCGTCCGCAGGATCCCTTTGATGTGGCTTGGAGCGGCTCTGAGTTCCCGTCGCTGCCTCCGCTGTTGGCCCTCCCTTCTCTGACGTCAGAGGGGAGTCCCCTGACTCTTCCACCGGTCAGCCTATCCGGTGCGTCCTCATCATCACCGACGGACCAATCAGCAGAGCCAGTGGAGAATAAGGAAGTGCGGGAGATGTCCACAGGCGCGCTGCCTGACGGGAAGACGCCGACCAGCGAGGAGGACGCCGATACAGAGGGAAACGGACGGAGAGAAGAACCATCGCCGGTTATACCGAAGGAGAGACGCGACAAGCCAGGAGGCCAACGGACCCACGAGCCGCCCTGCCACGCTTCCAGGGGAGAAGTGTGGCTGACCAAGGTACGAGGGCGTCTACAGGGGTTGTTCTCGGCACGGGGTGGGACAGGATAGGACGAGGGTAGCCACGGAGCCCTGCACGCACTGTTCATAGCGACGCTGTACACACGGTGGTGGAACCCGGTGATCCCTCACTTCCCCCTTCCCCTCTTTCATAACTGACCCCTGGCCACACCACTAACGAGGCTCTCCTGTGTCTCTTTTCTCCCTGACTATATCCGGAGCCGTGGAGCCTCAAGGAAAGGGAAAAAAGGACCCTGCTGTGCATCTTACCAGGAGGAGACGTCTCAAAGGACAGGAGGAACCCTTGAGTGGACTGAGACTTTGCCCCGGGCAAGCCCCGTCTGTTCTAAATAAAGATCTTGTGGACTGCACTTTTTGGTTGAGTCCTTCCTTCCCCGGCCCCTCCGTCACAGTGTCGTAGATGAAAATTTAAACAAAGATATGTGTTGAAATGTATGTGTTCATGTGAATTTTATTGTGGATGTGTAGTTTATTATTTTGTTTGTATAAAGAAAATATTTAATTTACTTCCTGTTGTACAATGAGAGCCATTTTAATTTGAGAAAAGGTAGGATAAAGGTGCAAATGTTGTATTTGGGAATGGCTTTTTGAAATAATAGGTGCATTGTGTGATGTAATGTTTATTTGTAGAATTTGCTTTGGAAAATATTAGTTTGCAAATTATTTATTGTCATTTATTTTAGGAATTATTTTCATTTTTTAACATTTTGTGACTCAAAACAATTTTCTGCATTGGTTATAACGATGTGTTGTAACAGTATGCGTGCTCATGTGATACGTGATAATGGTATGCATGGTAGTGACATGTTTAATGTTACTCTATGTATATGCGTGGTAGTGTTTTGAGTGGTGAAAATGTGCATTGTACTAGTAAGTACATTGTAAAAACCCTGTTGTTAAGGCATGCGTGGTAAAGGCACTCATTGTTCCATCATACATCTGTTCTTTAAGAGTGAATCCAGATAAATGCAATGTTGCTGCCTCTATAGAAGCAGGGTAATCATTCTTAATTGGTGGCAAATGGTTTCAACACTAAACCATAAAATATTTTGCAAGTACACATATTAAGTGTAATGTCTGTAGGGTTGTTCACAGTGATCTTCATGTCCCTAAGGTTCCCTTAGTAAAACAATTACGTCATTTACAAGTGTAAATCAACATTCCTAATTCTCAGAATGTGATTATGCACCTGTAAACAGGTTTACTCATTGAGAAAGTTTCATCAGAATGTGGAATTTCCATGTGTGCAAATCAGCCCACATTGGTCAGTTTGTGGACATTCGAGCGTGGGTTGATACACCTTCAAAAGAAGGTGAACATAAACAAATGTGGACATTGGTGTGTATTTCCAAATGTGTGGCGATAATGTTCCAATGTGAAAATTGTCATTTATTATAATCTTGTCAATGGAAGGAGTAAATCCATTTCCAGGGTAGGAACTCCATACAAAATTGACAGGAGTGCCATAGAAGGGGATTCTCCTTTGTGGGAAAGATTTCCCTTTGAGATATAAGCAATTTTTGACCAAACCAATATATCTGGCTGTAATGTGCTAACATATTCAAACAGCATTTGTGTATGCCTGTGTTCACATGTGGTAAAACATTAAGGGCCTGGTTATTACATTGGCGGTGCAGCGCTGGGTATGCCCTTGCCACCACACTGCCAAAGCCGTGGTCAGGCCGCCCAATTTTCTCCTGTCTGGCGGGCTTTGTCTTTGATGTTACTACAGAGGTGCCCTGAAAATCAGCACCACAATAAGAATGCCAAAAACAGCTCCTGCATGGTATGGACTGAAAAGCTCACGCCGTGCAGGAACTGGGGTGCATGCATACAGGGGGCACATTTTGAGCCTCTCCTGTATGCAACCACATCAGTAGGAGGCGCAGGGGCCCTGCAGGGCCCCCTTTGTTTCCTCTCCACTGCAGTGTTAGTGGAGTAGGAACCTCCATGACACTGCCAGCGAAGAGGTAACTCTTAATATGCTTTGTGAACGGCAGTGGTCCCGCCACACATATTGATGCCTCCTGACGGCTGCAACATCACCATGGAATGGCGGTTCCCTAGCGGCTTTGGCAGGGCAATGGCAGTCCAACCTCCCTAATCGTAATAGGGCAGTTGGGAGAGTGCCACCGCCGAGCCTGCACGAGTCTGGCAGTACGTGAACTGCCAGATTTGTAACAAAGCCCTAAAACTAGAGCCACGGTTAAAACACAGCTTTGTTAACTATGTGCTGTTGTAACTACTTGCATCGCCTTTCTGTCTCGAATGTATATACATATATGTGTTCCTTTTAGCTTAGCTTGTGTTGGGAAAGCCTTGTTGCCAAGACTTTCTGTTATTGCCTATCTGTCTTATTCCTTTTTGAGACGTGCCTACCAAACTATAGCACATTACTTTAGAAATAGGTTTCAAATATGGATTCAGTGCTCCTTCTGCAGACTCTGCACTCAGTAAAATGGTCAGCAGGATGTTTCTCTGAATATTTGAAACATGATTTTGCATCCTGCTTTTTTTTTTCTGGTTATAGAGTACATACAACAGAGGGACAAAATGGTCTCGAATGGAGAGACTAATAGTGGCTGGCAAGGCCGTGAACATATTTAATACAAAAGAAAGACACCCAAACCTTTGATATATGCTGGTTAATTTGTGGTGAGATTGTACACATTCTAATAATTATCAGAATAAAGATTCACGTGTTTTACATTATAAAAAAAAGTTGCAAATGTACTCATTTTCTCCCTCCCTCATATGTAATAAGAAATGCAGCTTGAAAGTATGGGGAAAGATTACTACTTAAGCAGGAACCACCGTCCTTGTCAGGGTGAAGTCACAAGCAAACTCCAAATTAATCTGTGTTCAATCCTCTGAGCGCAGTGCAGTCAGTCTTAACTTAGAGGCAATGTGTAAAGTATTTATGCAGCACTTCAAACAGCAATAAAGTGAAAACACAACATAAAACGGATCCACACCAGATTAGATAGAGTAGATTTTAATAAATATAACAAGACCAAATGACAATAATCCAATCAGGGCAACTGAAGATATGCAATTTTAAAGATTTAAGTGAAAATAGATACAAAAAGCACAAATCGCCATCTGAGGATCTCTGGACAATCCATACTGCTACAAAATCACAAGTTCAGGCTTACTGTGATGGAGCATGGGCCAGCTATAGAACCCAGTTAGGTCCGCTGAACAAGAGTACCTTAAATCCTTGTTTCAGAGAGTTGTATAGTCCTACCCTGAGGATGTGCCGCATAGCCAAGATGATGCATCAGTTCTGGGGAGTTGTGAGGCTACGATCATCATCGAGGATGCCATTGACGAGGGAAGCTTGCTTGTGGGAAGGATGCATTGCAAACTGGCTGGTTCTGAAAATACCACAGGGCTTACAATGAGAAGTCCTGCGTCGTCACCAAGGCTGCCATCGACAAGAGGCTAGTGATGTGAGGAGCTACATTGGGTAAGGGCCGGCCATCAGAGGTTCTGATGCAACTGTGAGGTCGAGACGGAGTCCTTGCACTAGAAGAAGCCTCATGGCAGAGGCGCTGCATCCATTCTGTTTGGGCTTGCTGCTTGCGCTGCACAGCAGAGGTGATGCGTCCGTTCTGCTGAATCCACAGGTGGGCTGGCAGAGGACCTTCAGGCCCACTTCCAAGGGTACAGGACTAGAGTAGCACCACTTGGCTGGTTAGGAGGTTGGGACTCACAGTTTCAGACTCCAAGTGCTGGTTACAAGAGACAAGACTTTGGAGTCACTCTGGTGATCCTGGGGTCAGGTTACAGGTTCAGTCCTTCTCACCCAGACAGAAGGTCAGCACAGCAGGCGCCAGTCCTCCAGGACAGCAGTCCAGCAAAATTACAATTCTTTCAGGAGCACAGCAATACTTCTTCCTGAAAGAGTCCACCACAGGTCAAAAAGAGTACTAAAGTGTTGATTCCTGAGGCTCCTTGAAGTGGGAGAAGCTTCTAGAGGCCTCTCTTTGAAGTGCATCTGTTTCCTGCCTCTCCGTCCCTGACTCTGAACTAACATCAGAGGGTATGCAATTCTTTGTGTCGAATTAAGACACAGCCTATTCATGTGTAAGTGGGGCTGTGTCTACCTCAGCCCACCCATCCTGCCAGTGATGGCCCATCCATCAAAACCTAATCTCTCTATTATGGGAGGCTGTCTAGGAGGACAAAGACCAACTGCCAACTGCACCCAGACTCATGTTACAGGCACTAAATGGCTATGGTAGGAAAATAGCAACTATCTAAAAGTGTCATTTTCGAAACTGTAATCAAAACTGTGACTTCACCATAAGAGGCATTTTCATAACAATTCAAAAGACACCAAACATGAGCTGTTTACTTGTTCCCATTTGGAAGTTACAGCTTATTAAATCTAATAAGGCAATCCAGTATTATCCTAAAGGAGAAGCAGACCTTGTAGTATTGAAAATGAATTTAAGAGTTTTTCACTACCAGGTCGTGGAAAAAGAAGAATTACAAGCCTACTTTTTTTTAATACATTGTACCCTGCTCTCTGGGTTGTGTAGAGCATATCCTTTGGGTGACTTATATGTATTGAAAAAGCAGGCTTTACCCTGGCAAAAGGTTTACTTTGCAAAGTGGAAATGGCTTTTAAAACCTTCACACACAGGCTGCAATGGCAGGCCTGAATCAGATTTTCAAGGCTACCTAAGCAGGTTGTACAAAAATTGCTGAAGGCCCACTAGTACTATAAAATTTACAGGCCATAGGTACATGTAGTACCGATTTACTAGGGGATTTATGAGCCAAATAACTACTCCAATTGGGTATAAGTCAATTTTACAATGTTTAAAGGAGAGAGCACACACACTTTAGCATTAGTTAGCAGTGGTAAAATTCACAGAATCCTAAAGCCAACAAAATCGAGATCAGAAAAATATGGACGAGTAAGACAATATGTTTGTGGGTGACCCTGCAGAGGAGGCCAGGTCCAACATGATCCTCCCTCCAGCCTCACTTGTGGATCCTATCTGTGCAGCTTCTAACCTTAATTTGCTCACATATGCACCCCAGTGGGCAGACAGTACCACCATGGTCAACAAAGAGATGTGGCCCATTACGCCCCTTGGTTAGGACTTCTGTCTCCAACTCAAGGAAAACTCTGCCCATAGGGACAACAACCAACAGAGGCTACTGACAGCTGTCAGTGTCAATAGTCAGGATCCGGACCATCCAATGCCAAGCGGAAGCTCCAAGCAGCAACATTGGATAGTCCCCTCTTCCGCCATTGGGGCTGCAAAAGGGTTCCCCATGGCTCCTGAGGTTTCCCTGACCTCTGAGGTTTCTTAGAGTGGGGGGCAACAGCCCCAGGAGTTAAGCACACTACTTCCACTTTCCTTCTCACATGTTATGGGGTGGTCATCTTCAGACTGGCTTTTCAGCCTGGGATCTGTACCCTGAAGCTGAACAGGTGATGAGGTGAGTGCTTCCTCTGCTGGACCTTCTATTTGGAATTCTCCACCCTCTGCTTGGAAGTAGTACCCCAGAAAACAAATTGTCAGTGAGCCCTGGGCAGTCGCCCTTCCCAGCGCTCCTGACACTGGGGGCAACTCTTCCCCAGAATGCATTCTATGGGCATCTGGGGACTAACTATGACCTTCATCTGGGTCACCACCCCACCCCACTTCAGGGATACCAGGGCCATAGGGTAAAAAAGTACAGCCCCTGGACCTGGGTTACCCTATAAACCTGACCAGTGTGTTGCTGTGGAGAAACTTATCTTTCCACTATCATGGTCTGGCTGGCCCCGGTGTCCCTCATGTGAGTGACACAAACCCTATTCACTTTTACCTGGTGGAAGTGATGACTCCCATCCTCATGGATTAAAATTCCACTTCCTGAATACACTTCCCAACTAAGGAAGACTAGGGCATGGTCTATTACCTGCCCCTGGGGGCTACTTGCCACTAAGGCCACATTAGCAACCCCTATAGAGGCCCCACCTGTGAATTGTTTCTTGGGACAGGCAGAGTCAACCTACTTGAGCCCCAACTGTGAGCACTCAAAGCATTAGGGTTGGAAATGGGGCATCCTCTGCCTCCGCCCATCAGAACCACCCCCCTGTTTCTCAAAGGGTGCCTGGGAATCCTTTCACACCTTACTCTGGAACTTGTCTGGGCCCTCACTCTGCTAAAGGAACCTGAATTACCCTTCTTGGGGTCACTCCCAGGAACCTTCTAAGATAGTCTGGTACTGACCCAGATATACGGCTCCTCTGCAAGCTTCCTGGGGTCAGTCAACTTGCTGTCCACCAGGTGCAGCTCTGTAAAACATGTCCTGAGCATGTGCTCTATTAGTATCAGATTGAACAACCCAGTAAAACAATCCATGATGCTGTCCCACAACCAACCATTCGGTGCCTTGCAAGAATAATCAAGAAATTCCACACAAGACTGATTCTGCATCCTTTGACTATCCCTGAATCTGATGTGATATTTCTCTTAGTTGAGTTCATGGGGCTATACCTTGTCTGGTCTTCTTCCTCCTGTATGAGTAGGGTGTCACTCTCCACTCGGGGCATATGTTTCCACAAGATACCCCCATACTCCTCTGGAATCATGGATACCTTAAGAACTACTTATTATGTGGCAAGCCACTTGTCTATGATATCTCCTACCACATAGTTGGGCACCAGATTGTTAGGGATGTGAACCTTTTAGTCTCCTTCAGACCCTGCATGTGTGCGCCTGGACTCTGCTTGTTTGACTTTAGGGTCCAGCTCTCTGAGATTCCTCTCATGAGTAAATGTATTCTCCTCCAGAACCAATTTCCTTTCCTCCATCTCGAATTGGGGCATCTGTAGCCTGAACACCCTCTCTGCCTTCCCGAACACCAGGTCCTCTGGGGACAGGCTATGCGAGGACACACTGCTTCCTGCTCTGGCACAGAGTTCCAACTCAGGAGAAGAGACATCCTCTTCCCCTGAAGGCTTTGTTTCAGGGATGCTCATCCATATCTTCCTCATCATCCAGCTCCTCTGCTGCTTTTAGTCACTGGTGAACCTTCCACCAGGCCCTCAGAGCTTTCTGCAGCTCCATCTTCTTGGTAACCTTCTTAACATGGAGTTCCCTCTCCTTGGAGAACTGTTTGAAGTCAATCACCATATACATTTTCCAGTTAGACAGCTTGAATTCCATTGCTACAGGTATGGTCACACAGACAGTCAGGTAGGAATTATATTTGGAAAAAGCAAAATAAACCAATCGAGGAGAATTTAAGAAACTCAAACTTGTCTCAAAATTGTTTATATGATATGGTAGTGTAACACAAAGTTATTGTATGGCAGTGCACATCTACAAGTCCAATTCTCACCACTGCTACCAATGTAGGAAATTGCTGATTGTTCTGAAGGGTGAACCCCTACTAAAGCAGGAACCACACCTTGGCTGGGTGAAGTCACAAGCAAATACCAAATTAACCTGTGTGCAACTCTCTGGTAGCTTGCTACAGAGCAGACAGGTTTAACTTAGAGGCAATATGTAAAGTATTTATGCAGCACTTCAAACAGCAATATAGTGAAAACGCAAGAAGCATCCACACCAAATTAGAAAAACAGAGTACATTTTTGTAAATAAAACAAGACAAAAATGATGAAACTCCAATCAGGAGAACCAGCGATATACAATTTTGAAGATTTAAGTGAAAATAGCGCAAAAAAGCACAAAGTGACAACTGTGGGTATCTGGTTGCCCCTGACCAGAGCAAAGTCACAAGTTAATGCCGACCAAAAGCAAGAGAGAAAAAGGCAGCAAAGAGCAAAAGGAGGAGGAAGACAAATGCAGGAAAAACAGCCACAAAGGGAGTGAGTTTGGATCTAAAAGAATATGAACATGATCTAAAAACCGAGGAACTGGAAGGCTGTGGAAGAAAGAGGTGTGAGGGGGAGTCAAGACTACAGCGGTTTGGAATACAGTAATACCAGCATTTGGCAGTGATCAAGAAAAATATTGGGCTTGTACTTACATCTTTTGCATAAGAAGTACAGTTATATGTAGAGCGAAAGTTGACTGGTGCAGGATTACTTAAAACATGTGAAGAATTCTGGGAATTATTTGGGAGAATGGGTAGCTGTCTAGCAATAGCTTTCATATTTACTCTCCAAAGTGATGGGCTCCTCAAGCCATAGTAATGGAACATTATGTTACCAGTTATGTGACTTTAAGTCACTTTGGTGCATGGTCGGATTGGTAAGGAAGGCTCTCGTGTAATGGACGATGTGCCGGTATCGGAGTTGCAGCTGTTGGCCTCTTTTTTGGACAGTGTCTGTGCATTTCAGATGCCTCCAAAGGCCCAGTGGGGGCCTGAGTGGCATTTATGGAGAAAGATGGACTTCTTTTACCTCCCATTTATCAAAGGGGCAGAGGTGTCGTTCCCAGTCTCTCGCTGTGCCAGTCCATAAATATATGCTGATTGAGTTGGGGCAGAGGTCCTTAGCAGAAGTGGCCTCACTTATATTCAGGTGTGATTCACCAGCATGAACTAATTTGTGCACAGAGTCCTGGCAACATTGGCATTTTTGTTATCTTAGTCAAGTTAAAAAAAAGTCTCTTTAGAAACCCCGCTCTTTCTTTTTAAAACATTTAAAACAGTGAAGCAGTGTTTTGAAAAAAGACACAATTCACAAATCAGGGCTACTTTTTTTTTAGGGTGCCCGGGTCAATTTTTTATGCCAATCCAATCCTGTCTTGGTGTCATTCAGGTGTGTTATAAATCCAGCATAGCAGCAATAAAGATAGTTTAAAAGATTACGTAATTCATATTGCTGTCATAATGACTCAGCCATGTACTTTCAATTAATACTCTAATGCATTCTGAGCAGTGCTTAATATGAGCTGGTGGTTTCCAGTGCTGTCTATGCACTTAGTTGTCAACACAGGCACTTATGACAGCTGCCACATGGTGGCGCTGTTGTGTGATTTAGAGATGTTTTTATTTTATTTATTTTATTTTAGGAGTTGTATACAGCGCTGACCAGACCCGAGGGTATCGGAGCGCTTTACAGCATTGTTTCAAGGCAGTTAAGCATATTAGAGTAATTCTCAGCAAAAAGAACAGAACAATTCAGTAGTCCAAGCGTGCAAACAGTTGTTTTATTAATTCAATATACATTAAACACAACTAATAACTGCTGACGAAGCCATTCGTATAGCTTTGGGGTCTTTGAGCAGCCTGAATTGTCACACTTGTAGCAGTGATGATTAGTAGTTGTGCAAGTACTGTGACGGCGGCGCTGACAGGGGCAATTGGTGGTGTAAGCTGTAGGAGCCTTCTGAGAGGGCACTTAGTTCTTTTTATTCTTAAATCAAATTAAGCACTAATTCCGAGCGCTGTAGTCTTGATTCACATGAGTTGAACTAATTAACCCTAGTGGATATCTGTCTGAGCTATGTAAATACCACAAAAAATCTAAATAAATGTACTAAGTGAGAATAATTTGTGAAGGAGTTTGGAAAATTGGTGACATTGAGCCATCTGCATCCATGCTATTAAAACTCATATCTAACATTTGGAGGAACAGTGCGAGACATTATTACTATACTAATTCTCTATAGTATAATATACATGATTCAGAACATGAATTGTTAAAAATATGTATTTTTAGGACATCTGCCTTACTGTCCTTCGCTTTAACTGGACAAGGCGCCCAGAGGGACTACAGGACACATGCACACAATTTGCTAGTGGTGGAGGGCAAAGGACACAAACCTTTTCACTGCCCCCTCCATTGGCAGTATCATTCCTTTGACAGAGCAACAGGAAAATAACACACTTGTCACTTTGCGTCAGACGACAGTGGAGTGCCGCTTCCTCTGACAGAAATGAACACCATCACATTAACCGATGACCCTTAAAAGCACTGTTTCAAAATGGCATTTTTTAATCGCACGTTTTTCTGACGCGCCCTGCGGAGTAGGTACCGCATGTTCTGTTGATGTGGCTTGAAGATCAATCTATAGACACCCCGCTCTCGGCTAATGGTTTGAACTCGCTCAGGTACATTTGCCTGGTGCGTGTTAGGCAGAGATGCTGAGGCTGCATGGGCAGGGGAAATCGTTTAGCAGTAATTCGGTTATCGTCCAAACACCGTGCACCTGTCAGCCTGGCGCGCGCAGTCGGAGTGACAGGCGCATCCTTTCTCTCACTGTGCCTGGTCACGTGGAAAGATTCTGCAATACCAGCTGCACCGCGCGCGATAACTGAGCAGGGACTTTGTAGGGAGCAGCCCCTTTTTCTTGGGGCTGATAGCTGCAAAAAAAAATGCATGCAGTTTATGCATCTTTGCTTGGTAGTGCGCGAGAGAACAAATTAAAAGGAAGAGTCGAGCCATAACCGAGCCAAGGGCCTGGCTTGGCTCTAAGAACCCAAACACGAGCCGAACCATGAAAACATTTGACACGTGAATCATGCAACAAACCTAAAGCGAAATATGATGAAGTCCCTAAAAAAATTACAAAACAAAAACCTATTAATACGTGGAAGTATTTCACCATGTTGAATAAGATTATATTACTGCAGTGAGAAGTATTTATTGAAAGTGATAATTTTTAAATATGAATTTAGAAACATCACTGCCCTCCACGGCAATGCATTTGTGAACTAAGAGGCAAGTCACTTGCATGGATACTCAATATGAGGCCTAGATTCCTATTATAGGTGGAGTAACATTATATATGCGATAAAGTACACCTTGCTGTACAATACATGGATATTACATGTAATCGAAGAGTTTTGTGACCATATAGAGGAACGAGGCTAAAGGTAGTGTTCCTTTATAAGATCATGGAACTGAAAGGTGACTTGCAATATCTTTATTATATATGGCGGGGTACTTTATTCCTTATAATACCTTATATCATTACCCTTCCCACAAACTACCTAAATCCTTAGTGTGTTGCACATTTGCAAGGTGTAGGATGTTTGCACAGATGATGTGTAGCATAGAAAACACACAAAAAGAATTTAGATATTTGTTGCAAAAAAAAACTATGCAATCAGAGTATGTAAATCTAATTTTTTTTAAAGCGCTATATCTCAGAATGTGTAGACACATGGATATAAATGTATGCTTTCCTATAATTATCAAAATCACACAACAAATAAGCATGTTGCCATAAACATCTGCATTCTGCTGGTCATGCTTTATCTAGGAAAATAGTGCAGAAGTAGGAAAAGTCAGGTTTTGTTTTCATTGTTCACACTGCAGCTTTAATTATGCTGTGTGTTCTGCCTTTCCTCTTGATTGCTGGCTTTGGCAGTAGGCATTCTGAAGTCAAAACTCCAATATAATAACTTACTACAAATGAGTCGGTATGTCATTTCTCTACGACAGACTAATAGAGATGTCACATGTTGCCTTTAATAAGGATTTTATAAACTGGCTTTTATACAGAGATTGCAGGCTCTCATTAATTATGGTAAGGGCCACTGGAACAATGTAGTTGGGAAGGACCAAAATATGCAGCAAGAAAAGACAAATTATGCGACCATTTGCGGCACATTTTGTGATAGCATTATTTAATAATCTAGTAATTTTTAGGTCTCACCTAGCGGTGCAGCGCATGCGCTGCTCACCTTGGAGAGATCTATTGTGGATTTTTCAGCAGAAGGGGGACAGGAGATGTGCATGCATAGGGACAGGAGATGTGCATGCGTACAGCTCATGTGCACAAGTACTGAACAACATGCTTTTGCTTGTTGCTGATGCTGCCACCGCTCTAACTTTTGCCCTACGCAGTGTGTGTTGAGTGAGGAGCTTGATGCTTACTGCTACATTCCAAGGAGATCCCAGCTCTAAGCTTGTTATTGACAACACATCACATGCCTGGGCTTCATGCCAGCTTTGCCCCTCGACCAGTAAGTTAGTAACAAGCAAGGCGAGCATACAGTTTGGTCACACTGCTAAGTGGGGGGTGCGATTCAACAGCCTTTCTTTGAATCTTCCCCAGGAAGAGGGAGCGTGGCAGGCGCAGGGTTATCTGGTGCACCACTAACAGGGACAGTATTCGGGCATAAATACCTTGCCCCTACAAAACGTGGCACGGGTGATTGCTTTGTAAGTATTAAGAATAAACTCAGGGAATTAACTTATTAGTGAAAGACAGACATAAGCAATACTGCCGCATGGATTCTTACTGTGGAAAACTTTGGAGATAGAGTGGTCTTTTTTATCTCAGTTTTATACATGCTTAGGTAAAAATAAAAGAGCTCAGACCCCTTAGAGTCGTTTGGTTTAGAGAACTCCCACAACTTGATGAAAGCCAGCTCCTGTTGCTATGGTAGCTAAATTCTCTAGTGAGATCCCTTTTAAAAACACCCAATGTAGAGTTGTGTACCCACAGCCAAGTTCACACAATGTCTGTGCTTACTACTAAGAATCATTTTAAGGGCTTCCAAATTACAGTTGTGCAAAAGAACGTATGGATGTATCTGTCTAAAGGGGTGTCAGACATGCGCTCGTCAGCATCGGACATACTTTTTTTCTTTACAGTTTATGTAGCCCAACCTTATTGGACAGTGAGCTATGACTGGCATTAACGAACTGAGTGCAAAAAGTGCATGGCATGGGTTTAGAACTTTGTATTTCTTCTCAATCTGTTTTTATTGTAAGGTTGCTTAAAAAGGTCCCTTTGGAGACTAACAGACTACCCCAACCACTGTGTTACGATTTAATTCCCGACCATGCACTCCTTAACGCAGAGTGCCTACGGAACAGTCACCAACTGCCCAAGAGTGCAAAGGTTTAGTTTGGATACATGAATTCTTCGTGGGATATTACAGCAGAATCAATTGTTAAGCTTACTGTTACTATAGTGGGACATCTGATTGTCCAATCCCATTACTAGGAGCCACCTTTAATGTGGGAGCCCTGGGCCATTATTCCATTTACTCGTAAAACTTTTTGCTCACAAAACCAGCGCTTTCAACGCAACTACTCTTGTGTGCAAGATAGATTCCTCTTGCGAAGCAGGCCAGGCAGGAGCAGCGAACGTCGGAAATGGCTGTATGTTTCAAATGTCTCAGTTCCGAGTGCAACTATTAGACCTCACCAGTGTGTCTTGTGCTTTTCTCTTGGTTGTGTTCATCACTGGCTTTCTGCAGCAAATATAAATGAAATAAGCATTGAAAATGCAACCAGTCTCACATTTGTTTGAGTTAGTCCTGATGGCATTGTAAGTAACAATGTCTTTTACCTATGTGTTATGGTATGTATGTGGTGTGTAGTGGAATTATGTGGATTGGACTGGATTAGTAAGTAGTGTAATTGTGTGGCATGAAATTGTGTGGTGTGGCGTGGATTGGATTTGTGTAGTGGAATTATGAAGTATGGTGTGTTGTAAAATTATATGGATAGTAAATATGTGATAATGAGTGTGCTGGAATTATGTGGAGTGGGATTATGTGCCATGGGGTGTAATTATGTGGAGTGGTATGTAGTGGAGTTTAATTATATGGTGTGCTGTTGAAATTTGTGGCATTATGTGGATTTGTGTGGTTTGGATTAGATATATGTGGTGTGTTGTGTAATTGTGTTGTATTATGTGGTTTGGTGTCAAATTATGTGGTATGGATGGCTAATGTTTGGAGCTGAATTGTGTGGTGTGGAACTGTGTTGATAGTTTTACCGGTTTAGTGATGAAAAAGAAGAAATAGGTAGAAGCTAAGCTTCAGATCAGTGTATTTTAATAAAAAGAAAGAGTTAGAGCTACTGGAATTGCAAATGTAAATGTCTCTTACCTATATGTTATGAATTGGAGTGGATGTATGTGGTGTGCAGTGGAAGTATGTGAGTTGGATTGGAATTCTTAGTTGTGTCATTGTGTGGCTTGGAATTGTGTGGTGTAGAGTGGAGGAGTGTAATTATGAAAAATTGTATTTTGTGTTGTGGAGTGTTATGTAGTAGAGTTTAATTTTGTGGCGTGCTGTTGAATTTTATGGTATGATGTTGAATTATGTGTTGTAAATGAAATATCTGTGGTGTGTAGTGGAATTTGTTGTCAGTGGAATAATGCTGTGTGTTTTTTATTATGTGCCGTGGAATGGATTTGTGTGGAGTTGAATAGTGTGGCGTGGAATAGTGTAGCACAGAGTAATAGTATGTTGACTGGAAATATGTGGCATGGTGTGGAGTGTTTTTATGTGGATTGGTATGTGGTATAGAGTGGATTTATGTGGGTTATATTTATGTGGTATTGAGTAGTGTGAAATTACGTGGAGTTGAATTAGGTGGAGTGGAATTATATGGTAATTAGTGGTATTATGTGGATTGTAATTATGTTGCATGGTGTGGATTGGGATTGTATTGAGTGGTGGGGCATGGAGTGGAGCTGCGTAGATTAGAGTGGTGTGGTGTTTAGTGGAGTGGCATAAAGTGGAGTGCAGCTGTGAAGCATTGTGTGGAGTGAAGTTGGTTGGAATGGCATTGTGTGGCGAGGAGTGGGGTGCATGAAGTGGTGTTGTGTAGAATGGAGTGGTATTGCAAGAAGTGGCATTGCATGGGTGGCTCTGCATTGATTGACGCTGCATGGAGTGCAGTTGCTTGGAGTGCAGTTGTGTAGAATGGGGCAGAATTTAGTAAAGTGGAGTGCAGTTGCATGGAGTGACGTTGTGTGGAGTGGCTTAGAGTGAATTGGCGTAGAGTGAAGTTGCATATAGTAGAGTGGTGTTGCATGGATTGGCATTGTATTGAGTGGTGTTGAGCGTGGTGCCATTGCATAGAGCTGAGTGGCATGGAGTGGTGAAGAGTGAAGTGCAGTTGTGTAGAGTGTGGGCAGTTGCATTAAGTGAAGCAGAGTGGTGTGGAGTAAAGTGTCTTTGAGTAAAGCAGAGTGGAGTAAGGCAGAGAGGCATTGAGTGGAGTAAAGTGGAGTAAAGCAGAATGGCATGGAGTGGAGTAAAGCAGAGTGGAGCGGAGTTGAGTAAAGCAGAGTGGAGTTGAGTAAAGCTGAGCTGAGTGGGGTAAAGCAGAGTGGCATGGAGTAAAGCAGAGCAGGATAGAGTGAAGCAGAGTGGCGTGGAGTGGAGTGAAGCAGAGTGGGGTGGAGTAAAACAGAGGAATGAGGTGGAGTAAAGCAGAGTGGGGTGGAGTAAAGTAAGGGGGAGTGGAGTAAAGCAGAGTGGAGTAAAGCAGAGTGGAATGGAGCAAAGCAGCGTGGCGTGGAGCAACGCAGAGTGGGATGGGATTGAGCAAAGCAGAGTGGCATGGAATGGAGCAATATAAACAAAACAGTATCCCAACTGGTATCATTTTAGGACAGTTAGAGGGGACATGAATACAACATTATCCAGGAAGGAACAAGAATAGACAAATATAATTTACAGTTAATATCAGCACGGCAATTTCAAATTGAAGGATAAACAACCTGAAGTTGTACAAGGTGCTCAAGTGAAACAAGTGAATAACACTACGGTGACACAAGTGACAGAGTGATCAGCGTGAGCGGCGGAAGGTACTTTTGAAATTATCTACAAACCACTCTGTGTCTTTTAAAACTCACTGTATACATTTATGCACCAATACCTTGCGCCGCTCACGCTGATCACTCTGTCACTTGTGTCGCCGTAGTGTTATTCACTTGTTTCACTCGTGCACCTTGTACAACTTCGGGTTGTTTATCCTTCAATTTGAAATTGCAGTGCTGATATTAACTGTAAATTATATTTGTCTATTCTTTATAAATATGTTTAGTAAAATGATGCCTTGAGCTCATGTGCAAATCATCTGGAGTCTCTTTGTTCCTTCCTGGATAATGTTGTATTCATGTCCCCTCTAACTGTCCTAAAATTATACCAGTTGGGATACTGTTTTGTTTATATAGTCCATTACCCCAATCCCAACAAGGTTTACGGGTTATTACTCCTGTGTAATTGTACATGGAATGGAGCAAAGCAGAGTGGCATGGAATGGAGTAAAGCAGAGTGGTGTGGAATGGAGTAAAGCAGAAAGGAGTGGAGCAAAGCAGAGTGGAGTAAAACGGGGTGGAGTAGAGTGGAGTAAAGCATAGTGGAGTAGAGTGGATTAAAGCAGAGTAGAGTGGAGTAAAGCAGAGTTGAGTGGAGTAAAGCAGAGTAGTGTTAAGTGAAGCAGAGAGGTGTTGAGTGGAGTATAAAGCAGAATGGAGTAAAACAGAGTGGTTTTGAGGAGTAGTGTAACATAGAGTTGTGTGGAGTAAAGCATAGTGGCACTGAGTAGAGTGCAGTAAAGCAGATCGGAGTAAAGCAGAGTGATGTTGAGTGGAGTGGTGTGGAATAAAGCAGAGTTGTGTGGAGTGGAGTAATGCAGACTGGCATGGAGTAAATTGGAGTGAAGTAAAGTAGAGTGGCGTTGAATAAAGCAGAGAGGCGTGGAGTAAAGTAGAGTGGTGCATTAAAACACACTTTGTACTTCTTGTTCTTGCTTACGAGAAGCAAGGCTGACAGTAACTGTGCCTCTTTTACTGCCAGCCTTGCATCTGGTAAGCAAGGACTACAAGTACAAAGTGCGTTTTTACGCACCACTTGCAGGTTTTCAAAACAAAAATGAATGGCATTGTCATATACAATGCCAATAGCTCAAAATCTCGCAAATGCTATACCTATTGCCTTGCAGATGCTTGTTTTACATGTTAATACTGTCTGGTCAAAGGTTTCATTTCATTATTACCAGGTTAGCTTCCAAATACAGTAATAGGCTAATGAAAGGTGACCAGTCAACCTTTGCATAGGGACTGCGCAGAAACATGAGTCACCATAATTTTATTAACTTTTGATCTGTTTGAGCTAGACACAATTATTTCTTAAAATATGCAGTTCATGAAGCTCATGGTGGATTACGTGGCAAATGTGCAAATCTATACTTACGCTGAAAACATAGGAGCAACAGAATCACATAATTCCAGTGGCCCTGACAATAGTCTCAAATCAAAAACAAGAAGTTTTCATACAATGTACATCTTGAGCGCTCATATTTGAAGGTGCCCTTACATGTAATTGTGAAGGAAAAGGAGGCTAAGTAAAACAAAATATTTGCCTATGACCTGAAACTTTGGAGACGAGCGAAAGTCAGACTTGATCTCATATTTATGGGTTTTAGGTTGTGCAATTCAGACACTAGATTGCTACCTCTTTTAACTTTGAAAGGTCATTTCTATGTGTTTACTTCTTGGCACACAACATTTAAGTGACAGCAATGACAGCCACCACAAATTAAAGTGATGGGGCAGGGGGCACGGGGGATGTGAGCTTGGGAGGGGGAGCATGGGGGGGGGGGGTTTAATCATAATTAGGGCTCCCGGTTTTATGGTATTTATTTTTTGGCCATTTCCGTCTGTATTTATCCATATTTATTTTTTGGGCCATTTCATCTGTATTTATCCATATTTATTTTGTGTTTGCTTATAAATAAAGTTGTAAAACTGTACATTTCCATATATATTTAACTGACAGACGCGCACTCATACTTTGATGTCCGTCGTGTCTTAGCTATTTAAGCTGCCAAATATTACGTAATACATACACTGGTAGACATTAACACTATACCATAAATATGTTAACATATTCTGTTACTTAAAGACATTTCATCCTGTTTTTTAATTTCCCATGCTGCACATCTGCTCAGCTGCTGGCCTATAATTCATGTAAGAAAGCACAGATGGGCACATGCATCAAGGGTTTTTGCTTTCGCAAACAGTGCGAATCGCAATTTTCGGCCGTTTGCGAATGCAAATCCCTTTTTTGGGGATGCATTAAGCTTTTTTGTTTTTTTCACAATTTAAGAAATCGCAATTTGTTTGCGATTTCTTAAATTGCGATTGCATTTAAGAAATCGCAATTTTGCGATTTCTTAAATGCAATGCATGATTTTTTTTAAATTGTGAAATCGCAAATAGGTAGTGGTAAATTACCATGAAGTTAACCTTCATGGTAATTTGCGAAAACTTTCATAAGTGCACAAAGTGCATTTTTGAAAGTTTCATTTTACACACACACATGCCCTTGGGGCATGTGTGTGTGAAAAATTTACTTAAAGGTACATTTCAGGGGTGCAGGGGGGTGTCCTTTTGACCCCCCCTGCACCCTTGAAATTGCATTCTCATTTTGCGATTCCTTAATTGCTAATCGCAAAATGAGAATGCCTTCACATTCATTCCTATGGGCCTCTAGGCCCATAGGAATCAATGGAAAGGGATTCCTTAATTGTGATTCTCAAATTGTGAATCGCAATTAAGGAAAATAAAGAAATCGCAAAAAAAATTGTGATTTCTTAATGCATAGCCGTTTGCGAATTCTTAATTGCGATTCCTTAATTTTCGTAATTAAGAATTCGCAAACAGGAACATTGATGCATGTGGCCATGAGAGTCACTTACAAGAAGCACAATCTTCTGTATTTATCCACTTTTAAAGGTAAATGCAGACAGAAAACACATTGTTTTCTGTCCGTATTTATCTGTAAAAATCCATAAAAACTGAAAACCGGGAGCCTTATTCATAATAAAAAAAAGGAAACTTTACCTCCAGGTGTCGCGGCTTGGTCTTCCTTGTCCCTGCAGACACTGGGACTACGTCACAGTCTCCCTGTGCAATTCCCCTAGCTGCTCTCATACCATGAGTAGCAGGGGGATGGGCCTGAGCGGGCTGAAAAGACATTCAGGCAGGGAGGCTGTGCAGTTTCTCCAGCCCAGCTGTTCAACTCAGCAGGGCTGTACAAACCTAAGTGCGCAAGTGTGTTTGGCCAGCCTGAGATGGCCGGTTAAATACTCATGCCCACTTAGCGGGTGCACATAGTACTCCTCTCCCCCCTCCTCCCATGGTTCTGGCCCCACCCCTCCCTACTACACACTGGCTCAGCCAGCAACTGAAAAATAAAACAATGAAGCATATTGTTTTATGTTTTTCAGGCGCTGGCTCTGAGCCAGATGAGCGACGCTTCTCCGTCATTGCGGAGGTGCCGCCCCTGAGTGACAGGCAGAAGCCACGCGAAAGCTCAGCTCGTTTTGGGCTTGAGGATCCAAGGGGACCTCTAGATGAGCTAGAGCCAAGCATCTGGATCACTCACAGCTCGAGCTTTCACTGGCTTACCCACCTCTAGCTGTGCCATTGTGGCCAAATATCCCGATTACGCATCCTGCCTCTGCCGCGAGTACTCTGAGTGAGCGCCATGAATATCTTGTGCAAATTAAAAAATGGCTTACCGAATTCCATTTCCACAGCTGCCTTCGTATGTCTTGGCCTATGCACCTTCATCCGACCTAGAGCCCCAAGTAAGCCTCTAATGTGATCCATAACAGGGCCGGCGCTAGGCATGGGCAGTGTGGGCAGCTGCCCAGGGCCTCGCGCTCAGGGGGCCTCGCGCCCCTGTGAAAGGTCACACTTCCACAGCCCACCACAGGGCCCCCTGCCTCACCTGATTAGATTACGATTGGGGGACGGTACAACCAGAACGGGGGACGGCACAATAGCTGAGCCAGCAATTATGTTGGCTCACAATGTCAGGGGCAGGGCAGCGCCTCGGTTAAGTACCTGCCATTATCGGCGCTGTTTGTGCATTTTGTATCTAGGCAACAGAAGGCCCCTTTGGTTCCAGCACAAGACGGACACACGTAAAAGGAGGTGGGTGAGGGGAGGAGGGAGCAGCCAGATCAACTGGCTTTTGTTAACCATCGAATCTTGATAGGGCAGTGTCTCTCATCTTCATTGAATACAGCTAAAGTTTGGTAATAATAATGCCTGTGACATACAGTGATCGATACATTCTTCCTAGCTCGATAAATTAAAAGCCATTAATTCATTTATGCAGAAACACTATCTGACTGATACTGATCTGACACAGGGGGGCAGTATTACTTACAAAACATAAAAATATTTACCGTTCTCGTTGCCATCTAAGCTAGGTACAGCTACCACTTTATTTTCTGCCCACTATTGAAAAACACCCCTTCAACTGAGGTTTTTTGTTGTTGTTTTTTTTGTGTACTCTGATGAGCTCTCAACACTGTCTTGGGAAGTGCCTTGTTACTGTTTGAAGGCCCATGGGAGGGGGCCCCACTCCAAGGCCTTCAAGCACTGGATCGAGCTGCAAGGTCATAGTGTGGGGGCCCCCTTCCCTGGGCCTTGTAGACTTCGGTGTCTGTTTCAGAAAGCACAGCAGGAGTGTACGTTTTAAGCAGGACTCATTCATATATTGGTGATAGTGAAGGTGGCAATGTATGCCTCTATTGAGCCTGTCCTGGACTACAATATGGTTTATCATCTTTGTCATGGCAGTGGGCACCGTAGCCATCGGTGGCTATTGGGCAGGAAGCAGAGACGTGAAAAAGTAAGTGAAGCAAAATCAGTTGCCGTGGAAACAACGTTCATAAGTTACTAGTAGAACGCAACAGCACCTTGCCGTTTAAGTATAGTGGACCTTTTAAAACAGTGCTCTACGCTTTAAATTTTGAACTGGGGCATGCTTTAACATCCTTGGCTACCATGCTCATTCTCCGCCCACAACAGTTTTCAGCTGTGCCAGAGGTTAATACCTAACTTTTCAGCATTATTATATGTATCATTTGGTGACAAACATCCCCGTGATTCAAATACGTGTTCAGTAATATCCAAATTGATCTTTAGTGCTTCAACATCAACCATATAGTTTTAGAATGTAAATATTTTATTTTTTACTAGATAGTTCGAACACCTTACGTCCCAGGTCTGATGCCTTGGAGATAAGTATGCATCTGGATGCTCTCCCATGATTGTGTTGTTTTAGAGCTGGAATTTCGTTGACACAGGCCAAATATACAATGAAGTGTCTCAGTTAAATTTAGTGATCTTTGAATCCCTGGAACTGACCAGGGTAGTACTGTCTTCTTGACTCCACATGTTTTCATGTAAAAACACACCACTGTGACTGGGTTTGCATATTATGGGTTATAAAAACAAGCATTGGCATAGCCAATAGGTCTTGCTTTTGGGACCTTCTAAGTATTTAGTTATGCAGTACAATATCTTTGGTGCACCCACATCAACTGTTGTATGGCTAAACACTTATAAGGTCCCAAAGGTGAGACCTATTGGCTATGCCAATGCTTGGTGTGGTTGTGTGTGTGTGGTTGTGGTTTTTTGTGTGGTTGTGTGTTTGGTTTTGTGTGTGTGGTTGTGCGTGTGTGGTTGTGTGTGTGTGGTTGTGTGTGTGGTTGTGTGTGTGGTTGTGTGTGTGGGTGTGTATGTGTGGTTGTGTGTGTGTGGTTGTGTGTGTATGGTTGTGTGTGTGTGTGGTTGTGTGTGTGTGTGTGGTTGTGTGTGTGTGTGGTTGTGTGTGTGTGTGGTTGTGGTTGTGTGTGTGTGGTTGTGTGTGTCTGTGGTTGTGTGTGTGGTTGTGTGTGTGGTTGTGTGTGTGGTTGTGTGTGTGTGTGTGTTGTGTGTGTGTGGTGTGTGTGTGTGTGTGTGGTTGTGTGTGGTAGTGTGTGTGTGGTAGTGTGTGTGTGTGGTTGTGGTTGTGTGTGGTTGTGGTTGTGTGTGTGGTTGTGTGTGTGGTTGTGTGTGTGTGCTTGTGTGTGTGTGGTTGTGTGTGTGGTTGTGTGTGTGGTTGTGTGTGTGGTTGTGTGTGGGGTTGTGTGTGGGGTTGTGTGTGTGTGTGGTTGTGTGTGTGTGTGTGTGTGTTTGTGGTTGTGTGTGTGTGTGTGTGTGTGGTTGTGTGTGTGTGGTTGTGTGTGTGGTTGTGGGTGTGTGTGTGTGTGGTTGTGGGTGTGTGTGTGTGGTTGTGTGTGTGGTTGTGGTTGTGTGTGTGGTTGTGTGTGGTTGTGTGTGTGGTTGTGTGTGTGTGTGGTTGTGTGTGGGTGTGTGTGGTTGTGTGTGTGTGTGTGTGGTTGTGTGTGTGTGTGGTTGTTTGATTGCAATATTTCCTTTTAACTGGATATTTGCTCACCTGTTTTGCATCCCCTCTACTTATTGTCCATGTTACTGATATCCATATTAGTTCGCTTCAGTGATGCCAAATAAGATCAATAGTACTGTGATGTTACTTTCTGTGATGTCACTTCTTGTGACGCAATATTCAATTAGGGGGGCCTCACTTCTTCCCTTTCGCCCGGGGCCTCAGAAGGCCTAGGACCGGCCCTGATCCATAATACCCCTGCAGTGCTGAAACCCTCTGTTTTATCAGATGAAACAGGTCCTTGCGTTCACCATTTATTGCTGGTGGCGGCCCTGCTTCCCCTGAATTCACCTTATCCAGGCTCCAATACGCTCCTCCCCCCACAGAAAGGCCCTCTACCTGACCTTGCTGTCATAAACCGTAGTCGATGCATGTCAGAGCGCGCGCCAAGACTCCCCATTCCGAACGAGCCTTGTATTGATGCAGCGAGAACAAGATGCAATTCACCTCGGGCAGACCACTGCACTGTCCACGTGAACACACTGCACAGCGCTACTGCGCGAGGACGCGCGGCTTCGCCCAGAACGTTATCAGCAGAATACTAGGTCACTCTTTAAGGCAACAATCGGCTTTAATTAGATGAACGGCCTGGCATGCAAACATATGGAATTCCTAATTAGCTTTTCTCTCGCTGCGCCTCCCCTAGGCCTGCCTGTGTCTGGGATTCAGCCTAGTTTAGAGATTGCTAGTATTGCTCTAAAATCGGAGGAAACCCGGGCAGTCCATTCTCATGAATAATTATAAACAGCTATTTGTGAAATTCTGTGCGATAAAACATGAGACTGATATGTTGTTCGACGGACATTATGCAAGAGTTGTGTTTTTTTGCTGTCTTCAGCGCATACCAGATCAGTGTCTGTCACAATAAATTAGCCAGACTTGCTGAACACTGGACATGTCCTTAGTTTAAACCTCGGGTTTTCCTATTTGTTATCTTGCAGATTTTATGGAGCTTTCCTAAGACCTCAAGCAGTTTACAGTCTCACTTTATGGAACCGGGTAGTCACAGAGTGATGTCAGCAGTCATAGGAGGAACGGAAGGAAAAAACTATGCTTCGCTTACGGTTGCCATGGAAGGTTTGTCTAGTGACCTGCTCTTTATTCACAGCTCTTTTCATGTTCAGATATTTAAGTCACACTTTTACTTACTTCGCCTCTCGTGGCATAATGTATCACCATCTTCTGAAGCCCCAGCTCAAAATATGATGGGTGGTAAGGGAGACAACTTAAGAATTTGGGGGGCCCGGGGCCGAACGTATTTTGGGGGCCCTTGTTCAGAACAGCTGTGAATTTATGACACAATTTCAGCTCGGTTATGCCGTCACTGGCCAGATCACCGACAGTGCACAAGCTCATATGTTCGAATTCTAACGTTGTTACATCTAATATTCAGGGATAGTAACGTGTGTTTTCTATATTAAAACGCAGCAGCAGCTCACTTATATTACTGCAAACAATCTCTGTGACACACTCCCACTTCTCATATGTGAGGTCCTATTTTGAACTAAGACAACCTTTTTTATGGATGTTGCATGAATCACATGCACAACATTTCTCTGCAAAATGTCTGTAACAGACACACATCACTCACATTAAAAATAAATGAAAGTGAAACCGTTTTTAAAACCATCTGTTGAAGAATTATGCAAGGTCATCAGGACAAGACTCTCTGAACAGAGCTGTCAAGTCAAAATGTCAAAATGTATGTTTATTATGACCGTAGTCTTTAAACAAAGCAGTGAGCATAACACAATAAGGGGTGTATACAATAAATACCTATACTTATTTTTAAAATGTTATTCTTTGAAAGGCAGTTCTATATTTCATTTTCAAAGGTACAAATTCCACTTATAAAACGCTAGACACCAATTAAAAATTACGATACCTAAAAACATGTTATAAAAGTTTAAAACCTATTCACGTTTCTTAAGGTCGTGCAAATTTCAGTCAATAAAAAATTCATACAGTACTACATTTTTCCTTGGGTCTCAGTGCACTCTGGGCCACCTTTAAGTATTTCCCTAGGGCAATTACAATATCAATGAAGGGTATTTCTGTTAGGAGGCTGGCTGCCTGCATCCTCGTTTTATTCCATATTTTAGGAAAACCGGTCGCAGGCATAGTTTTCTCTGCTCCACGAGAAACAGGCAGTCCAACAGAATATGCGGCCAGTCTCCCTTGGTTCTCAACTTACACTTGCAACAGCCTTCATGGTCTAACATTTTTGTTTTAAGCTCTTTATTTATTATCCACGGGTTAATCCCAATTCGACACCTCAGGATCTCTTGCCTGAACCCGCGGTTCGGGAGTCTATCAAGGTAGGGGAACCAATTTTCATTGGACCACGCTTTTAACATATGCGCCACTGATTTTTTATTTGTTAGGTAGCCTATATCAATTGCTTTAGAAACTTCCTTCCCCCTTTGCTTCAGATCCCCTTTGGTACTAAGGACCCGAAGCGATTCTTGGTCCCAATCAATCTCCAATGCTTTACAGATTCCTTTCAGTTTGTCCCTACAGCCTTTTGCCCATTTTAGCTCGCTTCTCAGTATTTCATTGCGACACCAATACGCTACTTTTTGGTTTTCGGGGTCTTCCAATCTCTTCCAGAATCTGATCACAGCCATCTGGGTTTGTATTTTCCAGGATTTTGTGGCTGTTTCTATCCTGATGGCTTGTATCATTGAAGATTTTGGAAGGGATAAGAGTCTTTTTAAGCAATTCCCCTCTATCACGTCCCAGGATCCCTTACCGCTCAAATAAAGGATCTCAGCGCCATATAAAACTTGAGAAGGTATCATTGCTTCAAAAGCTCTCAGCATAGGTCGGTGTGACATCTCTCCATATACCCCATTAAACCTTTTTAAACCACATATGGAAGAGAATGCCTTAGCTTTTTGGGTATCCAGGTGGGAGTTCCAGTTTAAAACTCTATCGAACCACAAACCCAGATATCGATATTCATTAACAGTTTCCAGTTTGAGATCGCCTATATACCATGTAAATTTACTCATCTTTTTCCCGAAGCATAGGGTTTTGGTTTTATCTAAATTGATTGTTAATAATTTACTGGCACAGTATGTATTGAAGGCGTTAAGCTTCCTTTGTAGGCCCCTCTCGGTCTGGTCTATTATCACTAGATCGTCTGCGTACAGTAGGCAGGGTATTTTATTGCCATCCATTTTAGGGCTGGCACAGCCCTCCACCTCAAGATGTGCCGGAAGGTCAGACAGGAAGATCGAAAAGAGCTGTGGGGCCAGCACACAGCCTTGTCTTAGTCCATTTGCTATGGGTATTTTTAGAGTTAAAGAACCCACCTTGTCCTTAATTACTTGACCCCAGTTTTCTCTGTGGAGTTCTTTTATTATAGTGAGTAGATCCTTAGGGATCTTCAGTCTCTCTAGTAACTCCCATAAGCAGGCCCTATCCACCGTATCAAAGGCTGCTCTGAAGTCGACGAAACAGCAGCATAACTTGCAGTTCTGTTCCGTCGACTTCATCGCCATCGCCCATAGTGCAAATCCGTGGTCTATTGTGGAGTGGCCTGCTCTAAATCCACCCTGTTCTGTGGGTATTATTTGAAACTCATCTACCCATGCATCCAATTGTTTCAGCACAATTTTAGAGAACACTTTCTCGCCTATATCTAGTAGATTGATTAGCCGGTAATTTTGTGGCTCCTCTTTGCTCCCTTTCTTGTGGATTGGCCTAATTACAGCCCCCTTCCAAGTTGGTGGCATTACCCCTTCTTTTAGGACTACCTGGAACATCTTGGCTAGAAATCTTGCCCACCATTTTACATCAGATTTCATTATTATCGCAGGGAGATTATCCGGCCCTGCTGCCCGAGTTAGCTTGAGTTCTCTTATTGTGAGCTCAACATTATCTTCCTTGAATTGATGCAATAGGTCATCCGAGATTTCTTGCCATAAGTTAGACTCCACCTCCTTTCTAGGGGTTCTTACCCCATACAGATCCCTTATGTACCCTTCCCATGCAGCCTCACTCACCACACAGTTCATCTCTCCATCTGAAGTACCCGCTACAGACTTTACTAATCTCCAGAATTGCCTTAGATTTTTATTCTCTATGGCTTCTAATAATTCTAACCAGCATTTTTCTTTATATTCCCTTTTTGCGTTGGTTACCATTTGCTTAAATTCTTTTTTCAGCTTGACTAACTGGTCCTGTCTCTCTAAAGTAAAGTTCTTTTTTTGTCTTCTTTGTATTGCACGTATCTCCTTTTTCTTATTTTGGCACACCACAGAAAACCCTTTACATCGATTTGTAAGTTTAACCATTGTGAGTTGGTTCCCTTTTAGTTTTATTTTTAAGCATTGAACCACCTCTTCTAATTTCCCTATAAACCAATCCAATTTTTTATTCTCACAGTTTTCCGGTGCTATTTTTATTTGCATGGTCTTCAATTTATCCATGTATTCCTCGGTGAGACGTGTCGTCACCCGTTTGGGATACTCGACCTCCTGTGTGATCACCCTTTCTCTCAGTAGATCTTTTCCCCCTGCTATTGTTATATACAGGAGTTTGTGGTCACTCACTTCTTTTTGTTCCAACCTAAAATCCCTGATCTGGTTGAAACTCCAGGCCTGCAGGAATATATAATCAATTGGGCAATTTTGTTGCCCTTGAATGAATGTCTTTCCTGCTGGGGAGTCTGTCTCTACTCTCCCATTTACGCAGTGAAAACCCCTACCTCCTAGGGTGTGTACTAAACCAAGATCTTGATTCGAGATTTCCCCGCGTGGGAACTTGGCCGGGTTTATCCCATATACCTCTAACTGTTCCCTGTTCCATAGGTCAGCTTTTTTTGGGTTCAGTTTGTGGTTAAAGTCCCCCATTATTAATATTGTCTCTACGGGAAATTTTTCTAGAGTACTGTCTACATCCTCTTTAAAATACTTCATTTCCCTTTCATACTCCTCCCTGTTATCCCACTGCATATATACATTCATTAAAATCATCGTTTTATGTTTCTGTTCCACCTTCATGAGATCAATTCTGCATGCTTGTACCCATTTGCATTTTGTATTCAATATTTCAAAATCTCTCATAGCTTTTGTTGATATCAAAGTCAGTAGCCCCCCCGAGGGCCGTCCATACTTTTTCTTTATGGCTGGCTGCTGTATCTGAACGTATCCGTCAAATGTAGGGGTGTTGTCGCATAACCAGGTCTCTTGCAGGCAGGCAATGTCCACTTTATTTATAGTTTCCTTTATGTACTCACATTTTTGCCCATTGCCTAACCCGTTAATATTCCAAGTTAAGAGACCTAAATCTTGCGACCCCCCTCCATCCTATTCAACGTCACTCAGAACGCCTACTTCCTCCATATCCAATGAGTTACTTAAGTTACCTTCTCCCATTGTATTATTATGTAACGACCAGTTACCCCATGGGGAGTCATTCCTTGTGTTATCTATTATGATGTTCAGGCGGCTTAAATCCTTTTCCGTTTCTCTACAGAGAATCACTTGTCTCTTCTGAAGCCCGGCATGGTGATTTAGAAACTTATTATCAGTGAAAGATTTTATTTCTCTCTCTGGGACAATCCTTATTCCCTGTTGAGTTATCTCAGTTGATGCTTTCAGGATTGCCCTTTTCACCAGATCTGAGTGAAGGGTGATTTTTGTTACCTCCTTTCCATACCTGTTTTCTACAAATCCAACCTGCTGTAGATCTTTAGTACCAATCCCTTTCAGGCTGCCACATTTTTCAAATGCGGACAAAATCAGTGCCCTATTTAGGGGTCTTGGATTTCCTGTCGTCTTCTCTTTCCTCCCGGCTGGTACTAAATCCAGAAATAACCAATTGTTCTTATCTCTCTCGGAAAGATTCGTGTTTGTTAACAACGCCTGTTGATAAGTGATTGATCTCACTGTTTGCCGCCCGTTCTTTCTCATATTAGGATCTTCATAGATCTGGGTTCTTACTGTCCTTTGTTCAGTAACTCGTTCGTCCCTTTGCCTTACTTTCTGTTTCGTCGTACTAATGGAAAGGGGGATCTCAATTGCCTCCTTGCATCTCTGCGTTTTTCTTAGTACTCTCGGGGTCCTTGGGGTCTTTAGGGCTTTTGCCTCTACATGCGTGGGTCTGCATGTTGTGAAGGTCGCTGCTGATGCATTCAAGATTGACTGTATCGCCCCCGTCACTGTTTCCTTCCCTTTACTCTTCCCTTCTTGTTTCGGATGCTTGTTTTTTCCAGTCCTGGTCGTGGCCCCACGTGTGACATACCCCCCGCGCCTCTTTATCAGCATTGGTCTTCTTGATATATATACATTATCTGCAGACTCTTCTGCCTTCTTTGCTGATTGTTTTGCTGGTTCGTGGTCGCTTTCCAAAGATACTCTACTTTCTTCTTCTAGTATTACCATGTCACTTTTCTCCTTTGACGGGGTTGAGACCATTGTCATTACCTTGTTTGGCATTTTGCTCTTTATTTCTCCTAGTTCTTCTTCTATTTTCTTTAGATGTTGTTTCTGAGCTTTCATCAACCCATTATTTGAGAGGCTCACTTCCAGGATTCCTTGTAGAGCCTTCTGGAGTAACAAGATTACCTCTATCAGCGATGATGTTGGCGTTTCAGAGATCACCGAATCCTGTATTGTGTTTCTGACCGGATTTACTGGGTTACTAGACCTTATGCTCTCTTGATGCATTGGTGTTTTTTGCAATTGATAGAGCTGCTGGAATTGATCTGGCGCGCCTCCCCAGATAACACTTTGGTTCCGATCTTCATTTCCCCTATGATCTTCGTTTCCTGGAGACAACTGTGAAAACAGTTTGGGGGATGATGATAGTCTAGGCGCCGAGATTTGGTGATTTTGGCTTTGAAGAGTCAGATTTATAGTATTGGGGTTCTCTTCCTCCTCTTTACTGTCCGGGCTGACTTCTTCGTGGATTCCTCCCTTTTCTAATCGACTTTGACTTTTGTCCGGCTTGTCTGGGTTTTCGTCAATTTCTCCGCCAATTTCCACTATTTCTTCATCTATTTCCGATGTTATCGCTGGATTCAATGATTTATAGTGTTTACCCACAAACTCCTTTATGGACTTTGTCACTCCCGTGTTCTCTTTCTGTCTGCTAGTCGTTTGATTGCCCCCTCTTTTTGCCTTCTGTACATTCTTCGCTGCTTTTTTAACTTTCCTTTTCTTTCTTTTACCCTTACTATTATCCAAGGATGACACATGACTTTCTTGACTCTCTTCCGGCGATTTTGAGCCCTCCATTAATTTACTCCTCCCTTGTTCATCTCCTGTATGTAGATTTGTCCCTTTCTTGGGGACCATTTCTGGGTGCAAGCGCTGTTGTGCTAATGTAGGTGTCACACTTTGTTGCTTAAATTTTTTACTTAATACAATTAACCACTTACCTCTGTTCTACCTTAAATGCCTTCCGCCAGCTTTCCTTCCGTTTTGCTTGCCACAATTGCCCTTTCAACCGTATTTTAGGTAGGTCGCCTGCTTCACGATAGATCCAAGTCTTCTTTTGGACTTGTATTTTGTTTTGCTATGCACTTCCTTGATGCCTTTAGGAGCCTCCCTTGCGATTTTAAGGACATCTATTTCCCTGTTTCCCCTGCAGACTCTGCTGGTTGCTACTCCCGCCGTATGTCCAAGTCTGCCTAGGGGCTAATTGGGGCTGAGTTGTGCTGGCTCAGGGTGATTGTAGGCTTTGACTGATTGCTGGCGTTCAATGTTTTCAGACAGGGTGGGGCTCGCGGCCGTTGGCCTCCGCCACCACTATTTCTCGAGTGCCCCTTTCATGTGATCCTTTCGAGACTCTTGGCGGCCCTCTGGCTTGCGCCTCCTCCTCCCCGCGGGCACCGCTGTGATCCCAGGCGGGGCGGGGGGGGTGGGGGACGTGGTTTGTGGCAGTACGCTTTTCTCTGCTTTCTATGCTTCCCGCCACCCGCTTACCGCCAGTAGATACAAGCGGTCGTCCGGTGCTTGTCCTGTCCTGGTGTTTATCTGCAAAACGCAGCACTTTCTCCGTGTCTCTCCCACTCGGCTCGGCTCCTGCTTCCTGGTCGAACTGCTCGAACTTCGCGCTCGCTCTGGTCTGGCGTGGCGTGGCGTGTGAACAGAGCTGTCACTATCAGGGGGCCCCCTAAAAGTTTGGGCATCTGGGACAGAGCCCACTTTGCCCATGCCTTAAAACTTCTCTGGGTGGAATTATTGATGTAATTTTAGCCACTAGCTGATCACCCTCTGGTATCTTCAACTCCATCTTTTTAAGTGGAGGCCAAGGAATGATATATTCGATTATGGACTTGAAGCTCCGCCCACTGTGCGCCCACATTTTTATTCGCTTGTGTCATTGTCCTTTGTAAATGCTGGCTTCTGATTAGTTAATAGGCTTGTTTAGTCCCTCCTTAGTACTGCCTTGTCTTCATTTGTAACATGGGAGCCCTTTTACTTTGTTGTTACACAGCATGTATTATTTAGTCTGTAAGCACTATTTTCTTTAATGAGTTTCTCCTACTGTGGGCACGACATGCTTTCCTGCAACATTCAGTGCAAAATGCAAGCTTTCACTTTCCACTTTCCAAGCAGCCTGGGCCAATGGGGCTGCTTCTTTGAAGTGAAATAGGTCTTGCATGTACAAGAGTTTGAGCTTTTGGCATTGTAAATAACAGTGCCTTTTATTCATATGGTAGTTATCAAAACAGAAATAAAAGGCATTGTCATTTACAATGCCAATAGCTTAAACTCTCGCAAATGCGCGACCTATTGTATTGCAAATGCTTGTTTTTATTTGCCTGTAGAACTACAGAGAATAGCCATGAGAAAAGAATATTTGTCTTTGCCCCCAATTGAAACAGTCTGGTTCAAACTGCTAAGCCATGTCCCCTGTGAACAGGAACACAAGAAACTCCAGACTTGCTGTATATCATTTCCTCAATCACTGGTATTGCAAACAGGGCCATAAAATGACATTGGCTGCAGTGAAAACAAGTGACAACAGAGTCAGTCGGAAACATGGAAAAAATATTTTGAAAAAAATAATAATAATAATCAGATCAATACCAAACATCTTCAGTAAGGTTTATACCGTGAAGGTTAGCTGTCAAGGATGAGAGGAGAATAAGGGCCTTCAACAGACTCAGGTGGGCCCCCTCATGCTCCAATCAACTCCTCCGAAAGACAGCATCCTTTGGTTTCCTCATGACGAAGACCTGGCTTCAGAGCTCCAGGATTTTCAAGAGTTTGTGGGGAATTTGAGGCACCAACAGCAGACCTCCACTGTTCGACTGATGTGTATGTGCAGCCCCGCATAGTGTCAGGAGATTGTAACTGCAATTAGCCCTAGAGCTTTGTCCTGGGTTAGGAGATAAAGACAAAGACAACTTTGGCTGAAAGACTGAGCTTATTCAGAGCATGAATTTGAACAGTGCACAACATCACTCGGTGACTGCTCCAATCCCACACCAGCAACTACCAGGAGTTTCGAACCCTAATCAAGAAATGTCAACGCTGAGAATTCAAATGTTGAAATGACAGCAAACACGACAAGCTCACCATCTAGAAGGAGAAGCATTTCAAGGTTGCATTGACCCAGTAGTCTGGCACCTTATGCACATTCTCCACTGACTGTCTGGTTTCCGGTCCTTATAGTAAAATGATGGCCTTGCTCCTGTTGCAGGGATTCTGCTCAGGAACATAACTATGCTTTGGACCATAGAACATTAGTAGATAGGGTCTGAGTCTATGCTTTGGACCAAAGAACATTAGTAGATAGGGTCTGAGTCTATGCTTAGGACCATAGAACATTAGTAGATAGGGTCTGAGTCACCATCCCCACCTCAGTACCATGAGCCCGAGTCCGACTAGCTATAGTGTCTTGCGTTCCCCTCTACACATACACAGAGAGACAAGTGATTTGACAGCCCAGAACACAACATTCCCACCCTCTCAGGGATCACAATGACAGGACACCCCCTTTTGTTCTCACATTTATACTCGACCACAAAAAGATATGACAGAGACACAAAGGAAGTTTGAAATGTTTATTTAAACTATCGTGCTGTAGAATGCAGTATATGTGCCACAATCAGAAAACAACTGTCTAGCAAAATTACCATCAGCATTATTAACAAACCACATATTATGAAAAGCTGTGTCATAAGAAAGAATAGCCCAACCCCCTCCGCTTCTACAGAAGCAAACTATTTATACAGCAAAGATCGCTAGGTTTAGTAGCGGACCCTATACCTTAGCATACACAGATGGGAGTTCTACATTTCAGATACAGACTTGATCTTCTCTCAGGAAATGTCTATCTCTCTCTCTGTGTTACATTGCTCTCCATATCTATAGGACAAGGTTTACTTGTTCATAAACAACAGCTGCATTTCTGTGATATGTCTAGGTGCGAGTGCCTGACCGGAACAAAATAACAAGGGCCATTGTTGTTTGACCATGTCTGCTGTTCAAACAAAATCCCAGGAAAGAACAGAATGAGTAAACAACTTCAGGTTCTGTGAGAAAATATAATTTGGCACAGAAGCAAACATGTTTATATAGTAACGTGTGCAAAGTAAATGCGACCTCTGTCATGCACAGGTAGGCTAACACAGGGAAAACTACAATGGGCCCTTTACAGATCACGATACTCTACTGCAGCCAATTAAATGATTAAAGTTGCTATGGGTGCATTTATTGCTGAATCGTGTGCATATGCCCTGTTCCTACAGTAGAAGTGATGCTGCAACTGCGTCCTTCGGCAGAGTCTTATTTAAGCTCAGTGCCCTGAGTGCCTCTCATAGGGTAACTTCATAGGGTAACTCCAGTAAAGACAATAGTTTGGACTGAATAGGACCTTTTCTAGACCTGTTCTAGACCTGTTCTAGCCCCGTTCACTCAGTACCTCTATATAATTTTCC
Organism: Lissotriton helveticus; assembly: GCF_964261635.1. Taxonomy (NCBI): domain Eukaryota; kingdom Metazoa; phylum Chordata; class Amphibia; order Caudata; family Salamandridae; genus Lissotriton; species Lissotriton helveticus. The sequence goes on along the minus strand of NC_136068.1, from coordinate 705,322,354 downwards.
TTCCCAAATGTATGCTCTCATCCTATTACCTCTTACCTAAGCTTTTGGAGTACCTATGATTTCACATATACCATCACACACTCTCTCTCTCTCTCTCTCTCTCTCTCTCTCTCTCTCTCTCTCTCTCTCTCTCTCTCTCTCTCTCTCTCTCTCTCTCTCTCTCTCTCTCTCTCTCTCTCTCTCTCTCTCTCTCATTATGCCAATTGACCTCTTAAACAGCTGTTCCTTATGTAATAAAGCAACCTCCATTTTCAATGCGACATATTCCCACTCCCGCATTATCTCCTCCTGCTCTTCCTCCTGAAGTTTCATTCCTTCATAGAAACCTTTGGTCTGTGGAATTTGTTTAACTGTCTCTTGCCATTACTGCAACCTCTGCTCACTTTTAAGAGTCTGATTTTGCTGCAATTAACAGACTGTCAGGCTTTTCCTTCCACGATTTTCACCAGGTTAAATACAGTAAATTGTTGTCAGTATGAGGGCCATAGGAGTGCATCATGAGGATTTTGCACCTAAGAATGGGGAAAATATGCAGCAATACTGCATTTACCTGCATTCTATGGTGCAGAACGTGGAATGCAGCAGTACTAATGCCTCACAGTTACTGATGACCAGTCTGAGTGTAGTCTTGCAAGCAGGCCACCGATTCTAAAAGGAAGAGATGAATTTAGTGAAGATTGCAGGGAAACTAATCTGCCAATCAGCAAATGAATAAACAAATGTCACTTAAGAGCTGAAAACTCTACATAGGTCTACCCTATAGGACCACTCAATCATGAACCCGTTTAAGGTTAGGACTGGTCTCATGTCAAGGAATGAGCTTGCCACGCCCCTCATTTAGTTTTTGCACTTTTTAGAATTAGCCCATGTAAGGATCCTAGGACTTTTTCTGTTCAACAGCCTTTTTGGGGGTTAGCATTGAATATGTTTTTCAATGGGAGCAACTAAGCATTTTTAATACCAACAAATAGCAATGTGGTCTTCAAACACAAGATAATCTATTGTGCGCTAATATAGATAGACTGTCACCAATACCTGGTGGTGAGATATTGAGTACTGACCACAAAAATGCAGATCCTAAGAGTAGGTGGCTCAGGAAATGAAACCACTTCATTTAAAAGCATCAGAAACTTTCTTTCACTTGCTTTCTTCTCCTCAACATACCTCCCACGATTTCCAAGCAGTGTTTCAGTTTGCAAACTGTAGCATCAAGTATTAACAGTCACATAAGCCCTCATCACCAGCAGACTAGACTATGAAAACACCCTATACACAAAGATTACAAGCAGCTTACAAGAAGACTGCAGACTGTCCAAAACACAGCAGTCAGACTAGTCATCAACCTCCCACGCCGAGCCCACATCATACCACACCTAAGGTAACTCCACTGGCACCGTATGCACAATCTCACAGACTTAAAACACCCCACCCACGCCTCCAAAACTATCCACAGCACTAGCTCTGGCTACCTGAACAGCCACACGCATCTCCGCCAACTTTCCAGACTCCCTCTCTCTGCTTATCTCTTACTAGCACACACCCCACGCATTCTCAAAAGCAGAGCAGGGGACTGCACCTTCTTGTACCTAGCCCGTAAACTGGAACAATTGCCCACAACACATCAGAGCCTCCTTCATGTTGTCCTGACTTTCACAAGAAGCTGAAGACCTGGCTTTTTGAGTAAACGCAGAGGAGAACAATGAGCTTCCTGATTACAGCATTGCAGGGGGTCAGTGACCTGAAAAAGACACTTCATTTGAAACTTACCTGACCTCTGGTAGGCCTTAACCTGGTGCGATGTGGTGCAGTGTACTGTTTGGTTGACAGTCCGGTCCTCAAGCCCTGATAAAATCTCCATAAACTTCATCTGACAATGAAACATGTCGGCCCATGTTGCTTTGTGGTCTGAGCATGTTGAATGATTTTTAATTATGTGTTGAGGGCCTAGTTAATTTAATCCGTTTTTTGGCACTTCAGACACGTTTAACTCTCTGTGTGGATGTTGTTGACTCAGAGTCCAGAGAGAACTCTCAGTTGTTTAACCCCCTACGCGCTGGCCGAATTTTCACGCTGTGCGGGCGAAATAGAGTGTGGGGGTCGTCCTGAGAACCAAAGGGGTTAAGAGGACATTTTTCTTTGATGGGGGGATTATTAAAGTTTTTCCAAACAGCTGTGTTGGCCTCTCTCCACAGGAAGGACGTTTTGGGAGTTTTGGCTGTTCCCTGCATGCATAAGAATTACCAATGATGGGATCCCAGTTAGTCAACAGCACTCTTTGACTGGCTTCTTTTGACGATTTCACTGAGGTGCTTCCTATTTTTTTTATATAATGTTTACATGATTTTTGTCACCAATTGTCACTACTCCTACCTTCTTGTGCAGCTTCACCCCATAATTTATAACAAATTCCTGCAAAAGGGAGACAGTTCTTTATTTTTTAAATTGTCAAGGGACCCCTGCTTACAAATTCATATTTTAGTTTGGGTGATAAGATTGTGGGATCTTTGTTGTTGTATATTGTTTTCAAGTACGCCAACAGGGCTGGCCTCACACACCTGCTTCAGAGTACCTGGATACCATCACAGGAGATTAGCATGCCATACAAACACCAATAGGATAGCACAGTGTCAATATCAGAATCCATCAGTTCTGAAGGAATGAGTTGCGTTTTGGAAAACATTTCAATGAGTGACATATTGTGTAATGAATAAGCTCCATTTCACAGAAAAAAATTGTATCTGAAGGAAAACAAGCTCTTTTGATGTAGACATTTTGCCGTACAAGCACACAAAGGTTTTGGTTCTCACAGAAAATACACCTTCTCAGTGTTAACCTTGCAAATAAGCAGTGAACCCCTCCCCACTTCCCACCCTCCCATCAAAAATGTCAAATTTTGAATCAGAAAAAGTCTTCTGTTTGGGATCTAGTGGCTGTGGGTATGTTGAGGCAGGCATTTCCCTAATGGAAGAGTTGTGGAATATCACGACTGATAGACAAAACAGGGAAAGTAGAACCTGACATCAGTTGATGTCTCCTTTGGGGCTGCTCTAAGGGAATATAAAACGTGTTGATGTTGCTTTTCTGAGATAGGGAAAATTGGCAGCTTATGATGGAAAAACACAAGTCCTCTTTTCTTGCATGGTAACATTTATTTTGATTTAACAACTATGTCAATCTACACCTTCCATCCAGTTCAGTACACAGGATGTTCTAAAAAAAGTCACTGTAGACTTTTTCTCCAAAAGTTTAAATAGCCTGGGTAGTGACATTAGTGGTCATTTAAATGTATTTACTTTGACTTACAAAGATAGAAGGACGATTCCATCCTACTAAAAAGAAACATATCCTTTAACCTCCACCAAAGACTTTTTGCATCATAAATTGGTCTTCATTGTAACTATCTGTTCGTTCAAAGAGGACACATTGTTAGATGTTCCTATATTTAATGTCTTTACCAAGCTGCAAGATAAAAGACTATATTAACAGTTTGAAAACTGCGAAAAGCCAACCTCTTGATGACTCTATGAGTTAAAAACCTTTCCCCACACAAAAAGCAATTGCATGAAATGTTCAGTGTTCAAGAAACAGAGACAAAAGGTTGGTTTGTTATCTATTAATTAATATATCTTAGTAGAGCATGAAAAAGGGTTTAAAATTATTTTCACTTGTTGAACGTGTGAGAAGGTGGCCTGGTATATGCTGTCCACTAATTAAAGTGGGCACCCTGTACCAGTCCACACAACCCTTATGATGTATGAGGTCAAAGATAACCTTTAGAAAGCTGTCCTAGTGGTAGCTGCGGAGAGCACCCTTCAGGCTTAATCTTGAATGAAAGTAAAGCAGCTTGTTTTACCAGAATATCACCTCCTGAATGACTAAATGAAGGGAAAACCACACAGTAGTTATATAAATATATGTATTTATTAATATAACCCTCTCTACTAGTCTCTGTGGGAGACAAGGGCACAAAGTGCACAATACTGAATCAACAGAACATTTGTAAATAGCAAATTATACAGCGGGCTCCAGGGGGAGACCGAACCATATACTAAAAAAATGGTATGAAAACAACGACTTGACTAGACAGTGCCTAGAGCACGTAGAATCACTGGGACCCCAAGGAGCCACCCAGTGGAGAGACACAGGGAGCCCACGGAGGACAGGTGCAGTGAGGAAACACGGACACGTGCTGCATACAACTCTATGGGAAAGTCGCGGTTGCAAAGTTACAGTTTAAGGACACTTCTACGAGGACTTCCAGCAAATTCTTTGGAGCATAGGAGTATCTAAGGCCAACCCACCAGTGATTACCGAGGTACCCGTGTTAGCTATCCCAGAGGAGCCGGGTGCATAGGGGTCCAGTGATGTCGGAAACCTTTGTCGTTTTCAGTGGAGAGCTGCGGAGAAGTACTGCTCAGTGAGTGAAGATTGGAATCTTCTGTTCAAATACTGCTCGGGGTAGGGACTACACGGACTCCAATGCACAGGCTCAGGAATTGTCACTAAGCATATGCAACTGCAAATGTACACGGTGCACAGGGATTGTGGTTGCACGGTTCCCACGAGGGATACTGGTCTCAGAAACACTGAAAGGGCAGATCACCCTCAGGGACCTTCAGGAACACACCTCCTGTATTGCTGAAATCTTCGGAGTCCCCAGAAGTTTGGGAGAAGCAAACTGGTCAGATGCATTTAGGTACCTGCATTTGCAGGGGAGTAACTCCTTTACTCCAAGGTAGATTCTTCAGTCGTCCAACATCGTGCAGGCAGTCAAAGTACTTGGTTTCTTCCTAGCAAAATCTTGTCCAGGTAAAATCTAAAGTGCTGTAGTCAGGTAACCCACTTCATACCCATGGGAAGGGGTTGTAAAAATATTCTGTGGACCCTCCTAGGGGAGGAACAACACAGAGGGGTGGTTACACCCATGTCCTTTGTCCAGCGTCACGCCAGAGCAGGAGCCGATGGTTCCCAGAACTGGTTTGAGCTGGACTATGCACAGGGACACTAAATGTGCCCCTAGTGCAGACTATCTGGCACTCTCATAGTGCACCCACACAGCCCTAATACACTAAATCCTGCCTGAGAGGTGGTTACACCTCCCTGTGACAGGATGCCTATTGTCATGCCTTCCTCTGCGCGAGCTTGGCTCAGTAGCAGGAGGGCAGACTCGTGTCTGTGGCTGGCAGCATCCATTTTGTGCTGCCCAGGTTGAGAAAGCTGGTACCTGGTAGACCGGTGACCCACAGTAGTGGTTCTAGAAGGGTGGAATCATACTTCCCACACCAGTTACTGGTGTGGAGGTATGATTCCAAGGTGTTTGACACCAAACACAACATGTTTCTAAGCAGCCTTAAACATATATGTCTGGCTGCATCACAGGCAAACCCGGAGAATGGTCTCCGAAGGCTGCAGAGGGGCTCTTCTCATGCAGGGGCACCCTCTCACGTAAAACCCAGCACCCTGCCTTCAGGATTGATAAGGCCTGCCATAGGGGTTTTTAAGTGTAGTGATTTAGATAAATAATGAACCTATATCTCAGTAAGTGGTGCAAGCCCCATCTTGCACAGTATGCAGTAGCAGGCCTGTCGTCTCATTTCGAAAAGCCTCTCATGAGTGGCATAATACATGCTTCAGCCCATGAGAGGCCTCTGGGGTACCTAGGCCCTGGGTACTTGGTGTACCATATACTAGGGACAGATAAGGGTACCCCAGAATCCAATGTGGTGTAGTGTAGTTCCTATATTCCCAATAGGCTCTGTGCATTGGAATAATATATCCTATATGTGTGACATAGGACTGAGGTCAGTATGTCTCTATCGAATATACTAAACTTAATTGTGAGTGCCAGCTAGCTCAGAGGTCACTAGAAACTTTCTCAAATACACAAGAAGGGATTAGTTTCTGAAAACTGCATAAACATGACAACTTTGTTGCCCTAGGACTGGAACAAATATCTTCTGAGTCGTGGAAACAATAGATAACTATTTTAATCAGTCAATTGTGCATGCTTCGTTTCTACAGAGTTGCAGAGAAAATAGAGAGACGGGCGTTTTCAATAAAAGGATTTATTGAACAGTCTTCTTTCTCATGCAAGAGAGGTGAACTGCTACTATCGTTAAACAGAATGCAAAGTATAATGCGTACAGTGAGAATAGTATTATAAAATAATACTGTAATAGCATTGTCTAGTGCTATGACATATAAAAATACATACATAAATAACACAGGCTAAAATACTCAACTGGTGCTTCTAAAATACGCCTCCCCCAATGTACCTAACCTAGGTCTAGTACGAGGGAAGAAGTAAGTGCTGTTTAGCATAAGTTTTAGTTCTGCCAAGAATTGCCAAAGGTTTCTCTAGGTTCTAATCAGCTCCATCCCTGAGAATGAAGGAGGTTGGTATTTCTGTCTCAGACTGGATTTGTGGAGTCAGAAATACTGGAGCTGGATTCTCTGCAGAGGAGGACAGCTTCTTGTCAGTGCATCAGCTGGAGAGTCGGATGCCCTCGGCACTTGCTGTAGCGAGCTGCGCAGGGCAAGTAGGTAGTCAAACTGCACGGAACCACACCGTGCTTTGCTATAGCAAGTGAAGGTATATTTATACCTTGAAGGTGTTTAGGAATGCGAGCTTTGACATAAAGTCGGGCATATGAATGTCATGCATGAACCCCTAAGTAATAGTTGTTCATGCATAATAAGGAGTTTCTTGGAGAAATCAATATCCAGACTAGGGGAAGTCCCTTCTCCTTAAGAGTCTGATTCATCAAGAAATCGTTGTGACGTTTGATGAACGGATGGAAGCAGCCATGCCTGTATTTGGGTAGCATGGGCTATGCCTAAATAAGGGCTTGATTTCTATGCCTATATAAGGGTAATGCGAATTGTACCTATTTAAGGGTATGAAGCGGGAAAATTCATTCGGAATCTAAAATGCCATACAACACTGGAGTGTACCTAAAGTACATACAGATCAATTTAAGGGAGAAAGCAGATAGACTGGGGTCCTGAATAGCAGGATCCCAGTCAGACCAGTCAAAAACCAGCAAAACACCAGGAAAAAAGTGGGGGTATCTATGCAGTCAGATCCGACCTTCCTACAGAACGGACATGAAACTTATAGAAAATAAAACAAATCTTTAGCTTTTGCGCAACATTATTTGGTTAAGATGTACAGAGTGCCTGTACAATAAATTGTTCCACGATAAGACAGATGATTGCTTAATTCAAGAATGGAAGTTTTTTAATTATTAAAAAAAAAGCTGGCACTGCTTTCGTCCATTTATTATGAATGAAGATTATTTGTTTCTCATATCACTACCTGTGAGTGTGTACACAGTGCACTGCAATGTAGGTCGTAATGGCATAGACATGAAGAAAAGGTCTAAAGCAGGTCTTTACTTTGGAGTGAACACAGGTACCTACTACCATTTAATTCACAATTGATGGACAAAATGCAGAACAAATCAAAACATTCACCCCCAGTCAAGACGTGGGTCCTGGGCTCACTCTGCCACTGGAATCAAGCTATCCTGGCTGAAGAGGGGTGAAACACCAAAACCGGCCCTAGGATGCTTGTTTCCAGTCCAGGAAGGACCTGGCTTGGCAGTTCGGACTGAACTGTTCCCATGAAGCACAGGGTCAAGACTGATTTGCATATGGCCAGGTCTTAACTCGGGTGGCATGGAGGGCAAAAGAATGATGAATTTAACCCAGATCTCTTGACTGGGGGTGAATGTTTTGATTTGTTCTGCATTCCGTCCATCAATTCTGTGTCTTTTGCTTTCTCATCCTCAATGCGCCAGGTATGCCCAGATGTGGGCCCTGGGCTCACTGTGCCACTGGAATCAAGCTATCCTGGCTGAAGAGGGGTGAAACCCCGAAACCAGTCTAAGGATGCTTGTTTCCGGTCAGGAAGGACCTGGCTTGGCAGTTCGAGCTGGGCTGTTCCCATGAGGCACAGGTTCAAGACTGATTTGCATATGGCCAGGTCTAAACGGTGGTGGCATGGTGAGCAAAAGAATGATGGATTTAACCCAGATCTCTTGACTGGGGGTGCATTTTTTGATTTGTTCTGCATTCCGTCCATCAATTGTGTGTCTTTTGCTTTCTCGTCCTAAGTTTTACAGGTATGCCCAGATGTGGGCCCTTTGCTCACTGTGCTACTGGAATCAAGCTATCCTGGCTGAAGAAGGGTGAAACCCTGAAACCAGTGCTAGGATGCTTGTTTCTGGTCCCGGAATGACCTGGCTTGGCAGTTCAGGCTGGACTGTTCCCATGAGGCACAGGGTCACGCCTGATTTGCATATGGCAAGGTCTAAACTGAGGTGGCATGGTGAGCAAAAGAATGATGGATTTAACCCAGATCCCTTGACTGGGGGTGAATGTTTTGATTTGTTCTGTATTCCATCCATCAATTGAGTGTCTTTTGCTTTCGTGTAGAAGAGTCACACCTTCACGGATCTGAATAATAAGGGTCATATTTACATGGACTTACCATCACCAGAACATCACTTTTTGTGACGTTCTGGTGGTGATAAGCCCTTCACCTTATTTACAAGATGGCATTAAGCCAATTAATGTGCCTTAACTCTGCCCTGTGAACAAGGTCCCCTTTCACGCAGCACTTAGCGTGAAAGAGAAGGGCAATGGGTGTTATGGTGGGTGCTCTACCGCAACACCCATTGCTTTTTGATGCTGCCCCTTAATTGCAAGGGTGGTGTAAGTATGGGGCAGCGCCAAAAATAAAACCAGGGAAAACCTGGTCTTAACCTGGCGAAATGAACACAAATTATGTATTTCTCCTAGTTTTTGGCTGTTTCTATGTATGCTGCATTCTGCAGCACACAAAGAAACAGCAAACCGCAACTAGTGAGTGTTCATGTGTGGGAAGGTGTCCCTTCCTGGACATAAACACTCATTAAAAAATGACGAGTTGCAATCTTCGATGTGTGCTGCATAAAGCTGAACACATAGAAGTTACAAATCGCCATTACTGATTGTTCATGTGCAGGAAGGCTCACCTTCCTGCACATGAACATTCATTCCCCGCAGCAAAGGCACCCTTGCATTATACTGCATGGGTGCCTGCGTTGGCGCTAGGAAGCTAAATTTAGCACTAGAAATACAGGGGTGAGGCGCATTCTTGTAAATACGGCACATCCCGGTGTTTTCAGAATTGCAGAACGCAGCTTTAGCAATTTTGACTAAACTACGCCCTCCGCTATTCTCTTGTAAATATACCCCTAATAATCCCTGACAAGTCCCTGGTGACCACCTGGACTAGCTCCAGTACGGCCGCTCCACCACGCTCCTCCTGTGCTTCAGCTGCGACGATCCCTGGTATCGCTGTAACGCACTAAAAACTAAACTGCTGCTGCATTTGTATTTTGGCGCCTCTGCTGATTACCTGGCTCTCTCTGCGCTTTTGAAATCATTATTGCCGCATTTGTAAAGCGCCTTTGGTCAGATTGTGATATATTTGCATAGCGCTTTTGGTGAGACTGTGCTGTAGTAACATAGCACTTTAGGACAGATTGTGCTATATTTGCATAGCGCTTTTGGTGAGACTGTGCTGTAGTAACATAGCGCTTTAGGACAGATTGTGCTATATTTGCATAGCGCTTTTGGTGAGACTGTGCTGTAGTAACATAGCGCTTTAGGACAGATTGTGCTTACTCGCTGTATTTCTGCTATTGTTACCCCTGTCTGCCTACCACTCGGACCCTCCATTTTGTTGTTGTTGACCTCCCCAGGCCCGCCCCTCAGCCACACTACCGCCTCCCTGCTGCCCCTCCCACGCTCCGCCCCCTCCACTGTCCATTAATGTCAGATGTCCCAACGCGCAGCGTCCACGCGCTACGTACACGCCGAAGGTGCGCCAAAGGTAAGCCCGTCCGCGCCAGGACCGCGCCCAGTGCCAGACCCCCTGCCCCTCACGCTCCCCAGCCCCCCCGCATTACCTATGATGCCGCCTCCCTCCTAGCCCTTGACCCCGGCCGCGCCCCCTCCTGCGTCCAAGCCGCTCCTGGACACACCCATGGACCTTTCTCATGCTACTACTGCAGATTCAGCGGAACCGAAAACATCTCCGCTACGACCACAACACAGATTCCTGACCCCAACCACCTACAATGCATCCTTCTCAACACCCGCTCGGTCCACAGGCACGCCATTGACCTTTGGAACCTACTAGACACCATCTCTCCTGACGTCGCCTTCCTAACGGAAACATGGATGAACGCTTCCTCCGCCCCTGACATCGCCATCGCTATCCCTGATGACTATAAGATCACACGCAAGGACCGCACTGACCACACAGGAGGAGGAATCGCTATCGTCCATAAGAAATCAATCCGCATCTCAACCAGCTCTGACGCCAACCTCGCCAACTCTGAACACCTCCACTTCCAGATCCACATCGACCCCAAGACCACACTCAGAGGCACCCTCCTCTACAGACCACCAGGACCCCGCGCAAAATTCAGTGAAGACATCACGGACTTCATCACCCCACACGCGCTCCCCTCCAAAGACTACATCCTCCTGGGAGACCTCAACTTCCACCTTGAGAAGATCAACGACCGCAACACCGCCACCCTCTTAGACAACCTCGCCAACCTCGGACTTAAACAACTAGTCACTTCCCCCACCCACATCGCAGGTCACACACTCGACCCCATCTTCACCTCCAGCAACCATGTCTCCTTCAGACACACTACGGATCTCCTCTGGACTGACCACAGCTGCGTTCACTTCACCTACAACAAGCCGAAACCCATCATCCTCCTCCAACCTACTCTACAAAGAAACTGGAACAAAATCACCACGGAGCAGATCTCCACATCACTCCTTCAAACCTCCCCAGCCCTCTCTTCTAACACCAACGAAGCCGCCTCCAACCTCACCCTTTGGTTATCCAACACCGCCGACACCTTAGCACCACTGAAAAAACGTCAACACAAACTTGGCATCAAGAAGGCCTCATGGTTCAACGATGACCTCAAGAAGTCCAAGAAACTGTGCCGATCCCTTGAAAAGGCCTGGAAAAAAGACCCATCCACCAGCACCAAGGACGCCTTCAAAAGCGCCATCCGTACTCACCACCAACTGATCCGAAAAGCCAAGAAAACAGCATTCAAGGATCGACTTGACAACAACGCCCACAATAGCAAGGAACTTTTCAACATCGTCAAGGAATTTTCCAACCCCTCGGCCAACTCCAACGACATCACCCCCTCTCAAACCCTCTGCGATTCCCTAGCCTCTTTTTTCCACAACAAGATTGCTGACATCCACAACAGCTTTGACAACCAACCCGGAAGCCAACCCACCCTACCATCAGCTGACCATCTTCCCCCCGTTAACACCCTTAACGCCTGGAACCCAATCTCCACTGAGGACACCATCCGCCTGATGAATTCCATCCACTCTGGATCCCCCACAGACCCATGCCCTCACCACATCTTCAACAAAGCAGACTCCGTCATAGCTCCGCACCTCCGAGACGTCATCAACTGCTCCTTCAACTCCGCTACCTTCCCAGAAGACTGGAAACACGCTGAACTCACCGCCCTTCTGAAAAAACCAACAGCAGACCCCACCGAACTCAAAAACTACCGCCCCATCTCGCTTCTTCCATTCCCGGCCAAAGTCATCGAGAAAGCTGTCAACAACCAGCTCGCCGCCTTCCTCGAAGCCAACAAATCACTCGACCCCTCACAATCTGGCTTCCGAACCAAACACAGCACTGAGACCGCCCTCATCGCAGCAACAGACGACATTCGAACTCTACTGGACAATGGAGACACAGTCGCCCTCATCCTCCTCGACCTCTCTGCAGCCTTCGACACAGTCTGCCACAGCACCCTGTTACAACGCCTCAGAAACATCGGAATCCAAGGAAAGGCACTGGAATGGATCACCTCGTTCCTCACCGGAAGAACCCAGAGAGTACGCCTCCCACCATTCAAGTCCGAGGCCTCTGAAATCATCTGCGGCGTACCACAAGGATCCTCACTCAGTCCCACCCTCTTCAACGTATACATGAGCCCCCTCGCGGCTATCGCCCGCCAACACAACCTCAACATCATCTCTTACGCGGATGACACTCAACTGATACTATCTCTCACCAAGGACCCCAGCACCGCCAAAAATAACCTACACGAAGGAATGAAAGAAGTCGCCGAATGGATGAAACAAAGCCGTCTGAAACTGAACTCAGACAAAACAGAAGTCCTCATCTTAGGTACATCCCCCTCTGCATGGGACGACTCCTGGTGGCCGGAAGCCCTCGGAAATGCACCCATCCCGACAGACCATGCACGGAACCTTGGCGTCATCCTGGATTCGTCACTCTCAATGAACAGACAAGTCAGCGCCGTATCCTCTTCCTGCTTTAACATTCTTCGCATGCTCAGAAAAACATTTCGCTGGATCCCCACCGAAACAAGGAAAACAGTCACCCACGCTCTAGTCACGAGCCGACTGGACTATGGAAACACCCTCTACGCAGGTACTACCGCAAAACTCCAGAAGAAACTCCAACGAATCCAAAACGCCTCAGCCAGGCTCATACTAGACATCCCACGCAACGAACACATCTCTGGTCACCTTAAAGACCTCCACTGGCTACCCGTCAATAAAAGGATTACTTTCCGACTGCTTACCCACGCACACAAATCACTCTACGACATCGGACCAGATTGCCTCAACTCTCGACTGTCCTTCTACACCCCCTCCCGCCAACTTCGCTCTTCCAACCAAGCCTTCGCCACTGTACCTCGCATCAACAAGACCACCATGGGAGGCAGATCCTTCTCATACCTGGCTGCCAAAACATGGAACTCACTCCCCGCTTACCTTCGCCTCACCCAGAATCACCCAGCGTTCAGAAAGCAGCTTAAAACGTGGATATTTGACAAATAATCCTCCTCCCCTTCCTAAGCGCCTTGAAACCCTCTGGGTATGTAGTGCGCTATATAAATTTTATGACTTGACTTGACTTGACTTGACTTGACTTGGTTTAGGAATGCAACGGTACAGGTAGGCAACAAACATAAAAAGAAATATACAAAAATATATCTTTGTTTAAAGGTTAGCCTGTGACTGTATGACCTTATATAGATTACTGCCAACAGACGTCCCTGACATTGGCTAATTTATGTAACAAATAAGGAGCTAGTGGTAGAAGAATGTATTTAAAGGGTATAGTCCTTTCATTTTCTGTTCCATTCAGTGATTCGTATTACTTCAGAGGTCAGCTGCCCAGATGAAGAGGAACAATTAGAAAAAGGACTGTAATCATTGTAGATGTTCAATGATTTCTAATGTATAGTCACATTGACAGAAGTGGTGAATGTCCTTCAGGGAGATTGATGATCGGTTATTCCAAAGGGGATGTCTGCCAGTGAATCACAAGCCTATACCTTCAAGAGGGCCTGGAATAATGAATAGGTATTGGATTTGAGTCTTTGTAGAATTGCTAATTAGCATCTGAATGTAAAGAAAACCGGAGACCTTTCTTTTGTCAGCATGTCAATAGCTTGAGCCGGATTTCACCTCCACTTCTTGAGCTCTTCCAAAAAATTGACATTCACTATGCTTTTATTATGTGTTATAAGGGGCATGTTTATCAATGGTTTGCTTCTTGATGCAAGTGCGACGCATCCCCTAAAATGCAATTTATCAAGCTATGCAAGACCACTTAGCATAGCACTGAGTGGTGTGATGAATCAGGAACAATGCAACGCATCACAAATCACTGCATTGTGTTACTCTGTCCCATGGAGGTGTTCCATGGGTGTTGGGTGGGTGTTCCAATGCAACTCCAATATATTTTAACGCATTCCCAGATTTACCATTACTGGTAGACCCGGCAACGCACAAAAATGTTATGCCTTCATAGGTCAGGCATAACAAGAAGAAATAGCCTTATTTCCACTCATTACTTCCTCTTTCCATATATGCTGCATTCTGCAGCATACATAGAAAGAGGAATATGCCTCAGGGGAATACTTTTGTGCAGGGATGTGCCCCTTCCTGCACAAAAACAACGCTGCATAGAACACAGGCACCCTTGCGCCATGGTGGCCCATTTTGAGCCAGTGCTGGGCAAAAGGCAGCAATGCGCTGTATTGAGATAACTACAGTGCTTTTCTACCCTTTCCCTCTAATGCAGCACAGCAATGTGACTTGTTGCACTGCGTTACCTTTTAATAAATAAGCCCCCAAGTCCTTTGCTCATGCATGTTGGTTTTAATGAGAAGAGCCAGAAGAGACCACTGTAACCCATTCCTTTGGTGCAAACACAGATGTCTTGAAATTTAATAGAAAAAAAAAGCACCACTCTTCTGCCAATGTGTGTAAGAGGTGTGGAACAGAGAGGATCATTGGTGAAGTTGAGCAAAGTAGTCAGATTCCATGCTAATAAAGTCACTGGTCTTTGAGGTAACACTACAAACAAAGGTGCCAATTAATTTCAGTTTGAGATAGTTGTTATATGTGTACAGTCAATCCCGACCCAAAGAAGTCTGAATGCGGTTGCCAGTTTTCTTACACAGGCGCCCACAAGCATTGCCAATGATTCAAAGTTACTTAAAGTGCAACGAGGTGAAAACCTACTACATACAGTAAAAATGAAAGACTATTTTTCATGATCCAAACCCAAACATGAACCTTATTGATATATTCTCTGAAGTTCCCTCCTCCAGAGTCACAGGGGTCATACTTCAAATCCCTTTGTACAAGGATTTAGTCAATGTGACAAAGCGAATTAGAAATCTAGTTGGACTGCAACTCATACAGATCCCAATGTGTAATACTGTGCAGGTAGTATTTTCGGGTAATGATCAGTTCCACATGATAAGCACCGGAACACAGGCGAACTCAAACCCTCTTTCATCAATAAATGACAGACTAAAGGCCTGCACTAAGCAGGACAGGAATTTTCAAATCATTTATTTTAAAATCCTAACCTAGTGCATAATTTGGGAATGGTAACCACAACAAATATAAAAAGTAATGCAGCTAAACATGTCATGAAAACTGAATACAGCAAGAGAAAATCTAACATTGTTAATGGTTTCATATCACTCTAACACTCATGTTATTTATAAGCACTATGCTAAATTTAGCGAAACCATTAAATAACAAGCCTGTACTCGAGTTTCAGAGATGGTTTGCACAGCATACTTAGGTTCTCATTATGAAATAGCAAGTTAGCTATTTCCTGTTGCAAGTTGCAGCTTGTATGAGGCTGGAACTTAAACAGCGACCAGCTCACGACTACTTATCCCTGCTGTCAAATCCGGCTTAGGCTCATGCTGCAAACCGGCGTCACATCAGATCGATAGCACTGGAGTGGAGTCCCTCTTTAACATATAATCTACTACTCTAGTTTTTATAGGATCTGATTATCATTCTTATCTTATATTTTGAAAGCAATGATGGGACAAGCAGATACCAAATCAGTAACTTGAGGTCCATGGGGTCAAGCTCCTTCTTAGGCAGGCCCAACTCCATATTAGGCCATGAAAGTCGCCATCTTCCTCAACTTACACAATGAACACCTCCATTTACCCTGATTAATACAGAAACTTTGGCATGTCTGCCTTTCACAGCAGGATTCACCAGGCCTTATCTTTCTAAGATGTGTGATATCATCAAGTTCATCGATTAATGACAGATACAACATCTAAGGTGACAATGTCTCTTCCTCATCATGTCATAGTTTACTAAGAACGCATTTAGACATATAAACAAAATAATGTAGTCTGAATTGACATCCATTAGCCTTATATGTCCATAAGAGGTGTCTGAAACACATATTTTGATGCACATAATCTATGTCAGACATTACTAGGCCTATGTCAGAAATTCCAATCTCTTTTAAACTTTAGGATATAAGGACTGTCACTGACTCAACCACTTGTCAAGAGAAGTACTTTGCCCAGTATATCGCCAGATATTCTGCCAGAGATGGTCTCACCTACTGACAGCGCATCTCACACTTCATGGATGCTACCTTTTGCCTGTAGCTGATAAAGACACGTCCCAGAGGAAGACCGACGGACTGATACAGCAGTGGGATGTTTGCCCTTCATGGGGAATACTGTCTTCACGCCGCTGCTAATTAAGACAGCCTTTGATATCAACAAGGCATGCAGTATTCCTTTTCCCCCAAGAAACTCTTCACTGCAAGCTGCTCTACCTTTTATGCTCTCATAGTATAGCGCATAGAAGTAGGTATTTTAAAGGACATTTTTAACACCGCTGGAAATGTTCAGCATCTCCTTGTTAATTATGACTGGACTAGTTGCAGTTTTTATAGTATCCTGTGTAATTATTTTAGATGTTCTAAAAGAAACAGCTTGTTCCTGTAGTAATAAATACTTTTCAATATAAAAGTGTTAATTCTTCTTAGTACAGTGTATCTGATATTGTGAATGATGAAATTAGTTTGATACTGTTTTCACAGTGTCACTAATCCCGTTATGGGACTGTTCCTAACCCAAAAGCAATAACTCTATATCGATTACACAATGAGTACTGTTTGCTGTGCTACAATAATTTGTCTTTCAAATTCATTGTGGTGTTTTGAACCAAGTGCACTCTTGCCACCTGTGGGTGGGAAAGCACGCGTTGTAGAGCTCCGCCAAAATTGTAACTTACGCAACATCAGCAATAGGACAAAACAATGATGGTGGCAAATGCATCAACTTGAGTATCCTAGTGATAAGTTCTATTTAGATTTTATGAAAAATATACAAAGCAGTCAGCATTTCCTCATATGTCTAGAACTTCACACTTTCGTTCAAAGAAATAGAAAATTCTGAAAAGTCAAGCGACGAATATGGTAGAGTCTGAAAGGACATAGTGATGGAAACAGAAAAATCTGAATGGGAACTGCCACAGACCTCACAATATGGTCATCACATTTGCTTCTATTATTATTTCCCACTGCAGTGTGAATTAATTAACTTTTGTTTTTCTTTTAATTGTTTTCTGATCTGTCGAGCTTTCAGACATTCTCAGGACCCAAAGTGGCAGGTGGAACATCATGGTAGATCTTTCTACAGCCAGATGATTAGGTAGTTCATCCGATAGATGAGAAAACAAAGACATCGTTTGCAGAAATCTCTGTGTAAGCTCAAGGTAATGGGTCGGAGGATGCACTCATCATCTCACCCTTCAGAGATCTATAAAAGAAGTGCGTTTACACAGCACAACATTAAATTTGCCATCCATGGAAAAAATATTGTTAGTTAAGTTTATAGAATCAGCAATCAAAACCAATGAGCGCTTCACTATACCCATCTATTGAAGTTTTGTTTGAGACCTGCTTTGGCAATATTAAATAGGTGGCCACTTTACCAAGTTTCATCAGTTTATAAGTGTTCACTTTTTTATTCCTATTTATGCAAAGCACAATGAGAAGCTGTATGCAAAGATAAACGGCAAATGACTTTGGTTCTGTGGGTGCAAAGGAGATGGGTCATTATGGGGAGTGCTCCAGGACTCCTACAGGGTGATTTGTTTAGGTGGTGCCCACCATAGCTCAGAAAGGTCAGTGAATACAACAATTATATTGTTGCAAATCTGTGTTGTAAAGAAAGCTAGATTGTAAAAAGTGAATAGCGTTTATAGTGACAATAAATGTCACATTAGCATAGGCAAATATGAAACTGAACATTTTATGAAAGGGCAATCAGAATCTTATATTGTATTTGCTGTCAATCTGTGAAAATGTACCCAGATTCTTGCACGGCGTTCTTCTATCAACTCTGAAATGAGGGCAGCCTTCTTGTTGCTAAGCATCCAGGTCTATCAGCAGGTGTCCCTCAGAATGCCTCCTGGTATAGAATTGTCTTATGCAGCCTACAGATAAATTACATGGTTCTTACACATTCTTTGACTCTATTAAAATGCATTAACTGTCTAGTGAACCTCCAGAGGTGTGAAAGGGAATACTGCATGATAACTGTAACCGAAAAAGTAATTAGAACATGGCATGTGAATTCCGCATTGTGTCATTTCTATTATCTATCTATCTATCTATCTATCTATCTATCTATCTATCTATCTATCTATCTATCTATCTATCTATCTATCTATGTCTGAGTGCTTTTATTGCACAACATGTAATTACAAAAAAAACATATTTAAAAGGAAACCATGAAATTTGGGAAATGCAGTGCCCTGTGAAATATGGATTTCATTGTTACAATATCAGCCAACAACCCAGTCTGCCTTTGTCAGAGCTACCTGGACTATGCCGCACTGAGAACCAAATGTTGTGCATGGTTATCTAAATTATGCAGTAAAACTGAAAATTATTCAGCATATTCTCTGATTCATTTGAGCTAGACACATCTGTGAGTGGAAAAGCAAATTGTTTATAGTTTAATGAAAAAAGTATTATAAACGGCAGATAAAACTTAAACATTCTAATTCCAATCGGTGGCCATTGTTAATTGCACATTGAAGAAAACAGCTTCTACAAGCTAAATTCCACAAAACAAATATGTAAGATCACATAACGGAGAACATGCTTATTATGGTCCTATATTGGCATTTTGGGGTTCTGGTGACATTCGCTGGCTTCAAGTATATCGCCAGAACCATACGATGTCCATGATGGCAATATTGGACTATTTAGCACAGTTCCCATTTATGTATTCTATCACATATAGATTTAAAATCTATGCAAACTTATAATACACATCATAAACCAGTAAACTTTCACAATTTAAAGGCACTATTATAGAACATCTTGGAGTAGGCTGAAAATATCAAATGATAAATATGGATGGAACAGAATATATGTCCTACAATAGCGTGGAACAAAATATCAAAAGGTAAGTTTCGATCAATTTTCTATACCTAGCTCCGAAAGTTATGTATAGCTTCAATGTACATAGATGTGGAATTAGGAATAGTAAATCCTTGCCTCTCCTTACCTCTCCTACCTTGGTATTATGTATAACTTCAATGTACATAGATGTGGAGTTAAGAAAGGTAAATCCTTCCCTCTCTCTGTGCTCTTACCTTTCAATATTTTTTTACTCCTATTGTAGTAACGATATTCTGTCCCAACGATATTTGAGAAAGGTTAAAGTCAAAGGTTGTAAATCAAAGGTGAATGGTGCAATCCACAACCAAATGAAATATTTTTTTTCATTTTTTTAAATATCTTTATTCAGTTATTGCCAACAATTATCACCAACCCAAACCCACTCCCCACCCTCCCCGGTCAGACAAGTATACATACAAATTAATTATTCGCTTTGCATTGTAACCTTCAGTAACAGTTTGTTCCATAATACAATTAATTATAAAGAAGAAAACACACGCAAAAAACATGTTAAACATAGAATTATCAGGACTACTTATTGGTATTCAACTACCTACGTCCTTGGGATTGACGCCATTCTACTAGAGGGGTCTAGATCTTCAACCCTCTTTTACGCCGTTTCCTACCGTCCGTTTATAAATGGCGGCCTCCATATTAGAGATTGCTAATAGCCTAGCTAGCCACTGTTGGAAGGACGGTGCTATCAGGTCCAGCCATGCTGAGGCTATGCACATTCTTAAATCTGCCATAGCAATAAAAATAAGTTCATGGCCTACACTTGCATTATTAGAGTCAGCCGCCCCTAATAGAATAACATCGCTAGACAGTGCTATATTGCTTTGGAGTACTGTGGACAGGAATTTCTCTATGTCTTGCTTAAATTATGTTAATCCTTCACATGTAGAGAAGATGTATATACTATCAGCCTTATATAGCATACATCTTGGGCAGCATGTCCCCTTGCCGCTCCACCACTTGGCAATTTTAATAAAGACAAAAACCAGTTTTGAAAAACTGTGCTTGCAATTTCGTAGACATGAGGAATGTTTGTGACATTAGGTATGCATAGTTAAATTCCTCAATGAACATTCCAACTTTTTCCTGCCATTTCTGTGCGGTTTTCTCCATATCATCCGGAAACAGTGCATTATTAGGGGAATATATTTCCCCAACAGTGCTTTTTTTTAATATGAATTTGTTTTTCCACTATGTCAACTTTTTCAAGTAATACCCTCCCCCCCACCTTCCGTAGCAGAAAGTCTCTAATTTGGAGGTACTTAAAAAGTCCCACCAATCCAGTTGGAAATCTTTTTTAAGTTCTTCAAAGGATTGTATCCCTGTAGAGGAAAGGAGGCAGCCTATCTGGACAATTCCCGCCTCATTCCATTTATGTATACAGCTGTCTCTAAAGATTTCAGGAAGAATTGGGTTATCCCTTAGGGGGGTGTAGAATGAGATTCGCCCTATACTGAGAGTTCTTCTTACAGCCTTCCACACCTTGAACCCACTAAAGAGCATTTTAAATGTAACTTTTTTATGATAGCTGTCATACAGGTTTCGCCAGAAGTAACCTCTACTCTTACTGCCAAGAACTAGTTGAAAGATAGATGGTATGCTATCCCCGAGTGCCTCCACTTCCCTGATGTTCTGTAATAGCTCTCTACTGTATATTAACAGGGCTGCCCAGTAATATGCTTTTAAGTTTGGGAGAGCTAATCCACCTCTATCCTTAGGAAGGGTAAGGAATGTATACGCCCGCCGGGGTTGCGAGTAAGCCCAAATAAAACTAGAGAACATACGTTTTAGTGATTTAAACCAATGAGTTGAAAATTCTAGGCATATTGGTCTGAATAGATATAGAATTTCAGGAAAAAAAACATTTTCACAGCGTTAACTCAACCAATGATAGAAAGGTGCAGATTATCTAGGCATTGGAGATCTTTCTGCATTGAGTCCATCATGGGCTTCAGATTTAAATTAACCATATTGTCAAGATTAGATGATACACATACTCCTAAGTATGTAGCCTTTTCTATTAGGCGAGGATCGCTCATCGTACTTTTCTGATTCACTACAATCTTAGTTTTCCCTTGGTTCAAAGCATATCCGGATACTAGTCCGAAGTTGTAAGCCTCACTTTCAATAGCGATCATGGCTGTATTAGGATCGGCTGTTACAATAGCTATGTCGTCGGCATAGGCCAAGGATTTGGTGGGATAATCCTGTGACCAAATGGGTTCTATTTCTCTTTTTCCTTCTAGTCTATGAATGAAGCGGTCAATGTATATTGCAAAAAAGCAATGGTGAACAAGGGCAGCCCTGACGTGTTCCATGGGATATTGTTAATTCTTTCATTAAGCTACCATTCACCATTACCGCCGCCCTGGGGTTAACATACAGTTTTTGCACTGCCTGGATATACCAATCCTTTATTCCAACCCTGGACATAGAAGCCCACAGTATTGCCAGGAGACCCTATCAAAGGTCTTCTCAGTGTCAGAAATGAAATCAATTTTAAAGTAAATATTTTTTACTGCACAGGAAACGTCAGCACATTGTTCACAAAGTGGAAATGTGAGACTCGCAAAAGGCATTTGTCTACCAATTGTATGTGAAATAGTTGGACATTGTCCTAACTTCTGTGTATTTGTTGACTTTTAGGGAATAGGCAGTGGACATCTCAGGCCATAAGGTATTTTTCATGATCCAGGGATTTTGAAAGGACTTTTTATTGATCCTTACCAGAATTTCTAAGGATAGGGGAACCTTTAATAAATGCATCTCCACCACGATATAGGTTGATGTAAGGGAACATTACATTTACTGGTTCAGAAATGTAAATATAATGCTGCACGGATAAAGTTTCGTCAGACATGAGTATCACTTGTATGATGCACTATAACCAGTCATTATAATTTACATTGATATATAGTTTGTTTCACAAAGCCCACCGTTGAGTTGTCTTCTGTGAAAATAAGATTTAATTTCTTTGTGTGCCTTATTCCAAAGGGTCCAGTGTTGAGATATAAACAGTCCTCTATAGTAAATTCAAACATAATCCCATTATTGGTCAAGTTACAAACATACTCAGAATTGGATGTGGGTAACTCCACACTGCCCCTGGTGAGGAAAATAACGAAACAAGCCAACTTTTTTTTCTGATTCTGATTTTCTGTGTACTTTTTTGTCCCCTGCCTTGCAAATATCCTAAAGTCACATGATTCAAAACCTTCTGGAGGAGGAGTCAAAAAGCGTACATGTAGATTAATGCTTTCTTGTATAATGTTATGCTTTTAGCTGTAACTCATATTATATGTGGTTGTCTCTCTGCTGTTATCATTAATGCGATTTAAAATAAATACATTTGAAAATGCTCTGTAAAACAATTTCTAGACAGCAACACTGAAGAAAATGGAATGGAAATGGAAAATGGAATGAAAATACTGACTTGTTGCACAGAGGTATGAGTTTCAAGTTAATATATGTGTTTTCAATGCATGCTATAGACAGCATGCCATTAAAATGCATTGTTACAATGACCTCATTGTTACAATGCGAACCATTACATTGCAAGTCTTTACAATGACTTGCTTTAGGGGGCGCGCTGGACTTAGGAATAGTATAATTTACTATTCCTACTCCAGTTTGTGAAACAGCAGGGAAGGTGTTGGATTGTAAATCCAGCCCCTTATGCCCCCTACAGCAAGTCATTGTAACGACTTGCGATGTAATGGTTCGCGTTGTAACAGTTGTAATGGCATGCGATCTAAAGCAGGCACAGTAAACGCTGTTTACTGTTTTAAGTCCGTTAAAATTATGTAAACTTGAGATTTTTTGGCTGCATTGAGATTAATATGAAAGTTTTTAAATACTGTATAAAGGGTAACCCTGGGCGTAGCGGGCGTAGTGCCTCTAGGTGTATTTCCATAGAGTTTTAAAAAACCCAGTGGAAATATGCTACGCTCCTTTCCGCCTCCCAAAGTCTTTAAAAATGTAAAAAAAGAAGCCACTACCTGCTGTCTAACACCTCCCCTGCCTGGCCACTCTCCGTCCTGCTCCTCGGTCCTTGCGTCCCTTCGGTAATAAAAACAACCACAATGTTCTACGTCTGACAAGCGTGTGCACATGTGTCAGACGTACAACGTAGTGCTTTTTTTATTACAGAAGGGACGCGAGGACCAGGAAGCAGGACGGAGAGCATCCAGGCAGGGGAAGCAGCAGACAACAGGTAAGTTACTTCTTTTATACATTTGTAAAGACTTCGGGAGGTGGGAGGGAGCGGCTAACTCCGCTCTGCCACTAAGGTAGAGTTTTGTGCCTACTCTGCGTACGCCACAGAGCGCGGATTAGGCAAATCTCTGCACACTCCTCTGGCGTGGCGGAGTTACCTGCCCAGGGTTGATAAATGGTAACATTACATTTTATTTTCCTAGCTAATATTTTGTGGAAAGCAGTTGCTTTTTATAAACTGATGAATGCGGTTTTATGTTTTTGCTATTATGGATTTTGATTAAGCCGAATAAAGATATTGAATGAATGCATAATGGTATAAAAAGAGTAGAAGAACTTGAATTTTGTAGTTCCATATGAAAATCATTAACATAGATCCGCGATGACTGAAAATAATGTACATTCGATTAATCACAAGAGGGGCAGTTCCTCCACTTGGGCGGAGGAGCGTCGCCCCACTGCTTTCTCGCAGTGCTAGAAGCAAAAACAGAATGTTAAAACTAGCAGTTTATGTTTCTGCTTCTCGCACTGTGAGAAAGCAGAAATGTTTGGTTGCAGGTGGGTGGGCGGGGCTGCTCTACGAGCAGGGCTGGCAGGGGAGGAGTGGTGTGCCTACTACTGAGTGAGCATGACTGGTTTGGTCGCCCATCTGGGGAGAAAATGACCTCCCCATAGGCGCCTGGCTGGACCGTGTCCCCACCAATCACAACGCTGCCATTGCAATGTTGTGATTGGCTATGGGAAGGGGAGTGAGGCTGCCTACTTCCTGTTCCTGCGGAGGCAGGAGAAGAGAGGAGAGCTGGAGCTGTGAAAATGTGGGACCAAGACAGGTAACTTTTTAAAATAAATTATTAAATTTACCCCTACCCCCTCCTCATGCGACCCTCCTCACGCGAGCCCGCAGCCTGCGATTAATGCCCGGCCGCGACTGTATCACAAATAGATCGCTTTTTCTGACATTGAAATGTAATTGTGGCTAGAACTTACTCTATACCTGTGTTCAGTACTTCCAGGGCCTAATTCTTAAAATGAGGTTTAAATATAATCACTTTCAGAAGTCTTTAAAAATGTCAGGAGTACTCAGGGGAACCAGCGACTATTGCGGTTTTCAAGAAGTGCTCACAGGTGTTAAGCATTAATACGTTTGTAAATGTAATAGGTGTATATTTATATAGAGTTAAATATAAAGCACAAATGCATTTGTACTTGGTAGCTTTTTTTTGTTTCTCCTCCTGGGAAAATTTGTTCATGTTAATTTTCCCCTTCCCATGCATAAACACTAATTTTGAAAATGTTCACTTTGCTTGCATAGATAGGGACTTGTTCCTGACAATGACAGTATTAACCCTCTGAGAAAATATCCAAGTTGAGAATATATTCACCAATAATTAGTGAATACCCACAAACTCGCATACTTGCTGGTGGTCCCTCACTTGAGCAGACATCACACTCCAGGAACAGAGACAACCCCACATTGAGAACAGATTTGCTCAAACTTAAATGAATATCATATTTCAATGAAACTATCAACAGGTTTATATTCAATGTTAGTGAATTGCACTTATAAAGCAAGGTACCCATGTATTAAGGTTCATTTAGGAGATTCAGCACCTTTATGAACCAAGACCTTGTATGGCTAAATAATTTAAATTGTGGGACATAGGGGTCTATTAGGATGGCGGTCGGAAAATCAGCCTGACCCCCATGGTAGCGGGAAACGTCTGCCCACAAGGACTGCGGCATAACCGCTGGTCCGATTAGTATGCTCCACAGTTGAAATCCGACCGCGGGCATTAACATTGCGGCAGTTGCTGCTGCCAGAGGCACCGCTGCGATGTGAAAAGGAGCATGTCATGCATATCACTGCACTGCATGGCAGGCACTGCACAGTGCCTGCCACCTGGTACAGGGACATCCCAGTGCACCTACATCCCTCCAACACATTGGGGGCCCACAATGGGCCCCCGAAGACATTCTTCTCTGCATGCCTTTCCATGGCGGTTCCACCCTAGCTGTCCTCTTTCTGAGTTTGAGGTCAGTATCCCTTGCGGGGCTGCATTAACTGAACCCCTGTGCACTGCGTTCTTTTGCAAGTGCAAGGGCTTGTTGGCAACTTTGCAACAAGTACATTGGGGTCCAAGTAGCCCCAACCTCAGACAACCACTTACACCAAGATCTTTAGCCACATTGTCAGGTGAGCACCGTAGCCTGCTCCTTTGGTGAGCTGCTCAAAGTCCTCTCACGACTCTTGTGCCTCCAGCCTGTGGGTCCATTTGAGGATCACCTTTGTTTCTCTTGTGCTCCACTGATTGCTTGGGGCCTGTCATGACTCCCCTGCTTGTAGTGAGTCCACTGGACCTTGCTGGTCCCAACCGTGCACCTTCTTGACTTCCTGCATGGGCTGCATTTGCCAAGACTTGTTGGTGTTCCCACTGGACACTGACTATTCAGCACTCGACATCCTTCATGGGACAGCTCGCATCTGGGTCCTGGTCTTCCTCAGCATTGTCTTGTCCTCACAGCTGCAGAGTCAATGTCATCAACATTTTTCATGAAGCACCTGACATCAGAGGGCATTTGTCTTCCAAGTCTCCTGGTCACTCCCGAGTGACATAGACTCTGACCTTTCTGCTTTCGGGTACTCCTCTTCAAGAGTCCACATGTAGATTCCCACGGACACTTTCTCCTCTTCCTGAAGTCCTCCATTGAGTTTGACACCGGTTCCCGACACCACTTCACATGTATTCATCCGGCTTCCCTGGTGTAGGTAACGTGGGTACTAGGGTATCCACTGGTGGGGCGGCTCTCAAATCTTCTGTCCTCCACAGGGTTTCTTCAGGGTCCACTGGGAAGGGTCCTTAATCTTCAAAAATCCAACCGCGACTTGTGCATAGACTTGTACTGCACACACTCTCCATGGGGTTCCTATCTACCTACATTGCGTGGTTCTGGGGTCCCCAGCAATTCTACGTCCTCTCGACATCGTCCTGACTCTAGTCGTGGTTCTTATACCACTTTCTTAGTACATGGTTTGGTCCCCCCCGGGCCACTGTGTATTTCCTGATATTTACTGTGTTTCTTTCCTAAAGTATTGTGTGCATTGTGTTTATCTCCGTGTTGGAAATACTTGAACATTCTAGAGAGTATTACATAATGAATACATATTTTTACAAATGCTTGGTCTGGTTCTTTCCACTTAATCTATACTGTAAGACGGCATTCTGGTAAAACAAGCTGCTTTACACTCCTTCTGGACTAAGCCTTAAGGCTGCTCTCCACTGCCACCACTTAGAGAGCTTTCTAAGGTTGTCTAAGAGCTCTTAAATCTCCATAAGGGTTGTCTGGACTGGTGCAAGGTGCCTACTTACATTATTGGACAGCATATACCAGGCCAGCCTCTCACATTGTTGGCAGCGTAGGGATTCAAGCTTGCATCAGTTTAGCAGATAAACCTTTGTTTTGGCTAATTGGAAAACTATCACTACTGCTAGGCACATATAATATAAGCTTAGAATAAGTAGTTCTACTGATCTTGGTGTTAGGTAAGTCAAGAATCTAGCACACTCTTTCTCCTACCTAAGGGAGTTTATTTCCCACCAGGTTAGGTAGGTGCAACACCACACCACACTTTTCCAAAGGGGATGCCAGTGACTCTCTGACTGCTAGATACAGTGAACTTATGTTGCAAGAACTGAAAGCAATGTGCGCCTCTAGAAAGTTGAAGACAGGGAAAGGAGCCACTACTCAACGCATCTTAGAGGTGTTACTGCTATATGACCTCAAGAAATCTTCAGGGTTAGATGAGCAGGATAAAGTGATTGGGACAGGGCATGAGGATAGGTCAGGAGGGGATGCCCCCTGTGACCTAGAATCTAACCCTGACCAGGTAGAGCCTGATGACTCCCACCTGGACAATTCAGACTTCCTAGAGGAGAACACAGGTGGCTAGAGGATGCCCCCTTTGATCCTCCTGGGAAGGTGCAGGGTTGACCATGGAGGTCTAGATCCTCCTCTGCAGAATCCAGTGCCTCAGGACAGTCAGCAGGGATCTCTGTTTCTCAGAGAAGGGGGAACTCCTTTGATAGTGAGTACCAAGTTCTGGAGCTTGAGAAAGCAAGGCTTAGGCTCAGGTCCTAGAAGTAAAGAGAGCTAGGAAAAAGTTGGGACTAGAGTCCCATGGTGGCAGCAACAGTGTCCCTAGAGTTAAGGAACATTCATTTGAACATATGAACCTGAACAAGATTGTCCCTCCCTACCATGTTGGGGTTGATATCCACAAATGGATAACTGCTTTAGAGAGGGCATGTACAATTCAGAGGGTCCCTCAAGAGCAGTGGGCAGCTATCTTGTGGCTCTCCTTTGCTGATTAAGGTGGAGATAATCTCCTCACTGTTACAGAAGAGGATTCTGACAATTACTCAGTTTTGAAAAGTGCTCTCATTGATGGATTTAGCTTAACCACTGGACAATACAGGATTACGTTCAGAGACACCAAGAAAGCACAGACCCAGGACTGGGTAGATTTTGTGAATAGTGCCATTAGGATTCTGAAAGGTTGGTTACTTGGCAGCAAAGTGCATGACTACCAATGATTGTACAATTTGATTATGATGGCGCAGATCCTTAATAATTGTCAAAATCAGCTTTTGCATCAATATCTGTTGGACTCAGATCTGACTTCTCTCCAGGATTTGAGAAAGAAGACAGATAAGTGGGTCAGAACCAGGGTGAAGCAGAAAAACTAGAACAGTGGTGGTGACCAGAAAAAGCAAGATGCTTCCAAAACTCAAGATAAGGGTGGGGACAAGGCTAAAGACAAAAATAAGTCTTCTCAAGGGCCCCAAAAACCTGCATCTGGGGAGAGGGGGTAACAATCCAACAAAAAATCAATATAAAACCTCAATGTCACTTTTGTAAGGTGAAAACCCATTGTACAAAGGATGCCGATTGTCCAAAAGCCAAGGAGAATACAGCTCTCACTACTGTCCCTCATGCAACTGCACCCCCCAGAACAGGTACCAGTGGTGGTACAGGGAAAAAAAAGATTAGTAGGGTTAACCTTGGTATCTGAGTTGGGGTGTGGCATAGTCAGAACTCCAGCTCATGCTGTTCTAGTTTGTGGTGGTGGCATGGATCTTGCCACCTTACCTTTCAGTCCCAGTAACCTGGGCAAGTACAAACAACTGCCTTTGATCAATGGAATAGAGGCAATGGCTTACAGGGACACAGGGTCCAGTGTCACAATGGTGACATAGAAACTTGTGTCTACTGGACAACTCATACTTGGTGAAATGTACCAAGCGACCAATGCAAACAATGTCAGGACTTACCATTCCTTGGCAGTTGTTAATTTCAGCTGGGGAGGGGTGACAACTGGCCATAAAAAGGTTGTGGTAAGTTCAGACCTACCAGCAGAGTGTTTGTTGGGCAATGATTTGGACACTTCAGCCTGGGCTGAGGTTGAATTTAGGACTCATACAGCAATGCTGGCCATCTCTTTAGATGTGTTTGCTTGACTAGGTCACAAGCCAAACTGACATCCACTGAACAGGCCCTAGGTCCTGGAACAATGGACCAGATGCCTTCCAAGAGAAGGACCAGGAGGGGTAAGGCTGTATCTTTCCCCCAGATTCAAAGTGAGGACCAGTCTCCTGAGGAAGATGACCTTAGTCACAGTGAAGGAACTGCCCTAGATAAACTTGAGCCTGATCAGGTTGAGTTCTTTGGGCCAAGTGGCCCTTCCAGGGCAGACTTAAGTTTGGAGCAGCAAACATGCCCCTCTCTTGGACCCCTCAGACAGCAAGCTGCTGCTGAGGCTGCTGGTAATGTCAGTGGGTCCCACAGAATCTACTGGGATGTTGGACGTCTTTTCTCAGAGGGTAGAGAACCCAAACCTGGTGCCACCAGGAGGTTGGTTATACCTATGAAGATTAGAGGCTTCCTACTCACCCTAGCTCATGACGTTCCTCTGGCAGGACACTTAGCCCAAAGTAACACTTGGGACAGGTTTGTCCCTCACTTTCACTGGACTCACATGTCGGAGGACACAAAGGTGTTTTGTAGCTCCTGTGCTACTTGCATAGCCAGTGGAAAGGCAGGTGGCACTAAAGAGGGGCCTCTATAGTACCACCTGCCTTTCCGACTTTCAATGGTGGTGGTTCCCTTTGAGAGGATTGGGATTTATATCATTGGTCCCATGAACCTTCTGAAAGCATCTGGGCACAGTTACATACCAGTGGAGGTGGACCATGCCACTAGGTACACAGAAGCCATTCCCCTTAGGACCACTACAGCTCCTGTGGTGGCAAAACCCCTCTTGGAAATTTTGTCCAGTGTGGGCATCCCTAAGGAGGTCTAAACTGACAGAGTTACAAACTTCATGTCCAGTTATATTACTGCAATATCGAAGGGGTGTGGTGTGAATTACAAATTTTCCACACCCTATCAACTTCAATGCAATGCGTTAATTGACAGGTTCAACAAAACCCTTAAGGGCATGATCATAGGCCTCCCAGAAAAGCTTAGGCAAAAATGGGATGTCCTTCTGCGCTGCCTTCTCTTTTGCCTACTTAGAGGTCCCTCAGAAGGGGGTGAGCTAAAGTCCTTTTGAACTTCTGTTTGGGCATCCAGTTAGGGGTCCCCTGTGTCTGGTGAAGGAGGAATGGGAGTTACCTCTCAAACCTCCCAATCAAGACATAGTAGACTATGTACTTGGTCTCCGCTCCAGGATGGCTGAATGAATGAAGAAGGCAAGCCAAGAACTACAAAAGCTTGGTATGACCGAAAGGCTGTCCTGGCTGTCTACAAGCCAGGCCAGAAGGTATGTGTGTTGGTGCCAGTGGCCCCAGCAGTTCTTCAGGACAAATGGAGTGGACCCCACACCATACTTTTACATAAGGGTGAGATCACCTACCTGGTGGACCTTGACACTCACAGAAGCCCCCATAGGATGATTCATGTGAACAGACTAAAATCTTTGGTTGACAGGGCTGACATGGGCTTCCTCGTGGCAACTGATGAGGGACAGGAGGAAGAGATTGACCCTCTCCCTGTTCTCCTCTCATAAAACCCTGATGATGGATCAGTTTATGGAGTAGCTTTGGTAGGCAGCCTCACTGATCAGCAGCAGATTTATTGCAGCAAGATCCTCAATCAATATAGGCACACGTTTTCTTTGACACAAAGTCGGGGATGTGCTGAACAGGAACTACAGGCTCTGCTAGCCTGCATCACCTCACACTCGGCTGCTGCCTGCTGGGGTGGGACTCAGTCCCCCAGCCTGCTTCGCTTCCTTTGAGGGAGAGGGAGGGGCCTCCCTCCAAGAGATACAGTGGCTGCCTCCCGCAGCGCGGTGTGTGTTGAGCAGGAACTCTAGGCTCTGCTAGCCTGAATCACCACATGCTCTGCTACTGCCTGCTGTGGTGGGACTCGGTCCCCCAGCCTGCGTCTCTTCCTATGAGGGAGAGGGAGGGCCTCCCTCCAACAAATATTGCGCCGCCTCCCGCAGCGTGGGACGCACTGAACAGGAACTCCAGGCTCTGCTAGCCTGCATTACCACACTCTCTGCTGCTACCTTCTGGGGTGGGACTCGGTCCCCCAGCCTGCTTCACTTCCTCTGAGAGAGGGGCCTCTGTCCAACAAATACTGCAGCCGCCTCCTGCTGCGCGGGACATGGGCGTGCCCGGGCCAAGGGCAGGCCTGTCTGCAGCGACTGCACAGGCTGGTCCCACCCTCTTCCAAACACTATAGAGGTGCAGGACTGGAGGACTGAGGTGAGTGTATACTCATATTTACTGGACTAGTTACAGCTTGGTTAAAATCCACAATGGAGAAAACACACTGGCCAACCACCTCATGTCCTGCCATTACCCTGGATAGTATGTTGGAGAAGGTGGTCAGCATTGACGTCCTAATGTCAAGTAGGACCTCTAGCCATTATATTTGCACTCAAATGAAAGCAGGATCAAGCGCACTAGAAATTGGGGAGGTTTTCATCAATTCCATTTGTTCGCGGATCATTGACATAATAGACATGAAATTCACATCTCTTTAGAAGCGTCTGGATCGCTTGGACACTGTAGTGAATAAACTTATTCAACAGGGGGAAACAGCTATAACGAATGTTGCCCTGGGGGGTGGGGTGTCTACTTCTTCTTTATTGAATGTTTTACAAGAAGTTAATCCCCCCACTATTGTCATGCGCCCTCCTGCTGATTCCCTGGCTGTGTCCTCCTGTAATACATGCACCCAATTAAGGGAATGCTTCCTCCCAAAGGTCAACATTGCGTGAAAACCCAATTTTTCCGATAATGGCCGTCCAGCTTCGATTGGGACTGATTAATCTGTGCCCCTTATCTCTACATTCGGATGCATTAACAGATTAGTTGGTGATCATCCAAACCTGGGCACATCTAGTAGTATCATTCCTGATCCATCGAGTAGGACCCATCCTGGCCCAATACAGAAATGCTTGGTCTGCCGCCAGCAACATGCCCCTATGTTTTGGTGTTGGCCAGGGTACCTTCCTTCAAGAAGGAACAGAGGGAAACTTGGGACCAATTGCACAATAAATGTGTGGATTGGCTGTCCAAGAGTAAGAGGTTCAATGTATCAAATATGCAAGAGATTATAATGGTACAAAGAGTTAGATGGGTAGGCGATTCACCCAAGAATATTGAGGGGGATTGTATTGTCATTCACTTCCATAGAACATTATTGTAAGGTTACTGCTTAGAAGCCAGGAGATCACAACTATCAGCTCGCCAAAAATCTGGTCTCTACCACTGTATTACTCTTACAAACCAACTCCCGGATGCCTTTTAAATGAGCCTTTTCTCTTAGCTTCCCAAAATAAATGTTCAACTTTGTCTTAACAGGATTTTCGGGATTGACCATCATTACCTCTCATGACTGATGGGGTAGACTATATACCCACACACACCCCAAATATATCTAAGATACATGATCACGTCACCATAACTATCCCCAAGGCTCATTACAACCCTGATGAACATACTTAGTTGGAACGTTGCTGTCCTACAATTAAAAATAGATCCAATAGACTGGCTGGAATTAGTCAGACAGCAGGATATTCTGATCTTCCAAGAAACTTGGACTACCAAATATATATATCTCGAACAATTTGACTGCTTTAATGCTTGGGCCCCAATTCCTAAATCTGGTTGACCATCTGGTGGTCTCTTTATCTGGGTGAACATTGGCAAGGGGGGCAGCATTAAGGTTTTACATACCCAAAGCGATAAATTTCAAGCTTTGTCATGAATCTATTTACTCAATTTTTATAATAAAAATTTTCACAATTCCCCTAACATAAATGTTATTAATCTATTTGA
The DNA here is from genome assembly GCF_964261635.1 of Lissotriton helveticus. Lineage (NCBI taxonomy): Eukaryota > Metazoa > Chordata > Amphibia > Caudata > Salamandridae > Lissotriton > Lissotriton helveticus. Next base: position 705,289,921 of record NC_136068.1, on the reverse strand, counting down.
CTTTGTTGCTACATTAGAGAACTGTAATGGCTCCAATACAAAAGCTGGCTTTTGTCTGTGGGAGATTTTAATGCCCAGCTCCCCAGTGAAAACACAGTGGCTCTAAGGTCAAAGAGAAGAGGACAAACTTGTCACAGGAGCGTGGAGCTAAAGGAACATTTGCAGAACCATGCTTTGAGGAATGTCATGGACATTACTGCCGTAACTAATGACAACAACTCACACCCGACCCAACATTTAGAGGAAGGGGTAATGCAACCACCATTCACTATATTTTTTATTTCCCCCGCCCTTGAAGACTTTTTTAGTGAACGCTGTGGTTGTTCCTACACACCACGGCGACCACGATCCGATTCAAGTAGTGCTGAAATTATCCCAGAGGCCGACGTATAAAACAGAATGCGGTGCTAAGCATTTGGTACCTTAAACAGAAAATTAAGACTAGCGTGGGGAGGGGCTAATAGTGCTGTTCTGTTCCACAAGGTGGTCAGAGATAATTTGGGACTCTTCGACTCCTGTTTGTCTCGACGGGAACCCAACCCTGAGGTTATTAGCACATTTGCCAAACTTTGTGAGGCTATAAAATCTGTGCTACTAAAACCTGCTGCCGCTATGCCGCATGGACCCAGATTATTCAATAGTGAGTGTTCAGTGATTAATGGACAACTACGGAAGGCCCTTTCAATTAACCCATGGTGTCACCTCCTAATAAAATTGCTTAGACAGTACAAGACGGTCATACCCCAAAGAAAGGACAAATTATTAAATGATCTCTGGGTTGCTCTTGCCAATACTGCTAGCCTAAAGAGTGGGAAAACCTTTTGGGCTGCCGTTGAAGACATGAGAGCAATGGGACAACCGCTAACACTGATCAGCTGTAACATAACCAGCAAGGCTTGGGAAGCTCATTTATTGACAGCATATGCAGCCCCCAACAACACACGAAGAAGTGCCGCCTGGGCTTTGAGCCCCCACAGGAATATTAATACCCCTTCCTGAAGTTGAGGAATCTATACACCAGAACCAGGTCAATAAAGCCCCTGGCCCTCATGGATTACCTATTAACCTCGTTAAGTATAAACCTGATTTTTGGGCTCCGCTTTTGTTAAATGTTTTTAACAATTTAACCAACGCCCCACTACCTACTACCTGGTCAAGTAGTATCATCGTCCCATTTTTTAAAAAGGGTGACCGCTCCCAACCTACTTGTCACAGGCCCATCTCCCTGATTGATAATACCCTGAAAATCTTAGGGAGGGTTTTATATAATAAGATCAAAACGTGGACTGAAAACAATCTCCTTTTACAACCATGCCAATTAGGTTTTAGGAGTAAAGTAGGTACCATCGAGCAATGTTTAAACCTTCATCTAATTATCTGGAAATACAGTATCGCACAGAGGTCACCTATTTATTTGGCTTTTATGGAGCTGACTTCAGCTTTTGATTATGTTAACCGGTCACAATTATGGACCATCATATTAGAATATGGGTTAGACCAGGCTTTAGTACATTTCTTAGCATACTTGCACAAGGACCTGAGAGCCCAGGTTAGGATCAGTATAGGTGTGGAGGTTTCTAATGACATCAGGGTTGGTAGAGGGGTCAGGCAGGGATGTGTTCTGACCCCTCAACTCTTCATTATATACATTAATAATTTACACAAAACACTGATCGAACTAACTAAGAATGTCCCCAGGGTTAACAGCAATATACTCCACACCGTATTATACTCCGATGATGCAGTAATAATGGGCCGCACACCTAATGGCCTAGTCCTTTAATGCGGACTTTAGATCTATGCACTAATTAAAAAAAATATTTTATAATGGCTTGTGGACTGTGGAAGCTCCTTTTAAACTCATTTCCTTGGGCAATAAAAGTTTACAATGCACTAGCGATTTTCCCTATCTGGTGTTAGTCTTTGCGGCTAATGGTTCCTGGTCTGACCAGATGGTATACTGTAAAAATAAGTTCTCTAAAGCTATTAACTCGGTTCTTAGCCTACCACACCCTAGGATGACGGGCTGTTTTAAATATTTTTTTTTTTATTTCACTGCATTCCCACAGCAACCTATGGTGCGGAGGTTTGGGGCTTCTCAGGGAGCTGCAGCATTCATCGTGAAGGAAACATGTTCTGCCAGAAACTCTTAGGTGCTGTCATCTCCATGTCCCAATATGCTTGCCATACTGAACTGAATTTACATTATATCCAAGACTATATACAGGCCCGCCATGCCCTATTCTGGCTAGTCATTTGGAAAAATCCAGCGGCGACCCTCAAACGAGAGAATATAGGATATTGCCTCAAGTGTGAAAAGGGAATGGACATCCATTGGCCAGCAGAGGTCCATTCAAGTCTAAGCAGAGCTAATTATGAACATATTTTTGTAAGCCCAAATAAGACAGATACCTTCAGCATAAAAGAAGTTCGAATGACACGCTATACGCTTTATAGCAAGTCAAGACTAGTTAGGCAGTCTAAGAAATCAACTGTAGCTGGCTGCTTTTATGTCAATTGAGAATTTTTATTACCAGCTGGCCAGCTACCTCACAAAACCTATAGGACGTTGGGAGAGGGGACTACTTTTCCGCTTAATTCTTACTTTGTTTTCCCCTTGGTTTTCATGCTTATCTTCTGCCATGCCCATGTGATGGGCAGAGCGGTCAAACTGCATTACATTTTTTATTTTTTTGTAAGTTTTATATAAAGTATGCTAAATGCTTTTAATACCTTTTTCTTAAAATATTTCACCCGCCCTCCTTGAAACTGCATGCAGGTCTCTCCTCCATTTGTAAGATGGCAAATTGGTTTTCCGCGTAGGCGCCTTTTTGAAAATCACTGTGCGTGCTCACAATACGAAATGCACTTTATGAACAATGTTTTAACATATTTGATTTTATATCTGATATTATAATGCAATTGTGTATTTTATATGCTGAAATGTGATTTTGTTCTTTTATGGATATGTTTTTATTCAAATTAAGTAATTTGAAACTGTATTGGCACCCGGTCAAACCACCCAGTGTACCCATGAAGTGAACACAGGTGTGAGCCTACCTGTTAAAAATAAGATTTACAGGCAGCCTGACCATGTCAGAGAATGCATCAGGACTGAGGTCCAAAAGGTGCTTGAACTGGGAGTAATTGAGCCCTCAGATCGCCCTTGGGCTAGTTCAGTGGTCTTGGTCCCAAAATCTCACACCTAGGGTGGAAAGAGAGACATGAGGTTAGTGTTGACTACAGGGGACTCAATGCCATTACTAGGACTGATGCTCATCCAATTCCAAGGGCAGATAAGCTTAATGACACTTTGGTCTCAGCCAAAAACTTAAGCACAGTTTACTTTACTGCTGGCTATTGGCAAATCAGACTAGCTGAGGATGCCAAACCAAAAACAGCATTTTCAACTCCTAGTAGGCATTATCAATGTATTGTGATGCCCTTTGGCTTGAAGAATGCAGCTGACACATTTCAAAGTTTGGTGAATAAAGCTCTCACAGGCCTGGAAGCCTATAGTGCAGTATATTGTGATGATATAGCTGCCTTTAGCTACACCTGGGAGGATTACCTGGTCCACCTATAGAATGTTTTGGAGGCTCTGCTGAAAGCAGGCCTCACTAGCAAGGCTACTAAGTGCCAGATAGAGGAGAGTAAGGTTGGGTACCTGGGCCAACTTGTGGGTGGAGGTCAAGTTCAACACTTTCAGAGCAAACATCCGGACCATCATGGACTGGGTTGCTCCAACTACCCAGACTCAGGTCAGAGCTTGCTTGAGCCTGACTGGATACTACAGAAGATTTTTCAAGGGGTATGGGTCCATAGTGACTCCTTTAAATGATCCGACATCTAAGAAAATGCCCAAGAAAGTTCAGTGGACAGTTAGCTGTCAGAAGGCATTTGATGACCTCAAGCAGGCCATGTGCACTGCTCCTATTCTGCAGAGTCTAGACTACTCTAACCAACTTATTGTCCAAACAAATGCATCTGAGTTGGGAGTAGGGGCTGCGTTGTCACAACTAAATGCAGAGGGCTAGGATCAAGCTCGAGCAGAGGAAGGTGGAACAATAGACATCCTGTTATAGGGAGGTGTAACCACCTCACAGATAGGATTTAGTGTATTGGAACCGGGTAGATGCGCTTGCCAGAGCCCGAAAGTCTGCATGAGAGGCACATTTGATGTCCCTGTGCATAGTCCAGTTCAAACCAGTTCTGGGAGCCATTGACTCCCGCTCTGGGGCGAAACTGGACAAAGGACATGGGAGTAACTTCCACCCTGTCCAGACCATCCCATGGGAGGTTCCCCTGTGTCTTCCCAACCCTTTCCCTAGGGTACTTAAGGGCTTACCTGGGTGTAGGACCCTAGATTAATCGTGGGATAAGATTCAGAAGTGAAACCACTGCACTTGTACCATCTAGGCACTCTGGACTTCGCTGGACTTAGTTTGGTCCTGACTTTGTCTCCCTTTCAATCTGCTGCATCGTCTGTGCCTGTGCACAATACAGGATCCTTGCAGGACATGTCCAGCATCAAAGATACTTGAACGAATCTCCCTTCAAGTTAAGGTGTCACAACCCTGCATTAGCAGGCACCTCAACACTGCTGACCGGTCGGCTGATTCCAAACTCCTGCGGACTCCGAAGGGTTCAACAAGACAGGTGGTGGTTTCCTACACCCCTCAAGGCCCGAGCTGTCCTCTCTCCAAGTTTGAGGCCAGTATCCTTCGCAGGGGTTACATTAACCAAACCCCTGTGCATTGCGTTCCTTTGCAAGTGCAAAGGCTTGTTGGCAACTTTGCAAAAAGTAGGAAACAAAAGAGAGAGCAAGGGCAAGATACTGGGAATGTCCTTATCCCTAAGTACTTATTTCATAAACAACGTGGACGGACCCACTAAGATGACTCTGCTACATCTATTGTGCCAGTCAACACTTAGGTTTGTAAAAAGAACCCTCAACTACCAACCTAGTTAGTGGCATGCTTCATCATTGGGTTCCCAACTGGGTAGCTGAATGCTACCCAGCTGTGCTACAACGCCTGATTACAGCGGAGCGGGATTTATTTTGGTGGTTTGTTGTGAAGCGGTGAAATTAAAAACACCTCTGGAATTCCTTACTGAGCAATGTTTCATTCCCAGCAGCCCAGGATATAATAAAGAAGGAAAGGGATAAAAAGGAGATTAATAATTGTTCTTCATTATCTCCTACTGGTCAACATGTTTTACCCTCTGAAAAAATTGTGGAGACTTACTTCAGGACCATATAACGTGATACAGTGTTAAATAGTGAGAGTGGCAAAAATAAGCCACCTGTATTTTTTGCAGCAATCTCGCTAAGGAGTGCTGTGCATGCAGTGGTTAGACCGTACTTACTGGTCCACTGGTTAGGATAAACCTGTAAGACAAACGGAGAAAAAGTAAAAATGACAAACAACAAATATAGTTAAAAATGGGGTTGGTGTCAATTGCTCTTTAAATACACTAGTCCAGCGTCTGCCCAGAAGTGCGGTTGCCAAGAGCACTTATTGAGTCGTTCAATCACGTGTGCCAACACTCATAGCACAGACATGCAATACACTTCCAGTATGTACTAGATCATGCATTGTATTTTCACATGGGCATGCATGTCTAGATTGGTAGGTGATTTGGTGACACCTTAATGCACATTTCACAGCGTTTGTGTATTATAATTACAGGTTGCTAGGCCATTGTACTTTTTGCATCATGGCCTCTAGCGTGAACTATCAATCCATATCAACGATAGTGATAGTATGTGCACATCTATTGTTTTTGCATGCATACAATGCTTGTCTTGATGTCATATAAAATATATTTACACTAGCTACGTGATTCTTGTAGCTTTACAGATCCCGGGGGGAGCGTACTCCTTTAGTCACACGCTGTTAAGGAAGCAATGTAGAAATAACGAAAAATACATATAGGGGCAGATTTATGTTAACTGGCGCATCCCCAGGGATGCGCCAGTTAATGTGCGCCACAGTGCGCCACAGCTCCGCCACCCATGGTGCGCCGCATTTATAATGCGGTGCACCATGGGGCAAAAACGGCACAGATGCGTGACGCATCTGTGCTGTAAAGGTGGCGCATTGCTGGAGTTGCGTCGCAAGCGCGACGCAGCTCCAGCAAGGCTAGGGGGTGCCCCATCTTAACAATGCTGCGTCAAGACCTACGCCTGCTTCAAGCAGGCGCAGGCTTTTGTCGCAGCATTGGCCTGAAAGTGACTGAGTGAAATCTTATAGATTTCACTCAGCCACTTTTGCGAGGCGCACCTGCCCCGGAACGCCCACCCTGCGCCGGAACGCCCACAAGCGGCGCAGGGCTTTACAACGTGACGCATCTGCCTAGATGCGTCACGTTGTAAATCATTCGTAGGGATGCGCCACGGTTACGCCGCCTTGCGTGACGCAACAGCGGCGTATACATGGCGCAAGTGCCTCATAAATCTGCCCCTTAGTATCTGCAAGAAGTTCTCGGCGAGTGAATTGGTCTAAAAAAACTGTAGTAGTTTGGATTTTGTCTGATAATTGCCGTGCCCTGTAAATGAAAAGAAAACCTTGCTCCACCAAGGTTAGACGCCCGCTGCTACACCTATTCCGGTCTCCTCAGAATCGCGGCGATGACCGTGTCAGGAGATGGCGTTGTTTAAACGTGAGTCTGACGGGAATGCTTCGGTCGGGGATCACGTTCGCACGTCAGCGCATGTGCTTTACATGGTACATTGGTTTCCTGTGCGAAAAAGACTGGAGTGTGTCCTGAATAGGACAGTGGTTGCGTATGCGTATAATGTGGATTGGTACACAGTCAGTTGACTGATATAATAACATAAACGGCTGTGCGTATGTAATTGATATTAAATTACACTAAGGTATAGATGCATCAACAATGCCATTTGCGATTCCTTATTAGCGAAAAATAAGGATTCGCTAATAAGGAATAGCAAAAGGCCATGCATGTAGAAATCGGAAAAAAATAGCGATTTCTAAACATTCCTCAATTGCGACTCGCAATTAAGGAATACCTCTCCTAGAGGCCCATAGGAATGAATGGCAAGACATTCTCAATTTGCGATTCTCAATTAGAGAATCGCAAATTGAGAATGCAATTGCAAGGGTGCCAGGGTGTCAAAAGGACACCCTGTTTTACCCCTGAAATCTGCATATGAGAACATCTTGCAGACGCACATGCCCCAAGGGCACGTGTGTGTGTAAAATGGAACTTTGAAAAATGCACTTTAGTGCATTTTTCAAAGTTTTTGCAAATTACCATGAAGTTCAACTTCATGGTAATTTGCTCCCCTATTAGCGAATCACTATTTTTTTTTACTTTGATGCATTGCATTTAAGGAATCTCAATTTGAGATTCCTTAAATGCAATCGCAATTTAAGTAATCGCAATTTTGCGATTTCTTAAATTGCGATTTTTGCATTTGGGATGATGCATCCCAAATGCAAAAATACTGGTCGTAAAGGGGCAGATTCTGAGAATCTGCCCCTTTGCGACCGGTTTTTCCTTTGATGCATCTATACTTAAGTGTCATTAATAATGAATGAGGGAAATGTCACCAGTTGAAAATTAAATTGCACTGATATGATATGTTGTGATAACCGGTCTGTAAATAACTGTATTAATGCTGAATTTTGCGATTAATTAGAGTGCAGTGATCTGACCATTGATAGGAAAAATAAAAAAAGGAGATGCTGTGTTTTAAACGGGTCTCAGCCCACAAAGCTTGGTACTGATGTTTTTCCAGCATTTGTCTTTGATTGGATGTTTTTATGTTCAGGTTTTATGTGCACACTGTTCAGAATGGTATCATGGGTATTTATTAAGGCAATTCCATGGAATGTTATCATTAAGCCCATGTAAATGGGTAGATAAATGATACATCCATTGTTGTTCTTTCTCAAGAAGACAGCTTTGGATATTGATAGTGTTGGGCTCAAGATGTTCTATTACCACCCAGTCCATGTTATTGGTGGTGTGCCCGACTTAGAGGAAGTGGTTGGTCATCCGTGTGGTATTGCGTTTACACCGGACGTTACTTTGGTGTTCGCAAATCTGTGTCTTTATTTTACGGTTTGTCATGCCAATGTACTTCAGTCCACATGGGCATGTGATCACGTAAATGGCGTTCATTGAATTGCAATTTGTATGCTTTCTTCTGTGCCAGATTTTTCCTGGTTCCAAATTCAGGCTCTTTGTGGGTTTGGTCAAGTGGCAGACACTACAATTTCCACACGGAATATGACCAGTCACATTGGGAAGCCCCCATGCATTTAACACAGTGTTGGGTTGACTGATGTGTTGCTGTGGGCATGTTTACACTAGGCTGTCCTTTAGACTTTTGCCTCTCGTAAGAAAATAGGGGCTTGTCTCAATTCAGTTTCCCGGTGTTCAGTATTGTGCAATGTTCTTGTATAATCCGTGATATTTGATTGGAGACCAGATTATAGGTGGTAACACATGTCAAAGGAATTACGGATGATGTCCGTTGTTTCTGTTCCAGCAGGCGTCTCTATTTTGATTGTTTGTTTGTTTTTTGCCATGTTGATGATCTTATCAAGGTATCCCCATTCCTTCAGTTTCATTGTTAGCGACTGTGCTTGGTCTTGAAATCTAGCAGACCACTGCAATCTCTACGTAATCGCAGATATTGTCCATTTGGCAGATTCCCTCTTAGAGTTCTTTTTTTTTTTAAAATATTTTTCTTGCGGAAACACAGAAGGCACAGGTCCTCATAGCCTCTCAGACCAACCGAGGGCAAAGATTAGCTACATGCAACGTTCAGGGTAGAACACAGCCATATGGGCCCACATCCCAGAGGCTGGGCGGCGTAGAGTCAGCGCACGTCACCAATAATCTTAGCCATATATGAACAGTATGCATACATCGTCTTATCCGCCGATTTTTGTATATATACACTCTCTCCTATGTCCTTCATGTAATCTCACTCCTACCCCTTTAGATAGATATGCTTTTCAATGGAATACAGTTTCAACATAGAACAAACAACAACAAACCCCCCGTGCGTGGCATCAGCAATAATGTATGTGGAAAAGTCAGGCCCCTCTTAGAGTTCTTGGGTGGAAGCTTGTGTAATGAAGGAGAGAATGTTTTGCTGTTGCCTTAAAGTAAGTTTTTGTCTCAAGCTTACTACTTGTAGCCATTGTATCCCGGTCAAGGCAAGTGATGCTTTTTTGTTCATTTTGTGAGTGAACTTGAGGTTAGGATCACAACCATTAAGCCATGTGAGAAACACCTTTAGCGAGTCTTCTGGGCCTTCCCAAATGAGAAAGATGTCATCAATGTACCTTTTGTAAAATTTTATGTTTGAAGAGAATGGCTTATTGGGGGTAAAGAGGTATATTTTATCAAAGTTGAAGACATACAGCCCGGCCACACTAGGGGCAAAGGTGCTACCCATCGACGTACCATACCTCTGTAAAAAAAGGACTCCTTCAAACTCAAAGAAATTGTGTTTAAGCGCAAGTCCGGCGTATTTGAACACAAAAGTCCTAGGGGTGTTGTAGTCCAAACTTATAGAGTTTAGTGATATTTCCAGTACTTTCAGTGTCTCATTTTGAGGTAGACTGGTGTATAAATTCTCTATGTCGAAACTGACCAGCAAATGATGTCGCAGGATTGAAGGAGAGCGTTTTAATTTGTACCAGTAGGTCCTTAGTGTACTTCAAATAGATGGTTGTGGTCTGCACGATTGGTTGGAGGAAGAAGTTACAAAACCGCGAGAGGGGTTCCAACAATTACCAGATGCGCATAGAGGGTGCCCCAAAAAAGGGGATCACAAGTGGGGGAATTGGAACAAATATAGAGGCAACATATCTGTATCCCCTGCAATTGAATTGCAGCGAGACAGACGCCTCATATTGGAAGTCTCTGGATTTGAGGACACACTCCTGCGCTGAAGAGATTGTTATGCTCATTCCCTTACAGGTATCCAAGGGGGGAGGACCTTTGATTTGTCTAAATTCTGGTTGCTGCCGCATTGTCATGCTCTTCGTACATCTGATGGGCAGTGGGGTGGTGGATGTCATATATTTTGCACTTTATAAGCTGTATTTGATGAATTTCTACAGTGGACCCGAAACAGTTTTTTATGCTGCACTGTACCTTTTCTTTCTTATTATCATTGAAAATTGTTTATTAAACAAAACAAAAATTACCAGATGCCCGACCCTATGGGGCGGCCAGGTGGTGGAATTATATTTTTGGGAATCTTTGGAATTGTGTAGAAGTATGGGATCTTGCCGGTGCTAGTGGTTAGAAATTGGGCTTCCTGTTTGCTAATTTAACCTAGACTTTACGCATCTTCCACCATGTTCTGGATTCTATTTTTCAAACTGGCACTTGGGTCTTGTTCTAATGGTTTGTAGTTTTTGGTATTGCTTAGTAGAAGTCGCACTCTTCATGGTAGGCATCTTTGTCTTGTAGTACTATGCCCCCGCCTTTGTTGCCTGGTTTTATGATGATGTTTTCATTAGCCTTTAGGGTCTGTAGGGTATCAAATTCTTTTCACATGTGTTCTTGAAGTTTGGCCCCTCATGAGTATCTCCTATCTCGTTGAACACCGCTTGCTCGAATGCAGTGATTTTCACTGGTATGGCATTCGGAGGAGGAATAAAAGTAGATTTGAGCTTGAATTTGGTGTCACCCTGCTCATCAAATCTAGTTTTAGTAGGTTGGTTTTGGAAAAACACCCTGCGTTTTAATTTGAGAAAAATTGCTGCCACTTCGCAGTGTAATTTGAACTTGTTGAGTCGCTCTGTAGGGGCCAAACCTAGGCCTTTGTTGAGAAGATCTTCTTCTGTCTGTGTGAGAACATAAGAGGAGAAGTTGGTTATTAGGTTTGGCTGGACCTGGTCTTGCTTCGTGTATATGCTCCTAGGTTCTGGTATTCTTCCCAGTGGACGACCTGAGTCTGTCATCTTAGTCTGCCTCGTCCCCGTCGGCCGCCCCCTAAAAAAGAGAACCTTTGGTTTGGGTTCATAAATGGCAGCTGAGGTTGGGCAAAAGGCGGCTTCCAGCCATACATCATATGGGGGTTCATCTGTGGGTAAGGATTTGTGTAGTGTACATGGCCTCCTGGTGTAGCTTGGGGCCAGGGTTGTTGCCAATGGTTACTTCACCCTCTGCCAACGGTTACTTCTGTTGCGATAGCTTCCAGTACTCAAACCGCTGCTCATAGATGAGTCTTCATCAGAGGAGCCTCCTGAAAATCATTGCGTTTGATGGGTTTGTAGTCCACATCACTGTATGGGTAGTTCTTCACATAAGAGAAGTTTTTCCGTTCTTTTTGATATTTATGATTTTTTGATTGTGTGAGATCTTCTTTGTATTAATTCATTTCTTTATTGACCCTGTCAAGCTTTTTCTTAAAGGACATCAAAGTAGTTTTGAAGTGATTTTCTGTTGCTGTATTTCAATCAAAATGGCATCAGATAGTCTTTTGGCTGTCTGTATGTTGAGAATGATCAAGTCTCTGGTACAATACCATGCAATTTGGGCCCAGTCTATTTTAAAAGCGGCATCATCAAGGAAAATGTGAGGGGCATTTGTTACTATCAGGTCCTTTGGAGCAGTGTTGCTCCTTAAGTATTCCATAAGGAGTACACCATGTAAAATGGTTCTGATGTGATTCCCTTTTTTCTAGGTCAGGTTTTCCCAGTCTGCTCTCTGGGCTATGGTTTTTGCAAGGTTAAGATCAGCTATTAATGGGAGTGCTGAAAGAATTGTATTCACATCTTCCTCGGTAAAGGTGAGTCCGGGGTCCTCTGCCATTGTGAGCTGTTAGTATATGACAAATATTCTTTTTAAAAAATGTGGCTCTTGCAGCTGCCTAATATGTAGGAAACAAAAGAGAGAGCAAGGACAAGATACTGGGAACTTCCTTATCCCTAAGTTCTTATTTCATGAACAACGTGGACGAACCTACTAGAGACGACTCTTCTACATTTATTGTGCCAGGCACCACTTAGGTTTGTAAAAATAACCCTTACCCACCAACCTAGTTGGTGGCATGCTTCATGGGTTCCCAACTAGGTAGCCAAATGCTTCCCAGTTGTGCTACAATGCCTGATACAGCAGAACTGGATTTTTTTGGTGGTGTGTTGTGAAGTGGTGAAATTAAAAATACTTCTGGAATTCCTTACTGACCAATTTTTTATACACAGCAGCCCAGGATATATTACAAAGGAAAGGGATCAAATGAAGAATAATAATTAGTCTTCATTATCCTACTGGTCAACATGTTTCAGCCTCTGAAAAAATTGTGGAGGCTTTCTTCAGGACCACATAACGTGATACAGTGTTAAATAGTGAGAGTGGCAAAAATAAGCCACGTGTATTTTTTGTAGCACACACGCTAAGGTGAGTGTGCAATGACTACATTGGGCTTCAAGTAGCCCTGACCTCTGGCAACTTCTTCCACCAAGATCTTCAGCCACATTGCCTCGTGAGCACCATGGCCTGTTCCTTTGGTGAGCTTCTTGAGGTGCTCTTGCGACTCCTGTGCCTCTGACCTGTTGGTCAATTTGAGGGTCACCTTTGTTTCTCTTGGGCTCCTCTGATTGCTTGGGGCGTGCCCTGACTCACCTGTTTGTGGTGAGTCCCCTGGACCCTGCTGGTCCCAATCGTGCACCTTCTTGACTTCCTGTGTGGGCTACATTTGACAAGGCACATTGGTGCTCCTGCCAGACACCGACCCCTCAGCACTTGACATCCTTTGTGTGACAGCTCATATCGGTGTCCTGGTCTTCCTCAGCATCACCAGGTCCTAACAGCTGCAGAGTCAAGGTCACGGACATATTTCCTGAAGTACCCGACATCGGAGGGCATTCGTCTACCAAGTCTCCTGGTAACTCTCAAGTGACATAGACTCTGTCCCCTCTGCTTTCATGTACTCTTCTGCAAGCAATCATGTTTGGATTCCCATGGACACTTTCTCCTCTTCTAGCACCGGCAATTTCCTGAAGTCCTCCATTGATTTCGACAGCGATTTCCGACACCACTCACGTATGCACCCTGCTTCCCTGGTGTAGGTAACATGGGTACTAGGATATCCAAGGGTGGGGTGCCTCTTCAAACTTCTGTCCTCCAGGGGTTTCTTCAGTGTCCACTGGGAAGGGTCCTTAATCTTTAAAACTCCAACCATAGACTTGTATGGAGCACGCAGTCGTGTTCCCACACTGCACGTGCTCTCCGTGGGGTCCCTATCTACCTACCTTGGGTAGTTCTGTGGACCCCAGCAACTCTACGTCCTCTCACAATTGTCCTGACTCGAGTTGTAGTTCTTTTACCACTTTCTTAGTATATTGGTTGCCCCCCCTGGGCCACTGTGTATTTCGTGCTATTTACTGTGTCTCTTTGCTAAAGTGTTGTGTGCCTTGTGTTTATCTCCATGTTGGAGATATTTGAACATTCTAGAGAGTATTATATGATAAATACATATTTTTATAAATACTTGTTGTGATTCTTTTCACTTAATCTATACTGTAAGATTGCATTCTGGTAAAGAAAGCTGCTTTACGCTCCTTCTGGATTAAGCGTGAAGGCTGCTCTCCACAGCTACCACTGAGAGAGCTTTTTAAGGTTGTCTAAGACCTCTTAATTCACCATATGGGTTGTCTGGACTGGTGCAAGGTGTCCTCCCACAGTAGCTCTAAATGTGTTTCCTTAAACATAAGTAGCTCTCAGTATTGAAAAGGTCGGGCCTCTGATTCTATCTCATATCTTTGGTGATCCACAAAACAGGGACAAATGATATTTATGTTTACCCTTGTTCCCTTTTTTAAGTCTCACCCACTGACAACTTTAGCTGTCTTTTGGCAACAGACATAGTGTATCTGTCAGACTCCCTTCTTGTGGCCAAAGGACAGGCAGGTGCTACTGGTGCACAACTGTGTTGGTTGGTGTCATTTGCCTCTGGTTCCTAAGTCCCTAATGTGATTCTGAAAACTGGACCAAGTACATCCCTTTTTGCAGAAGTGTGGGGAGCTGGAACTCAGAACTCAACAGTGAATCAAAATACTCTGTCCAGCCAGTGCTTTTCTCGGAAAAAGCAGGAATTACAGGGTTCTTCAGCACTATGGACAGCAACTGATGCTAAAGTTTCGGCACCCTTCAGGGGTTCTAGACCAGGGGATCTAATCTCCACTCTACTACTAAGATCCTTAATTACGATTGCAACTTTCAGCTGTTCAAGGGGACATTCTATCATGACAAGACTAGGTTCAGGTGCAAGTACTTTATTTGGTTGTGCATGTGATCACCTAATGCACAGGACCCGTTGGTCATTTCAAATTGTATCTTGCGGCATAGTGCTGAATTAAAGTGAGCAGTTGTGGGGCAGGACACAGTCTGGCAGTCTTTCAAACACTGCTCTTCAAAGTTACACAGCATGGTCCTCTGACCGCAGGAGCAGGGTCATGATGCCGTCCCCCCCCCCCCCCCCCCCCCCACATACCTTCTTTGATGCCGGACTACAAAACGAAGGGCTCAGCGCGCCCGTGCAGCCTTGGTCAAAGGTAGCCTTTTACTGAAAGTACCTCATTTGTTTTTCTTGTATTTTGGAGTTGCTTGGCTCTCAACACTTACCAGCGCCATTTTGTAAGTGCTGCTACCCTTAACCGCTTGTCTGTTTTAATGGTTTATGAGTTGTTATTTTAAATCCTTTTTCATTTAATTCTGTTTACATTACCAGTAGTTGCCTATCACCAGAGATGCATGCAATAGACAACAAGGGATTGCTGTTACCACGTTTGGAACCTTAATTTACCCTCACTTGTTGTAAGAAGTGCTTAGGCGCCCTGTCACTTCACCCCCCTGATATGCCTGCTCTGATGCGGGACTACAAAATGAAGGGCACAGTGCACCTGAGCAGCAGACATGAGCAGCAGGCGCTCCAAAAGGCACGCAAAGGTAAGCCTGTCTGCACCTGTAGTCGCCCGGAATGCACTCAGTGCCAGCACGCCTGCCCATTGTGGTCCGGCCAGTGTTGCATGCTGACCTACACTAGAGACAAACTCCTCTCCTTTCAATCCTCTGTTAAAACACCCGTTTGTGTAACTAACTCTCCATCTGGATGAAGTTCAAAATAATACCTCATGTTCGTCTGGCAAGCTTTTTCTGACGAATTTAAAATGAAGAAAATTTCCCAAGTCTAAATCAAAAAAAGTGATGCAAGCCAACCCGACTATATGCACATTAATAAACACAAGTGGCCTCAGTTACGAGAAGTGGTGCATCGCTGCGTGAAAGCAGCGTTGCGCCACTTCTCAGTGCGCCCTCCTTGCGACACCAAAGATGCGTCATATTTGCAATATGACCCATCATGTCGCAAGGAAGGACAGATATGTCAGTTTAACTGACGAATCTGTCAGCGCATTTCTGGAGTTGTGTCGGAAGCCTGATGCAACTCCAGCAATTGGGGCAAGCCCCGTGTGAAAGGGCCTGCGTCATCTTTACACCTGCCATGAGGCAGGTGTAAGGTTTTGACGCATTGGCGTCCTAGAAGTGGTGCAGCGAAATCTCATAGATTTCTCTGCGCCACTTCCACTACACTTTCTTGCAGGGTTATGCCCACCCTGCATACATTATAACTGGTGCAGGTATAATGTAGCGCAGGGGTTTACGAAGTTACGCATCTACCTAGATGCGTCACTTCGTAAATATGGCGCAACATGGTGCATTTTTTACGTCACTTTTTGTGACACACCGGTGGCGCAAAAGTGGCGCAGGGGCTCATAAATGAGCCCCAAGGTCTTTGATAAAAAATAAAACTGAATTCAATGAATTCCTTGACCACAACAAATTCGACCTTGCTTTGTCACTTAACCCGTTGTGTGCTCATGACGAGCTCAGCTCATCATGAGGCACGGTTGAGCTGCACTCATGACGCGGGGATAATTTCCCCGCTGTGCTGAACGTTACAAATCGGGTGTGGTTGTGACGAGCTCAGCTTGTCATGAGTTCAGCTCCACTGTGCCTCATGACGAGCTGAGCTCGTCACAAGCACGGCGGCACCATGCGCGGCCCCCTCCCCCCCGCACAGCGGGGGGAAAACACCCCGCAGCGAAGGGGTTAAACATGGGCCAACCCATCAGCAGGACGTGACCTTGTAGCCACCATACCTATTGGATATTCTATCCTTAGGTTAGACCACCCCTACTGAAGAGGTGGTGGCATTGCGATTGTTTATAAAAGCAGTTACAGTGCCACTTTCACACTGCTTCCTCACAATGCTGATTGCGAAGCTCTCGCTTTCAAAATTAAATGCCAAAAATGCTGTTAATGGCATCCTTATTACAGACCACCTAACACTAGATCTTCATTTATTCAATATTCAACACCTCTAATTTTACCTTACTTGGTGATTCTGATTGTCACATAGAACATCTTCTAGATAAAGATTCTAGTTTTTTAATCAAAACCATGGCCAGTTTAGGCCTAAATCAAGTTTATTGACACACCCTTGATGGGATCTTTACAGATCACCCCTTCTTACAGTTTCGCAAAGCCTTCCCTTTTGCATGGTCGGACCACTCTGCTTTGTTGGTTGATATCATTTCCACTAGTACATTTTCTCCATTAAACATCAGCCACTCTTACTGAATCCACACCTATTTTTGCATAATACTTTTATAAAACAGTCGCCAATTATCACACTTGGCTAGAAAATGAGACTAAAATACTAGTTCCAGAAACAAAGTCTTCTAATTACAGGAAATTATCTTCAGAGCTCTGGTACTCTACGGGGCTCAAGTAAAAAAAATGGTTTGTCGCAAACTAGAACATCATTGGAGATGTCATTATAACAAGGCAGATAGGGATTTATATCTCTCGACTTGCCGGACTAGGCCGCACACGACGTGGCGGCCAGGACCTATTCTTAGCATCACTACGGCCTCAGGATTTGTTCCATGGACCAATTACCCCGCCTCTAAGGTACCCTCTCCAGGACCCATGCAGTGGATCCAGGACCCAACCCTGCTACCTTCTTCCTCCTTCTCCACTACGGTGGACCCTATGATTGCACTCAGCCTCCACACGCCCCGTAAATACCTTTTCCACGCTGCCACCTCCCACACGGATCCATTGACTAACCAGTGGACGTACTTGCCAGTCTCTCCTTGTCACCGTACAGCACCTTAAAATTTGGCAACCCGGTCCTGAAGATGACCCTGAGTAAATAATATTGAAACGCTGTTGACACATCGTACACCGCAACTCACGGCGCATACTTACCTTCGGTTCATAAAAAGTTATATATCTTCTAATCACTGAAAATACCTAAATATACTGAACCCTTGATTCTTGTATATATACTTTTTCAACACCTTGTCACCTTGCGTCTTTCGCTGTGTTTTTCCACTTTTCACTTGCGCCTTCACTCATTGTATCACAAGCATAACGCGAAGTTCTTTTGGGTTGCCTTCGCAATTTATGCCCACAGTGCTGCTATAACTGTTTTGTATAAACTGTGAATTTAAATATATGATGCCATGAGCACTTTTGAAAAAATACTGGGAGTCTCCCCTTTTACACATGTATCTGCCTTCCTCATTGAATCCGGTTGAGACATTGTTGTCAATATACGTATTGTCGCAAACTAGAGCATCAATGAAGATGTCATTTTAACAAGGCAGACAGGGATTTATATCAAATATCATTATGTGACTACAAAATGATGATCTTACTTTCTAAGATTCATAAAGAAAATAGATTTTTCAAAAGACTCTCTTAAGGAACTTTTTAAAACAGTGAAATCCCTCTCTAATATCACCAGGAGTAATAATATTAATGCCAGTCAAACTTTTTGCTGCATTCTTGCCTCAGCATTCCAATCCTAGGTAAGGAATGTTTTCTCATGCTTTTCTGTACACTTGCCAACATTATTGAATGGTCCTGACCTCTCCATCTCACATACTAATTCAAATATATTCACTTCCTTACTCCCACTCTCTACAGAACAATTTTTCAAAGAATCATTTTGACAAGATCGGGATCTCCAGATGATCCGTGCCTTCCCAGGATCCTTCATCAAGTTGCTGAGGTCATCTTCAATTATCTGACAATCAAAGTCAAAGTCAAAATTTTGCTTTATCCGGTTAAAAAATGTTAAAACCATCAAAGCACAGAACGGTATTTCATTCAGGAATTATTCATAATTACATAATTATATACAAACAACTAGCACCACTAAATACGTTACAAAATGACAATGCTATACAGTTGGCTACACATAAATACATAGAATAAAAACAGTTTGTCACCCACAGGGTATTCCAAAATCCATCTAAATACTCATTTTGATATCAATTTTTATGCTAAAAGATGTCCATGCAAGAGGGGGCCTGGAATGGGTGAATTACGGTAACAGTAACTTGTTTCGACATCTAATAGCCCCTGTAATATAGCTCCCCACCCCAAAACAGACCACCGCGGACCCTAGCATTTGTAAATAGGTCAGGGCCGGTCTGACTTGCTCGAAATTACAGCCCCTTAATAATGGGACAATAAATTTCTTACGATGGAATACATAAAACTTACAAAAAAAGATCATGTGAAGCATATCTTGCTCAGAACAGTTATCACATGGGCAAGGCCCCAAAGTCCCACTTTTAGCAAAGCCTTTTGGAAAAGATACCAGCCATGGAAGCATATTGTGCTTAAACCTTAATAGCACAAAAAGATGAAACGGCTCATTTATGTAGGTTAAGTACGGCTGGATGTCTTTCCCCATACTTAGCATTACAAAACTTCTCACTGATGGCTTTACCAATTCCTCTCCTTCCCTCTGTAGCTTTAGCCTGTTCAGGAACTGGGACTTTACAGCCTTTATGGCCGTTTTGATTAAGGCCCTAGGATTCGTAAACAGCTCAGGGCTACCCATTGAATCCATTTGAGTTTTAATATAACGGATCCAGGGAATAGCAAAGGCCTTGTCTAAGGACAGACAGTCTTGGTAATTAGTTGATTTAAATTCGGAGCTTGCTGCGCCCACATTCTCAGCCACCCCAGTAACGGGGCCACGGCGATCTGATCTGAGATATAGCCAACTCCTAAGTCTTCATGTACATTAAAAGTAGCTACAGTTTGAGGGAGCGACAACACTATTCTTAAAAAAAAGTTTTCTGTAGTTTGGATCTCGCTCACATCAGTGTAACCCCACACCTCACTCCCATATGACACCATGGGTACACACTTAGCATTGTAGATTTTCAAAAGAGCTGGTAGTTCCTTACAGCCCAACCGTTTAGCAAAACCTAGCAGGGCACCTGAGGCCCTCGCTAATATGTTATTTTTCAAAGCGCATTGTGCGACCCATGACCTTCTGTCATCAAAGACAACCCCCAAATACGGGAATGTAGGTACCTTAGAGAGCGCCTGCCCTTTACAGAAAAAAGATGCCTTCTTCGCCCGCCCTCCACCTACTGACATAGCATGTGATTTTTTAAAATTTGTTGTTAGAGCTAAAGAGTTCATAAAATGTATAAAACAATCTAAAAGCGATTGTAAACCTCTTGCCGTTCTTGCCAGTAAAACAGCATCGTCTGCATATAATAAAGCAGGAATCCTTTTTTGACCGACTCTCGGGATGTCTTTACTTGCTAGAGTTAATGCGTCCCCCAGATTATTTATGTAGAGCGTG
Organism: Lissotriton helveticus; assembly: GCF_964261635.1. Lineage (NCBI taxonomy): Eukaryota > Metazoa > Chordata > Amphibia > Caudata > Salamandridae > Lissotriton > Lissotriton helveticus. The sequence goes on along the minus strand of NC_136068.1, from coordinate 705,270,237 downwards.
AACAACAAGGGCACCAAAATGCACCCTTGCCTTACTCCTCGCTTTACAGGCCATGCATCAGTCAGACTCCCATTCTCGTCGTAACGGACTGCTGCGCTGGTGTTCTCATGGATTTCTGCTAGGAAGGATATCAATACAGGGTCCAGCCCAATATCAGACAGGGAAGTCCATAGTTTTTGCCGATTACATGGTCGAAAGCAGTGGACAAATCCATGAATGCTAAATGTATGTCCCCCTGCTTTGCGACCGTATATTTCCCTATGACAAGGTGTAGATTTAGACATTGGCTAGCAGTACCTCTTCCTTTTCTAAACCCGTACTGCAAGTCCGAGACGACAGAGTTCTCTTCCAACCAATCTGACAGTCGGTCTAAAATGGCTTTTCCCATTATTTTCGCAGCCGAGTCCAAGAGTGAGATCGGCCGGTAGCATGCCGGATCTTCTCTTGCTCCCTTCTTGAAAATTGGGACAATAACTGCTTTACCCCAGGACGCTGGGGGGCCGGATTTAGTAGCTGCATTAAAAACAGAAGTTAAAATCTTTGCCCAGTATTTCGGATCAGCCCTGTACAAGTCCGCTGGAACCCCATCCGGGCCCGGAGCTTTCCCCTTTGCAGTGGACTCAATTGCCTCCAATACTTCCTCTTCTGTGAAAATAATTTTGACGGCCTGTGCGATCCCCCCTCGTGATATAAAACATGTAGGGTTTGTTTCTGCATAAAGACCACTAAAATGCTCCACCCACTTTTCTGGGGCAATGAGACAATCCTTATTAGTGTTATCTGTCTCATTAAACAGTGGGCTATTGCTCACTTTCCAAAATTTAGTGCTACTCTTCAGAACACTCGCTTTGGTCAGTTCCTCCCATGCCATATTTTTCAGCTCAATTTTCCTCTGTTAAGTAGCATTTTTATAGGCCCTTCTAGGTCAGCAATCTTATGTGAGTCCCGACCGGGCTCTTTTAGAGCGTCTAGAAGAGCCGTGTGCGTATCGCTGCAAGCTTGGTCAAACCAATTTTTCAGCTTTTTACAACTAGGTTTACTTTTCCTAGTCAGGTTTGCCACTACCTGTGCTGTTATGCGATTATAAGCACCGAGGATTTCAATTGGGTCTGAATTTGTATCTATACATGTACTCAAATTCTCAGCATTACTCCTGTACAGATCTTCTAAAAAGTCCGCAGGGGTAATCACTTCCCACCTTAATCTCCGGCCCTGGCATGTAGTGGCTATATTTGAATTTTTAATAGCTGTCAGAGCATTTTCACTGTTTAGGGCCCTGATGTTGATATCCAGGCTAAGAGGATTATGATCACTAAATCCATTTTGTGTGACACCAAACAAACCTATTGTGTCCATCAAAGGGGTTGAGACAAAAATATAATCTACAATGGACTTGTGACCTTGACCAACAAAAGTCGAGACAGGGCACAAAGCTTCACCTTGTGAAAGGGCAACCAAATAAAACTCAGATAAAAGACTCTCAAGATACATCCCGCTGTTGGTGTGCTCAAAATGGGTACATCCCCACGGATCGTGTTCAGAATCAACATTCTGTAGACACTTTAGGTGACAAACATGGATATTAAAATCGCCAAGAATTAACAGATAATAGTGTGCCTCGTTGTTTGCATTATATTCATCTAAAAACACTGACAGTGCTCTTAAGTGTTCCAATTCATCCATTCTGGTGAAGGAATTATAAAAGTTTACCACCAGGATTTTGGGCAAATTATCACCCTCCAGTCTTACCGCTAAAATGTTTGGGGAGCTTGTCACCACTACCTCAGCTCTATACAATAGTTTAAGGCTAAATAATAACAGAAGACCCCCCCTGGATCTCCCCATTGGCGATGGTATTGTAAATTTATTAAGCGATTGATAACCGTCCAAATAGTAACATTCTCTAGAGTCCCAGGTTTCCTGCAGTGCAATAATATGGTATGATGATAGAAAAGCCTCCCAATTTGGGTCCCCTCTTTTTGAGCGCAACCCCGCAATGTTCCATGATAAAATCGCCATCTTGTTCTCGGTCAGGATGGCTCTAAATTGTTTAAACTCATCACCTTCAGTAGGTGCGGGGTTTGATGTTACCAAATTGGCAACACCATACTCCTCTGCAGACCTCAAAGCCTGGGCGTCTGTTTCTACAAAAGAGCCTTCTAATGCAGATCGCACCACAGACCTTTCTCTCACCCGATCCGCTTCACTAAGTGTAATAATTGAAAGGCTATCACAAGTGAGAGTATTGCTATCTGTCCCTGTGGTGCGAACCGGGCCCTGTGAACCTAGTTCAGTAGACGAGCACGCTCTACGATCGTCAACTGAACTGGCTATTCCCGGCTCTAAGCTTTCCCCGCAACAAAGTCAATCGTTAATATTCAGTGAGCTCAACGCATCATACCTATTACTTAATGCGACTGGCCCAATGGAAGTTGCTAACTGGGTACAGTCCCTGTCTTCCCCATACACTCTAATATTCTTTGGAGGATAGAAAAACCCCAAGGTGAGAACGTTAACATAATCGGGATTTATCCTAGCTGAACCTGCCTGTTTCAAATTATGATCAACCAATATTGGACAGCCAAAGCTTATGATAACACAGTCACCATTGAAAGTCTTCTTAGTTTTCCCCACACATTATACCCTTCTCACCATTTTAAAGTTATTAAAAAGGTGTTTGCCTAACACAGTTTTAACACTCAAAAAGTGGAGGGCCTTGTTTTTAAGGGTGGTCCAGTGTTCCTCTCTGCCATCCTGTGTTTATGGGACATTTGCCAAGATTATTGAATATGGACTGGCTTCTGGGGGGAGGTGCAGCGATGTTTCGCGAGAGCAAGCCGTGCTGGAGGGCTTATTTTCCCCACCGGGCCTACTGGCCCTGTTTTGATCCTTGGCTAACCCCCGCTCCCAAGACTATTGCAGGGATAGATGGTACAGCAACTTGAGGTACTGGAGTCATCATGGAGTCTACCAAATCAGTTACTCTTGTTGTAAGTGTACTCAGTGAGTGTACACCCAGCTGGTTCGAACCATGCGTTGGGGCTTTCTGATTTGTGATATATTTTTCAATGATGTCTAATCTACCATCTATTTGCTCTAGTTTGTCCATGACAGGAGTAATGAATGCTTTCAAACGTTCTTCCATGATTGTAATGAAGTCACCCATGCTGCCCCCATAGTATCATTTGCATTATGTTCATGTAGCTCCACATTTCCGTCCTGTCTAGCCCGCCCAGACGAGGTGTTTTTATTTTTATAATTCCTGGGCTGCTTAGCTTTTTGCCAGGTACTTTTAAGGGGGTCACTATCCTTTCTTTTCCCTGGGGCAACATTGCTATTGAAGACTGAAGTAGAGCGTAACTGCCTTGTGTATGTGACTAGAGGCGAGGGTGGCAAACTAGGCACAGGCGAAGAATCAGATGCAATGGACAAACTGACATCTAAGACTGCCCCATTAGCAATCTGAGGATTACCCAGGGAGACAGAGGGGGCATTAATATTTATAGGGGACTCTATAGTTGTTATTGGCAAGAGTGTTTGACAAAGTGGATCCGAAGACAACCTTCGTTCAAAAAGTTCAATTTCTTTCGCCACAGCAGTTTCTGCTCATTTCAGGAACGCGTCCAAAGTCCCAACCCCCCCACCCCCAGAACACACTTTTGATAAAGATTTGGCCATCTCAATATATAAGTCTCAGTTAGTGCAGAATAGTCCCGTGGACTGAGTTAACAGCAAGTCAAGCCAATAGCACAGTCAAAATAACGTCTCACCCCTTGCTGATTGAGATGTCAGAGAGGGGACCCGGCCCAGCCTCCTCTGGCCTCTGACGGCCACAGACGGTCCCGCCCTTGTCCCGGGCTTCTCCCGGCGCGTCCCGCGCGCTTCCTCACGGGACTCAGCACCAGGCGAGTCTTTATGCGCCTCCTGGCACGTGGAAATTGTGAGTCCTGCCCCTGAGGATCCTGGGGCTTGTAGGCGTTGGCAACAGCAGCGGTAGGACCGGCGGAGCCAAGCCCGGCCGGTCGATGAGAGCAGGGGGCGGAGCAAAGCCCGGCCGCGTGAGGAGAAGCAGCAAGCCCAGCGTCCAAACAAACACCAAAACAAACACCCTGACAATCATTTTTAATTAAATGATTCACATAGGGTTTATCCCTAGAGCATGGAAGAGATCATCCATTCTAACTTTAATTTAAAAAAAACAATCTTACAGTGGCAGTTAGCCCTTTGGCCTCCTGTGGCCATACCCGTATTTGACGCCCGCAGCAGCTGCATCAAAGTGTGGGGATGGGGTGCTGCCTAGATGTTTTCCTTTGCTACCCCCTTGGCAGCCGATTGAAGAGCGGGCAAGCAATTTCTACCCCGAAACGGCAGACAAAAGCAGGGGGAGGCTGCTGCCCCCAGAACTCATACAGCCGGGGCGCAGGGCCACCCCTTGCTACAGTCAAAAACACATGAGGGTCCCTGAATCAGAATGCTAGGGGAGGGAGGCAGGGAAAAACTGAAATCAAAAACAGAAGGACCCCCCTAGGTCTGGATATGAAGAAAGGCAAACGCTCTAATCTATAGTTCAAACCATCATCATTGTCCCACACAAGACATTTTATTTGAAAATCATATGTAAATTTATTTTCTAGCGAAATTTCTTTTTCATTTATAAATCAAGTCCAATAACAATGAAGACATAAATGTATATACAAACTCTATTTACACAAAATTGCAGCCTACCCACTCGTCACTTCAAAATAGTCAACAGTCACACTCAATCAAACCATCATCAATCATACCACTCAACATTATTTACAAAATCATACACACACCACAAAAAGGAAAAATATTCCTATATATACATCATTGTAAAACTGGCATATATGAAGAAGAAAACAGCAACACAAAAAAACAAAAAGCGCGACGCGCGTTTCGGAACAGGACCGATATTATCCAATCCTTCGTCAGGGCGCAGATAAGTACATAAAAAGTTCTTTAGTAGTATTTCACAACAAAAAAATCATATATTTATTTTGAATGCTTTTGTTAAGGTTATCATTGGAAGATGAGATCCAGGCTGCAGGTTCACATCACATCATTCGGTCAACTCCCTGTCCTCAAAAGGGAATCACACAGGCGATGTACGGAGGCAAGGGGATGCTTCACCGGGGGGGCAAAGTTTCAGATCCAATGGATGGTGGATCTAGTTCAGTGAGACATTCCCCACGGACCTTTAGTCTGTAATTGAGAGGGTCAGACTCTCCACAGATAGTCTCCAATAGCACCGGACCTCAGGATCTGCCCGGGGGGGGTTTTCGATGGCCTACACAAAATTTGCAACTCCAGTCCGTGTTCTAGTAGATAATACGAGCACCTCCAAAGGGGAAAAGAAGGAAGAACTTCCCGGGACGAATTGAATTAGTGCGTCCTTTCAAACAGCATCATGGCGAGGCTCCGGTCAAACTTGCTACGCCACTGCAATCTTCTTTGTTCAGACCCTAGTAATTATTATCCCATATCTCGGATACGTCTTCCAGTAAAGATCATTGACTAAGCTTTAAATGAACAAATGACAACCTTTCTCAATCTTCTAGATGCCGCCCAGTTTGGCTTAAGGAGTCATCACAATCCCAAAACTGTACTTATTGTTGATCTGAAAACATAAGAACTATCACTGATAGAGCTGAAAATGCTTCCTTAATCTTATTAGACCTCTTGAGAGCATTCAACACTGTCAAACATAACATCTTGATTGATCGCCTCTATGGTTTAGGCATCAGAGGCACAGCCCGTGCTCTCTTTTCTTCCTTCATCTCCAAAAGGGAACAATTTTTAGCACTAGACGACATCATGCAGCGTGCCTCAAGGGGCGTCTTTAAGCCCCACCCTTTTGAATTAGTATATTACACCACTAACCAAAGTCATTAAATCATTTGGGTTTTCTGTTATATCGTATGCAGATGATACACAAATTTTGGTTGCAGTCTCAGGAAAGCCTGATCACTCAGCTTTTCGATTTTGCAATTGCATAAAATAAATTGGCAAATGGATGAAAGCAAACTGTCTGAGACTAAATTCAGGAAAAACGAAATTCTTCTTTTTGGGAACAACACTTCCTTTTGGTCACCCAATGCTTGGCCCCAGGACATGGATTCTTTGCCAACTGCTGCCAATAAAGTCAGAGATCTGGACATTATTTTTGACAATCAAATGACTTTTGACAGCCAAGTGAATCATATTGCCTCCTATGTATTATGGGCCCGATGTAGGTAAAACGCATTTACCGATTTTAAAATACCGATCCGTACCGAATCGGTATTTCAAAATCGGAAAATGATATGTAGGAAATAATCATCGGAAAAATACCGAATCGGTAGCATTCGGTATCGAGAGTCGATACGTACCGATTCGCCAACTACCGATTCGGTATAGGCCGGGTCGGACAAGTCCGAATCGGAAAAAAAAAAATGCGGAACCAACCGAATCGGTAAACGCCGATTCGGAATTATAAATACGCCCCATGGGCCGAAAGGCCAATAGGAAGGCATTATACATTCCGAATCGGTATTTACCGAACACATTCGGAAAATACCGAATCGGAAAATACCGATTCGGAGAATGCCGTTTTGCCGAGCAGGTTGAGTGACACTGAAGACATCAGCCAATGAGCTGTAAGCACCCTCCCCCACAGGGTGTGGCAACCCAGGCAGGTGCAACTCATCAGAACTTTCTGGAAAGCTGCCTGAGCTGAGCAAACACAGAGAGAGCAGCATTGTGAGCAGGATCCCTGTGAGACATGGACACCAGCACAGAGAGCCAGAAGGCAGCGCGTAAGCGCAATCCAAAATTCTGCACCATGGAGCTGCAAACTTTGGTGGAGGAGGTGGTGAGGGTGCACACCCAGCTATATGGAAGGCTGTCCCTCACTGTTCCGGAGAGCACCAAGAGGAGGCTGTGGATCGACATCGGGGAGAAAGTGAATGCAGTTGGTGTCACCCACAGGAGCCTAGACGACCTCAAGAAGAGGTTTTATGACATCCGTGTTGTGACCAAGCGCAAACTGGCCGACCTGCACAAGCAGGCTGGACTCACTGGAGGAGGAACAAACCGTGCGCCACCCCTCACTCAGCTGGAGGAACTAGTGGCGACCACCATCGAGAGGGCCAGTGTCGTGGGAATTGGGGACCTGGATAGCTCATCCCGAGCTACAGCTACAGGTAAGAAGCATGCGCAACTTGACACACCATACCAGACACCTCCCCTACAGACCCAATGCACAGCCAAACCCCAGGCCAGTACTGCTAGCAACAGACATGAGCAATGCATCTTGCTAAATGTACACTGCAAAAGTTACCAAAAATGCCACAGCAGAAGCATGAGATAAATAACTGTAATACAGCATCAACGTGTTTGTAATGAGATGTGCAATGCTTTAATAGTTGTGACTGGAACACATTAGCACCCACTTGACAAATGCTTCTTTGTACCTAGGGGCACCATCAGGCGGGGGAGCAGCATCAGCTCCAGCACCAGCTCCAGCACCAACAGCCAGTGCGGCGGTGGCAAGCACCAGTGCAGCAGCACAGGAGGAGGAGGACAACAGCTGTGCCCTGGCAAATGAGGAGGACACTGGACATTCCCTCACAACTCCACACTCCCCCCGACTGTCTCAGTCTCAGTTGCCCTCATTGGTATTCTCCCCGGAGAACACACCACCACAGAGCCACCCTGCACCTGCCACTTCCCCGGCCCGGAGGAGAATAGTAGCTCCATTAGTCATCATGGAGGGGGCAGCGGGTCAGGCTCCTGCACAAGACCCCGTGACACCAGCGTCACCAGAGCACACACAGCAGGGCAGCAGAATTCCACGTAGGCCACGTGCTACCAGCAGCCCAATACCAGCACCGGGAGGCAGCGTCTTCGCAGGGCTGGAGACCAGCATGGTCACGATACAGAGGATGCAGGCGAAATCCATCCTGGCCTGCCATCGCCAGTTGCGCCTGCACAACCTGCAGATGGGTGAGATGACACAGGGCTTCAAGACCTTCGTTGACAGCAACAAGGAAATAGCGACATCAATTGGCCGAATGACCACTGCCATCACCCAGCTCTGCAACAGGTTGGATGACCATGAGCTGAGTCGTCGCAGGGATGCACGAGTCACGAACAGGTCACTCAACCGCCTTGCGGCTGCGACTGCCCAGCTATGCCAACGTGGGGCAAACATGGAGGCCAGCCTCACACAGAACATGTCCGAGGTCACTAGGGGCATGGGCCGTATTACAACCGCCATGGAGACACTACTCATCTCCAACACCGTAGTGAATCCCGTCCTGGGCGAGGCTGGGGACAGCAGCAGCCGCAGCAGCCCGGCCAGCGCTGCGTCAGAGCCGCGCCGGAGCAGCAGGCGCTCAGCTGAGGCTGCAGGGCATTCAGAAGGGGGTGAGGCTCATCCCAGTGGGCCTGCTAAGCGCAGCAAAAAATAGGACTGCCACTGCGGGTGAGGCAACCCGGACATTGGACATTCCTACCCCTTCTTGTTTAACTTTTCTTTTGTTGCACATCAGTGCAGTAACGTTGATGCAACATTATTACATTTAATTTCTGAAAACATACATTGACCTGTTTGTGCATCTGTACTCACTCAGAAATAGTTGTCTGTGATCTCCTGACGCCTGTATCTGCCGTCAGATGGTGCAGAGACTCCAGCAGGTAGTGGTAGTGGCACAGCATTGTCATCGTCAGGGTCCTCGTAGTCGGATAACTCTACCTCAGTGCCTTTCCTGACTGCAAGGTTGTGCAACATTGCACAGACAGCAATAATCTTGCAGCAGGTGATGGGGGTATATTGCCTTGCACCTCCGCTCTTGTGCAGACATCTGAACCTGCTCTTCCAGATGCCAAAGGTCCTTTCCACTACGTTCCTCGTGCTTTTGTGGGCACGGTTGTACCTCCTTTGGCTGGGTGTTGAGGGGTTGAGGTAAGGGGTGAGAATGAACGAGCGTAGGGCATATGCACTGTCGCCTAGAAGGAGAAGGGGTAACATTACTCACATGCATACATGTATTTCACACTGCAATTTTGGTTATGGGGGTCTGACACTGTGTCTTACCTAGGAGGTATCCTTCGCCAAATTCCCCTGCCATCAGCCGTGCATAAATTCCGCTACTCTGGAAGATATAGGAGTCGTGGGTACTCCCCGGAAACTTTGCAACCAGGTCAGTGATCACACACTTGGCATTGCATATCACTTGCACATTTATGGTGTGCCGTGACTTCCGATTGCGGTATACGTATTCGGTGTCAGCAGGGGGGCAAATCGGTATGTGTGTGCCATCTATGCAGCCAATGATGTGGGGGAATCTTGCCATCTGATAGAATTCAGCTTTTGTCTGTGCCAGTTCTGCATGGGTGGAAGGGAAGGAAATGTAGTGGTCCATCCTCTGGATCATGGCATCAAGGAACTTGTGGAAGAACCTTGACAGGCTGCTCTGGGTCACCCCTCCTGCCACAGCAACTACACTTTGATAGCTGCCAGACACCAGCAGGTGTAGGCAGCATAGCACCTGCACCTGCACAGGGATTGCGTGTGCCCTTGGGGTGGGGTGCTGCAACAGGGGTTGGAGGTCCCTGATGAGGTCTCTGATGGTGTCTGCCTCCAGCCTGTACCTCTGTAGGATCTCTGGATCTGTCAGCATGCACAGGGTCACCCTCTGCCTGTACACCTGCTCCTCTCTCTGCCATTCCCTCTCTCCTTCCTGCTGTAGCCGTAGCCGTCTTGCTATGACATAGAAAGCTGCCATGTTGCAAGTAGAACTGCATTTTGGGTCCTTTTTTATAGGTTGCACCTGGTTACCACCTGATTCCAATCCATGGTAATTTCCGACTCTGAAATACCGAATTTGGAGCAAAATCGGTATTTCAGTGCTTACCTACATCTCAATCTTAGGCTTTTCGCATGGAATCGGATTTTCACCGATTCGGAATATATACCAATTCGGCGATTTTACCGATTCGGAAAGTCACCGAGTCGGTCGGATTCCGAATCGGAAAAAAGTAGGAATCGGAAAAATCTCCGATTAGGTAATCTACCGAATCGGAGAATTTTTCCGATTCCTAATTTTTTCCGATTCGGAATCCGACCGACTCGGTGACTTTCCGATTCGGTAAAATCGCCGATTTCGCAGGATTTCGGCCTCCTACATCCCGTTGTCTCTATTCCGATCGGTAACGGCCGAAAATACCGATTTTCGGCCGTTACCGACCGACCTACATCGGGCCCTTAACCTTCTCAAAATAATTTATTATATTCCCAAAAATCTTCAAAAATCAGTCATCACTGCCTTAATATTATCCACACTATACTACTGCAATGGTCTATTCATTAATATGCAACAAAGCTACTATCTACATTGCAAATACTGAAAAATGCCACCGCGCCCCTAGTATATGGACTTCCAAAATATCATTCTGCCACCATTGAACTAAACAGATTACACTAGCTACCTATAAAGAAAAAAAATGCCTTTAAAGCTTTGTGTGCTGCCTTCAAGGCACTGCACAACATCGGTCCAGAATATTTCATCCAGAAACTCCTTTGGTGTACTCCTATAAGATCTCTTCGATCGATGTCTGCTAAGAACATAGTTGTGCGCAAATTCAGGAAATCGCTTTGCGGAGGCAGACGTTTTATGGTTTGCATCGCAAAGCTCTGGAATTCTCTTCCACTTGATCTTAAAGAATTACCTAACCTTCTGCATTTCAGGAATGCTCTCAAAACTTGGTTCTTCACACATCATTCTCTTCCATACTTCAATACATTCTGTTCAATTGTGCGACTCTTTGTCAAGGCAGTGCCAAGATACACTTGGGTATTCGAGGTAACATAACATAACATGACTGTGTGCCAGCCTCTTGGATCAAGTTGGAGTTGTGGCACTGCAAGCTGGCAGTCAGCAGCCATTTTTCCGTGGTAGTTACGGCCACAGGGCTGTCTGAGAAGTCCTCAGTTGCAGCAATGATGAGGTCTGGATGCATAGCATGTCTGCAGTGGCAGGCAGTTTCCTCAGGTCACAGCAGAGATATCCGCTAGCATACTACTACTTAAAGAAAATGTTGCTTTATTTACTTCTCCAAATGAACTATGTATAGAGGCCTAGTGACACCTCTCAACTTGGGTCGGTATCAGGCACACTCAAGAATGCATGTTGGCTCTTATTGGGTGTCCATCTAAAGCACAGATGAGCTTCTTCTGGTGCCTCTCCTCCTGCAGCACCAGGCCTTCAGCTTCGCCTCAGGAAGAGGATGCAGTATAACAGCCAGGGCTAGCGACTTTGTATTTGCGGTACTGCATTTGAGTCTCGGCGTTGCCTCAACATCCTGTGATTCTGGGCAAATCACGTAATCTCCCCGTGCCTACCAAAAATATATGTGTCCTTGTGTAATGCAACTGGTGCTCATGTCACGGGCTCCAATACCTTCGGGTTGAGATTGTGCTATATAAAACTGCAAAAATAAATGAAATAATCTACCAATTGTGGTAGGTGGTTTGTGATTCACCATAATAGCCCTGTGCGTCTTCTACCTCACCATTTACCCTGGGGAATGTATAGCTTTGTCCCAGACTTCGTTTAATGTCACTGATTGTCTTTCGTCTAGTTGTCCTTCCTACAGTTGCTGCCTTTTGGCTTTGTCCAGAGACAAGAGGGGCGTTCAATATTTTCTCAATAGTGGCCACCTATCTGTTGTTAGTTATCCTGATGCAATAAAAACAGGCATTGTCGGAAGGTCTGTATTTACTGAGCTAATGCATGGAAACATACATATGCACAAATGTGCACAGCCTATATGTGCTATGTCTCTGCACAACCCACTTATTTATGTGCCTTCTATGCCTATGGACTTCATTTTTCCTCAACACTACTTCTGCATGCTCAGTTTGAACCTTTCATATTATCTATGACACTCAGCTAAAACTCGTTGAGGTTTTATGCTTATTATAACTCCTAAGATTCATTTTATCCCACCAGAACTTTCCGCCATTTTTAGCAAGTTTTAGGCCATTAGATAATTTTGTTAACTGTGGTATTAGTCTACTGGATTTATTTTCCTTGAAAGGCTTGATATTTTACGGAAAGCACCTTAAGATGGATTTTAAGAGGAGTCTATAAATGCTTCTTCCCCCAGGATTCCTTGGATCTCTCAGCTCATAAAACCTTTATGTTCCTTTGGAAGTCATCTTGGTATAGCACTCAAAGCATTCTCTGATCCCTCGCCTGCATGAGGAGCTAGCTGTCTGATGTACTTTCTGGAAAAGTGTGGGTGATATTTCTCAGCAAATTTCTCGTTATTGGATTTCTCAACAAATCCTTCAAAAGAAAAGTTGTGCTCTCCAAGTGGTACCTCTCGCAGCTTTCATTGCTTCTGTTTTATCTATAACTCAACTCTAGCCTTGTTACAATAACTGAAAGAAAAGGGAAAATGTTTTCTTTTGCTGTTTTATCCTTCCCTCCTGCCACTGCCTCTTGTCGATGTGGCGATGGGAAATATTCCTTTTTTGCAAATCCCTACAGCGAGCACAGCAGAGGCTGCTATTCAATGCAGCGAAAATGTTTCATATTCGAAGAGAGAATGCGGATATCATGAGAACGATTCAAGGTGGCAGGTGCAAATTGCTGTGATGTGAAACGTGAGCATGGCACCATGGGGCATATTACCAACGTTAAGCGATATTTATCGCTAACGATGCTTAGCAACGAATTTATTAACGCTAAGCATCGTCAGAAATTATCGCAGATAAACCTTGCTATTATCAAGGTTTATAGCAAATGCGATAAAAAACGGCCGCAATGCATGAATATCGCTGAAAAGTCAGCGATATTCATGCATTACCGAGCTTATGCTCTTAGCCATGTTATCCACCTCCCATTGGATAACATGGCTAAGAACTGTTCAGGGCAGGTGTTAGTTTTTGGAGATATTCGCGCTTAGTGCGAATATCTCCAAAAGTTGGTAATAGGAGATAGCGATGTTAGCGACTGTTTCCAGTCGCTAACATCTTGGCACGCCCACTTTGCATGTCATTAGTGATAAATATCACTGACATGCAAAGTGGGGCCCAAGATGGTCGCTATCTCCTACTAGCTGTCGCTAACTGGTGTTAGCGACAGCTAGGTAATAGGGAGATAATTTTATCTCCGCTTTCTTGGCTTTTAAAGCCAAAAAAGCGGAGATAAACCCCCTTGATAATATGCCCCCATATGTTTACATTTTTCAAAAAATAATAAAAGGGCATTGGGGCACACGAACAAAATATGCAGGCAAAATCCAGAGAATACTACTTCAAATTGACAACATAATACCAAGGCTGCAAATGATAAAAACTGGTCTATGTAATTGAAAAGTACTACTCATTTGGAATATATTGCAAAATATCCATTATTCTACCACTGTGCAGATGGTGTATATTGGATTCAATCTGGATGGGAATAGCCCTTGTATGGTATATGTCGTGCCTCCGTGACCCAACTGCATGTGAAATCAGTATACTGCTTTCATTTTGGCCCAGCTAGCATGCTAAATCAGGGTGTGCCTAAGCCCGGCCTGTCCATGATAAAGCCAAGGTCCATACACAGCGGTCTGATTTGAAGAACCCCACCAAGCGTGGACTCTGCAGCAACATCCATGTCTTCAGTTTTTGACATTCAGGTTGGCGGCACCATATCCATTTTTGGAGGCTCGGAGATCTGGGCAGAACTTTTTTTTGTGCTTCAGAGAGAGTGTGGTCCAACTGCACTTTTGTCAGTTTGACTGAAATGTAACATTTAGGCTCTTTTGTATATGTCTCAAGTGCATGTATGCATTGTGGATGTGTGCCACAGGTATGGTAGTAAGACTGCTTTTGTACCGAGGGCGTGATTGTTGGGACTAGTGGGATCCATTTTAAATTTCTCCTGGTTTAGCATGGCAAAGGCTGGAACTTCCCCAGACAGCAGAAGTGTACTACTTACAATCCTATGGTTGGAAGTCGTAGACAGAGACACTGATATAGACATGGCTGCCTTTAGAATTTCTATGAGGTTTTTTTTTAGCTAGGGATTGCTTATTAGACCTTCCTGACTACAGCTATTTGGTCAATAGCTAGGTGAATTAGCAGACTGCTGTAAAGGGGAAGACGTTCCTAGGCTGGGACAGCCCTTTTGGCAGTTCCTCAGTATCACTTCAAGGAGGATGGTGAGAGCCAGTTGTAGAAACCTCACAGATTATTGTACCTTGTTTTGGATATTCCTGCTTGGAGCTTACATCATTTCTGCTGTGAGAACCATAACACTGCTCACTGTCTGCGCTACAGCAAGGGTCAAACTGGCTGTCTCGGGCATTGGGTGTTTCTCCGGGAGGCTGGATGGGGGGGGTGGGCTGGTTTTGTAGCGGTGGGGACTCGATTTGTTACTGGAAGCCAGTTCTGCAGTAATGCTGCAGTATCGCACTCCAGTAACAAAAGCAGCAAGCAAACGTTTCCAGCCTACCAGGGCCAGGCAGTGAGTGCCTCCCAGGGGCTGGTTTGAGGGTTCCCAGTCTCGCCTAGGCTAAAGCCACACAATGACATTTGAAAGGAAACACCTCAATCTGGTTCCTGGTCCATAAACAGAAAATTCAAATCCCCTGTGTGTAAGATGAGTATAAAAGCGGGAACAAGGCACCCCATTTATTTACAATTCAAAATTCTTCTTGATCAAGAAACAGAGTTCTCCACAAGGTTCTCGAAGAACTTCTGTGTGACCAATGCTTGTGCGTGGTATCCAGATATTTATTTTGCTCCTTGCGTCTCACTAATCTAGCATATGCCCAGAGACCTAGGCCCATTTTGGTGTCCAGTAACCTTATATTTGAACATAAGGTGCTGCACTGAAGAAGAATGGGTCCAAAAGATGTCTGTAAATGATAATTAGATTCAAACATTACATGTTACCTCAGACCACTGATGTCCTATTTTGTTATCTGATCAAGGCAGGTATGTGGCAGAATGCCAACTCACTTCATCGGTACTACAAAGTTTGACCATGGTGAAAATGTACCTATGTATTAAAGAGTTATGACACTGTCCGCTGCATGATGATCCAGCATGTACTCCCTCCAAGCTGAAATAAAATGTTCCTGTATTTTGCTCCTTGCGTCATACTAATCTAGCATGTGCCCAGAGACCTAGGCCCATCCTTGGCAATGCAAGAGCCAGGACCTGTCCCATAACGTGGAGGGGTGCACCAAGTGTGCCTTAATAGAGGATAGACAACTTGCTGTCTCGGTCCTTGGTTTATCAGTCCTACACGCTTCCTGCTTCCAGACCCCGAGCGTGAGCCTCCTTCCAGCGCTGTTGGGAACTGCTGTGTGGTATTGTTTGGCTTGTAATTGCTGGCGCTTTCTACCATAACTAGCGCCGAGTCTCGCCCTCTGATTTGCGCATGCGCGAGCTATTGCAATTTAATTCGTGTTATTTTTGTTGAACACAAGGTGCTGCATGGTACTGCTGCTTTCAATCGCATTATCGCTATTTGCTTATTGTTTCTGGAACTTCTGTGCCCTCTGCCCCGTCTCACGTTCCACTCCCATTCCTCCATTCCATTCGGTGTGCACTCCCCTGGCCCGCCTACCCTCCCCGATACCGCCTCCCAGCTGCCCCTCCCACGCTCCGCCCCCTATCCACCATTTAAGGCAGATGTTCCAACGCGCAGCGTCCACGCGCTACGGTCGCGCCAAAGGTGCGCCAAAGGTAAGCCCGTCTACGCCCGTCCGCGCCTGGACCGCGCCCAGAGCCAGACCCCCTGGTCCCCGCTTCACCCATCCTCCCCGCATTACATACAACGCCTCCTCCCTCATAGCACTCAACCCCGGCCGACACACTAACTGCGCCCAAGCAGCACCAGGACTCACCCATGGACCCTTCACCTGCCACTCTTGCAAATACACCTGCGTCAAGCCCCAATCCAAATCCACAATCACCAAACAGAGAGCCAACACCAACCACCTCAAGTGCATCCTTCTCAACACCCGCTCGGTTCACAAACACGCCATCGACCTCTGGAATCTACTCGACACCATTTCCCCGGACATCGCCTTCCTAACAGAAACCTGGATGAATGCCTCTTCAGCTCCAGACATCACCATAGCCATCCCGGACGGCTACAAGATCATCCGTAAGGACCGCCCCATCCAAACAGGAGGAGGCATCGCCATCGTCCACAAGAACACCATCC
The DNA here is from genome assembly GCF_964261635.1 of Lissotriton helveticus. Taxonomy (NCBI): domain Eukaryota; kingdom Metazoa; phylum Chordata; class Amphibia; order Caudata; family Salamandridae; genus Lissotriton; species Lissotriton helveticus. The sequence continues at coordinate 705,254,002 of NC_136068.1, read as the reverse complement.
GCGTCTCAACTAGCTCAGATGACAACCTCGCTATCGCCGAACACCTTCACTTCCAGATCCACACCGACCCCAAGACCACACTCAGAGGCACCCTCCTATACAGGCCACCAGGACCCCGTACAAAATTCAGCGAAGACATCACTGACTTTATCACCCCACACGCCCTCCCTTCGGAAGAATACATTCTACTGGGAGACCTCAATTTCCATCTGGAAAAGAGCAACGACAGTAACACTACCACCCTTCTGGACAATCTCGCCAATCTCGGACTCAAACAACTTGTTAACACCCCCACACACTACGCAGGACACACACTTGACCCTATCTTCACTTCCAGCAAGCATATCTCCTTCACTCATACCACACCCCTCCACTGGACGGACCACAGCTGCATCCACTTCATTTACAACAAGACCTCGACCCACAACCACCCTCAACCAACTCTGCGAAGAAATTGGAACAAAATCACAATAGACCAGATATCCACATCGCTCCTTCAAAAACCCCCTGCCTATTCAACGAACCCTAACCAAGCCGCCATCAACCTCACACAATGGTTAACCCAAACCGCCGACAAATTAGCACCCTTGAAAAAACATCAAATCAAGCAAGGAAGCAAAAACGCCCCCTGGTTTAACGATGACCTTAAGAAATCCAAGAAGCTCTGTCGTTCCCTTGAGAAAACTTGGAAAACAGACCCAAACACTATCACCCAAGCCGCCTTCAAAAACGCCACCCGCAAACATCACCAACTAATCCGGACAGCCAAGAAATCAGCACTCAAAGATCGACTAGACAACAACGCCCACAACAGCAAGGAACTTTTCAACATCATCAAAGAATTCACCAACCCCACCGCCAGCTCTAACGACATCACCCCCTCTCAAGTCCTCTGCGACTCCCTTGCCTCATTCTTTCACGACAAAATCGCCGACATCCATAACAGCTTTGACAACACACCTGTAAACCAATCCACCCCACACACCTCCGAACCGTTACCTCCTCCGAATATCCTTCTCGAATGGAACCCAATCACCACAGAAGAGACCATTCGCCTGATGAACTCCATCCACTCAGGATCCCCCACAGAACCATGTCCCCATCACATCTTCAACAAAGCAGACTCCATTATCGCACCCCATCTCCGAGATGTCATCAACCACTCCCTCAACTCCACCACATTCCCAGATAGCTGGAAACACGCCAAACTCAGCGCCCTTCTGAAGAAACCCACAGCTGACCCCACCGAACTCAAAAACTACCGCCCCATCTCGCTCCTCCCATTCCCCGCCAAAGTCATTGAGAAAGCCATTAACAATCAGCTCGCCACCTTCCTCGAAACTAACAAATCACTCGACTCCTCACAGTCTGGCTTCCGAGCCAAACACAGCACCGAGACCGCCCTCATCGCAGCAACAGACGACATTCGAACACTACTGGACAACGGAGACACAGTCGCCCTTATCCTCCTTGACCTCTCCGCAGCCTTCGACACAGTCTGCCATAGCACCCTGATACATCGCCTCAGAAATATCGGAATTCAAGGAAAAGCATTGGACTGGATCATTTCGTTCCTCGCTGGAAGAACTCAGAGAGTCCGCCTCCCCCCTTTTAAATCAGAGGCCACCGAAGTCATCTGCGGCGTCCCGCAAGGATCATCACTCAGCCCCACCCTCTTCAACGTCTACATGAGCCCCCTCGCAACCATCGCACGTCAACACAACCTCAACATCATCTCCTACGCTGATGACACTCAGCTGATCCTCTCACTCACCAAAGACCCTACCACCGCCAAAACCAACCTACACGAAGGGATGAAAGAAGTAGCCGAGTGGATGAAGCAGAGCCGTCTGAAACTGAACTCGGACAAAACGGAAGTCCTCATCTTAGGCTCATCCCCTTCCGCCTGGGACGACTCTTGGTGGCCAACGGCCCTAGGAAAAGCCCCCATACCGACGGACCACGCACGGAACCTGGGCATCATCCTGGACTCCTCACTCTCGATGACCAGACAAGTCAACGCCGTCTCATCTTCATGCTTCAACATTTTACGCATGCTCAAAAAAACATTTCACTGGATCCCCACCGAAACAAGAAAAACGGTCACCCACGCACTGGTTACAAGCCGTCTGGACTACGGAAATACCCTTTACGCCGGTTCTACCGCGAAACTACAGAAAAAACTCCAACGCATCCAAAATGCCTCAGCCAGACTCATACTAGACATCCCCCGCACAGACCACATTTCCGCTCACCTGAAAGACCTTCACTGGCTCCCCGTCAACAAGAGAATAACGTTCCGTCTCCTCACCCACGCACACAAAGCCCTATACGAACTTGGACCTGATTGTCTCAACACGCGCCTTTCCTTTTACACCCCCACCCGCCAGCTGCGTTCATCCAACCAAGCCCTCGCCGCTGTTCCGCGCATCCACAAAGCCATCATGGGAGGAAGATCCTTCTCCTACTTAGCGGCCAAGACCTGGAATTCCCTTCCCATCCACCTCCGCCTTACTCGAAACCACCTAGCCTTCAGAAAACAACTTAAAACATGGATATTCGATAAGTAAACCTCCCCCCCCCCTCCCTCAAGCGCCTTGAGACCCTATGGGTATGTAGTGCGCTATATAAATTCTGACTTGACTTGACTTGATCACGAAAGGTGACGGTGATAGCTATAGTTTTTTTAGTGATCTTACTGTTGACCAGACTTTTTTATTTGTGCCAGTGATCCCTTTGTTTAAACTTCTACTGTTATGTGAAATAAGACACTCTGGGCCTGATTCGCAAAGGTAAACTTACACTTTCATGAAAGTTTACAATGGTTTGCTTTTCACAAAGTGATTTATGAATAGTATATTTGCAAGTGTGAAGTGTCCACACATAAAAAGAGCCATCTTTTTATTTGCATAGACTCCGTACTCATAAAAATACTACTCGTAAATCCCCTCTTGCCGTTCCTATTTCTTTTGGCGATGGAGCCTCTGGTGGCTGCCATACAACAGTCTTCCCAGATCACTGGCATACCCACCCTTGTGGGGATGGCAAAAGCATTGGTGCAACAGCAAACAAATGATGGACAGAATGCTGACAATGCAAACATTCTCCCCCAATCAAAAGATCTGGGTTAAATCCATCATTCTATGCCACACCAGTTTGGACCCAGCCATATGCAAATCAGTCTTGACCCTGTGCCCCATGGGAACAGTCCAGCCCCAAATGCCAGGCCAGGTGCTTCCTGGACCGCAAACAAACATCCTGGGACCGGTTTCAGGGTATGTCACCCTTCTTCAGCCAGGCTAGCTTGAATCCATTGGCACAGTGAGCAAGGGACCCACGTCTGGCCATACCCATCCCACTTAGGGCAAAAAGTGTTACAGCAAACAAATGATGGACGGAATGCTGACAATGCAAACATTCTCCCCCAGTCAAAAGATCTGGGTTAAATCCATCGTTCTTTTGCCCACTACGACACCCCAGTTTGGACCCAGCCATATGCAAATCAGTCTTGACCCTGTGCCCCATGGGAACAGTCCAGACCGAACTGCCAGGCCAGGTCCTCCCTGGACCGGAAACAAGCATCCTGGGACCGGGTTCAGGGTATGCCACCCTTCTTCAGCCAGGCTAGCTTGAATCCAGTGGTACAGTGAGCAAGGGGCATTGGTGTATGAAGATGATATTTTACATACACTCACATCCCAGGGCAAGTCCCTCCTGCCCTACTGTCCTTTATATCAGCTTTTTAAGTGCTCATGGAGTATAACATCAACTGGGGAAAAAGTGAGGCACTGCCCATATTGCATATTACGGCAAAGGATGTGATCCTGGGGTATCTGTTCCAGTAGAAATAGCAGTAGCTCAAATATCCAGGTATCCTTGTCAACAGGGACCTTGAAGGTGTGGTCTTGGATAACCTTGACCCGTTAATCAATAAGACCAATGTAGACATTGGTGGTGGCATCTCTACCGGTCACTATGGCACAATCACAATAGGATAAAATGGTGGTAGCCTCCTGCTTTCCTTATGTCCTGGGAAAGCTGCCTCTACCAGTCAATCAATCAATTCATATTTATTTGATTCACAAGGTGCTTCATAAAACAAGACATATAACAGCAGTATATTTAAAAATAAGCAGAAGGATACATCTTTTAAAAACAATCACAATTTAAGATAATGTAAGACCTCTTTTTATTCTAGTTCATACAGCCCGAAAAAACCTGGCTAGTGCCACACATGTAAACAAATAGGGAAGTAATTGCAAATATAAAAACTCTGGTCTACATTGCTTGAAGTTTACAGATTCCAGTATAGGAACAATAAAAGATCTCCTCAAATCAGTATATAATTTACAGAAGAACAGGATGTGAATCCTTAATTGATTAGACTTGGTATCTCAGGGACACAACATTAGTTCCTTTGACCATTTATTAACACTTGGAAATGTCGTCCAGCGGTAAAATCTATCTAGTCTAAAACGTGTTAAAATAAATCTATCTTGTATATTTAAAACGTTAAAAAGATATGGTTCCATTGAGCAAGTAGTTAAAACCATGTGGTTATGATGAACTGAAGGTTTAACTAATTCCACTGATAGTCTCAATTCTTCAAGATGATTTATACACTGATTTAAGTGCTTTCCTTGTAATATTGTTCAGAGAGTCCAGTTGTTCATAAAATTCCGGGTAGCTGATGTCTACCATGAAGGTCTTAATGTGCTTTAGCCATTGAAAATGTAATGAGTGATCAGAATCACAGCAGTCCCTGGCTAAAGCACAATTAAATTCCAGGTGATCTGAAATCCAGATCTTGTACCAAAGGAGGACTGGCTGTATTCTTATCAAATATGTTAGGTAAAGGGTATCCAGTTCAGAATGGCACACAAAATTTGAACAGCTAGAAGGAAGCGGCAGAAGGTTTTTAAAGAAGGCATTTTCAATCATCTGTAGTGGTTCCAGATTTACATAGCCCCAAACTCACTCAGAGCCATACATAGCATTAGTTCTACATTTTGCATTATAGATCATTTCTTTTGGTTGTTTACAGCCTATTTTCCTTGCAAAGTTACACAAGGCCACTATGGATCTAATAGATTGCAGTTTTTTTGATTTAATGACACTTTTCCAATTCCCCTCACGATCAAATAGGATACCCAGATATGTAAAAGTGGAAGTTATTGGGATAACATCTTTCCCTACACAAATATTGAGCATTTTAGTGGAGCTTCTGCCTACCTTCATAACAAAGGTTTTGCCTACATTAAGTCTCCGCCCCAGATATTCTATAAAGTGCACAAAGTTATCAAGAAGTTGCTACAGGGCCAGTGGAGTACGCGCCATGAGTACTGCATCATCCGCATAAAGCAGGACGGGTATTGGGCATTGTTTAATTTGTGGCAAATCCAAACGTAAGTTGGCAAGGGTATCACCTATGTTATTGATGTACAGATTGAATAAAAATGGTGCGAGCACGCACCCTTGGTAAACTCCTTTTTTAATATTAAAAGAATGGGCATATTTGCCCTTTATACCAAAACAAACCCTGGCACAACCTGTAGAATATAAATATCTCAGAAAGCTAATGATTGTAAGGTCCCATTGCGATCATAACGGACCAAAGTTGATTTTGGATTGCTGAATCAAAAGCAGTCAAAAGATCAACAAAAACCAAGAACAAATTACCTCCTTTAATGCAAGCATACTTGCTCATGATCAAGTTTAAATTGAGGGCTTGATCAAATTGTGTGCTGGCCCCACTCCTTTTTAATTTGTTTATAGCAGATTTGCCAGTGGCCCTTGAAGAAATAAATAGTCACCCACCGAAGATCGGCGGTGTCTCAATAAGTAACCTTTTATACGCTGACGATTTGGTCCTTTTTAGTCTTACCCGGGTAGGACTGCAAAGGATTTTAACCAAATTACACAGCTACACCATCATGAACACCCTAGAAGTAAATTTGAAGAAAACCCAAGTGGTTATCTTCAGCAGAAAACGCAATCTTGGAGGTGGATGGCTATACAATAATACGACCCTTACAATAGGAAAAACATACAAATATTTAGGGGTCAACCTTGACTCTAGGGGCTCCTTTGCTAAACAACGCAGTGAAGTGTCAATAAAAGCCATGAACCTCCAGGTGAATTTCTCCAAGCTCTCAAAAAAACTGTCCAGTCCGAGTTTTTCACCATTACTAGAAGTTATGAGAGCAAAAATTGGGCCAATTCTGTCGTACGGCATTGACATTTTTAGAGGAAAATTAAATGCCAATTTAAACCAACAGGTAACTAAAATCTACAAAAAGGCCCTCCATATGCCCAAAACCACCTCTGCGGCTCAGATCAGATTAGAACTGGGCCTATTAAACTACGAAATCTCAAGCGTTGGCACGTATCTGAATGTAAATGTAAATGTACAGGAATTTATATAGCGCAAATCACCAAGCGGTTTCTAAGCGCTTGCTTAGGGAACCCGTCCTGGTATTCCCCTGTGAGATAACCCTGGCAGGGTATCCGCAAGGTGAAAGCCGAGGGGCCGTTGTGGAGATTAAGCAGCTATTGCCCAGAGTCGCAGAGTGTGAACCCATAAATCGAGTAGGCACCGGAGCGAGAATTGTCGAGTCCATGGACATTTTAGGACTCAAGACCCCGCCGAGCCAGGAATTGAACCCTGGTCCCGGGCTGACGTCTGCTTCCAGGTCTGCCTCCTCTAACCAGTGAGCCACACTTCTCACACTTCTAAACGCAAACACGCATGGGCAACAATGAAATCTTATGGGCTGTCCACCCCCCTTCCTTATTTGTCCTGCACTTACCCCCTGTATTTAAAACTCAGCTTCATGGCTCTCAGGTTGGGTAACTGGCATTTTTAAAAAGATCTTCCCTCATGGCACCGCACATCAGAGGATGTTCTGTGCAGAGGGTGTGGCCAGACGGCAGAAACTTTAGAGCATGTAGTCTGTCTCTGCCCAGCTCTTATGCCACAGCGCAGACGAAAAATGAAAACTGAGTGGAACAGGCTGGGAAAACGGACCTGCAGACAGGCCATCATTGCAGCTCTGAACCCAGAAAATACAGTTTTAAACATTGGTTTTACTATTTTTATACGCTACGCATACTGCAAATTAACTTAATTGTGGACGGGCTTGACATTGTTTTTACTTTTAATGAAACAGTCAGTACCAAATTGCACTTTATTTAATGCGGCTAAATCTGTTTACATCTGATTGCACTTTATTATAAATTGCTGCTAGTTGTTGAACCACTAATTGTTTCTATCAACACAACATTGCTATAAGGATGCCAACGAACTTTCATCCAAATGCCATTGTTGACACTGCTGTTTTTCTCATCCTGTCTCTTCCCTTTTTAAGATGATATCAAAAAGGGGGAAAGGAGGTAGGACAATTTTTAAGGGGGTCCAATGTACTTGTCCTAACAACAATCAACAACAAATGGTGTACAGAGTTCCCCCGGGAGAGCTCAAGAAATTTGGCTCAACCTATAATTCTCTCTCGTGATATCTAGACAAGGGGTGAAGAAAGGGTCTCAAGTGTGCAGTGTAGACCCATATTCCAGAATGAAAAGGTACCTCACACAGGCTATCGACAGGACCACAGCTGTAGCCCCAGTCGATAGTTGTCCAGCCTCATCATCGGTACCCTGCTCCTTCGGCAGGCTGGCGGTGCAATGCCCGTCGGGCAGCGGTGAAAGCTGCACTTTTGGTGGAGATCTTTAATTCTGGGCCAGCGGGTGTGTGCGTGTGAGGGGCCTAAGGGAGTGTAATCGTGAGCGTGGTAGTGAAGTTAAAAGAAGTCAGGGGAGTCCTGTTGGTGAATGTTTTATTGGTCAGGCTCCCTGCTTCAATAAAAAGAAAAGGGGTACTGAGGGGTGGCAAGTAATGGAACCAACCCTTATTCAACCCTTTATGTGCAAGAAGTGGTCAACATGTTTCACGCCCTAAGGGCGATTCATCAGGACCTGGGTGCTCATAAATTACTTGGTTCCTTTAAAAATTTGTCAGGACACCAGTATACGACCTGAGGTAGTGTCGTATCATAATGGTTCCACTGAGGGGACCTTCTGGAACTGAAAAAGAAAAGAGAAACAAAAGTATAAACACAGATAATGACTCCTTTACTGTAAGTTACTGGTGACTTATTTTCTGTGTTTGTGTGCATGCTATCCCAAACATGCGTGCCCAGTGAATGGCTTTGCCTAGATATTAGAAGCATCAAGTATTTACCGTGCGGGAGAGAGAGAGAAACAGAATCCACTTGATTCTGATCAGTGCGTGGAAGGTGCTCGCACTAAACAGTGGTTTGCGTGCTGCTTTTACATTGAACCATGTCGTCAAATGAACACTGCCGCCTGTATCTAGTGACCAGGCGCGTGTGCAATCAAACCCCTCGAGGAGATGCGGTGGTGGGTGACACTGGTCAGCCAACCGTGAGAGGTTCGACTCTTTATACTTAAATGAGAGAGCCACACAGTGAAAACCGAAGACGAACGTAGTTTGACACTCTGTGGGGAATAATTGTTCTGTGCACCAATCGGCGCACTTACCCCTAATGTTTCCTTCTTGAAACCTCACGGGCCGTCCAAGTGGGGCCAGCAGCGAGATGAGGGAGCCCTACGAAGGAAGAAGACAACGGGGCAGGTGCCCAGTGGGGAAGGATATGAACACCGATCAAGGTTGCTACGGATATACTGAGAGGTCGGCAAACCGTCAAAACAACCAGCCGGTAACGAACCCGCCCCACACCTTACCTCTAGCGTCGCTGCAGGCAAGCTGCTCTGCACCTACCCCTCCCACAGGAAACCAAGGTCTGGACAGCCGGCATGGTTGAACAGAACGTTTCCGGGTTTAAAAGAGGGAGGTAGCGCGCGCACAGACAGGGTGTGTCCGTCACGTTGCTTAGCGACGGAAAGCCTAGCTGACAAGGAAGACGGTGAAGAACTGCACACCTCGGGCGCGTTAGTGTGAGCGCCATCTTGGAACGGAGTTAGATGTGTTAAAGTCAAACGGATGCACAGTTATGGAAATAACCGTGGACAATGTGTCCAGAATCATGACTATCTGGCGAGAGTCGTCCAGGGCACCCCGTCATTTAAACCCAACGTATCACACTGCAAGCGATGTATCCATCTTTGTTCATGCATGAAGAGTGCTTGTTGATTAAGGTGTGGTAGGGATTCAATCACAGTCCATCGAATGCTCTCAGGGGGGTGTTCCTTAACCTTGCAATGGTCATACAGTTTGGTGTGAGATTTGTGACAACGAATGTTACTGTTATGTTCCATTATCCTTTGCTTGACAGGGCGCATGGTCATCCCTATATATAGACAGTTGCAAGGGCAAATTAGGACATATATGCACCTAGAGCTGTTGCAGTTCGTATGCTTGCTGTAAGTCCATGTGAAATTGTTGTTCAGGGTAATGGACTTGCCCTGGATGGTCTGTGGACATACTACGCATGTGCCACACCGATAGTGTCCAGTTACAGGCGGGAGATCCCACAAAGTCTTGGTAGTTTGAACAGTAGTCTTCTTGGGGCGTGTATGTACAAGAGTATCTTTGAGGTTTGCCGTCCTCTTAAAGGCGAAACGTGGACGTGGCATCTCCAGTCCTGCAGAGTTCAGGATACCCCAATGGGCATTGACAGTTTTTTTGATAAATATTGAGTTCCTGGTGAATGAGGTCACACAAGTGATCTTATCGTCTGGTACCTTAGGGTGCACCTCGAGAAGGGCCTCTCTATTGTTATTGAGAGCTCTTTTAGTGGAATCTTTCAGGAGGCGGGTGGGGTAACCCCGGTCCAGGAGTTTGGTTTGGAGGGAGCGTGCCTGTCGTTTATAGTCATCAGTAGAACTACAGTTTCTCCGAAGGCGGAGAAACTGACCAAATGGTAGGTTATCCCTCAGGGACTTAGTATGGTGGCTGCTGTATGGTAGCAGGCTGTTCCTGTCCGTCTCTTTCTTGTAGAGGGTGGTGCTTATTGTCGTGGGTTCCAGCACAATGGTGAGGTCAAGATAAGGGATATTTTCACTTGACACGGTGCCCGTAAATTTGAGGAACGGGTCCTGTTGGTTAATCCAAACACAAAACCTCTCACAGGTCATCCGGTCACCTTTCCAGAATACCAGAATGTCGTCGATGTAACGACGCCAGCAGGTGATGTTCTCACGGAATGGGTTTCGATCCGGGGGGTAGATGCACCTTTCCTCGAACGATGCCATGTATATGCAGGCTAGGCTCGGCGCAAAGGTCGAGCCCATAGATGTACCGCGTATCTGATGGTACAGGGACGACTCATACTTGAAAAAGTTTTCAGTTAGTGCCAAATGAGCCAACTCCATAATGAGGGAAATCGGTGTTGGTGAGACCCACTCCTCTTGTCGGAGGAGTGTTTCCACGGACTCCAGTGTTGCTTGTTGGGGGATGTTCGTGTAAAGTGCTTCCACGTCAAGTGTCAGGAGAAGATCGATGTCCTCTCTCCCATCCATATCGTTAATGAGGCGAAGCACATCTCTAGTGTCCTGAAGGTAGGATGGAATGCGTTTAACCAAGGGTTGCAGGAAAGCATCGCAGAACTGGGAGAGGGGTTCTAAGATAGAACCAATACCAGACACAATGGGTCGTCCTGGGACAGGGGTGATGCCCTTATGTATCTTTGGTAGGATGTAAAAATACGGTGTTACAGGGTCTGTGGTCACCAGGAATTCTGCCTCTTTTTTGCTAACCCATCCATTGGTCTCTGCTTCAATGACCAGGGACATCACGGTGGTCATGAGACGGTTAGTGGGATCTTCTGTCAATGGTCTATAGTGGTTAGAATTAGACAATTGACGTCTGCACTCTTGGTCGTAGTCATCATAATCGAGAATGACAGTAGCTCCCCCCTTATCGGCCTGCTTTATCACAATGGAGATGTCATTGCCAAGTGAGGAAGCTGCCCGTCTCTCATCATTAGAGAGATTGTTGAACGGTTTGGTGGATGGTTTGTTCTTCAGGGTTCTCAGCACAGCTCTTTCGAATGTCAAGACCTCAGGGGGGACCATCCCATCGGTTGGAGTAAAAGTGGAAGGTTTCCTGAGGCCAGTGTCTTCACAGGGGATGTCCGGTTTGTTGTCAAAAAACGCTCGGAGGCGTATCTTCCTGAAGAATTGCTTCAGTTCTATCATTTCATGGAAGCTGTCGGGGGTCGGAGTAGGGACAAACCCCAGTCCCTTCTCCAGGACTGTCTTCTCTGCAGTGGTGAGGGTTCTCTTGGAGAGATTAACAATCAGGCTCTTTTCCCCCTGGACGTCGTGCTCCTGGTTTCCACCCCCGTCGGTTCTGGCACCTGGTCTTGCCACTGAATACCTTTGTTCCCGCCTCGCTTTCGCCCTCTTCCTCTGCCCCAACCTCTGCCCTGAAAAGGAGGCGGATTGAGGGGGTAGAATTGCGGGGGGCCCTGGGGGTAAAAAGGGTATTGCCATGGTGGAGGTATATTGGGTGGGCCATGGAACATTGGTCCTTGATGATATCCTTGTTGCCAAGGGCGGGTCGCTCTTGCATTTCTCACTGGGTAGCCTCCACTGGAGTCACTACTCGAAGAGCCACGCCTGGTGTCAGTGCTTGAGTTATCATCCGAGGAGTAGTTATTCTTTTTCCCTTTAAAACCATCCTTGAGGTATGGGTATACCTTTTCCTTTGAGAACTTCGCTATATCCTTTTCCAGTTTGGTTGTTTTCTGTTTGAGCAGAAAATCATGGTGATCAGACATCTCCTGATTGATCTCAGTAAGTTTAGTCGTGTATGCTGATTTATTGTTTTTTGAAGTAGCATTTTTCATGGTCGTTTCTAGGGCAGAGATTTTTTCTTGGAGTGCCTCAGCTAGTCGTTTCGCTGTCTGACTAATCAGGAATAACAGGTCCTTGGTGCACTTCCAGGAAACCTGGCACCAGTCTACCTTGAAGCGATTGTCCTCCAGGAACAATCTCGGGACGATGTTCACAATAAGGCCCTGCGGGGCAATACTGCTCCTAAGATACTCAGTCATCATCAATCCGTGGATTGTTATCCTGATCAGTTCTTTTTTCATGTCGCTCAAGATAGACCATTCATTGGATGTCGCTCCGGATGTACCTGATGCCGCTGTCGGTGGATTATTAAGTAGGGAGGGTGTGTTCCTTAATGCTTCGGCTATCGTGTCTTCGTTGAAGCTGAGGCCAGGGACATCCTCCATGTTGGGGTATCGTCAGGGGTGCCCTGAACTCATGAGCCAGGGCAGAGTGTCAAACAAGAACCCTAGTCAAGGGTGCGTAGGAGGTTCACTGTATGGCTTGGTCCAAAAGGCGGGTAAAGACCGCCCCTGGTAACCTAATTCAACAAATCCCGTGCACAAGGCACGCTGACTATGATATCAAAAAGGGGGAAAGGAGGTAGGACAATTTTTAAGGGGGTCCAATGTACTTGTCCTAACAACAATCAACAACAAATGGTGTACAGAGTTCCCCCGGGAGAGCTCAAGAAATTTGGCTCAACCTATAATTCTCTCTCGTGATATCTAGACAAGGGGTGAAGAAAGGGTCTCAAGTGTGCAGTGTAGACCCATATTCCAGAATGAAAAGGTACCTCACACAGGCTATCGACAGGACCACAGCTGTAGCCCCAGTCGATAGTTGTCCAGCCTCATCATCGGTACCCTGCTCCTTCGGCAGGCTGGCGGTGCAATGCCCGTCGGGCAGCGGTGAAAGCTGCACTTTTGGTGGAGATCTTTAATTCTGGGCCAGCGGGTGTGTGCGTGTGAGGGGCCTAAGGGAGTGTAATCGTGAGCGTGGTAGTGAAGTTAAAAGAAGTCAGGGGAGTCCTGTTGGTGAATGTTTTATTGGTCAGGCTCCCTGCTTCAATAAAAAGAAAAGGGGTACTGAGGGGTGGCAAGTAATGGAACCAACCCTTATTCAACCCTTTATGTGCAAGAAGTGGTCAACATGTTTCACGCCCTAAGGGCGATTCATCAGGACCTGGGTGCTCATAAATTACTTGGTTCCTTTAAAAATTTGTCAGGACACCAGTATACGACCTGAGGTAGTGTCGTATCATAATGGTTCCACTGAGGGGACCTTCTGGAACTGAAAAAGAAAAGAGAAACAAAAGTATAAACACAGATAATGACTCCTTTACTGTAAGTTACTGGTGACTTATTTTCTGTGTTTGTGTGCATGCTATCCCAAACATGCGTGCCCAGTGAATGGCTTTGCCTAGATATTAGAAGCATCAAGTATTTACCGTGCGGGAGAGAGAGAGAAACAGAATCCACTTGATTCTGATCAGTGCGTGGAAGGTGCTCGCACTAAACAGTGGTTTGCGTGCTGCTTTTACATTGAACCATGTCGTCAAATGAACACTGCCGCCTGTATCTAGTGACCAGGCGCGTGTGCAATCAAACCCCTCGAGGAGATGCGGTGGTGGGTGACACTGGTCAGCCAACCGTGAGAGGTTCGACTCTTTATACTTAAATGAGAGAGCCACACAGTGAAAACCGAAGACGAACGTAGTTTGACACTCTGTGGGGAATAATTGTTCTGTGCACCAATCGGCGCACTTACCCCTAATGTTTCCTTCTTGAAACCTCACGGGCCGTCCAAGTGGGGCCAGCAGCGAGATGAGGGAGCCCTACGAAGGAAGAAGACAACGGGGCAGGTGCCCAGTGGGGAAGGATATGAACACCGATCAAGGTTGCTACGGATATACTGAGAGGTCGGCAAACCGTCAAAACAACCAGCCGGTAACGAACCCGCCCCACACCTTACCTCTAGCGTCGCTGCAGGCAAGCTGCTCTGCACCTACCCCTCCCACAGGAAACCAAGGTCTGGACAGCCGGCATGGTTGAACAGAACGTTTCCGGGTTTAAAAGAGGGAGGTAGCGCGCGCACAGACAGGGTGTGTCCGTCACGTTGCTTAGCGACGGAAAGCCTAGCTGACAAGGAAGACGGTGAAGAACTGCACACCTCGGGCGCGTTAGTGTGAGCGCCATCTTGGAACGGAGTTAGATGTGTTAAAGTCAAACGGATGCACAGTTATGGAAATAACCGTGGACAATGTGTCCAGAATCATGACTATCTGGCGAGAGTCGTCCAGGGCACCCCGTCATTTAAACCCAACGTATCACACTGCAAGCGATGTATCCATCTTTGTTCATGCATGAAGAGTGCTTGTTGATTAAGGTGTGGTAGGGATTCAATCACAGTCCATCGAATGCTCTCAGGGGGGTGTTCCTTAACCTTGCAATGGTCATACAGTTTGGTGTGAGATTTGTGACAACGAATGTTACTGTTATGTTCCATTATCCTTTGCTTGACAGGGCGCATGGTCATCCCTATATATAGACAGTTGCAAGGGCAAATTAGGACATATATGCACCTAGAGCTGTTGCAGTTCGTATGCTTGCTGTAAGTCCATGTGAAATTGTTGTTCAGGGTAATGGACTTGCCCTGGATGGTCTGTGGACATACTACGCATGTGCCACACCGATAGTGTCCAGTTACAGGCGGGAGATCCCACAAAGTCTTGGTAGTTTGAACAGTAGTCTTCTTGGGGCGTGTATGTACAAGAGTATCTTTGAGGTTTGCCGTCCTCTTAAAGGCGAAACGTGGACGTGGCATCTCCAGTCCTGCAGAGTTCAGGATACCCCAATGGGCATTGACAGTTTTTTTGATAAATATTGAGTTCCTGGTGAATGAGGTCACACAAGTGATCTTATCGTCTGGTACCTTAGGGTGCACCTCGAGAAGGGCCTCTCTATTGTTATTGAGAGCTCTTTTAGTGGAATCTTTCAGGAGGCGGGTGGGGTAACCCCGGTCCAGGAGTTTGGTTTGGAGGGAGCGTGCCTGTCGTTTATAGTCATCAGTAGAACTACAGTTTCTCCGAAGGCGGAGAAACTGACCAAATGGTAGGTTATCCCTCAGGGACTTAGTATGGTGGCTGCTGTATGGTAGCAGGCTGTTCCTGTCCGTCTCTTTCTTGTAGAGGGTGGTGCTTATTGTCGTGGGTTCCAGCACAATGGTGAGGTCAAGATAAGGGATATTTTCACTTGACACGGTGCCCGTAAATTTGAGGAACGGGTCCTGTTGGTTAATCCAAACACAAAACCTCTCACAGGTCATCCGGTCACCTTTCCAGAATACCAGAATGTCGTCGATGTAACGACGCCAGCAGGTGATGTTCTCACGGAATGGGTTTCGATCCGGGGGGTAGATGCACCTTTCCTCGAACGATGCCATGTATATGCAGGCTAGGCTCGGCGCAAAGGTCGTCCCTTTTTAACAAATGTATGCTGCTGAAGTCTTCTACTAAGAATCTGGATTTTTTTTTTCTTTCTTGTTAATTCATTGTTTTTATCTCTCGTTTTTTATACTTGTAGTATCACTGGTAGTTTTGATGTGTACTTTTAAGGATAATTTCATATCCAAATAAAGTCTTCTTATAACTGAGGGCTTGATCCATAGTCCCTGATACTTTTCGGAATCCATATTGTAAATTTGAAATTATGTTATTATCATCCGCCCAATTTTGCAATCTATTTAGGACTATGTGGCCCACGACCTTGACCAAGGAATCTAGCAGGGGGATGGATCTGTAATTTGCAGGGCAGTTTTGCCACCTTTTTTAAATATTGGAACAATATCGAACTCAGACCATGAGGGGGGAACCCTACACTCTGACATGATATAAAAACAAGGGTCAAGAGGGGGCCCCATATTAGCCCTAAACAAATCAATGGGTGTTTTACCACCCTTACTAGAGCTTATAGACAGGGTGACTTCTTCCATTGTGAAGTTAAGGTCGCGCCAGTCATGTGTCTTAATGAGGGATGGAGTCTCCATCAACGGGGCCTCTTTTATCTCTTTTCCACCACACTTTTTAGAAACACAATATAATTTAGAAAATTGTGATACCCCGCCCTCTTCGTTCACTGCCACCTCTATTTTAGGCTTGACATCCTCACTAAAAACGGTGAGTTAACTACACGCCAGAATGCGGTAGGATCATTATTTCAACTGCCCTCGTACAGTTTGTCCCAAGCCTCCATTTTAAAACTTCTTTTACTTTTTTTGTATTGCAAACTAGTACAGAACATCCAGAAAGTTCCTGCGTGTGCACTTTAAAGCCGATTTTACATTTTTATTTGCCTCTGAGCAAGCAGGATCAAACCAGGGCTTCTTGTTTGCTTTACTTACTTTCTGGTGTGCAAATAGGCCCGCTGTAATTGTCTTAGTAATTTTATTGAATGATTCCATAATAGCAGAAGGACCTACTAAATTATCCAAAACAAACATCAAAGGCCTTTCTTTGTTGGTAAATTAGTTTCTTTAAAAAACCATTCGGTTCGACCATGGACCACCTTAAGGTATAACCATTTGTTTGTGATAATTCTATGTTTTCTACAGACATAGTGGAGTGACAACCCCCTTGTTTTATTAAACTGCCAAAGTTCATTGTAAGACTCTGTGGAAAGTGGTCACTCATTGCTAAATCATGAATTCTAAAATCAGTTACTAAAGCCGAATAGTGGTTAGGGAACAGGATAAAATCAATAACACTTTTACCCATATCACCATCGTAAGTACATGGTACCATAACTGGTCTAATCCCGAATTCGTTACTAAAACCCAGATCATATTTGGAGAAGAGTTTGTTAAGTTTTTCATCTTACTCTGAGTGTAGAAAATGTGTAAGGTTGTCGTTTGATGGGGAGGTAAAACCACAGACCTTGCTCGATGACATTTTACACAATTTGATATTGAAACCCCCGCACACCAACATTTTGTCCCCATCCCCCTTGTCAAATAGAGCTTCAAGATCAGCATTAAGTTGTTCCATGATATGCAATATGTTGGAATCACAGGCATTATTGTAAAAGTTAACTAGGATCAGAGATATAGAGCCTGAAAATTTGATAGAGACAATTTGATAAAAATTGTTAGAAGGTTTTGCAATGACAACAGAGGAAGTTAAGTCGTTTGACACATAAATACTTATACCCTCCTTAGTTCTACCATGCCTCGATGGAAGAGCTGATAAATTAACTGTGTTGTATCCATTGAAATGGATTGGTTTCACGACCCAAGTTTCCTGTAAACAAAGAATTTTAAAACCGGTTACAAATACTCACCATTCAGGTAAGTAAATCTTATTACGAAACCAAGCGACATTCCAATTTAGGAAAATAATCAGGGTTGAGACTGGAGTTATACAGTCCAAATTACTCTCGCCCCTCCACATAGTCTGTGTCGTAGATCATTGAGCCTCCAATACATCCCCATTAGGCATTAGGGAAGTAGGGACATCCTTAACTACAGATTCACCAACCAATATTTCTGCCTGTAGTCAGTCTACCACAGTAACGCTAGAGAGACAATCATATCTAGGGGACGTTTGAATAGAGTACATCAAGTGAGATGAATTATTTGAAATCAAGCTTGGCAGTTGAGGGCCTGGTTGTCAGAATGATCGCTGCGACTCAGAAGGCATATGATTAAGCATTTGTAACGTTGTCCTGTAAAAAAACAAACACGCGGAAATAGTGAAATCTAATTTGGAAGTGTCGGCTTTGAATTTATACTTTCCAATATCATTTTAACTAGTGCTGGGGGTTTAAAAGAAGCGGTACAAAAGGGGGTGGTGATGGACGGAGCATCTGAACCAATCAAACACTCACACCCAGTCAACAGATCTGGGTTGATTCCATCACCGTTCTTTAGCCCACTCTGCCACCCCAGTTCAGACATGACCATATGCAAATCAGTCTGACCCTGTGCCTCATGGAAACAGTCCAGCCCGAACTGCCAAGCCATGCCTTCCCTGGACCGGAAACAAGCTTCCTAGGAACGGTTTCTGGCATTTCAGCCGTCTTCAGCCAGCCTTGCTTGAATCCAGTGGCAAAGTGAGCAAGGGACTCACGTCTGAGCATACCCTGCACACTTATGGCGAACAAAGCGGTACAAAAGGGGGTGGTGATGGACGGAGCATCTGAACCAATCAAACATGCACACCCAGTCAACAGATCTGGGTTCAATCCATCACTGTTCTTTAGCTCACTCTGCCACCCCAGTTCAGACATGGCCAAATGCAAATCAGTCTCACCCTGTGCCTCATGGGAACAGTCCAGCCCGAACTGCCAAGCCATGCCTTCCCTGGACCAGAAACAAGCTTCTTAGGACCGGTTTCTGGCATTTCAGCCGTCTTAAGCCAGGCTTGCTTAAACCCAGATCAGTTAACTGGGGGTGAGTGTTTGTATTGTCAACGCTCCGTCCATCACCACCTTTGGTTTTTCTTTGTTCGCCCTAAGTTGGCAGGGTATGCTCAGACGGGAGTCCCTTGCTCACTTTGCCACTGGTTTCAAGCAAGCCTGGCTGAAGACGGTTGGAATGCCAGAAACCGGTCCTCGGAAGCTTGTTTCCGGTCCAGGGAAGGCATGGCTTGACAGTTCGGACTGGAAAGTGAACAACCTACATAGGGTTGATGTACTGGTTTCTCATAAGTTCTTGCAAGTAGTTTCTTATACTGCTTCACTCAAATGCAAATGAGACTCGAGTTCAATATCACAAAAAAATACTGGGCCAGGGCAGCTGTTTTCTCAACTTCTATCACAAGTTCAGACTAGCACCACTCCATTCCATGTATGTCTTTATCTGGTGCGAACTTGAGCTATCTGAACAGAGATCATCATAGAGGAAACATCTTGAGGATAAACTGAGGGGATTCTCACTGTCCGAAGCCTGGAGCAAACACCTTTCCCAACAGGTCTTCAAGAAATTAACATCTCTCACAGCCCAAAAAAGGTAAAACAATGGGGGATCTGACAGTCTTATGCAAGAGCTCCTACGCATGGTCAGTCATAAATTCGCACTCTTCAACCAAGCAGACAATTGCATCACCTGCACTTATCCTACAGGGAATAAAGTGCGGGGTTTTGGCTCTGACTAGGCGAGTGGAATTTTTGCGCTCAGTTTCTGTCCTGGCGCCACCCAGCCACTCATGACATAAGTTAGTGCTTATGCGGACAAGGGAAAGAAACCTTAATTCACCTTAATTCATGTTTTATGTTTTTCCCCCAATTACTGAAACAAAGGAGAACTTTTCTCCATGCCAACGTTATTCTGCTGGGAGTGCATACTTACCGGCAGGCAGTAATCGCCAGCAGGAATCCATTAAATTCACGAATAAATATTAAAACTGTTAACTTTCTCTGAATGGCAGCAATCAAACTGGATTCAGCCAATGGAGCCAGTGTTGCGGCAATACACCCTTAAATACTGTGCTCATTTCCCCCTGTGATCACCATCCTAGATTGCACACAAGGGGTTGGCCAAACCGTCACAGCAGCGACGGTTTGGCCAACCCCTGCTGTTCGACTTTCTTAAGTTGGCCACCGTCCATATTTTTTAGAATATTTATCTCCATTACTTGCACTGATGTGCTCTAAAATGCACTGTCCGGACTGCACAAGGCCATCCTTCGAATAAGACAACTTTTGCTCTCCATTCCAGTCTACTGTTTTACACCCAGGCCTGCGCTCTGCGAAATGTTCTTACTGCTTGCAATACCTTTGCGCAAAGCTGGCCTCCATTTATGCACTGTCTGCTTGTCTCTTTGTACTGATCCGCTCCAAAACACACTGCATGGACTGCACCAGGCCAATCTTCGAGCAAGAGAGCTCTTGTTGCTTATTCCCATTTAGCTGACTGTTATACGTCTAGGCCTGTGCTTTGCCAAATTTGCACATTGTTTGAAACACTTTTGAGTAAAGTAGGTCTTATTTTATTCATTGTTTGCTGGTTTTAATCACTTTTGCAAGACCAGTTCTCACTCCTGTTCACTTTTTCAGCATTGTGTCTGGGTTCTGTGTTCCTATTGCTTATACCTATCGCCAAAGACCCATCCTGCTATGTGCTCTATGTGTTTTCCTTCACTTGAAAAGCAAAACGTATCTCCATTTCCTCCTTCAGTACCGAGCAATGTTTTTATCATATGGTTTTAACTGAATTTTGCACATCCTCATTCTTTTAACTGTTTGTAAAGGTTTTTATTAATCATACAATAAAATTGACTTATGACTTATACTGCTTCATTTTCGAAAGATTCTAAATATTGCCCATAAATGTAATGCTTACTCTCTTTTTCAGCATTTGCTTGAAGCCACCATAAGGTAAATTGCAATTGCACTGCTTTATCAGTTGGAGTTCAATTAATATATATGACATCTATGTCTAAGTGCCATTCTGTGGTTTACTCATCCTTAATTTCTTGACAAAGGAAGCCTTTCAATGAAAGCATGTCAGCGAGCTGTAGTTTGAACCAGCACCTTAGGAGCGCCACATTTGATGCCAATGTTTGCTCTGTTAAATTAAATTCCAGTCGGATTTGATCATGGCTAACTGAATTTAGCAACCTGAAAATTAGTTTGTAGAGTCAGCTCTGTGCCCTATTCAGAGTTGTATTATTAACACATAGGATTGGGCAAACTCATAAAGAATTATCAATCACAGTAAAAGGTTATTACCTTCTCGTCCGTCTTCCTTGCCACAGTAATTAACAGTGAGCATTCTGCTCCTGCAGAAACTCCAAGTAAAAAGCTACATACTAGTCTCCCAATCACTTCAATATGGCTCGTCGTGGCAACCACCAATCGGATGCAAGGACACAAAAGTCCCAACACGACCTGTTTTTTTTTTGTTTCTGCACTGCTCCGAGTGCTGTTCATGTTCCTGTTTGTCAAGTAAGTTGGGGGGCGGCAGTCCTGCTACAGCGGACTCTTGTGCCCCATTCTGAGATGGGGTACAGTTTCATATTTATTCTGTTTGTTCCCCCCTTGGTTGGCACTTTTCTCCATTATCCCCTGTCATGCTCTAGCTGCCTTGTTGGGTCTTTATGTTGTATGTGCCATTTCTTTTGTCTCCACGTCCTGCTCAGGTGGACTCAGAGACTTTCAATTTTTGTCAGCTGGTATTCTGTTGTGCCGAATCCTGCTCTAGCGGACTTGGCGTGTTTTGATAATTGCTGCAGTAAGGGTTGGAGCCCAAGTCTGGCATGTGACACGTGTCATTCTGTCATGTGGCATATGCCACATCTGATGTGACATATGCCATAGATTTTCTACTTGGTCTTTCATTATTATCAGTTGAGCATTTCCAAAGGACTATGTTTCACTCTGCTAAAATAAATAAATTGTTTAAAAAAATAAAAATAATATTAAAAAATAATTTCCCGAGGTGGGGTTTGAACCCTGGTCAAAACTCACTCAAAGCCCTGTGTCATGTGGCATATGCCACATCTGATGTGACATATGCCATAGATTTTCTACTTGGTCTTTCATTATTATCAGTTGAGCATTTCCAAAGGACTATGTTTCACTCTGCTAAAATAAATAAATTGTTTAAAAAAATAAAAATAATATTAAAAAATAATTTCCCGAGGTGGGGTTTGAACCCTGGTCAAAACTCACTCAAAGCCCCTGTACATTAACAGTGAGCTACTTACTCTGCTGAAAGTTTGCTAGCCAAAGGTATCTATGTCATAGAATAAGGTTGTCAGTCCTTCCTCTATTTCTATTGTCTTTGGACTGTAGATACCAGAAATCTTCTCTCGATTTACATTCTTTAAATACAAATAGCCCTTCCTTTCATACAGTCTGCCACTAGCCCCATGCATTTATTATTGTTACACAATCATGGCACAGGGAACCCCAGGTGCCACCTAGAATAGGATGAATGAAACATCTGGGCCGCCATTTTTAGGACAGCTTCTGGGCACCCTCTTCGTTCAAGTGGGTCTCCTGGAGGCACGCAATGGAGACGCCATGGCGTTGGAGGAATGAAAGGACTCTGTATCTTTTAGTGCAAGTGCCCAATCCACGCACGTTCCAAGTTAAGAATTTAAACCCCATGACAGGAGATCACGCCCAACCTGGACATATATTACAAACGGCGTGTTCCGCCACCCACGGGCCCAACCAGCATCCAGGCCGGGGGACCTAGCCCATCTGATCAGCCATTCAAATAACAGAAACACAGTACTCTCGATGCCAGCAACAATTTCCCCTCCCAACCCCACCAACACCCCAAGCCCCCCCAACCCCACAACCCCCCCATAACATCTACCCCCACCCCCACCCACGAGCAAGATGACAGCAACAACAAAACACGCTATCCTGCCCTCCCCCTGCTGGTGCCAGGATGTACACAGCCACCCTATTCGTCCCATCCAATACACACACACACACACACCCAACCAAACACCACCCACCCCCCTTCTAGCTCCCCATGGGACCCAGACGTACAGGAATGAACCTGGGCTTGGCCGCCGGCATCAGTCCCAAAGCAGGGCCCTCCCCAGCCAAAATAAAGACAGACACCGCCACATAAGGTCGTTCCAACGGGATACAGGTCCTACGCTCCTCTCCGTCATTCAAGCTCGAACAGCACGGCTCCCAGGTACCTCATACAAACTCAAGGCCCAGCACTAAAGCCCCCAAAGCAGAGCACAACACTCTTCACTCCAACAGTACCTTACGACAGAGCCGTCCCCTGCAGCAGTTCAGACATTCCAGTCTCTGGGATCACCGGAGCCGTAGAGTCTGTACCTGGCACAATGTCCTGCAGGGTATCTGGAACCAACACGTCCCCAGGGGCGGATGCGCCCGAGGACTCTGGACCATCCCTTGCCAAGGAAGGTCCCAACGGCTCCGCCTTCCGCATCGTTGTCTCTGGGGATGGTTCCCCCAGGTCTCACGGGGCCCCCCTCACTCTCCCGTGGGCATGTCGTCACCCCTGTATCTCCTGCCACTCCCACACCTCAGCGGGCTATTCGAAGAAATGCGCCCGGCCCTGAGATATCACCTTGACCTTGGCCGGATATAACAGCATATATTGTAGCTTCATCTCCTGGAGCTTCTGCTTGACTCCCAGGTAGGACTTTCGCTGCTCTTGCACCTGTTGGGTGTAATCAGGATAGATGCATATGTGGCTGTTCTCAATGGTGAGAGACTCCGTCTACCTCGCCGCCTTCAGAATGCAATCCCGGACTATATAGTTCAGGATCTTCGCAATCAATGCCCTCGGAGGCTCCCCCGGGTGCGGGGGTACCATGGCCCTATGCGCTCGTTCGATGCCAAATACATTTGATAGCCCATGCGGGCACAGTTGAGTCTGAATCCAGTCCTCCAGGAAGCGCTCGGCATTCCCCGCCTCCAATCGCTCCGGCACACCCAGGACTCTAATGTTGCTGCGGCGCGCCCTACCCTCCGCGTCCTCAGCTTTTCGTTCCAATGCGTGCTTCATAGAGGTGAGTTGCATGACTGTCTTCTGGAGGGAAGCCACCGATACCTTATCCGCCACTTTGCGAAGATCCGTTCGCAGAAGGTTGACATCAAGCGATACAGTCTCTATCTGCCGCTCCAGCGCAGAATGGGAGCCCTGTATGGCCTTCAGCAACTCCGCCCGGGAAGGCTCCGCCGGCACATCCACGCACTCCTCTTGACCTCTCTGCCCCGTAATCCGTTGCGACGGCAGACGCTGGGTTGTATACTGTGTGATACTATTAGGCTGAGTGGATTTCGACATCCTGTCCTTACGCAGAGCCAGCAGACCAGGCACTCAGCGACCACCGCAGGGGAGCACCAAGGATCGTATACGGGTACCTCCGCTCAGTAGCGCGCCTTCTGGTCACTCTTCAGGTCACTGCCATTCCGCTCCCGATCTGCCATCCAGCAGGACCAGGCTGTAGCAATGGGGTGGTGCACACAAGGATCAAGCACTACCTCAGTGCGTCCCCAGCGAAATTCAAGATTAACAATACTATGTCCACACCAGTTCCTGTAACACTGGGTGTCCCTCAAGGATCCTCCCTCTCCCCTACTCTGTTCAATATACTCATGGAACCACTTACCGCACTACTTCAAGCATCTAATGTTCAATTTCACATGTACGCAGACAATACCCAGCTCTACCTTAAAATACACACCCTTGATGACATCAAAATACACAACGCTTAGGAACATACAGACTTGGCTGGCAGAGAGTCACCTCAAACTTAACCTTCAAAAAACGGAATTCCTCCTAATAGCGCCTCCCACCAAAGTCCCCCTCACTCAGTCCTGGCTTAACCATCTCATTGCACTCAACGTTCAACCTACTATTGTGGACTCAGCGAAATCTTTAGGCATAACCCTTGACTGCAATCTCAATATGCATCATCACATCAGCAATGCAACGAAGGGAGCTAATTTCAAAATCAACACATTGCGGAAATTGAAAACTTTCCTTCCTCTCAATGACTTCAGAACTGCAGTCCAAGCCCTAGTCATCCCTCGAGTGGATTATGGAAGTGTTGCCCTCTGTGTTCTCCCCATATCGACAACCGCACCAATAAAAGCCTCTATTAATGCTGCAGACAGACTAATCACGGGCTCAAAAAAACTTTCACACATTTCTCCTGATCTAAAAGCTTTGAACTGGCTGCCTTACGAAGCTAGAATACATCTGAAAATCACCTGCATGACCCACAAGGTTATACACCATAACTCCCCCAGCTACCTCGCTCAGAAACTGACAATCTCGGGTGGCTCAAGAGTGACAAGAAGTGCAGACAATCTTCTTTTGAAACCTCAGAGATTTCACAAGAAAAAACGTATAAATGCTCCTTCTCAGGGATGGCGCCCAGGATCTGGAATGCCCTCCCTCCAGAAATCAGACTTATCTCATCCTTGGCATCCTTCAAAAAAGAAGTAAAATCTCTCCTATTAGCTAAAGTTACCTGAACTTTGACTAATGTAATCTCGTAACTCAGTACTCTTCCTCCTGTGACTATGTATATTGACCACCTATGCACCGTTGCTACCTTACCTTGTTTCTTTTTTTGTAACAATTTGCTCATCTTTGCACAAAATGTTTTGTTTAATTATTACTCCTTGCCTTTTTATCCCATTCTGTATGTAAAGAGCTCTGATATCCGTAAGGATCTTGTTCGCGCTCTATAAAACTTTTAAAATAAATAAAAATAAATTAAATTCACAATCAGGACATGCCACACACACCAGCGCATGTCCTACCTTTCACATACAGTGCACCCTGCCCATGGGGGTACATTGGACCTACCTCGAGGCGACTTACATGTAGAAAAGGGAAGGTTTAGGGACTTGCAAGTGTGTGCACTTGCCAATTCGACATGGCAGCCCTAGGCTGTGGACAGGCTACGCAATGGCAGGCCAGAGTTACACTTTACATGCTGTTTGCGTGGGTGGCACAATCCAGTGCTGCAGCCCACCAACAGCATTTGATTTATATGCCCTGGCACTCGCAGTGCACTTTACTAGGGACTGACACATGAATCAAATAGCCAATCATGATAAAACCAATCCATAACACAGTTTACACAGAGAGCATACTTTATCACTGATTTGGAGTGGTTAAGTGCCCATAGTCCTAAAACCAATGCACACAGGTCAGGAAATAATAGGAGGAAAAATCTAAATATTTGGGGATAACCCTGCAAACAGGGCCATTTCCAACAAGCAGTCACACACATGCAAGCACAAACTCCACTCAATAGCAGTCACACACATGCACACTCGACTCACGAGCAGTCGCACACACTCCACTCACAAGCAGTTACACAAATTCAAGCGCAAACTCCACTCACGAGCAGTCGCACACTCCACTCACGAGCAGTCACACTTATGCATGTGCACACTCTACTCACAAGCAGTCGCACATAGGAGCACTCGAGCTCTTCCACTAATGTTATGTGAATGTGATGGCATGCAAACAGCTCCTTCATTCTGCAGGCAGAATGCGTGGTGAGCACAGTGCGGGGGAGACACTCGGAGTGTGAAACTCTCTGATGGATCCTGTCTGGATTGATCTGAAGGGCTCAGGAAACAGAGGAAACTATGAAACAAAGAAAACAGCAGTGTGGGGACGCCATTTTTTTTTTCCATATATAATTACAAGCCTGCCAATTTTCAAATGAGCCTGGATAGCTCAGTCGGTAGAGCATCAGGCTATTAATCTGAGGGACCAGGGTTCAAGTCCCCAGGCGGTGTGTTTATTTTACTTTTTTTTACATCTATGATTTCTATTTTTGTTCTTAAAGGCCAACGCTCCTAGTAGCAATAATCTTTGCAAGCTCTTTAAGCTTGGAATTCGCTAATTGCTCTCCTTTTCGATATTCAATGTTGTCTCCGTAGCGCCACCTCCTGTCTGTCTGTCACTGTGCACCGGTTTCAACGAGTGATAATCGGAAGTGCAGTCGGTGTGCAGCCGGATCCCACTCGGGCTTCCGCTCGTTGACTTCTCTGCTCATTATCAGATACTTCTGTTTTGCATCTTATAAATGTAACAAACTTACTATATTCTATTCACAAATTTGAAACAACCTCGTGCAAGGGAAATGAGTGTAATCCATTTTTTTTTTTAATTAATGTCTTCTTGTTGTAAATCGTTTGAAATAAAAGGACGTGAACATTTTCTAAAAGAAGTCACTGTTTGTGCCTTAAACCATCTTCCCTCAACAAGATCTAATTTTTGCCACTTCCAGTGCAATGTGCATAACTGGTGCGAAAATATAGAGCACGAGCTCTACGTGTACAGACATCTAAACCCTATTGGTAAATGAACTTCCCAGTGGCATGTTGGTCTAGGGGTATGATTCTTGCTTTGGGTGTGAGAGGTCCTGGGTCAAATCCCAGACGAGCTATCTTTTGATTTTAAGATTTTTTTGTTTAAAATAGGGGCACTGAAAAACACTTCAGAAAGATGAAAAAAAAAACTTTTCCTTATTTCAAACGCATTAAATATAAATTAAAAAATTTGAATATGAGATAAATAAGAAGTAAAATGGGCTCATACAGGCTTTCTATGAATTTGGCAGGGAAAGAGAGGAGCGAGATGGTGCGGTAGTTCTTAAGTTCAGTGGGGTCTGCTGTAGGTTTCTTTAGTAGGGCACTGAGTTCAGCATGTTTCCAGCTTTCCTGGAAGGTGGCGGTGTTGAGGGAGCAGTTGATGGAGTCAGCCTTGTTGAAGATGTGGTGGGGGCATGGGTCGGTTGGTGATCCGGAGTGTATGGAGTTCATCAAGCGGATGGTGTCTTCGGTGCTGATCGGGTTCCAGGTGCAAAGGGTGGTGGTGGGGGGCTTCAGTTCGGTAGTAAGGGGGGTGGACTGGTCGCCGAAGATGTTATGTATGTCAGCGATTTTGCTGTGGAAGAATGATGCTTGTGAGTCGCAGAGGTCTTGAGAGGGAGTGATGTCGCTGGAGACGGCGCTGGGATTGGTAAACTATTTGACGATGCTGAAGAGTTCCTTGCTGTTGTGGGCGTTGTTGTCGATTCGATCCTGGAATGCTGATTTCTTGGAGGATCGGATCAGCTGGTGGTCTTTGCGGGTGGCGTCCTTGAGGGCGGTCATGTTGTCTGTGGTTGGGTAATTTCGCCACGTTTTCTCGAGGGTGCGGCAGTTCTTTTTGGAGTTCTTGAGGTCGTCATTGAACAAGGAGGCTTTTTTGCTACCTTTTTTTGTTGTGATGGTTTTTCAGGGGTGCTAATTCGTCAGCGCAGTGGGTGATCCATTGTGCGAGATTGACGGCTGCTTGATTTGGGTCCGATGATTTGGCGGGAGGGTTTTGGTTTAGCAATGTGGTGAGTTGGTCGGTGGTAATTATGTTCCAGTTTCTGCGGGGGACTTGTTGTGGGTGGTGGTGGGTCGTGGTCTTTCTAAAGTTGAAGTGGACACAGCTGTGGTCTGTCCAGTGGAGTCCTGTGGCGTGGTTGAAGGAAACGTGCTTGCTGGAGGAGACGATTGGGTCCAGCGTGTGTCCAGCGTGGTGGTGGGGGTGTTTACCAGTTGTTTGAGTCCGAGATTAGCGAGGTTGTCCAGAAGGGTGGTGGTGTTGCTGTCGTTGCTCTTCTACAGGTGGAAGTTGAGGTCCCCTAGGAGAATGTAGTCCTCGGAGGGGAGGGCGTGTGGGCTGATAAAGTCGGTGATGTCTTCGCTGAATTGTGTGCGGGGTCCTGGTGGTCTGTAGATGAGGGTGCCTCTAAGTGGGGTCTTGGGGTCGGTGTGTATCTGGAAGTTAAGGTGTTCGGCAGCTGTGAGGGTGTCGTCGGAGCTGGTCGTGATGCGGATGGAGTTCTTGTGAACGATGGCGATACCTCCTCCTGTTTGGTTGATGCGGTCCTTTCGGATGATCTTGTATCCGTCCGGGATGGCTACGGAGATGTCGGGCGCTGATGAGGCGTTCATCCAGGTTTCTGTAAGAAAGGCAACGTCCGGTGATGTGGTGTTGAGTAGGTTCCATAGTTCAATGGCGTGTTTGGGGACCGAGCGCGTGTTGAGCAGGATCCACTTTAGGTGGTTGTTGTTTGGGCTCTGTTTGGCGGTAGTGGTTGCAGTGTGGGTCCTGATGCAGCAGAACTTGCAGGATTGGCAGGTGAAGGGTCCATGGGTGCGTCCTGGGGCGGCTCGGTGGCAGTCGGGTAGTCGGCCGGTGTTAAGTGCAGAGAGGGTTGCGACATTGTACGTTAGGCGGGTGGAGTGGTTTTTGCGGGGGCCAGGGGGTCTTCCGCTAGGCGCGGTCAAGGCGCGGATGGACGTAGACGGGCTCACCTTTGGTGCGCCTTTGGCGCGCTTAGGGCGCGCCCGCTGCGCGTAAATGCATCTGTCATAAGTAGATAGTGGCGAGGGCGTAGCGAGGGAGGAGCAGCTGGGAGGCGGGAGCGGGGTGGCGAGTGGGGAGGGGATTGTACGGCGATGCTGTATATAATAGGACAGGTGCTAATTTCGAGCTACATGCAATGGCAGCGGGGCCAGAGCCTTCAACGACTCCAGGATACTGACACAGTCTAAAGAGATATTTTTTGTTCACAAACCCAGGTCTTCCTCCAGGCGGATAGCAGCACTCTCTGACCCGCTTCATTACACCACTACCCCATGGCAGCCATGAAGCTGTGGGGGACCAGCCGACCTCCACCTCATCGTAATGGATTGCTTAGTCAGGAGTAGAGGCAAGTCTATAAACCGAAGTTGTTCTTTCTGCGCCTTATGGAGCCGCATCAATCCCAAAAGGAATACTGCAGGAGTACGCGGAATGGGGACACCAACCACAGCTGATATCAGTGATAACAATTCTAACCAGTAAGACATAATCACGGTGCATTGACATAACATACATAGCAGGTTAGCATCTTATATTTTACATCTAGGACAGCAGTGCTGTGTGGCTGGGAAGATACGCTGCAGAAGGTGCAGGGTGAGATATGCCCTCTGCAAAAAAAATGTATTGAATGAAGTTGAATTTGGCATTCCGTGGGATTCTCAAAGGGTATGCCAAGGACCTGCTCCAGTCCCCATACATCATGTCTGTACCCAAGTCTTCGGTGCATTTGTTGCTTAAAACATTCTGTGAAATTCTAGTTTGGTTAGTTATGCCTCTGTAAAGCCAGTTGGTGAGGTGTCGGCCATTCACTATCAGGTAGGTTATGAAGACCATTTCATGGTGGGGAGGTTTCTCCCTGTGGGGGGACGAATGTTTCTTTACATATTGCAGAAGTGTGGCATGTAGTAAATCTAATGCATCCGTGACTCCTTTGCTCCAGACAAAATTGTCGTGTTCCATAAATGTGCTGTTGTGAAATAGGTCTCCCACTCTAGCTAAACCGCCTTCAGCCCAGGGGAGCAGTCTCAGTTTAGTGAGGAGGCCATTTGGGGTCAGGATCCCAAGTAGTGGTATGGTGTCAGAGTAAGGGAGGCAGCCACGTGTGTAGTGTGTGGATTATTTATAATAAATGAGAGCTGTGCGTAAAAGCAGCGAGCATCGGTCGGAATCTTAGCCTCTGGTAGGATCAGAGTAGGAACCCGTCCGCGATCCACATCGGCAGGTGAATAATTTAATTTAATGTAAGTTACGCCCTGACAGCCAATCTGAGAGCCACTGTAACCTAGTCCCCTTTATCAGTGTCCAGTTGCAGCTTACTCAGTCCTACTCTGCGGTGGCCACTTCCCCAAATCAAAATGGAAAGAGTAATGTTCATAGTTAAGCAGCAGGGTCGGGATCACAACCGGCAAATTGGTTAAGAAATACAGTAGCAAGGGGAGGGCTCCCATTGTCGAAATTGCCACTCGGCCCATCTATGATAGCAGTAGGGAGGACCAGAAGGTTACATGTGAGTGTAGCGAGCGCATAGCCTTACCTAGGTTAACGTCAATGAGGTTTGGTGTTGAGCGATAAATCTGTATACCCCGATATTTTAAAGTATGTGCTGCGACTTTTAAAGAATGAGGGCCAAACTGAACCGTCTCTGGGCAATCCCCTTGCCGGGAAAAAAGGCATAATACATACTGACATTAATTCTGATGCCCGAAAGCAACGCAAAAGCATAAAAAATGCCTGTGGCCAGTGATAGAGAGGTGAGGTCTTAAGCATACAGAATGATGTCATCCGTGTATGCGGAGATAATGTGTGTTGTTTGGCCGATACGTATGGCCGGTTGTACAGGCGATAACCGTACCCTAAGGGCTAAGGCTCCAGGGCCAGCACAAACAACAGAGGAGACAGTGTGCAACCCTGCCGTGTGCCTTTTCAAACCGGGTACTCCTCCGAGATATGTCGCCCTGTACGGGCCCTTGCCCTGGGGTCCTTGTACAGGAGCCTGACCCACATTAAATAACCCCGCGGGATGCCAAATAGTTCAAGTGCAGGGAATATGTAGTCCAATATGAGCATATTGAATGCCTGTCTCAGATTCAAGGTGATACAACCTGCGTGGGCTCTCTCCTTGGGGGTTGCAGTCATAACATGGTAAAACCTGCTGATGTTAAGTGAAGTGCACTGCACTGGTACAAACCCACATTGATCTGGTTGGATTAGGTTGTGTAAATATGGAAGTAGGCAGCCAGCCAGTACTTTACTGAATAGATTGTAGTCTGTAGTGATTAGAGATAGTTGGGGGGAACTCTGAAAGATACATTGCCTGGCGTGCTGGTTTGGAGAGAGACATTAAGAGTGCCTGTCTCATGGTGGGTGGCAATGACCCCGAGAACAGCGCAGCATTACACAGTTTCTCTAGTTGTGGCACAAGAGTATCCGCAAACGTGGCATTGAATTCGGACGGGAGGCTGTCCAGACCTGGGTCCTTGTTTTGAGGGAGGCTCCTGATCGCTGCCTTGATTTCAGACCTTGTGATAGTGCCAGATAGAGCGTCTTGCGCTGTTTTTTCAAATTGTGGGAACTGTGCGCCTGTTCAAAATGGCATCAAGGGGTCTTCCACCAATGGTGGGGGGGGGGGGGGGGACTGTTACAAGTCTTGGCAATATTCACAAAATGCTGCATTTATATCCCATTGTATATTCAGGGTATCCCCAGCGCTAGTGGTTATCTCATGGATCAGGGGATGTGGGGGGTAATCTCTGAGAATACGTGCTAATAGCGGGCCAGCCTTATCAGCATCAGGCGGAGGACTGGCTGGAAACCTTCACCAATGTGGGGCCTCGGGACATGGCCACAACAACAAGGCTACCGAAACTGAAAGGCCCTTTTCGCAACTGGCGGAGAGAGTAACGTTATACGAGAATAATGACACCGCCTTTGCCACTTGTGGGTCCACGCTCGGAGCTGATCCTGAGCTGACAGCAAGACACCATGCAGGCAGTTGCAGAGATCAGGGGTTCCCCGATGAAGAGAATGCATCTAAATCCAGCCAATGAGACATGTCTAGTGATGACGAACAGATATATGGCCTACAGAATTCGCAGGATTCAGTAGGAAAAGTGGATGTCAACCAGCAGACGGCGTACTTGATTGCATAAACGCTGCAAGCTCCTGCATTTGTATGGACTATAAATTGAGGTATTGGGGTGTATTTGTGGGGGAATGCTGTTGCTAGACGCGTAGACACCTGGGATGCACGCTGTTACTAATCCACAGTATTTTCTCAATACTGTGTTGAACACTGAAATACATGAGGGAACCGGTACGACTGAAACGTATATTTTATTGCTGATTTGTGAAATATTGCTGAGTTAACATATGAAGTTTGCCCCAACTATATTGTATGTTGCCTGCGCATGGGGAGCCCCTGAGACGCTAGAAACGAGGACTGTACTCTAAAGTATAGCAGTTTGCAGCGCACCACCCAGGATTGTTTTGAATGTTATCTCAGATTGGGAGTTTGGAGGATTGCTGGTTACATTATCGGATTTTTGGAATTATTAAAGCATATATCTTTTTGTGAGACGTCAACTGTTAAGAGTAGATTCATACAGTGTACCATGCTGCGAGTCAGGGAGCAAAGAGGGGTATGTAATGATGAGCTGTGTTTAATTAACACAGCTGTTGGGCTGCCACGTACACAATTTCACCTGAATGCGTTGGAGGGTTAATGTCTTCAGTTAAGATTGGTACATGGGGAAAAGCTTCGCGAGCATCCGAGATGGCCGCGTGAGCTAAGAGCTCCCGAGACCCTCGCTGCCTCCTACATATATACTGAAACGAATCCGGATTATTCGGATGGAATATTGAAGTGCAGACCCGGCAGAGGCACTAGCTGCTTTCCAAAATCGATTTGGACATTTGGAAAATGAATTACACCGATCGCAACTTTCTGGCCCACAGGGGTGGAAGGGCATGGAGCTCAAGTGGCACCAATACCCAGGCAGTAGTTGAAGAACAACGGCTAGCTGCAGTGGGATCGATGCCCCTGGTCAACTTTCGGTTTCGTTTTTGAGACCTCACTGGTGAGCGAGGGTGTTATCGACAGATTGATCATCGGCCTCCGCTGGGCGCTTCACTCTGCAGTGTATCTACCGCAAGTACTTGGTGCGGACCGGGAGAAACCCTTTCTCAACTGTCATATGGATACTTCGTTACATATATTGCGTTAAGTTAGCATGAGTGTATTACATGTTTAAACAGCCATTTTTCCTTCGGCTTCAGTTTTGCACACGACACCTACTTGTTGTTGTCGCTTTCACCCTAGAAGCGGTGAGGTGATTTATTTGAGAATAACATGTTTTACTATGCTATCAGCTTTGCCTGGTACACCTATTTTTTAAATAGGTCTTTTCAAGCTTGAATTCTTCTAAAAACGGTTTCTTTGAATTACTACCCAGTTGTGCTACAAAGTGTTCTTTGTCTTTTTTCTCTTCCTGTGCTACCATGGCCGTGGACATACCGCAGCATAGCCGCGTCGCGGTACGCGACCACTTGCGGGCATATAATGTCCCTGTGGAAGGCTTGGCTGTGGTTCTAGTGGTGAGTGCGGAACATGCGTACCCGTACGAATTGTTTTATTCCTGGGTAACATTTCCGGAAGTGGACGCTAATTCGGGTGTCTTCCATTCATACACTGCCTCGGCTGTGCCGGCGGCTTATGCTCCGTACAGGGCACTGGAAGTACCTATCGATGCTTGGCAGCACGGAGTTTGGTTTGGTGGCGCCCTACCCCATTCTTTAACGGCTCCGAGGTTAGGTCCTTTGTCCATTCCGGGCACAAATTGGCCCGCTTTGGGTGGATTTACTCCTCATCCTAATCGCGCCACTTGTAATGTGGCTGACCTGCGGCGTCTTCATGAAGTCGCGGTTGGAGTGATTAGAGCGCTTGTTCATTACATTGGTCGTAATGTTCATGGCGCAGCCCCCACAGGTGCGCAGCTCCGAGCAGAACAGGCTGGTTTAAAAATCAGTCCTGTCTTGGTGAATTCCGTTATGGGCAAGAAGCCCCAGGATAAGGATGATTTTCCTTACTGGCTTGCCGAGAAATTCGACCAGCTGGAGGCTGTGTTTCCTAATACGACTCCGGGTGAAAAACACCGGATTCTTACGCTCAGTTTACCGAAAGATTTAGCCCCTGAACTTGCTGACTGTGAAACATGGGGTAAGACTTTTGCAGCGGTTTACTCGAGGTGCTATGGCACCCCGTCTGTGTCAAACCTTTCTGCGGTCCTTAAACGTGTTCAAGATGATCACGGACCAGAGTCGGCGGTTGAATTAGGTATGCGCCTGAGTGGCTCATTTGAGACTGTTTGCGGTCTTATCCTTGCAAATGTCAAGGGGGATGCAGTGAACTTTCAGGTGGCCAATGCTCTGGCGTTAATTCCCGATGCCGAGAAGCCCCGTCAGTTAGCAAGGATTATTGTGGCGGCTTATAAAATGGTTGGCCGCACTTCTAAGGGTGTAAAGGCTTTTTCTGAAAAGGAGAAGAAACAGCCCCAGGGACAGTCTTCGGAAACGGGTGGACAACCCAAGTCCAAAAAACAAAATTGGCCAAAAAAGCAGAATCAGGGTAAGCAACAACAACAGCAGACACAGGTTTCTAGTCCTACGCCTTCGCAACCTGCGCAGTCGGATAGAGTTTATGATTTGCGCGACCGCGCGACGATTAAATCGCCTGAAAGATTTCAGGCTTCTGACCAACGCTCTCCTCGTTCCTTTCAGGACTCATCGGCTCCGTCAACCGGTGGTGGAGGGGGCGGCAGGGGCAGGGGTGGCCAACAAGGACGTGGTCAGCCCCGCACGCGAAGTGAAGGGGATCAGCGGGACGACTCTACGCCAAAGAGACCACAGTTTGCCAAGAAGAAGGTCGCAGCCTTAACGGCGCATCGATATGCCCCAGATAGTGAGAACGCGGCTTCGGAATCTGACGTGGGCTCTGACCTTGCTGGACAGCGCGGCGGAGATTACCATAGTGAGAGAGGCCCTCCGTCCACTGTTGAAGGTGACAGCGACTGACACTTATGTTGTGATTGAAACGGCTGATACACATGTTGCTCCCCCTGAACGACTTTTTGAAATTGTCCTGTTAATTGAAGGTGACATGCAGCGAACTGTAAAAGGGGTATTTTGGGAAAATCTTTCGTCTACGTATGACATTTTGCTTTCGGAGGCTGACTGGCCCCCACCTTTTGTTCTCGCAGCTCCGCGAGGGGAGGAGGTGATCCTCCCCAGTTTCGCGCACACTGTATCGAGAGTGGAAGCGCTGCATTTTGCAGAAGAGTGGGCTCTGGCGCTTGCGCCGGCTGTGTACCGAAATCAGTGTGGCTGGGATAAATTGTCCCCTAGCCATGAGATTCCTTTACGGTCACAGCCGCAGCCACAACCTCAGGATCCCATACGGCGTGAAGCTAAAGCTTCTGTCGCGGCTATCCTTGAACAATTGGAATATCAAGGTGTAATTGAAACGTGTGTGTCACCAATGAATAATCCCCTTTTTACTGTGAACAAGCCGGACGGCTCATATCGTCTGGTTTTGGATTACCGGCATTTGAACTCGCATTGCCGTAACTGTGCAGTACAGAATACTCACGGCTCTGCCCTAGTGAATAGTCTTGAGCGTAAACGGTTCAAAACCACGCTTGACATTTCCAATGGTTTTTATGCACACAGATTAGATGGTCTAAGTTCCCAATGGACCAGTTTTACGTGCGGCGGCGTACAAAAAATGTTTGAACGACTCCCAATGGGATATAAGAATAGTCCTGGAGTGTTTTCCGCCCGCATAGTCTCTCTTTTGGAGAGCTTCGATCCAGTTGCTTGTTCTTATGTGGATGACATTTATCTCACAGACGACGAACTTTGGGAGCATCTGTGTCGAGTAAACAGCATAATTTGTAACTTTGCAGATATGGGTTACAAGTTTAACTTTGCAAAATCACACATTGCGGAGTACACAGTGTTGTTTCTGGGTTATGAACTTAACCACGAAGGAAAGGGGTTGGCTCCTCACTTCCTGGAGAAGTGCGCGCAGTTGCGCTCTCCGACAACGCTGAAAAAATTACAGTCTTTGCTGGGTTTTTTAAATTTCGGGAGGACATACATTCCGGAATATGCCCAGCGTATCAAGCCTTTGTATGCCTTGATACAACCATCTTTTTCCAAATCATGCTGGCTGCCTGAGCATTCAGCCATTCTGCAGTCTTTGCAGGCTGATTTGCTCGCTTCTGACCACTTACAGACTCGTGATAACCAGACCAACCTGGTGATAAGAATTATCCCTGGGGCGGTGGGTTTCACGTACCTGACTTTTAATGAAGGGGATACAGTACCTATTGCTTACAAGTCACACTTGTACACTTCGGCTGAACTGCGTTTTTCCACTGTGGAGAAAGTTTTAACGGCTGTGCAGATGGCAATTCTTAAGGAACGTGCTCTGTCGCAGGGAAAGCGCATGTTGGTTGTTACCCCGTGTCCTGCCTTGGAGGCGGTCACGAAAGCCAGTGTACCGAATTCTAAAGCTTTGCACCCTCGTGGATTCAGTGGGCTACATCCTTGACATCCCAGGATGTCACGTTTATTTTTGACGCCGCTTTACGGTCGCAGGAGTATTTACAGTATGAATTTGTTCATCCTGCTCCTTTAGCGATGCGGCCGTTGGAGGATTTCCATTGTATCATTTACACTGATGGTTCGGCGCAGGTTGCGCATGGCTCTAAACATGCCTACGATTCCGCTTGCGCCATTGTGGTCGGTGCCATGGTGAACGATGAGTTCAAGTCCAGTGTCGTGCACACGCAAACACTAGGGGACTGCACCGCACAATTAGCAGAGCTTCGTGCTCTTATGCTCGCATTGGAGTACGCTGATCCTTGTGTGACGACTTTAATCGTAAGTGATTCTTACTACTGTGTCCAGTCTTACAATGAGAACTTGTTCTTTTGGATTCAGAATGATTTTCGTGATTCCAAAGGTAGCACAATAAAACATAAAATGATCTGGGTCCGAGTGGCGGAACTTAAAGAGAAACTGCCGCTCGTGTTTGTGATTCATACTCTCGGCCATCAGCGCGTGGGGGTCCACGCTGTTGGAAATTCGCTTGCTGATGAGGCAGCGAAGTCTGCGGTATCAAAATACTTAGTTGCAGCAGTCACAAGGTCCAAAAGCAAAATAGATGATGACATCTTGGCGGCTGTTGCTGCCACGGAGAAGGGAGGTAAATATCCTGCGGGGTTCCCTTCGAAGTACACATACCACTTAAGTCCCGATAAGGTTCCTTATGTGAAAATTCCTGAAGTTGGCGAACGTCTAGTTCCCAACTCGGATCGCAGGGCTTCTCTGATTACAGCGGCTCATGAAGGTGTGGCGTCTGCGCATGCGGGCGTCTCGGCTACTGTAACTCAGCTGCAACAAAGGTTCTGGTGGCGGGGACTGTACAAACAGACGCGCGATTATGTCCTTATGTGTGACATTTGCCAGCAGATTAAGCCTTCTACTGCTGCGCGTCCGCTTCAGACACAGTTGTACATCTCTAATAAACCGCTTGGTTGCGTTTATTTGGATCACTGCGGTCCTTTTTCTTCTGATACTGCGTATAAATACATCTTAGTAGCAGTTGACTCATGCACACGCTTTGTGTGGGTATGGCCGCATCGAAGCGCTGATTCACGGACTGTCATTAAGGATTTGCGTGTCTTTGTGGGAATCTTTGCCTGTGGTACTTTCCATTCGGACCAGGGTCCGGCTTTCGCCTCTAAGGCGTATAAGGATGCTATGGTTTCGTTGGGAGTCCAAGTCAAGTTTTCAAGTCCCTACAAGCCTGAGGGCAATAGTGTAGTAGAACGAATGAACCGCGACTTAAAGCAATCTTTGACAGCCCGAGTTATAGGCACTGGTAGAAACTGGCTGACCCACCTCTATGGCGTGCAGCGTGCGCTTAATAATCTCCCTAGAAGGTCTCTGGGTGGGCGGACCCCATACGAAATGCTCTTTGGTATCAAGATGTACGTCCCTGACCTCGATGGTGCAGACTGCCAGGCCCAGGCCGCGGCCTTTGACGTAGATGAACATTGCAATGTTTTACAGGATCTACAAAAGACCAGAGACAGTCTTGCTAAGGAACACTTGCCCTCCACGTCGGATGATGCGTTGCAGATCCCGGTAGTTGGCTGGCTACCCCAAGTTGGAGAACTGGTTCGAGAGAAGATCGATAACAGGAAAGAGTTTGGTCCCTCATATCGAGCACCGGTTCGAGTTCTTGGAGTGAAGGGCACAAGAACAGTCATTTTACCACCACTTCCAGGTCGTAAAGAAAACAGATTTATTTCTATTGACAATGTCAAGACACACAGGGTGGCCGATTCTTCATAGCATGACACCGGCTGTATCCTGTCCTTCCATGGTGAGGCACTCTGTGCTGGCTATTACATCTGGTGCAGAACAGGAGGTGTCCCTCGAGATGCCTGCCATATCCAGTCCTTTATTAAATACTATTCCTGTTACTAACATTGATGAATTGACCTATGCAGATCCTGCTGAGTTATCTATGTCCGATTTACAAGCTCGTTTGGCTAACCAGTCCAGATTCTCTTTTGACTCTGATTCGGAACTTTCAAAGAAACCATCGACTATTGCAAAATATGCCACGTTGTTTAAAAAACATTTTCTAATTCCACCTTGGACATACGTTTGGCTGATACTATTTTCATTTTATCTTTTTATGTCAATTGGTTTTGTGTTTTATTTTTTCCGCCTGATCGATGGCCATTACGTGAAAGAAAGAACAGGAATTCGGTACCTTAATGGAACATTGGCCCCTCTTTCCTCCTCACATTCAGCACACAGACTAAAAAGAGACTTAAATACAGTAGAGATTACTGCTTGGCCTGTCCTTGATGGGATTGTGTGGGATGCGGTTAGGTTTCAGATACATGGCCCCACAGAAGTTATTAATGTTCCTAATGTGCTTAGAGTAAACATGGGAGATGTGATTAAGCAAGATATTCGTTCTGATGATTGGGATCTTCAGGCCGTAGAAGCATTGTTCTCTGATTTGAAATATTATGCGGCCTTTGATGCTGAGGATTTGTACTTAGATTCTGTCAATTATGGTGATTTGTTTTGTTATCAACATTATGGAAATCATTTCTTACACAAAACAAGTTCCAGGAGGGTTCCTGTGAACTACACACAGTGGGAGCATTGTCCTGCTCCTTTACAGGGGAGCTCAAGTACATTTCTGGGAAAATACTCTTATTTTACAGATTTTAATCAATCAAATCCTGAGTCGTTTTATTTTAAAGTGAAACAGAAATTTATGTCCAAAGTTAGACT
This sequence comes from Lissotriton helveticus, assembly GCF_964261635.1. Classification (NCBI taxonomy): domain Eukaryota; kingdom Metazoa; phylum Chordata; class Amphibia; order Caudata; family Salamandridae; genus Lissotriton; species Lissotriton helveticus. The sequence continues at coordinate 705,214,930 of NC_136068.1, read as the reverse complement.
TACCGATACAAAATTGCTGTATTCGAAGTCCTTTCTAGACAGGTTAGCTATGGATGGCTATGAGTTATGGAAGGAGGCTATTGACCTTAAATCGGTTTGGGGTACCAAGGATTGGCAGGTACAAGGCACTGAGGCTTTGCATCGAGCATGTCTCATCCCGAATCACATGTTGTTTTTAAATTCTACTATTTCCCAAACAACATGCTTTGGATTGGCTACATCTAAAAAATTAAATACACCTACTATCCCTGATTTAGAAGAATATTCAGGTTGGAGTAATTTCACTACATTGCCCATCAGTGGGATACAAGCACTTTTGCACAATTCCTCCTTTAATATTTCCAGTTTTGATCCAGATGGGTGGCTTTTGTGGCAAAGAAGCTTTGATTCTTGCCAACGTCGTTTTTTGGATTTGTCTGAAGGTTTTACACACATCAGGCCAGATCCCAGGTTTGAAACAGATCACACTGTTACTACTTATTCAGTAGGCAAATTGTGTCAGAACTGGTTACAACATTCCACTTTGGCTGCAGTTAAACTGCATCTATCCCAGTTGAATGAGAATATAGATCTAAATGATTTTATAAAAGGCCCGGCTAGGGGTAGATCTAAACGCTGGCTTTATGCTGTGTACAATGAAATTTGTAAATTTTCACAGATTGAGGCAGCTAAACGCCTGAGAGCTATTGATCAAGCAAATTTGGAAAAAGTGCTTGCAGTGGTCGATAACAGTATTAACATGCTTTCTTCGAGGATTTACACGTTGGATAATATTGTTTCTTCTGTTGTTGATATTGTACATGATGAAGTGTCCACGTTATACCATGGTCAAAATCAATTACGTTCTGTAATGCAGTTTGCATGGACCCTACAGACACTTAAGGCTGGTCGAGTTCCCTGGAACTCATTGAATGTTTCGTCCCTTTTCGCCCCTTTTAATTTGACTGAAAAACAACGCATGCTTTCAATGCGTGATGCGTCATTTTCTATGTTACATATTGAAAAGCTAGAATCCTTACCTTTCTTTGTTGCTGAAACCACTACTGCCACGTGGCTTATTCATGGATTAATTACATTACCATTTCCCTTATACAAATTTACTAATTGTATGCGGTATATTGCTATAGGACGATTTGAACCACTAGGCAATGCATTCCTCCATGAAGCATGGTCATTACCATACACATACAGATGTCTGAAGGATGGAAAAGAAGTGAATCTTAATGGTGAGGATTGTACACAGTCACCTGACCATTCATTAATATGCAGACACATTCAGTTACACGGTTCTTGTAATCAGGACCGGCCAAATTTAGCATGTGTTTTAAAAGGCACGCCAGTTCCAGCAGTAGTTCCCACATTTACATTATTGACTAATGGTAGTTATTTGCTTTTAAACAACGAAGTATGTTGTGGGTTATTAATTGGTGTGGCTTATGTGGTAACTGTATCAGAGCGTGTGGTGTGTTGCAAGAATGTTCTATACCCACCCACGCATGGGTCTTCAGATGTCTCCATCTGGCCACAGATTCCAACCTTGGAAGCGAAGTTCAATGGTTTAAGCAGAATAAGGGCCCTTTTGTCTCAAAAACAAGTGACCCTGAGTTCGGCCCGGGAAAATTATGTCCTTCACATAGCTAACACACGCACAGAGGTGCAGGCGCTTTTAAATACTGATTTGCCGTTTCATTTCTGTGAGCTGGTGCACCAGATCTTTAATGCATCTTCCACGACTGGGCTTGCGCATTTTTTTAAATTGGTTAGCAGTGGCCTCGTGACTACATTTGAAAAAGTTTTTGGTATCATTCCCACGTTTTTCCATTCTATTTTTTCGAGTTTGTTTGGTGGACTACCTGTTTTACTGGCTGTGGCTGCGGGCATTTTGTTGTTGTTTTTCTTCATAAAACATGGATGCCCGTCCTGCGCAAGAAGCCGTTCAACGCCTCCTGACACTGTGCCGTAATCGGATGCTCAATTACTATGGAACATTGCCGCTTGCAGCATTAAGCACGGCTTATAGATTGTCATTTCGGTTCACCGACTTCACGTGTGTCCAACCTGTGTTTCACTGCCTGAGCTGCGAGTTCGATTGGGCCATTGATTTGTGTCTATGCTTGAGGACTGCTCCTGACGTCGATTTTGATCAGCTAATGCGTCCCGTAGTGGCTCACGAGTTGATTTGTTCTGGCGAAAGAGTTATGGCCTTGGCAGCAATAAATGGAGTACTGGGCCAATGGGAGATCTCTGCAGCGGCGCATGCCTTTCTGACACACAGCGATCTGGTGAACCCACCGAGTTGTCCTCTGACGTTACAGGAGGATCCGGTGCTGGAGGAGCACGTATGTTCTTTCCCATTGCTGAATTGGATTGCTGAACTATTTTCGGATGATGGCAGTGATTTCATACTGGAGGCTGTTGCAACTTTCTTTGCATATACTGTCCAATCGTGAGATGCCTGGAAGGAGTGCTTTGTTATGAAATATGACTTTCCCCTTGCTGAAATTGGAGGGATGGACTGCGTTCAGATGATGGAGATTTCAATCATATGATGTCGCTGAGAATAACGTCAATGTGGCACATGACTTTGGATATCGGATAAGTGCCTGGTTTTAATGCGACCTGGTCCTACCTTTCGTATTTTTGAGACCTGGCGGATGACTTTTGGTTCGAAAGTTTTGCTTTTATTTTTAGATTTGAGGCCACTGTAGGCATTCATACATATTCATTCATACATATTTTTTTAGCTTATTTTAGCTCAAAATTATTGAACTTTGCTTTCATTTTATGTATCTGATTTAGTTGCCTTTTCCCTTATGTTTGACGGTGCTCGGATCAATGGGGGGGTGTCATATGGATACTTCGTTACATATATTGCGTTAAGTTAGCATGAGTGTATTACATGTTTAAACAGCCATTTTTCCTTCGGCTTCAGTTTTGCACACGACACCTACTTGTTGTTGTCGCTTTCACCCTAGAAGCGGTGAGGTGATTTATTTGAGAATAATATGTTATTACTATGCTATCAGCTTTGCCTGGTACACTTGGTACAACTGTCTGCACACTGAGAGCTGCACACTCTAAGAATAACCTAACACAAGGTTGCTGGGAGGCCTGATCCTCGCACCACATTAGACATAACACAAATAATGTTGATGCCAACATTTTGGGCTCTACGCGGGTTTAAGATAGAGTTACACGGAATGAACGTAGACACTTGGTGCTGCGCATGAAGAGAGCTGGTAGCTGTTGATGTGATCTACTCCTACTGACATTTAGAGGTATGGGTCCGCCCTGCTAAAGCCCGAATGAGACCTTCTTAGATATAAAATAATATGCTAAATAGGGTGCGCGAAATATAGGTGATATAGATTTCTATAGATTTTGCATTGTAACATGCTATCACCGTTTGCTTACTATGGATTAGTGACTATGCTGCTAACTCTGATTTTTATAATCTGCATTTTGGTATTATACAAGATACTGCGTTTGAAACCTTTGCATTGAATAATAAATATTTCAAACTTGCACGTGTGTTCTTTGACTCTCAGTTTTGGTTTGAAATGATTATATAACCAAAGAGTGTTCATGTGTTCCACGATTCCTGAGGTATTCTAAAGATCATGTTCTGGTTTGTCTAAGACATGGATCATTTTATAATGATCCATGAGACACTGTAGCTAGCTAGGTAAGGGGATTTCTTATACTGAGATGAGTTTTGGATCATCCTAACTCACTGAGGTTCTAGATCTCTATGCACAGTTCTGTGGGAGAACGGAAACCCTGCTACACAACCTGAACATTTGAATTCTAGTGGGCTACGAAGTGCGGATATTGACACCAGGTCGCACAGGGCCCTCCGGGGCACAGAACCCAATATGGCGGGCAAGCAAGACGGAGACCGGCGGAAGACCAAGATCACCGGCAGGGGCAGTGTGACGCAGGCGGATAGTATCGAACGATTCACCCAGCCCAGGGGATCACCCGGTACCATCCCTAAAACTACCAGAGGGGCGAATGTGACTTTTGAAGACCCAGAGGAATTGAGCCTTCAAGTCGTCATGGGCGCCATTGCTGGCATGAAAACTTCAATCGGACAACAATACGAGGCTCTGGCTTTAAAGTTGGATACCGTGGCTGTGAATGTCACCTTAATCAGGGCGGACCTCTACAAAACGAACGAGAAGGTAAAATCCCTAGATTTGGCCACAGCCAGTCTCACTACCGACGTTTCTGACTTGCAAACGGAGGTCCGTAATTTGCAAACTGCCAACGAACAGTTTGCCCGCCGATTGGAGGATTCCGAAAGGCGTGCAAGGCGGAATAACATACGCATTATTGGTATTCCTGAAAAATCAGAAGAAACTGCAACGGATCTTTTTGTGGAAGATCTGGCCCTCAATCATCTTGCCCCCAAAGGCTTGAGTAAATTCTTCGTGGTGGAACGGGCGCACAGAGTGCCGGGCGGGAGGCCGAAGCCGGGTGCCCCACCAAGTCCTATTATCGCTAGGATTTTCAACTTCCGCGATAGAGACGCTATTTTGCAGGCCTCGAGAGTGGGTGGACCCGTCAAGTTTGAGAATACTACAGTGAGCTTCTACCCGGACGTCACTCAATCTGTCCAAAAACAACGATTGGCCTTTCAAGGAGTAAAAAGGCGGATGCGAGACATGGATTTGAAGTACGCTATGCTCTTCCCTGCACGGTTGCGGGTCGAATATGAGTACAAGGCCTTTTTCTTTGACCGCCCAGATGTGGATAGTGACTGGCTTGACACTCTGCCCGTGAGAAGAGATCCAGCAGACCGCTCTGGGGGTACGGAAGACGGCGGATCGGCGCAAGAATAAGGAATATTGACTAGGTTCACTGAACTATTGCATAGTGTACTGCTGGGGGTCGCATATCGTATGTATAAATATGTTTTGCTGCTTCTACGAGGTGGCGGGAGGGACAGGGACTCGTCCTCCTCTGGGGTTTCTTTTTGTAGACTAGTTAGTGAATGGGGCGACAGGCACACTGCAAGTTGGGGTGGCTGATGGGTCAGACGCAGAATGCAGGGAGGGGGGTAGATGCTTGGTTTTCTGGTTGGGGGGAGGGGGTTGGGTGTTGGGGTTTGATTTGGTTTAACACAAGGTGCCGTATCGTTTGCTTATTGTCCGCTGGTGATGCGTCTTTCTCTGGGATGGGGTGGTGGGCACTATTGGGATGGGGGATAGGGGGTTGAGACTAATGTCATGGAATGTCAATGGTCTCGGGGACAGAATTAAAAGAAGGGTGGTTCTCCAACTACTCAAGAGAATGTCACCAGATGTGGTCCTGCTACAAGAGACACACCTTATAGAAAATTCCTGCTCATCCATGAGCAGACGAGGTTATCGTCTTGTCGCTCATTCGGGCTTCACCTCCGGGACTCGGGGTGGGGGTAATGATCAGAGCCTCCCTCCCCTTGGAAATTGACGAGGTGATTTATGATGACAGGGGACGTTATGCAGTAATAGTGGGCAGATGGGAGGTAAAGACCATACTTCTAATGTCTGTTTATGTCCCACCTGGTCTGCAATAGTCCACATTTGAAGATATCGGTAAAGTATTTCTGAATCTCCCGGAAGGATTCCTGATAGTGGGTGGTGACTTTATTTCGGTTGTTTGTGGGAGGGAAGATCGTTATCCACCTAGGGACCTGCCGGGATCAAAGGCTTGGCTGAGTAGGCTTATGGACACTTTGGGATTAGTAGATTGTCGGCGCTTGCTACACCCTGGGCAGACACAATACACCTTCCACTCCGGGGCACATGGCAGCCTCTCTAGGCTTGATTATGTTCTGATGCCAGCGGCGCAGGCCATGATGGTTAAGGAGGTTAGACATCTGCCTCGTGGCATTTCAGATCACTACCCGCTACTCATGGTGTTGGATACTGGTGTTGGAGCAGAAGGGAGGTTAGCTCCCATAAACCCATGGTACCTCCGCAACCCTAGGACCCGTGCAGCATTGGTTAAGTCTATAGAGCACTATTTACTTGAAAACTTGGGGTCAGTGTCTTCTGCTGTTTCACTTTGGGAGGCTTTCAAAACAGTTATCCGTGGGCAGGCTTTGTCGTTGATTTCCTGTGCCAAGAGGAGTAAACATGAAGAAGTAATCCGACTTGAATCCGAAATAGACGAGTTGGAAGAAGATTTGGAACATGATGTTACTCAGGAGAAATTTCATGCTCTTAGTCTCAAACAGAGTGATTATAAAGCACTGGTCACTGACACTGCCAGATCCATGAGTAGAGAGCAGCAGGGGCATTTGTATGATGTTGGGGATAAGGCAGGTAAATTGATTGCATGGCTGGACAAGAAGGAGAGAGCGAGTCGGGTGGTTCCGGTGATTGAAAGTCAGAGTGGTATGAGAGTTACTGACCCAGTGGAAATAGTGGAACGCTTCGCAGAATATTTTCAGGGGGTTTATTCTCCCGTATCGGACAGACCCGAAGAGGACTCGCATTTGCCGCTCATTTGCTTAAACTCTACTTGCCAACAAGGAGGATACCTGAACGCTGAACTCGGAGGGCGCTTTGCAACACCTAATCTGCACAGGAAAGGTCGCGCCGCTGGTGGGAGCTTCTCCGCAATCGGCGGACAGCCTGCACGCTCCCAGCGTGCACTAGACCTTGAGGCTACCTGTTGGCTCCACCGGGGGACTGCGAGGACCAGCAGCCTCTACACCTAACAGCTGGTGCCTCTTCCCCCGGCGGCCACGCCCCCTAACTAGCTCACCATAAATTGAACAGACCCAAACGCACCGCGGGACGCGCGCGGGGCGAAGCGCAGGCGAAGCCCGGGCCAAGGGCGGGCCCGTTTAAGCCCGTTCAAGACCGGGCAGGACTGGACTGGGCCACCCTATTTTCAGTTTGCTTTTATATTTTGCCACTGACAAAACATCTATTTAGGTCCCGCCAGTTTTTGCTATTTGGCCTTAGAAGTTTCATTGTACCTTACTACTGTTACGATCCTTATGGTACAATGTGTCCGAGAACCACCAGGAATACTGTTAAAAAGCAGGCTCAATCTGCAGCTGAGGTCATTGGGCCAATAGACCAATTTATAACGAAAGCTAACAATGCCATTGAGCAGGGTATCATTCTATTGGACCGGAGGATCTCACAGGACCTGATGATTGACAGACGCTCTTCAATGGGCTTACTGGCCACTGCAAAAACCCCACTTCGTCCTGTTGATCTGCCCCCTCCAGTGACAGCACATGCAGAAATGCACACCGTCCCCCGCACAGTGGACCTATCTGCATCCCTAGATCTTTCCGAATCCCATTTCTCTCTTGAAAAATCTCCAGTTATTTTTGTTACCCAACCAGATAATCCCCCCTCCTCCCCAATAGCCAGGGGTATACGAGAAGGAGCAATTCCCAAAAAATTGAAGAAGAAGGCAACTACTAAGTCCCACCACTCCACCATTCCTTCTTCTACAACTATCCTTGCAACTCCTTCTGTCTCTGATCCTCCCCCGCAAATCTTTAACCCTTCAACCCCCCACCATTCTCCTTCACTGTCAAGTGCACAAGCAGTGGATCCTATCTCTGTTAACCCGAATATCAGCTGTACTAGCTCCAGTAGCTATGACAGTGGAGGAGACATGGAAAATGGTAACCTTACAACTAACACATGTAGCAACGATAGCTTACTGCTTACCAGAATTGGAGATTTATTTAAATCCCACTTGGAACCAATTGAAAAGGCTCTACACTTGGTTCAGTCCCAACTAACTCAACTGTCTCTAGGACTAAACCAAAGTAAGGGAAACAAGAAGGATTCCAACTTGGCGCAAGGTAGGCCCACTACTTTAAACGTAAAAACATCAAAGCCTGTAACCTCTGCGCAGAATCCCAACACCAACAAAGAAAAAGCCCCAGAGAAGCCTACTCAAAAACATTCTTTAACACCTACAAACAAGCCGCAACCACCTCCCAAATCCACTAATCCCTTACCGTCACATTCTGCAACCAATCCCAACCCAACATCATCTACCCATTTAAATCCTCTTTCTTCCCTTTCTACCACCGCAGCCCCCACTCCTGCCCCCACCCATCCCAAAAACTCTACTGGATTCAATACCATTCCGAAAAACCGTAAGAGAAGGACTCCCCCTATTCATCTCCCACCCGAGGCTTCTCCATATGTAGTAATAATGACTGGTTTTCCGGAACTCTCCCCAAACCAAGACGAACCGGTATGGTCTTTAAAAAACAAAGTAATATACTGGTTGTCCAGCAACAGACCTCTTCCAATCTTTATGGACAACAGAGTTACTACAGTGCGCAGAGTGCCTTGGCTAGGCAACGAACCGAAAAACATCCAGGGCGACTGCGTTATAGTAAACTTTGCAGATCCCAATACAGTTGAGCATATCTGCTCCTGGGGTGATCATACCTCTACTGAAGGGATAGCCACTCACAATCTGTCGTACTTCTATCCCCCGACTACACGACGTAACGCTGGTCCTCCGTGGTCCTGGACGAGGGTAGGGAACTGGGGTGGGATTAGAGATCGAGACCAGTGGTCTGGGTACGGTTTTAGCAATCCACCACCAGGCCACTTTAACAACTTTAACAACTGGAGAGGCCCACCATTATCCAATAGATATGACTGTTTGGATATGGTGGACTGACCACCAACTCTACCCATCTCAGACAGTGGCCCCAACAATGTTCCGCCCAACCCCAAACACTCCTGTAAGAGCACTCGGACGGTCGGCTCTATTTTGCCACCCCTGTCTGGTACCCAGCCTGAGTCTTGTCCTCCCCAGCAACCCTTGACCCAACAGCCGTCAACTTCTACTCACCAGGATTTGTGTCACACTTTGTCAGCTACCCCAGTTGACTCACCTCTGAGCCAACAACCTATTATTCTTCAACTCAGTGATCCAAAACCTACCCTCTCCCTTTCCGTCCCAACCACTCAGTCCTTGTCCCAACCCCCACACTCCTCTGCTGAACCTCAGTTTTCAAACCCTATTTTTTCATCAACCCAGGATCTTCCAGTCATATACTGGAACGTAGCTGGCCTTAGATCCAAAATCCATCTCCAGTCCTGGCTAGAAGTGACCAATAAATATAAGCTAATCTGCCTTCAAGAAACCTGGGCAATTGATCCTATTCACATCCAGGGCTTCAAAACATTCCATCTTCCGGCCATACCGTCCACTCATGGAAGACCCAAGGGTGGCTTAGCCATTTACATTTCCAACTTAATTCCTTTTACGACCACGGAAGTCCCGTTAGTCTTTCCAATCTTTCAAATTCTCAAATTAGTTCCAGACAATAGTTCTTGTTATTATTTCATCAATATGTACAATAATTCCACGCCTGGTGACTGTGTAAAATCTTTGTTGGAAATCACTTTATATTTACAAGATCAGAAAGCCAAGAACCAACAGCTACAATGCCATGTTGTGTGGGGTGGGGATTTCAATGTTTATTTGTGTAACAACTATAACAAAGGTATTTGTGGGCTCCAAGACGAGCACGACGCCCCCCTGGCCCACTTCGCCCACAGTAGTGTTGGTGACGCTTTAAATAACTGTATTTTTGCTCTAGAACTTGAATTCGCGAACATTTTAGTGAGTCCTGCTGTTGAGTTCAAGACGACTTTTCACGGTAGAGGATTTAGCACAATTATTGATTTTATCTTATGTTCCCAATCTTTAACCACTTGGCTGCTAAGGGGTGTGCATGTAGGTCCATTGACTTTCCATTGAAATCAATGGGCCCTACATGACGAGTTACCCTTGTCATTAGCACTGAAGGGGTTAAACAACCGATTGAAACACTTTACAACTGGTACCGATCCCTCAAGCGATCACTACTCAAACAGCACCACTATAGTATTAAATACCCCATCCTCAGCCTGTCCAAAAACAAGCCTCTTAACGCAGCATTCCCTGTAGATGAGTAAAATTAATGGCTATACTCTCAAATGGTCGATGATCAATCCCTCAGAGGCCACTAGCAAGATCATCCAAAGAACCCTTCCCTTAATCTATCACTGTTTGGAGATGTCATCATCCCCTCAGCTGATCCTCTCTAGCTTCGTTAAAATCTTAGAAGCCATCAGACAAGAGCTTACTCGCCAACATAAGACTCACGATAACGATAAGGATTCCAGTGGGTGGTTTGATTCCCATTGCCGTAAAGCCCAGCGTGCACTAAAAAACGCTCTACACAATCAAGTCAGGGACCAGCCCCTAATTGCGTCTTTAAGAAAAAACTATAAGATGGCACAAAAATCCCGTAAACGGGAAATAAAAAATAATCTCTGGGCCCAACTACACCAGAGCACACTAAGCAAGTACTGTACCCTGTTTTGGAGAACAGTTAAGGCCCCTTTCCTAGCTGATGCAACTGCTGTACGGCATCTTGACGTGGCAGTACCCGCTGATAAATGGGTAGCACACTACTCGCAGATCTTCGGGGACCCCACCTTGACAACTGAGGCTCCTAGACTAGAGGCGGCAGCTGTCACTAGTAACAATATCTACCCTATTGACCTCCACTTCGATCTAGTGGAGGTGACCGCGGCGCTGACCTCCTCAAAGACCGGTAAAGCGCCCGGTCCTGATGGGGTCCCCTTAGACATCTTTGTTAGCAACATAGACTTATGGTCCCCAATTGTTACGCAGGTCATGTCCGCAGTGACTCAGATCGGCCTTATTGATTCTTGGTCCACTTCTGTGCTCCTACCCATATTTAAAAAGGGAGAACGGGACAACCCAGCCTGCTACAGGCCCATCTCCCTCTTGGATTCTCTGGGCAAGGTCGCCGGCAGATTAATTCTGGAACGACTACGGGACTGGGCCACAGAGAATAAGATCTTAACCGACTTACAGTTTGGTTTCCAGGAGGGTCTGGGCACTGTAGAACAGGCCTTAAACCTGACTCTGCTTATGGGTAAATACGCCTGGGCCAAAGGCGGTAATCTTTACCTAGTCTATGTGGACTTGAGTTCCGCATTCGACTGCGTAATTCATTCCAAGCTATGGGCGATCTTGAGTAATCTGGGCATAGATCTTGCACTGCTGAATTTCCTCCGAGAGTTATACTCGGATGCAAAAGCTTGTGTGAGATACGGCATCAAAGGGGAGCTTTCTGAATCCTTTAACATTGCAAAAGGCGTTAGGCAGGGTTGCGTCCTTGCTCCATTCTTATTTAACATCTACACTAATGGACTGGAGCAAGCGATGCTAGTTGATAGTAAAGATCTCCCCTGCATAAACACCCGCCCAATCCCTGCATTATTATATGCAGACGATTCTGTCATCCTAGCAAGGACACCTAACCAACTACAGATTCAACTAGATAAATACTGCCAATTCATGCTTTCTCTTGGACTTTAAGTTAATAAGTCCAAGACTTTTGTTATGAATATTGGCAAGAAAGCCCAAAAATGCAAATCTCCTTTTATTGAGAAGACCAGGTTAGAAACTGCTAACACCTACCCTTATCTAGGTATTCTCATTGATAAGCATCTGTCCTGGAAACCTGCCACTTCCAGCACGAAATTGCAGTTTCAACGCACAACATCGGCGTTGACTTCATTCTCAAGGAAACTGGGCAAGCCCGCCCCTGCTGTGATTTTGAAGATCTACCAAGCTAAATGCATGAGCGTGGCCACGTACGGGGCTGGTGTATGGGGCTATACGCCCGCAGATGAGCTTCAAATTATCGAAAATGACTTTTTGAAATATATATTAGCCCTTCCCCGAAGTGCTCCTACTTACGGCACCCATATGGAGCTCGGCTGGGAGTATCTAACTGACATCATTAGGTACCAGCCGATTCTCCTATGGCATCGTATATGGACTCAGGAGCAATGTCATCTTACTAGGTCACTAATATCTGACTGTCTCACACTGACCTATTGGAAAAAGATTCCCTGGCTGTTATATGTTTTTAAATTTTTGAATGATCTGAATTGCCCTGCATATTTCACTGACCCTGAATCTCTATTGGCTATACCTAGAAAAACTTTGAAAAAACTATGTGTCGCCCATTTAAGCAATTTACGTTTGTGTTCAGAACTTGGTAAAAAGTCAAATGTTCATTTAACGATGATTCAATCCTCCTATGGCATTCAACCTTATCTGTCTTTTTTTTTGTCTAATTATGAGAGATATGTTTTAACCAGATTTCGGTTTGATGTATTTTATCGCCTTGTCTCACTGCCTGTGCCCTCTGATTGGTCACGTGAAATAGCTAACTGTCCATGTGATGGTCATACTCGCCAGTCAACCCTGCATGTAACCTTCTTCTGCAGTCTTTATGAGACCCCGCGGAAACGTTGGCTGGTCCCACTTCTCCGGCACTTAGGATTGAGAAGATGCAGACCGGCTCTTTTGGCACTTCAATACTTAGACACCCCGTATGTTGCCAAAACTGTAGCCTGCTACCTCAAAACCTGCTTGAAAATCCATTCCCAATTACTAACCACTGCTCCTTAAGACTTTATTTCCGCTCAAATGACTACTGTGATAATATATTTGTGCATAGAGTGTCAGTGTTTAGTTGAACTTGAACGATTTCTTATTGTTTTGAAGCAATAGCGCTCCGCTTTCTTTAGTAATTAATGAGCAAATGGAATTTTTTATACTGTTGTAAATATTCGTTTTTAAATGCACTTTTTATGATTGTAAATTCAATCGAAATAAAGTTACTTTTGACTGACTCGCACTTGTTGTTGCGAGACATAGCTTTACCCCGCCTAGCTGACGAAGACAGGGAATTGATCGATGCTGTACTGACTGCTGATGAGATTGCGCTGGCGATCCGTTCAGTGCGTTCAGTCAAAGTGATGGGACCAAACGGGCTCCCTATTGAACTGTACAAACTAAGACCCGACAAGATAGCGCCATAACGCCGGGCTATGTTTCTTGAATCGCATGATGCGGGCCTCCTCCCCCATGATCAAAGGCTCGCAACCATTGCAGTTATCCACAAAGAGGGAAAGCCGCGAGAACATTGTACATCCTATAGGCCCATTTCACTTTTGAACGCCGAGCCTAAGATTCTGGCTAAGGTCCTGGCGAATCGCCTGATAACAGTCATTGGTGATTTAGTCCATCCTGATGAGTCCGGCTTTATTCCACATCGCAATACCACACTGAACCTGCGGCGTCTCCATGGAGTCCTCGCGAGAGTGGCGTCCATACGTGAGCCGGCCATCTTGGCATCCCTGGATGCAATGATGGCCTTCGATACGGTGGAGTGGCCATACCTTTGGGCCGCGCTGGCAAAGTTTAGTTTCGGCCTGCGATTTAACAGATGGGTAAAACTGTTATACAAGGAGCCGCTGGCCCAGGTAGTGGTGAATGGCAAAGTCTCTGGCCCCTTTGTACTGGGGAGAGGCACGCGACAGGGATGCCCGTTGTCCCCTCTCCTCTTTGCTATGGCCTTGGAACCGCTCGCTGCCTGGCTGCGTTGGCAGCCCTCGATGAGTGGTATCAGCTGGACCCCGGAGTTTGAGGATCGCATTTCGCTCTAAGCTGACGACATCCTTTTATATCTTTGTAAATCACCCCCTAGCAGTGTCTGGGAGAACTATGGCCTCCTTAGTCATAGTGCATGTGAGGCATTGATGATGCCATGCTGTGTGGCATGTGGATAGGGGGGACAGGTTTGCTATGAAAGAAATCACTTATTTAGTGGAATGAGAATTTGGGGATGATTGTGTAAGAATTGGAAATGCATGGGGCTAGTGGCAGACTGTATGAAAGGAAGGGCTATTTGTATTTAAAGAATGTAAATCGAGAGAAGATTTCTGGTGTCTACAGTCCAAAGACAATAGAAATAGAGGAAGGACTGACAACCTTATTCTATGACATAGATACCTTTGGCTGTGGAATTTTCAGCAGAGTATGTGGCTCACTGTGTATGTGCAGGGGCTTTGAGTGAGTTTTGACCAGGGTTCAAACCCCAGGTGGGGAAAATGTTTTTTTTTTATTTTTTTATTTTATTTCTAAATTCCACAAATGAAAGCTGTGCCTTTGTAAATGACCCCCTAGCAGTATCTGGGAGAACTATGGCCTCCTAAACTCATAGTGCATGTCAGGCATTGATAATGGCATCCTGTGTGGCACGTGGATAGGGGGGACAGGTTTGCTATGAAAGAATTCACTTATTTAGTGGAATGAGAATTTAGGGATGATTGTGTAAGAATTGGAAATGCATGGGGCTAGTGGCAGACTGTATGAAAGGAAGGGCTATTTGTATTTAAAGAATGTAAATCGAGAGAAGATTTCTGGTATCTACAGTCCAAAGACAATAGAAATAGAGGAAGGACTGACAACCTTATTCTATGACATAGATACCTTTGGCTGGGGAACTTTCAGCAGAGTACGTGGCTCACTGTGTATGTGCAGGGGCTTTGAGTGAGTTTTGACCAGGGTTCAAACCCCAGGTGGGGAAAATCGTTTTTTTTTTTTTTTTTTTTTTTTTTATTTCTAAATTCCACAAATGAAAGCTGTGCCTTTGTAAATGACCCCCTAGCAGTATCTGGGAGAACTATGGCCTCCTTACTCATAGTGCATGTCAGGCATTGATAATGGCATCCTGTGTGGCACGTGGATAGGGGGGACGGGGTTTGCTATGAAAGAAATCACTTATTTAGTGGAATGAGAATTTAGGGATGATTGTGTAAGAATTGGAAATGCATGGGGCTAGTGGCAGACTGTATGAAAGGAAGGGCTATTTGTATTTAAAGAATGTAAATCGAGAGAAGATTTCTGGTATCTACAGTCCAAAGACAATTGAAATAGAGGAAGGACTGACAACCTTATTCTATAACATAGATACCTTTGGCTGGGGAACTTTCAGCAGAGTAAGTGGCTCACTGTGTATGTGCAGGGGCTTTGAGTGAGTTTTGACCAGGGTTCAAACCCCAGGTGGGGAAAATCGTTTTTAAAAAAAAAAATTTATTTCTAAATTCCACAAATGAAAGCTGTGCCTTTGTAAATGACCCCCTAGCAGTATCTGGGAGAACTATGGCCTCCTTACTCATAGTGCATGTCAGGCATTGATAATGGCATGCTGTGTGGCACGTGGATAGGGGGGACAGGTTTGCTATGAAAGAAATCACTTATTTAGTGGAATGAGAATTTGGGGATGATTGTGTAAGAATTGGAAATGCATGGGGCTAGTGGCAGACTGTATGAAAGGAAGGGCTATTTGTATTTAAAGAATGTAAAACGAGAGAAGATTTCTGGTATCTACAGTCCAAAGACAATAGAAATAGAGGAAGGACTGACAACCTTATTCTATGACATAGATACCTTTGGCTGGGGAACTTACAGCAGAGTATGTGGCTCACTGTGTAGGTGCAGGGGCTGTGTGAGTTTTGACCAGGGTTCAAACCCCAGGTGAGGAAAATCATTTTTTTATTTTTTTTATTTTATTTCTAAATTCCACAAATGAAAGCTGTGCCTTTGTAAATGACCCCCTAGCAGTATCTAGGAGAACTATGGCCTCCTTACTCATAGTGCATGTCAGGCATTGATAATGGCATGCTGTGTGGCACGTGGATAGGGGGGACAGGTTTGCTATGAAAGAAATCACTTATTTAGTGGAATGAGAATTTGGGGATGATTGTGTAAGAATTGGAAATGCATGGGGCTAGTGGCAGACTGTATGAAAGGAAGGGCTATTTGTATTTAAAGAATGTAAATCGAGAGAAGATTTCTGGTATCTACAGTCCAAAGACAATTGAAATAGAGGAAGGACTGACACCCTTATTTTATGACATAGATACCTTTGGCTGGGGAACTTTCAGCAGAGTACGTGGCTCACTGTGTATGTGCAGGGGCTTTGAGTGAGTTTTGAACAGGGTTCAAACCCCACCTCTGGAAATTATTTTTTAATATTATTTTTATTTTTTTTAACAATTTATTTATTTTAGCAGAGTGAAACATAGTCCTTTGGAAATGCTCAACTGATAATAATGAAAGACCAAGTAGAAAATCTATGGCATATGTCACATCAGATGTGGCATATGCCACATGACAGAGTGACACGTGTCACATGCCAGACTTGGGCTCCAACCCCGCTGCGCGCACCGTCCTGCTCGAGCGGCTCGGGCGTGTTTGTTACTCCCCCTGCATTTTATTCTCGATGTCCTGCTTGGCTTACACGGCGTTGGGTTCTTTATGTGTGGGGCGGAAGGGAGATGTATTTCTTCGCAGTTTGTAACCGCTTGTACTTCAGTTCTATTCTAGTTCGAGTGGTGCGCATATGGGTTGCATTTTTTTCTGCCCCTCTCGTTTTCACATGAATATGTGATTCTATGGTTCCTGACCGTTTTGGGCACTTCCTGTGTGCCCTGTATTAGCGGACTCACCTTGCCGGGTTAGAATGGGCCTTCCATTTCTCTCCCCCCCTGCTTCATGGATAAGAGTCGTGGCTTCCTATGGGTGTCTCTTGCGATCAGCGCCTGCATTCCTGGGCTTCTTCTAGAGGCTGTGGTGTGAGGTACTTGGAAGGGGTGTGTCTCTCCTGTCACGATTTTTTCTGGGGTTTCCATGGTGATGTGAACCTTTTTGAATGCTCATGCGTGCCGTAGTGGTGTTGCTGGTCATTCTTTGTTTGGCAGCTATGGAACCTGATGCTGTATTGGATTCTGCGACGGCGGAATGTTCTGCTGGATCTCAGGACTTTGAAGCCTTTCCTTGCAGTACTTCAGCAGATGATTAATGCGGTGGTGGCAGCTGCTTTGCAAGATAAGGATTCGTATCCTCCTCCAAAAAGGACTTGATGTGAACCGGGTCCTTCCCATGAGTCTGAGGGGGAGGAAGATGTGGACCTGAAGGGTCGTTTTGTCCAGGGGTCGGATCTGAAGGATGTTCTTCACCACATCCGTTCCAACCTCATGTTTCTGGCGTCTGATGTGTCTGTGGAGGACTCAGTTTTTTTGCGCTATATCAGAGGAAGGAGCCTGAGCCTTTGCCTCTAAACTCGCCTGTTTTGAGGGTGTTGGAAGCTGAATGGAAGGATGTGGACAAGAGTAATTTTCCCTGTTTTCTGGGTAAACGATAGCCCTTGCAGGACTTTGCGGTTAAGTTTCCTGCCTCTGTTAAGGTGGATTCCTTAATGGCGGGCTTGTCGTCGCAGGAGACTATTATTTCTGAGGATGCTTCACCTGCTGATCTGGTGGATAAAAAGGTGGAGCTGCAGTAAAGCACACTTTTTCCGCTGCTAACTTTTCCATTAGGGCTGCTGCCTATTCCTCTCATACCATCCAGTCATTGCTTAAGGACTTCAATCCTTGTCTGAATTGTTGGACCAGGGCGAGGACATTTCACCTACTCTCGCTTTGATGGAGCAGCAGACAGTCTGCTTTCCGGTATATCCTTTGACACTGTGGGAGCTGCTGCTTCTACTGCTGGGTCTTCTGTGGCTGCTCACTGCCAGTTGTGGCTCTGTTCCTGGAAGGCTGATTGTGCGCAGAAGGGTTTGCTCATGAAAATCCCCCTTTCAGGGGTGAAATTGTTTGGGGCACCATTGAAGGAAATGGTAAAAAAATCGGCGGAATATCGGAAGCTCCTGGCTCCGGAGAGGGCTGGGCGGTCCCGATTTTTTTGGGTTTGCAGAGCTTTTGGTCCGGCTCGTCAGGGAAGGGTTCATCACCCCTTTCGTGGAAGGGGGCGTGGCCGGGGTGCTCCTTCTTTTGCCTAGTCCCGGTTCTCCGAAAAGCCCTCTACTTCTTCTGCCCCCCCCCCTCCCCAAGTCATGACTGGATTGCTCCGGGAGTCGGTCCTATGGGGGGAAGGCTGTCTCATTTTCTGGATGCATGGAGACATACTGTGTTAGATCAATGGGTTCTTCAAGTGGTGTCGGAAACGTTTTTCCATTTGATTTGTCCAGACTCCCCCAGATTGTTTTCGGGTCACTCCTTGCCCTCGAGACTCTTGAAAGAAGTTATCCCTCTTGGAAGGTGTCCGTTGTCTGGTGGCGAATGACGGGGTGATTCCGGTTCCGATGGAACAGTGGGGTATGGGGGTGTACTCGATTTTGTTCCTGGTGGAAAAGCACACCGGGGATCTCAGACCTGTTTTAGATCTGAAATGGTTGAACTGGTTCATTCCTCCTGTGAGGTTCAAGATGGTGTCCTTGCAGGTGATCCTCCCTCTGATCTGTCAGGGGGATTTCCTGGCCTCCATCGACCTACAAGATGCTTATCTGCATGTTCTGGTTCGTCCAAGGTCTCAACGGTTTCTCAGATTCTGTGTTCTGGATCAACATTTTCAATTCCAAGTATTGCCCTTCGGCCTGTGTTCTTCTCCATGGGTCTTTACTAAGGTTCTGGCTCCTCTGATGGGTCATTTGCATGGGAGGGGTATTCAGATATTTCCATACCCGGATGATTTGTTGATTTCTGCTTCTTCTCTTTCTAAGGCAGTGATACATGTCCGGGAGGTTTGCCTGGTCCTGGAGAGTCACGGCTTTCTTGTGAATCTGAAGAAGTCCTGCCTGTCTTCTTCTCAGGATCTGACGTACATTGGAGCTCACTTCAAGACTCTGTTGGGGTAGGTGTTCCTGCCTCCTGCACGGAAATTGACTCTGGTGTCTGCAATTCGAACCCTGTTGTCAGAGTCGTTTCCGCCTGTGACAATGTGGCTGAGGGTCCAGGGTCTTCTGTCTGCCACCTTGTTGGTGGTTCCGTGGGCTCGTCTTCACTTGTATCCCATTGTGAACCACATTTTGTCTCATTGGCACCCATGTGGTCAGGATTTCAGTCAGAGGGTTCCTGTGTCGGCCCAGGTGAGGGAGGATCTGGGTTGGTGGTTGGATGACGTTCCTCTGTCCCAGGGTTGCCCCTTTCTGATTTTTCCTTCTCGGGTGGTGACGACGGATGCCAGTGGTTTGGGATGGGGGGATACTCTGGGTGATGCCTCATTGCAGGGAGTCTGGTCTCAAGTTCAGATGTCCTGTTCGTCTAATTACCGAGAGCTGAAGGCTGTTCAGTTGGGTCTGTTGGCTTTGTCTGCCCTGATAGTGGGTCACCATGTTCAGGTCCGGATGGACAACCAGGTGGTCGTGTCTTACATCAATCACGAGAGGGGTTGCAGAGTTTGTTCCCTCACTTACCTCAGTCGCCAGATTTGTTCTTGGGCGGAATCCAATCTGGGGTCCCTGTCGGCAGTTTATCTCCCGGGTCGGGAGAATGTGGTGGCGGATTGTCTCAGCACGGTCTTTCCTTCCATGGGGTCTTTGTCTCTGACCAGGTTGATGTTCTGGACGTTGCAGGAGAAGTTTGGGTGTCCGGTGATAGACTTGTCTGGTTCCTCTTCCGGCGTTCGGATCCATGAGTCTGCAGGCTTGGCTCTTGAGAGGGAATCCCTGATCCATGGTGGTTGTTCTGTGGAGGTTGCGGGTCTTATTCAAAGGTCCAGGCGTCCCTCGACTTTAAAGTCATACGCTAAACATTGGGACAACTTTGCTGCTTGGTGTCTTCGCCATGGTTGGTCTGTTGACTCTTTGGATCCTGCTCGCTTGCTGAATTTTTTTAAGGAGGGTTTTGATTTGGACTTGGCCCTTTCTACCCTCCATGCACAGTGGGCTGCCATTCGGGCTTTTCATGGGCTTCCTTTTGTGTCTGTAGAGCCCTTGGTGGCTCGTCTTTTTCGTTCTCTTGCCCTTTAGCGTCCTCGTCCGATGCTTTCTCCTCCCCCGTGGGACCTTCCATTGGTGTTGAAGGCATTGCAGTTGGTTCCTTTTGAGCCCCTGGGGTCGGTGGAGTTGAAATTTTTGACTCTCAAGGTGGTATTCCCGGTAGCCATTGCTTCTGCCAGGCGTGTTGGGGAGTTGGATGCATTCCTTCGATCTGCTCCTTTTTTACGGATTCTGGATGATAGGGTGGTTTTACGTGCTCATCCTACTTTTGTCCCTAAGGTGGCGTCATTCTTTCATCGTTCTGCTGAGGTTGTCCTCCCTGTGTTCTTTCCTGTTTCTTCGTCCCCGGAGGAATCTTTGTTACATCTTCTGGATATTGGGCACGCGTTGGTCATTTATTTGGCTCGCACCTCTTCTTTTTGTAAGGTGGACAACTTATTTGTGAAT
This sequence comes from Lissotriton helveticus, assembly GCF_964261635.1. NCBI lineage: Eukaryota > Metazoa > Chordata > Amphibia > Caudata > Salamandridae > Lissotriton > Lissotriton helveticus. Next base: position 705,194,835 of record NC_136068.1, on the reverse strand, counting down.
TTGATCTGGCTAGACAGGGGCACAGGCCGTCTCTTTCCACTCTGTCGGTGGATTAAGGAGACTATTCTTTTGGCGTATGATACTCTCACTGTGGTTCCCTCTCATCTGGTTCAGGGGCGTTCTACTAGATCTGTTGCTGTTTCTTGGGCCGCCTTTACAGGTGTTTCCATGGAGGATATCTGCAGGGTGGCCAATTGGTCTTCACCTCATACCTTCATGGCTCATTACCGGCTTGAGGTTGGGGGTGGGGCTTGCTTCTTCAGTTCTCAGTTCTGTGACTTCCTGAGATGTTTCTCTTTCCATTGTTGTCATTAGTATGTATTTTGCTGATGCATTACTTGTGTGGGTTGTGTTCCTTACATGAAGCTGTTCTTGCTTTGGTATCGTCTCACTGTTAATTACTGTGGCGAGGAAGACAGATGAGGAGGTAATGCCCCGGTTGCTTACCGGTAATCTTCATTACTCCGAGTCCTAGTCTTCCTCGCCACAGTATAGTTTCCCTTCCCTCCCGGCCCCCTTGGTGGCTTCATGTCTACGGCTTTGTTTTTCAGGTCGTGTTGGGACTTTTGTGTTTTTTTATCTGATTGGTGGTTGCCACTGGGGGCCATAGTGGGGGGTTGGGAGACTAGTATGTAGCTTTTTAATTGGAGTTTCTGTAGGATCAGAATGCTCACTGTTAATTACTGTGGCGAGGAAGACTAGGACTCGGAGTAATGAAGATTACCGGTAAGTAACCGGGGCATCCACTGAGATGGAGTTACTTCTTATACTTTTTCAGTCTTTTTAAAAATTTTACAAAGTAACGTTTTTTTTCAAGTGTCTTATATTTCCATATTCCCATATAGTTCATTTAATCTATATGACAATAAAACATGCTAATATTCAAGGAAAAATGCCCACAAGATTTTGTTAAAAGGGGTTATTTCATATTAACACGTGAACTGTGTTTGTGGAAGCTATTAATGATTCTCTAACCAAATAAGCCCAGAAAAAACGGCAGTTCATGAAACAGATGTTGGCTACACTTGTTGGTTCATTGGCTGCACCTTTATGGCATTGTAGCATTTGGATTAAGTGAACTATAACAAAATATGGAAATATGAAACACTTGAAAAAAAGCTTTTTTGTGAAATTGAAATAAACACTGAAGAAGATCGAGAAGTAATTCGATCTGAGTGGATAACGTTTTTTACTGTGATTGATAACTGTTTATGAGTTTGCCAATCTTATGTGTTTATTTATTGAATGACTAGCATCAGAGAATATTGATATTCCTTTGGGCGCTAGTGCTGGGTGTGTTTCTCTAAAACCCGTACTTTCTAGATGCTCTTGAATTAGTTAAAGTTTTCTCTATTTCAGCAACAAACAGATTAACAATGTCCAAAATCGGAGCTAGGAAGCAACTATGATTTAGCCCTCTGTTTATACATATTTTATAGGCCAATGTTTGGCTCACAGTATCACTTGAATCTAATTATTAATGTAGAGTGAGATAATTGCTTTCAACATTGTATTGGATGCCTCACTTATTCAACTGAGATCACAATAATCTTCTACTAATGCAGTGACAGATTTGTTTAAAGTCATGATGCATGCATAGCGGGATACACACTTTCGGACTCTTTTGTGAACAAGTTGTTCTACTGCTACAATGTTGTAGGTTGTTCCACTTTTTTCTCTGATCCCTGCTTGGAATCATTAGATCAAGTTAAGTTTGGTCACCCATTCACAAAGGTTAGAAAGAATCAGTGAATCATAAAATGTGATGTCCACATAAAGAAGAGGTATAGGTTTCATGGGTTTATAGTTGAATGGGTCTTTCATATTTCATTTTTTTGGGAAATGGGTACATAGAGAAGGCTTGAACCGTTCCTAGTGACTCCAGTCAGTTTGAGTCACTGACAGGATATGTCCTAAAACGCAACAAGGAAACATCAAGATTGTGCCTTTCAAATTCAACCATTTTTGCTATATGGATAGCTATGGTATTTGAGTCCACACTAATCTGGCACCTAGTGAAACTAACTACCTCAGATATTTCTAAACTTAGACACCCAGAGGAGTCCAAGGTGGTATGATTTTGGTTAGTCTTACTATGTTTTCTTATCCAAAATACCCTGCAAACTTTGAACTTTGGTTAAAACCCTAGATTTTTGTAATTTGTCTGTGAGGAAAAGTTCTCGAATCTCCATGGATCCACAAATCCCTACAACCCTGTGTTCCCACTCCTCTCCAAATAACAACAATATAAAAGGAAATGTGACCATACTAACTTTTGCCCATGAGATGCGGGAGTTACCACCCTCTACTATTTGCGGGTTCTTTACGTGGACCATTTTGTGGGTTTGAATCACAAAGACTTCACCTATATAAGGACAATTGTTTGAGAACTTTGATTTGGGATTTTAGAAATTTGTGATTGGTTACTATATGGTGATCAACTCACTTTCAATTTTTGGGTAATTCTCCAAGGAACATTTTGCATATATATAGACTTTTCAATCAGTGCACAGTTTAGCGCTCTTGATTTTTTGGATGGTGGATTATCAGTACATATCATGCCATGCTCGAATGATATACCTTAAATAAGCCCTGAGGAAGTCTTATTGGATGAAACGTGTTGGCTACAGCTAAATCAAAGAGAAAACAGAAATGTTTTTGAAAAAATCATGAATAAAGAGTCTCTTTTTATCAAGAAAAAGATTCTGGGAGTCTGTGCATTTTGCTGGCCAATTATGAATGCATACAGCTTTTATTAACTAAATGTTTTTATTGAGTATGGGTCTGAGTCACATTTCCTTTTACGATGATATTATTATTCTCCTGGGTTTGAAGGCTAATATGGGCGGTCCTCAAGACTCGAGCACTACAATATTTTGAGTAATAAGTAACCTGCATATGTGTTGTGTGTGGTATCCTTGTGCCTCAGCCTCTTCTTTGTAAATCGCAAATAACAACAATACACCACTTGTGTCGCTGGGCCTATCACCTGTGTCAGAACCGTTTTGAGAGGGCCATAGAAGATGCAGGGGCTATGGAGCCCAACCATGTTGGTTGAGGCCTTTTGCTCCTGGTGGCCCGGGGCCCAACCTTTAATGGATCCCACTCGATTAGGGCCAATTACCCCTTCTGCACTTGACTGTAAGTGGTAGCTGTGGCTCTCTCAGTGAGGGGGGATATAGACATAGGTCAATGAACAAGACACATAACTCAAACTGCAATCAATAGGAAAAATAAATCAATGTCCAGGCAATTACTTGCTTTAATAAAAAAAAGTTGTCTTGTATTTCTAACTCTACACAGGCAATGAACTGTGACATTCAAATGCAACAACACAATTCTTTTGAGATCAGGGCTCTAGTAGTTTCAGGTGAATCCCTGCCCCATCCTCCTTCATGTAACATGCTTAGAGTAATTCCTCATTCAATGGTGACTGCATAAGGGAATGCAAACTATTAGGCCATACTCAAGAGTTGTTCCTTCTGAACTTTTATAACTTTGTCAAAAGTGCCTTTGAAGCCACAGCACTCTCTCTGGAATGGCACACTGAAGATCTCGCACATGCCAGAGCAGTTCCTTGCATGCAAGGAAGCAATACATTGACTTTAGTCAACAGGGATAGGCAATCAATTTTTCAGCTCCTGACTGAAGCCAGCGAGGATGCAAAGTAATCCACGGCATCTCTAGCAGTCCTCTGCTGTAAATCAGGGGCAGTTCCCTTGCAGAGCACGTCCAACCTGCAAGTTGCAGCCTCACCTTCGAGCAGAATCCTCATACATCACACAGGGAGTTCTCATGTTAGGGATCCACACTGACCCTTGCTCCCTCCAATGCTATGTTATGTTATGGCGATTTTATATAGCGCTCAGCTGCCCCAGCGAAGGGGCGTCCCGGCACTTGAAGCAGAAAGGAGATACAGCTATGGAGGCCAGTAAGACAGATATCAAAAGAGGAGGAGTTATTTTCTGGTAGGGAAAAGATGAGTCTTAACTGCCTTCCTGAAAGACAGTAGGATGTGGATCGGAAGTGAATTCCACAATTTTGCTGCTAGGTAGCGGAAGGAACAACCCCCCGCTCAGCAGCGTTTAATACGGGGCACCATGACCAAGTGCTGTCCCATGGAGCGCAAAAGGCGGGTCGGAGCATATGGAATTAGCAAGTTGTCAAGAATTCTAGGAGTGGCTAACTTCAGAATTTTAAGGGACAGACACAGCATCTTGAATTGAATCCTTTGTGCCACCGGGAGCCAATGAAGCCTCCGGATGGTTTCGGTGGCAGAGCAGAACCTAGGAACGCCGATTAAGGCCCTTGCAGCTGTGTTCTGGATACGCTGCATTCGGATAATTTCGGCTTGATTAGCCCCCAAATGTAGGGAGCTAGCGTAATCCAGACGAGAAAGAATGGTGGACTGAATTATCAGCTGCCTGGTGGATGCATCAAAAATGTTTAAGATCGGTTTAATGCCACGCAGAATGCCGAAGCACGTGGCCGCAACTTTTTTGGTATGGCCACAGAAACTGAGGGAAGGGTCTATCCATACCGCCAAGTTCCTAACCTCGTATTTTGGTGTAGGTGTTTTACCTAAGATGGTGGGCCACCAATGATCACTCCAAGCCTCAGTGTTTTTGCCAACTAGCAGGACCTCAGTTTTATTAGCGTTCAGCTGTAGGCAGTTTGATGTCATCCGATCTGCCACCGCAGCCAGACCATTTTTGAACTTGGAGGCATTCTGGCTGGAGCTATCCGAAAGAGCCACCACTAGCTGCGTGTCGTCAGCGTATGAGACCATGGTGAGGTCCCATTGCTTGCTGACCGCAGCTAGTGGCTGGACATAAAGATTGAATAGTGTGGGGCTCAGAGCCGAGCCCTGGGGAACGCCCTGCTCGATCGGATAGGCTCGGGATTGAAAGGGGGGGTGGAGACACAGAAGGATCTACCTGTCAGGAATGATCTGAACCATTCGAGAGCCAGGTCAGTGATCCCAATCTCTTCCAGGTGGTGAAGCAAGACCTCATGTGAGACCGTATCAAAGGCAGCACTGAGATCTAGCAAGATCAGTGCCGCCGTTTGACCGGAGTCAAGCATGGACCGGAGATGTTCTGTCATTGAAAGGAGGGCAGTCTCCGTGCTATGGCCAGCACGGAAGCCATGTTGGGAACCATCTAGAATGTTATTAGACTGTAAAAAGTTGGTGAGTATGCTGTTAGCATGCGCTTCGGCTGCCTTAGCCACCCAGGGGAGAAGAGAGATTGGTTGATAGCTTTCAGGCTTGGTCGGGTCCAGAGTGGATTTTTTGAGGATAGGGGTGACCCAAGCCTGTTTCCACTTAGTTGATACAGTGGCCGAAGCAAAGGAGGCATTGATTAACTGCCGCAAAGGTGTCAGACAGAGCGAGGAAGTTTCTCTGATCAGTGCGGGTTTAAGCGGATCGGCAGGGGAGCTGGATTTAATTTTAACACATAGTTTACACAGTTCTTTGGCGGAGAACTCTGGGAGAATGTTGAGGCAAGAGCTCGGCCTGGGTCTAGGGGGGGTGTACTCCTGAGCTGAAGTTACGACCGGGAAGGATCGGTAAATAGCCCGTACTTTTTCCAAAAAGAAGGAGGCTAGTTCTTCACAGTGAAATTCTGAAGAAATAGCATGTGCTACGACGTTCTTAGTGCTAAGATCTTTAAGGACTTTAAAGATGAATTTAGCAGGGTTCAAACTAAGTCTAATCTCATTAGCGTAATAGGCTGCTCGCGTCTTACAAATGGCCTTATGATAGATTTTTTGTTCTGCCAGGTACAATGCTTTTTTCCCTGGGTCATAATCTTTTCTCCAGTCTCTCTCCATTTTTTTGCATGTTTTATTCAGTGATGTCAGTGTGTCATTGTACCAGGGACTTGGTTCCTGGGAGCGGCATTTGCTCCAGGCTGCTGGGATCAGGGAGTCTAGGGCCCGGGTAATCCAGGCACAAAATGCATCATACCCTATCTCTACGTCATCAATGGGGTCTAGGGGATTTTCTCTAAGGAGACGGTGAAAGTCCTCAAGTTTGAGCTTCCTCCAAGGACGCTTAAAAACATTTCGTTCTATGTTTTTATGAAGTTGTTCTGATACGGGAAGGGACAGTTCGACCATAAGATGGTCAGACCATGCCACCGGAGAATATCCTCTTCCTTACATGGCACACAGGTCTTGCCAAGTAGGTAGGCATTGGTGCTCTAGGCTGCAGGGCAGGTGGTCTTCGTTTGCTTGGGTGATGTCTCAGTAGAACCCCTAGAACGCTACATGGAAACATCAAGATTTTGCCTTTCAAATTCAGCTATTCTAATGATGTGGGTAGCTGTAGTGTTTGGTCACAGGCTCGGCTGGTAACTAAGGAAACCTACTAGCCCCAGTTATGTCAGAAAACTAAACACTCAGGGAGGTCTAGGATGGTGTAACATTTGTGATTTCTACTACATTCTCTTATTAAGAACGTCCTACAAACATCAAACTTTGGATGCATTCAACGATTTCCCTCACATTTCTGTGGGGTAAAGTTCAGAATCCGCATGCATTCACAACATTTGAACTAGCCAATGTGTTCCCACACTTCTCTCAATAACAATGATACCCTATTTGTATGGATGGGCCTTTCACCCACTCCAGGAAAGGCCCCAGAACACAAGGAAACAAGAAGACTTTTCATATTGACACATTCTGGCAATGTGGCTAGTTATATTATTTATGCCCAGGTTCTGCTGTCAAACAGGAACACCTACCAATCACTGACATTTCTGAAAACTATACACAGAGGAGACTAGAGAGTGGTTTGCCTTACATGGACCTACTGCATTTTCCTGACAAGAATGCTCTGCAAACTTTAAAGCTTGGCTAAAATCACAGGTTTTCCTCATATTATTACTTTCAAGGAAATTTCTAGAATCCGTAGGGGTCTACAAAATTCCTATCAGCTAACATTCACACACTTCTAACAACAGTATCTCACTTGTGTGGGTGTAACCTATCACTCATGACAGGAACTGGTCAAAGCTTGGACAGTGTAAAACACTGTGATGTCCCATGGTTACAATTGTGGTCTGTTCAATGACGTGTTATGTCCACCCACACATCAGAGGCACATTTCAAATGGTAGAACTGTTGGAATGGCGAGTGGTAATCCTTTGGCCAGTAACTGGAAGTACCCGAATTGTCTATCAAATAAATATGGGGGAAAATAGCCTTTGTAACCACACCTAATGTTCTCAGGGCTTTCTTGGTAAGCACACGTGATGAATCTATGCAAGCCACACCACCATGGATTTCTCTGGGTCTCTAAGTTTCAGAAATGTCCAGGTTTGGTACAGAATCCTGGGTGCTAGCTGACCCAAATCCAGAAAAATGCAACCATTAACCATGGGATGTGAGAAGAAATGTGATTTCTTTGGGTGTAATTTTGACAAATGGTTTGAAGGAAAAGGGGAAACCCCCAATTCTGCCTCCTCATGGGGGAAGAAATACAGTATGGTACCAGGGGTGGGGCTCAATGTAGTAATAAAGCAGGAGGACAACTACGTGAAAGTAAGTTTATTACTACAATTGAGCTACACGGTTTTAGAGGACACTCACACAGGAGCTCCTCCACTCGAAGCCTAATTGTCAACAATCAAATAATAACATTCCAAACCACTCTTTATATTATAAGGCTTTCATATGGAACATTCAACAGTAAAGTTCCATGAAAACCTCACAGATAGAATACTACATGTCTTCCCGTATTCAACAACAACAACAAATATAAGAGTACTCCTTCTCACATAAACACACACAACCCACAAACAAGCAAATGGAAAAAAAAGTTTAAAAAAAGCTAACAACATTCTAACCCCCCCTTTACATTATTAGGTTGTCATATGGAACATTCAACATTAAAGGTCTAGGTATGAAACCTGCTAGGAGTGATTATGATTTGTGCACATTTTCCTCTAAACTTACTCCATGATGTTCATGAGTTACTAAGAAATCCCTTGGGTTGCTGACTGTTACCCCCAGGATTCACTTTGAATAAAAGATTACGATGAACATCTTCACACAGATTTCACACTTTTACAACTTTTGCTAGATTCCTCCAATGTCCACCATCAACTTGAACAGCATTATCATTGATCTTTTCCACTCTAATAGGTTCAATAAACTTGCTCTCACCCTTTTGAACATGGATAGAAAACTTAATGCGCAACATCACCAATCTGAAGTGTGACCAATTTGACTGCAGAAAGAATAACCCAAGAACTGAAAATTGAAATACAAAAAATAGAAGTTTAATTAAAAACCTATCAGACACCTACAGCTTTGAAGAAAAGACTAGAGGAATTGAATCAGCAAATGACTGATTTTGAAATGACCTTGAAACAAAGCAAGTTCAATAAATTAAAGAAGGACAAAGATCACTTTTCACCGGAGGGGGCCTACCCATACACAAGACCAGATTATGTGGCAAGGAATAACAACAGTGATATAGACAGTGATAGTTCGAACAGTGGCTCATCCGGCTCAAACTCAAGTGGCAACCAAAGGTTTAGACAACCCAGGGGCGGTTGGAGATAATAGAGGCAACAGTTTCCAAGACAACGAGGGTGGAGGGGCTGTCAGCCCCCACCCCAATACCAGCAGTACATGGGACCCCCACCTTTCACGCACTTCCAATATGGCCCATCGGCAGCCGGACCAGGGTACCCCCAATGGAACCCTGAGTGTGAGGGTGGTTTCTATGGTCCTCAGCCTTTTTTAGGGACCCGCCCTGGAACACAGGCGAGGAATAGGAAAGGCAACAACGTCACCTGGCAGGACCCAGAATAGGAAGACCCCAGGAGGTACACGATGAGCATGACAGGGGCAACAACCAATCAGCCCTCAACGTCAACCAACAAGAGAGGGACTTGGGGCCAGATATAGCTCGCCAAATACCGGTCGGTAACGGACGATTTCGGCCGTTACCGACCGGTATTAGAGATTTGTAATGTAGGGGGCCATTGATTTACAGAATCGGTAAATTTACTGATTCGGTAAATATACAGAGTCAGTAAAATACCGAATCGGTAAATTTACCGATTTTGTAAATCAATATGTAGGTGGCACTGTAATCAGTGCCACAGGCCCCTGCCGAATCGTTATTAACGAATTCCTGTGTACATGCACATCTGTGCATGTACACCTGTGCCATGTGGCACACAGACATGCCCTAAGGGCATGTCTGTGTGTCACATGGCACACAGGCCAGAAACAGGGGTGCAACAGGGTGTCAAAGTGACACCCTGTCCCCCTTGGCAATTCGGTATTTTTACAGATTCGGTAATTACCGAATCGGTATTTGCCATTGAATCCTATGGGCTTCAAGGCCCATAGGAATCAATGACAAATACCGATTCGGTAATTACAGAATCGGTAAATGCCGAATCCTACCGATTCGGTATTTGTTACCGAATAATTACCTACATTAGATTTATCGATTCATGAATACTGAATCGGTAAAATTCTGTATTTATGAATCGGTAAATCTAATTTACCTACATCGGGCCCTTAGTGGTAAATCTAACCCCTGACCCGCTGACGGACATTCAGAAGGAGGTATTGAACAAAGGTCTTGGCTTTGTGCCTACCAACAGACCGGATATGTTCAAACTCCACACTGAGGTCCAAGATTTCATTAGGAAATTGAAATTGCAGGTCTTTTTCCAGGGAAAAGAGACATTGAATGTCCCCACCGACACGGGTTTAAGACCCAAATCGACATTCACTCCTCCTGACCAGGTTTTACCGATAGAAGTTTTGACTTTTGAGAAAGCTATCATGAGCGAATTGAGCAAAATGGATCCGACACATAAGAGCACCTTCCACAATACAAGTACCAAGGAACAAATAGCAATCAGGGAATTGGCGAACAACGAAAACATTGTAGTAAAACCAGCAGATAAAGGGGGTGCGATAGTGCTTCAGACAGCCACTGCCTATGATGCTGAGTGTATGAGACTTCTTGCAGATAGACGGAATTATACCATCTTACCAGATGATCCGACGGAGTCTCTACGCGCCAAAATAGGTGCAATGATTGAAGAAGGGTTAGCACATGATTGGCTCAGTAAAAGAGAAGCCTATTTCTTGGTACAAAACACACCACGAATTCCCTACTTCTATTGCATCCCCAAGATCCACAAAAACCTTGATAAACCACCCGGGAGACCAATCGTCTCGGGGATTGGCTCAATTCTAGAGCCTTTACCAAATATGCAGATGCCTTCCTTCGACCTTCGGTACAGGCCACAGACACCTATTTGAAGGACACAAAATCAGTCCTCCAGTTACTACAAAATCTACCCTTCGATCCCTCAACACAACTACTGCTCAGTCTAGATGTTGAGAGTCTTTATATGAGCCTGCCCGACGATGAGACACTCTCCATTATCGAAAAGATACTCTTTACCACTCCATGACGTTATCAGACACCCAGGGGTTTGGTTCTGGAATGTATCTCCATAGCACTTCAGAAAAACTTTTTTCAGTACAAATCCACCATATACTTACAAAGCCATGGGACCAGCATGGGAAGTACATTTGCCCCAAGTCTAGCTGGTCTTTACGTTCACCATTTGGAAGCTAACAGGATATTGAATGAACATAACCCTTTCAGACAGAACATCAGTATCTGGAAGAGGTACATATAGACGACATGCTGGTCGTCTGGACAGGGGACCTACAATCAGTATTGGACTTTGTAAACTGGCTGAACACTCAGAATCCTTTTCTGAAATTTACCAGCTCAGTGTCTAATAAGACACTAGTATTCCTGGATCTCAACATTTATTCAGAGGGGGGTATGTTAAAAACAACCACACATTTTAAACCGACAGCGAGAAACTGCTTACTCAGGTTCGACAGCTTCCACCGAGACACCTAAGGGAGAATCTGCCCTACGGCCAATTTTTGCGCTTACGATGCAACTGTAGGAAGTGTCGGAATACAAAACACAGGCACATCATTTAAAGCAGAAACTGAAACAGCGACAATACCCTGACAGGATAATTAACTCAGCCATGAAGAGGGCTAGGAACAATAACAGGGATTCCCTACTGGAGTACAAGACAGGACAAGACCCAGAGAAAAATCGACCCACATGTGTCACTACATATAACACAATTTCAAATGAGGTCTCAAAAGTGGTGAACAAACATTGGGGCATTTTGACATGTGGCAACCTGAACCTTGAAAAACCCATGTTTGCACACAGACGTGGTAGGAATTTGAAGGATATACTGGTCCACACACGTCCACGAAAAACCTCCGGACACACAGCACCAACCAGTGGGGTCCAAGGCCATTTTCCCTGTGGGAATTGCAGTAGTTGCCACCTGACCCAGAAAAGTAAGACATTGACATTCAGCAATGGCACCACTTGTGAGCAGAGGAAAATGACCAACTGCAACAGTAAAAACATTGTCTACCTAATTACCTGCCCCTGCGGTTTAGAGTACGTGGGCATGACAACAAGGTCAATAAAAACCCGTATCACTGAGCATAAGAGTAATGTGCGTTGCAAAAAAACAACAACCAAGATAGCTACCCATTATCTAAATACCCTACACTGTGTCAATGACCTCCGCTGGACAGTGATTGAGCAGTTGCATTCAGACGCTGACCTATTCCAGAAGGAACAGCGCTGGGTGTTCCGGTTGGGAACACATCTTACAGGACTGAATGATGAAATACCATGAGGACAAGTGACTACCTGACCCATATGACATGACAAGGAACTGATACCATCCAATATTCCCTGATTTATCCTGTAGGGTGCCTTTTCCTGCACTGCGTACATCCTAGAAATAAGGTGTTAGGCCCATCAGTAATCACACATGAAAGGAAAGGCACATATAAAAGGATCCGCCCAGCATTCAAACCTTGAGGTAGCTTCCTGCAGCGAACTCATATTGGTTCATTATTGAGGCCATTTTCGAGGACATGCCTTGGAACTACCACTACCTGGAATCAGTGATCTACAGAATGTCAACCACAAGAAACACCAGGCTATAATCAATAGGCTTCATAACATATGGAAAAGGATTACCAAATTGCCACATACAAATGAATAATCTCTTTAATCAATGACACTGAGGCTTGAATTAACTGGCGTTTAGACAATAACCAACGAATTTGCTCATTTCGGAAAACAGTGTGCACGCATGCGCGGCAGCCTACAACGTACTGGCTCATCTTGACACATGCGCAATAGCCTATAATCAAGTGGCTCGTTGCTGACACAAGCGCACTCGCTCCATAGCACGGCGTTATTCAGATACATGCGCATAAGAGGGCTCGCTTACACGCATGCACCCTCGGATATATTTTTTACGAGGATACGTCTAGCTCTCCACCCGTGACTCCGGAATACCCAAGTTTGGGCAAACCACCATTTCCGGAGCCTTTTCCCTAATTGGCAATTACTCACGAGTCACCAATTAAGAACTAGCATAAATACCGAGGGCAACACATAGGCTCACCATTCCAGCGGAGCCTGCAGTTGGGGAAACAAGGAGGAGAACACCGATTGAGTTCGTGAGTATATAACAGAATGGAGTATCTTCAACCTGAAGTAAGTAAACCATGATGTTTACAGTAGCCATCTCCTTTCAGATTGCGGATTGGCAATTATTACCCCAGACGTTCAGAAGGCTCATGATGCTAGGAACCTAATTAAGACAAGTATGATTCCTTGCCTCAAAACACCTTCCTTCCCTCCTCCATTAATCACACCACGGCCACATTAGAGTGTGTGTTTTCTGTTACATGTTGTGTTGTCTGGTATTTGTCTCCTCTTTTACAGGGTAAAATCTTCATTGATTATTTTAATCCCTAATACATTTTTCCTAGGTGATTGCACCTGTTAAAAGTGTTTCCTCGAGGTTTACCATTGTTTTCTCCTCCCATTCTTTTCCCAGCTAATGCAAATGGCATTTTTCCTGAGATATACCGCTGTAGGTACATTGTAGCCTATACTGCAGACACATATTATTTGCACTTTTGTAAATACATACCACTGTTTTTACATAGAGATACGCGAGTAAGGTGGGGAAGTTGTGCACCCCGTCCTGAAGAAGGAGCTCAGCCTCCGAAACATGTCGACGCACACATGAGGTTCTGTCCATAATTACGACAAAAATACCTCGCACTTCACTTCTTTTAATAGTACCAGCCCGGGGACCGAATGAAAGTTTTTTTCAAGAGTCCCACGAGCCAGGCACTTTTTAATCTCACTCATCCCACCTCTCACTCACTGCACTGTAAAAATACCCTCACATGCACCATACATAGTCTACCACTATAAGTGCTCCCTCGTGGTCGTAGGTCGTAGCACGCCGCATCCCGTAGAGGGGTGCGAAGACCCCAATGATAAAGCATGACACCAAGGGTCCTTTTGGTGTGTGAGGGGTATTTTAAAAAACACTAAGTTCTCCACACCACTGTGTGAACACTTCTCTATTGAGTGGATTCTTGTTGTTTATGTGTTCTGTAAAACCATAACATGCTGCGCACAGCTTTCACTACATCCTACATCCTGGTTAACCTTTGGCACACTGTATGCACTCCCCCACCACACGGTCCATTTTCTCGACATGACCATTAGTTTGTGGGTGGTACAAGGAGCTACTAAGATGTCTGACACTACAAGATTTATTAAAAGTTTACAGTTTGTTACTAGTAAATCGTGCTCCATTATCAGAAAACAGGAACTTAGCAAATCCCTCCCTCATAAAGATTTCCCTAAGAAACTCCACAATGACACTTGCACTTGGATTTCCAACCATCTTAAGCTCAGCCTATTTAGACCCATAACCCACAAGAACAAAAAAGTGCTTAGTGCCCCCCCCCATTAGAGAATCATAAGGTTCTTAAATAAACATCAATCTTGATCGAAGGTCCTGAGGAACACTCAATAGGTCTGAAAGGCAGTGTTGTCACCTTGAGAGTTTTATCAGCCACCTTGCACACAGAACAGTTTTCAACCTCTTCATCAATTTCAGTGTCCATTCTTGGCCACCAAAAAAGATTCATGAATGCGATGTTTTTGTGAGAGATGACGCTGTATGTCCCTCATGGGATTTCCTGATAATACTAGTTCCCAAAGCATGGGGAGAAACCAACTTGTCTAATCGTAAAACCAAACAATCATCAACAGAAATCTCATTTCCCACCGTACAATATGGTTGTAAGAAAGGTGAAATAATTTTCTCTCTGGACCATCCTCCTTTAACAAGTTCAATCACTTGTTGTAAAATCATCTGATCCCCTATTATAGCTGCTATCCGATTTTCTTTGTAACAGACTTCCAATTCTTTTATTTCAACAGAAGCCACTAAACAATCCTCAAAGTCTTTGTCAATTTAATCTGATAACTTCACATCACTGTATTCATCACTTTTGTAAGGGAAACAAGAAAGAAAATCAGCTCTGCAATTCATACCACCTGGAATGTGAACAACATCAAATTGGCATTGCAAAAGCTTTGTGGAGAGTTTAAAAATTCTGGGAATACGACATTTGCTCACACCACTTCTCAGAATACTAATCAACGGCTTGTGATCAGTTTGTAGCATAACCGCTTTTCCCACACATATGGTAGGAACTTCTGATTTGCCAACCAACAAACCAGGAGCTCTCTTTCAATATCTAAGTATTGCAATTCCGCTTCCATTTACACTCTGGATACAAAAGCTATAGTGGAATACATTTCCCATCTTTCTGTGTAAGCGTAGCCCCCAACCCAACCTGTCTGGCATCAACTGTGATATAACATGGTAAGCACGGGTCAAAAGGCTTGAGGGCTTTAACTGATAGCAAGATCTGGGATGAATCAAGAGTAGAATTCACACAAGCCCAGAAAAGCCTGGACTCCCGTTTTGTCAGTATGGGGCAGAGCACCAACAATTAATTTGATTAACCCAGATCTGGGTTTAAAACCATCTCTAGAGACTAAGGGCTTGATTACGATGTCGGGCGGACGCACAGTCTCTGTCCTGGAACCAACCGACCTCCGATCGGTGTTTCCAACCGGCTCATTACAATGCGACCGAACACTGTCACATACTCCAATTTCTGAATGGGATCTTGTGTTAAAGACGTAAACCAGCCATAACATAAGCTCCCATTGAGAAATGGGAGGTGTTGTTCATTCCTGCACCACATGGCAGGCACCTCAACCCCCAACTAGAGGCCGCATGCACAAGGGGGCCCTGGTGGGGGCCCCCAAACACGCTTTCTGGCATGGTTTCTATGTCGGACAGGCCGGCATGGAAACCATGCATTGTAATCCCAAGGGTGGAAAAGCCCTCCCTTTGGAATTACAAACCGGCATCAACTGGCCGACTAGTTCAAGGAGCCCATCGTAAGCAAGTTGAAATGACCAGCCGGTTTACTTTCAGACCACCAGCATTTTAATGCAGTGGTAGGAAAGTAAACTGAGCGACCGACAACGATGCTTCCAGGAAGGCTCCGACCATCAGTTGGAGCCTTTACAGGCCGCATCCTAATCGAACCCTATGTGTCCTTCAAAACATTTCCAACATCTCCTGGAGAATAGCATTGTGAGCACTAGCAGCTTCTGCATATATCAACACATCATCCTGGAACACAAGAACACTTTTCACATCTGTAAGCAAGTTGTACATTACTCTCTGAAAAACTGAGGCTGCAGAGGCCTGTCCAAATGAAATGCGACATTACTTAAAAGTGCATATAGCTGAAATGAACACAGTCAAGTGAGTCAGGATAAAATGTCATTTGATGGTATTCAGATGCCAGATCAAGTTTAGAAAAAACAGTAGCACCCTTTGTACTTTGTGAATAAATCCCAGATTTTTGGTAAGGGATCTGAATCCTCTCATTTCTCCTTATTTAAAGATCTACAGTCTACACACCCACATAGCTGTTCAAACCCTCTTGCTTGCCACCGCCAAGGGAGACAGCCATAGAGAGAATTCAGCTGGTTCAATGATGCCTCTTTCACACAAACTCATTAGTTCTTTTTTCAGATCTTCTTTTACATTAAATGGTACCCCTCTAAGTTTGTGTTTAATGGGAATCGCCCCTTACTTTATCTTGATCCTTTATTTAAAACATTGACGTTTGCGTAATTCATCACTAAAAATAGAGGGGAATTTCTTACTCCATTCTTGAGCCACATCATTACAATCAACCACTAGAGTTTTTACTTTGGCACCCGGCTTTAAAATAAAATAAAATACTTTGATGAAGCCATCCAAGGATATTAATACCCTTTACAGCCACGTACATTTTCTCACTAATCCTCCTCCTTTTAAATTACAAAATATCCCCAAAAATCCCAACAGCTCAATCCTACACCCTTCATATAAAACAGAGAACAGTCAGGAGGCATCAAAGGTATATTTCCCCATGTATCAGTAAATAGTCGGTGAGTGATCGTAGTGATTCTAGCACCAGAATCAACTAAAAGCTTCAAGTCTTTATCACCTGCCCAAGTATCAGCATTGGGATCTACACACACATTGAAAGATCGCCCACTTTGAGTTGATTATCTTGAAAAGTGTGATCATGCAGTTGGGAATTTGGATGTTCACTCACAACAGCAAGTACTACATCTCCTCCGATTTCAGTATCAGATTCAACGGTATTCAGTCAAAAAAATTAGTTGGAAATGTCCACTTAAACTAATATTGAGTTTTAGATATAGTGAAACAGAAATATCGACAGCAAGAATATTGTGGTCAAGAATATCGACATTAAGGTAAGAAATATATATATAGAGGATGTCATTAAGAAACGCAAGGCGTTCAAATTCCACCGTGATAGGCTAGATTACGAGCATGGCCACATTTTTACAATTTCGAAAAAGTATGACAACCTGAAAGCTCCCCAACAAAAAAACAATATCAGTACAAAGTCTCCAGGACAATCCACAAGCACTGTACAGGTGGAGGTCTCGTCAATATCTGAGGGAAGCTCACTGGTGGATAGTGAGTCGGATAACGAGTTGAAGCGCAGCCAAAGGTTGGGGTTTCGCAAATTTACCCTGGCACAAGAGCTAGAAGTGGTCCAACAGGATCGAAAGCAGACCCTTCGCTCTGGTACCCGGGGAGCCGCCACAAACAAATGAACAACAGGAAAGGCACAGAAAGGAGAAAGTGCAATAAAAGGAGGAAATGCGGGCAAGAAATAAAAGAAACAATGGGTGAAGTGGCAACGCAATCAGGTGCAAAAATAATGGATGCAAAGACGGTAGTAAATTTGACGGACATAGTGCTTACCCCAGGTGAAACAGCCATTCTTTCATTGGGGTTGTCATATAGTGCCCGTGGGGACTTTGATTATGCCAGCACAAAAATTGACTTATTCAAGTACGTCCGCAAACTTAAACTGAAGAAGCATCACAGCACACATAAATCATATGAAGCAACACTCCTGACACAACCCACCATGGTGCCGCTTAGTCCCCCAAGCATGGGGTCAGCGCTAACCCAAGAGGTAATGGAACTTCAAGAGGAGGAATCGCTGACACAGCCGGTTCCCAGCCGGGGACTGGTATCAGTGTTAGAAAAACACCCTTTAGACCCAAATCTAAATTTTGTCCCTTGATGCTAAAGGATAATTTGGATATGTTCCATGAAAAAGTGTCCTCAAAACTAAAGGAGCTACACTTAAGAATTTCTAACGCCACCAGAAGACGCAACTACAGAGATATGGAATACCACAAACTGGTTAAGAAACTAAAGACCAACAAAAATGTAATCATCCGACAATCGGACAAAGGCGGAAATGTTTTGTTATGGCCACGCAAAATGTATATGGAGGTGGCATTGGGTCAGCTGAATGATCGTGAGTGTTACAGGAGGACTAGCACCAATGAGGTACAGCTGGCTAACAATGATATTTACTCCAAATTAATGGCTTGGCGAAGTAAAGGATTATTGACGATGGATGAATACAAGTTTTTGAAAAATGACTGTCCAACAACCCCTGTCATATACTTTATTCCCAAAATCCACAAGAACTGTCAACAGCCGCCTGTTCGGCCAATCATTTCCGCCCGGAACAGTATTCTGGAAAATGTTAGCAAGTACATAGACTATTTTTTGCAGGAACATGTTAAAAGCTTGCCCTCGTTCATCTTGGACACAGGACACCTGCTTAAGAAACTGTCAAACTTTAAGTGGGAACCTGGTTATCTATTGGTGTCGCTTGATGTAACATCCCTTTTTACGAGCATTTTTCATAGGGATGGAATTAAGGCAGTCCAGCACTTTTTGAACAAGAGACCTGTTAGTTTCCATGAACATTCCAAGATGATTGTTGCGATGATTACCATGTGCCTAAACAACAATGTGTTTTTGTTTTCGAATCAGTTGTTTTTGCAGACCAGGGGAGTGGCTATGGATGCCTGCTTCTCCCCCAGTTACGCCTGTTTACACATGGGCTACTGGGAGAAGCAGGTCCTCACACCCAACTTCGACACAATTATGAATTCCAAAGTAAAAACCTGATTGAGGTATATAGATGACCTCTTTCTAATTTGGGATGGTTCTGCTAGTGAGGCTGCTGGTTTTATAGACCAATTGAATATTAACAATCTCAATTTAAGATTTACCAGCAGTATCAGTGCTAATTCCATTGTCATTTTGGAGGTTGAGATCTTTGTTGACAACGGACAGTTGGAAACTAGGCTCTACCGTAAACCAACAGCGGGCAACACAGTTTTGCATGCCGCCAGCCACCATCCGGCACACCTGATAAGGAGCATCTCCTACGGGGAAATGCTCCGGATCAGAAGAATCTGCAGCAGCAATACTGAGTGCCTGGTGGCGCAAAAGGAGTTTAAGGCCAGGTTTTTGAATAGAGGTTACACAACTGAAATCATAGACAGGGCAATCACTAGAGCCAATAACCCAGATAGACTGCAACTGTTGGCCTCTGCAGATGGATGTGTAAGTGATTCTCAAACAACAGCAGCTAGTGAGACACGCCTAATATTCGGCTTCAGTAACCAACATCAGGCAATCCATAAGATTGTAAAAAATAACTGGCCTCTGATAACCAGTGACCCGGTGGTAGGTAAGATGGTTACAAGATCACCCAGTATAACGTACAGAAAAGCAAGATCCATGCAGGATTGTCTTGTTTCAAGCTGCCCTGAAGTTGCCACGGGCTCGTGGCTTGATAGCAGTAAGGGCTTCTTCAGATGCTCGACCTGCAAGGCATGTAGAAATGGTGTCAACAGATCTGAATATATGACTCCGCTCTCTCCCCATCCCATTAAGATCAGACAGAAATTGACCTGTAGGTCGGAGTACACTGTTTATGTCTTGGAATGTCCCTGTGGTCTGAGGTATGTTGGCAGTACCAGACCACAGGTGTACAAGCGGATCCTGCAACATCTAAGGGCCATCTCCAATGCAGATCCAGCGTTCCCCGTAGCTCGTCACTTTGAGCAAGTTCATGGGAAAAATGTCTCAGGGTTGAAGTACTTTGTGATCCACACCTCCCCAGAGAAGGGGTGGTAATAGAGAATCTCTTTTGCGGAAACTAGAGACCAGACACATCATGATGCTCGATACGAAAATGCCGAACGGGCTGAACACTAGCGAGGACTGCCACACTTACCTCGAATTGAAGCTTTTAAACCTTGTATTTTGCAGCCATTAGGAACTTGAAGTTATGTAGTATCAGAAATAATGAATGATCACCCTTGCTCTCCACACTGTAGTATAAACACGTGATATTTTATTCACTTATATTTCAAACTCACTGGTAGCACTACTTACAAATAACCGTTACAAATTTGTATTCAAATCTATTTGCACAGCTATTTTTTGCACAGACAGAATGATCAGCCCACTTGGGCAGTATGAGATACATTTCGTATACCAATAAATGGAAATGTTCAAGGCATCCGTTATACAATATATTCATAAAATGCCTCTGTTGCTGCTATTAGCATACGGTTGGTTAGGTTGTATGCCAATGAAATGTACTTATAGTTTTTAGTTTGGTCGTCGGCAATGATTGGGAATATTTATATTTTAAAACATTTTATGTATTTATATGTTTTAATAATATTCTAAATTGCCGATGCAACTATAATATGTATATGTGCAATATCTGTGGGGATGCTATTTTATATATTTATATAAACTTAGCAATTAGGATGTATTATCCCCACTGTTAGCTAAAATCACATTATGTGGTAACTGTGCGAGTATTTTCTCTATGTTTATTACGTAACGGCACGTTGCACTTTATAAACGGGATGTCAGCCCCCATGACAGTGTCATGTGATCAAGGCTTCGTTAAGCCGAAACGCGTCATGGCGGATAGGTGTTGGGCTAAATAAATAATTTGCACCACCATTTGCGTCTCGCTTTGTCTGATTTTCTGGCTGAATGAGCTGATTCTGAACGTCTACGTACCTCATATATATATATATCTATACTACTATTATAAAGAGAGAACTAGGTCCTTTGAGGCGGGTAAACTCCAGAAGTACACCACCAATCACAACACCCAATACAGCGTTGGAAAGGGGAGGTCCAGGAGATGGACATAGGCTATACATTTGGCCACCATATACATTACAAAAACAATATTAGGGGTAAAGTAGTACCTTGTGGGCGTTCTTCTGCTGTTAAGGGAGTAGCATGGGCGTGTCAAACTAAACCTGTGGGCGGAAACATTGGCAGAGGGGCATGGCCCTTCCAACTTCAATCGCTTACAGGGGCGATCCAACTCCACTCGCTTACAGGGACTGCGAGCTTCAGGCACAGAGAAAACACAGCGAGTTCAGGAAGACAGAAACGCGCTGCAACATTCAAGCCTGTATACAAGTAAGCGATATCACAGGTGCCGGTGGTGACATAAACAGCATTGTTTGGAATTTAGTGAGGGGCGTGGCCATGTGTAAGTTACTGAGGGGCGTGGCCATGTATAACTAAACATGTCGGCCTGAACATTGTCATAGGGCCATGAATGTACAAGTTCAAACTGTGGCATGAGCTCGCACTTACATGTGTACTCACTTAAGGCAGAAGATCGATAACACATTCGGCGCATTTCTGTAAGTACGCGTTATAACTGGGCTCAGGGCACACATAAACAAAGGGGCGCGGTTTACACAAACAAGACGTGTTACGTAGGCACGCTACATTCATTTCTAGAACATATGTCACAGCCCGCTTCACAACGCCTTCCTTCTCAGTAGGCTCCGAGCACAGCAAAGGGGCGAGCCTTGCACAACCAACCAATGCCGTGCCATTAACAAAAACGATCACACTACTTGCCGCGATAAATGTGCAAAACCTTCACTCATTGCTCAAACACGCACGCTCGAAAAAGAAGGAGGACACTAAAGAAACGAGACACGGACTTATCATGCTACGATATAAATCGCATTCGCATAAACACCATTTAAATAAAAACTATACAAACTCAGGCCATTAGTTCAGTCGTAGGGACAAAGGCGTTCTCGCAGGCCTGCCTCCAATTGCTGCGCCGAAGCACACACACTTTATGAGTTGCCACTACATCACACCTTCACACAGGGGGCTGAAATTCACAGAAACAATGCCGATTCAAACACGGAGCATTTCACTTGCCGGAAGACATTTTATTCACATTCAATAACATTTTACACATTAAATTTCTTCCCCGGACAACGTCGGGACGGGCTGCTAGTATATATATATATATACATATATATATATATATATTCACTGAAAATTAGGAATTAGCATTTAAAAAACCTATTAAATTCACTGAAAAAACCATAGGTTTCACACCAGTTATAGTTACCAGGAAATTTTACTCGCATAAAACCATTGAAATTCCCACGTTATAGTTAGTTGGACTCACTATAACTTGCGCGTGCATGGACTGCTGATGACGTCACATATTACATCACTCATGACATGGTCAGTGACATCACTCATGACATCACTGATGACACCATCCAGTGAATGTGTATCTTTTTAAAAAAGAAATATGTGTTATATATGTATATGTAAAAGTTGATGGAAGAATAAATGTTTAAATAAGTGTTTACATGGATACATGGATGTTTTTTAAAACAAAATTGATTGGTTAACTGGTTTATTAAGTGTATCTTAGTGAATACATATATTAGAGAGTAATGTTTAAATATTTAAATATATGTATTAATGTTTCACTTTGTGTATAAGTGGCTGCATGGGTTGGTGAGTAGCTACATGTGTATGTATATGGGTTATTAGATGTTTTTTCTTAGTATCAGTATGATTGTATGGTTTGGTGGGGGTATTACTCAGCACATACATGCATGAGTGACTGACTCTCTCTTTCTATGTGTTTTGAAGACAGCATATGTGCAGGACTGTATGGGTGGATGAGTGTGTATATGTGTGTGTTAGTGAGTGAATGACTGTCTCACTAGTGTCTTTATCAGTAACTACATATGTTTTAATCTAGTATATGTGAATATTGATGTATATAAGTGAGTATATGTGAGAGTGAGGGATTGTAAGAGTTCCTGTTTAAATTAGTATGTGTTTCTATAAGTGATTGTTTAAGAGAGTAAGTATGTGTAAGTTTCCTTAGAAGTAAAGTGGTAGTGTGTGTATAGCTGTATATGCAAATAATGGATGTTCAATAGTTTATTTGCATGTGTGAGTATGTGTGTGAATAACTTTTGGATGACTGTTGGTGTGTAAGAGGATGTATAGGTGTATCACTACATATAATGAGTGAGTATATGTATGAGTGACTATATAGAACTGTTGGTGAATGAGTGGATGTGTATATAGATGGTGGAATTACTGAATTGGTTGTTGTAACTGGTATGGGTATCTCCATTTTTTTGAAAATGTTAGTTTCTATTTTTGAATATGTGTTTCAAGGGTTACATTACAGTGAAAGGAGGTCTGTCACTCTGTCACAAGGATGGTGTCATCAGTGATGTCATGAGTGATGTCACTGACCATGTCATGAGTGATGTAATATGTGACGTCATCAGCAGTGCATTGCACGCGCAAGTTATAGTGAGTACAACTAACTATAACGTGGGAATTTCAATGGTTTTATGCGAGTAAAATTTCCTGGTAACTATAACTGGTGTGAAACCTATGGTTTTTTCAGTGAATTTAATAGGTTTTTTAAATGCTAATTCCTAACTATAACTGATGTGAAACCTATGGTTTTTTCAGTGAATTTCATAGGTTTTTTAATAGCAAATCTCTATAGGTATGAAATGTAATATTTTTTATAATGAAGTTATACTATTTTTTTGTAAGTTTTTTTATTTTTTTTTTTTAATCTTTGTGCCCCGGAGCGCTCCCGGGGCGCGTACTGATGCACTCACCGGTGAGCGCAGTGTTACGGCGCGCCCCAGGGCGCGTACCTGTGAGCATCCCGTTAGCGCTATTGCCGCGAACGAAAACAAAATCGTGACGTATCGCGTAGCCGCGTGATGCGTCATATGATGCACAGCGTAAGCGCACCCGGAAGCACGCGAGCGCATACGATCGCGCAACGTCCTGACGCGCTTACGCAACGCGCCCCCGGGCGCGCCCAAGGGCCCGCCCCGGGGCACGTAGCGTAAGCGCGTCGGGTCATGTGATCTGAAAATAACACTTTTCATTGCTGCAGAAAGATCAGTTTTGGTTTCCAAATGATGAAAGCCCGGATCATGTGACTTGAAAATAACACTTTTCATTGGTCCAGAACAGTTTTGTTTTCCAAATGATGAAAGCCCCCACCTTTTTTCCTTATTCTGACTTTGTCCTTTGACTGAGGAAGACCTGTTTGGAGATCTGTCCCTAATCTTTTGTACTTTAAAATGGCTACAGTAGCAGCAGCAGCTGGAGCATCTGCACCACCACCACCACCACCACCACCAAGAGGACCACCACAACATTACATTGGTGGTCAAGAAGAAGAAGAGGAGGAGGAGGGAAGAAGGACATTCCTGCCAGAAGACAATACCCCATATAGGCCAAAGGAGCACATTGTATGGGAGTTTTTTTCCATCCCAGAGGGCAAGAAGAAAGTGAATGCACCCAAGGTGACTTGCCGAATCTGTGGCTCAGAACTTTCAAGGGGGAACCCTAATAAAAAATATTCATTTGGTAATTACACCATGATTCGGCATATGCAGCGCAAGCATCCCAACAACTATTATGCTGAGATCAGAGAACTGGCCAGTAACCCTCTCCAATCTTCACCCAGCACCTCCAAAAGAAAGCAACCCACTCCATCGGGACCAGAGACAAGAGAGATGATGCCAATTATACAACCACGGTTTGGTGAATTCAGGGTCACTTGTATTTTTTGTGGTAAGACCATCAGCTATGGTGAGCAGAGCGTAAAGCTCATCGTCCTTGCTGGTGACAACCACAATTGCCCCAAAAATCCCTAATTTTTTCCAGATTTTTCTTTGCTCCAGTTGAGCCGTTTACAATTCCCTGTTTTTTGTTTCTCCCCATAAAAAATACAAAAAATATAAAACTGTTCAGAAAACTCAAAAAAAGTAAAAAATGTTCAAAAAAACAATAAAAAAATATAAAACAACAAAAAGAATTAAAAAAACAGTTCTTTTTAGAACTACCTCCAATTTATAAAAAAATGCTACATTTTTTAAAAACTCTGTCATTCTTTTTTCCTTAGGGTACGCGCACCGGGGCGCGCACCCAAAAAAATGGGGAAAAAAATTAATGGAGTGAGTATGAGGAAAGGAGACAGAGAGAGTGATGTTAAGAGAAAGAGAGCTAGAGGGAGCAACACAGAGGGACTGTGTATTACATAGTAAGACAGAGAGAAGGTGTAATAGGGTGTAAGTGAGAAAAGGAAAATGAATAAGGGAGCGAAAGAAGTAAAGAGAGAGGAAGAAAACTAAAGCAGAGGTACCGGGAGAATGTGAGTGGGTGTTGAAAGTAAAGAGAAGGACAGTAAAGGATGGGGAATGAGGGGTAGTGACGGAACCGGAGTAAAGGAACAACGGTGATAGAGGGTTAGAAAAGAGCAGTGAGTGTAAGTAAAGAGGGGTGAAAGAGGGTGGATAAAAGTGAATAAGGGTAAGACATGGGGAGTGACAGAGAGAAAAGAGAGAGAGAGTAAGCGAAGGAGTGACTAAAAGGTAGTGAGTGAAGCAGCAAAGAAAGGTAAGTGAGAGAGTGTGGGTGAGTTGTAGGGAGTGAGCATGAGAGAGTATTGACAGAATGAGGGGACAGAGACAGCAACGATAAGAGAGACAGAGTGAGGGAACGGAAGTGAGGAACTGTGAAAACAGACGGACTGAGAGAAGGAGTGACAGGAGTAAAGTAAATGCTTAAGGGAAAAGGAATGAGTGAGGGAGCAAAGGAAGGGAACAGAGGGTAAGGGAAGTAAAGCAGGGGGACTGAAAGAAGTTGAATGTGCTAGGGGAGTTAGGGAAAGGGGAGTAAACATGGAGGATTAGAATAAGTGAAGGAAGCAGAGTAAAGAAACAGGAGTGAGGTAGGGTGAGATAATAATAGTGAGGTTAAAGGAAAGGGTGATGACAAACTACATTTTTTAAGTCATACTTACCATATAATTAATGTAACTTTAATTACATTTTTTACTACACTTTGTATCTGTGAAAGAGAGAAGAAAAAATAAGTTATAATTAGTAAAATATGTATTTTTAAATAAAAGATACAAATGAAGAGGTTAAAATTCATAACAGTGTATTAAGAAATAAAGTAAGAGTGAAGGACACAGAAAGGGAAATAAAGTAAGGTAGAAGGACAAAAAGAGGGAAAAAATAATAGAAGGAGAGCAAATTACTAAGAGTAAGGCATATAGATTCACTGACAGAGAGGAAGAGAAGAAGAGAGAAATGAACTGAAGGTAAGAAAGATACTAAAAGAATGTGAGTTAGCAAAACTAAATCCGGAAACAGGAGTAAGTAAAAAGATAATGACTGAGAGGGAAAGGAGTCTAATTAAGGATGCATTTAGAAGAATGAGGAATGGAAGATAACTGAGAGTAAGTGAAGAAGAGGGAGAGTGGGTTAGTTATAGTGATAAAGTGCAACAATACTGGTGAGTGAGTAAAGAGGAATTACTAAAAGAGCAAAAGAGGAAATGACGGAAAAGGGAAGTAAAACAGAGAGACTGAAAGCTGAAAAGTGATGCAAGGGAGAGAGGGGATGCAGACACTTGAAATGAAAATGAGGGGTTGTGAAAGAAGTGCAGTAAACGAATGGGTGTGAAACAGGGTGAGAGAAAGGCAGTGTGAGTGAGTAAAGAGAGCTGAAAGAGAGAGGAAAAAGGAAAGTGACTGTGAGACAATGGGAATACAATATAAATTACACAATACAAACTGTAGAATAATTTATGCAACGTGTTAGATAGTTTATTTTTGCTGTTCTCATAACATATTGAATTTAACTAAAAACAGTGAGTTCAAACTATTCATCATATGACAGCGGGAAACAAAAAAAACACAATCAAAAAGATTGTGTTTAAAAAAAAAACATATAAACTTACAAATCACATATCTACACTAATCTTTGATTCACTTACTTTTCCTTTAGGCCAAATAGTACACCATGAAGGTTCTTTACGTTGGAAGGTACTCTGCTGTTCTCTAAAAATTCCATTTAATCAACTCTCTAGAAAAAAGCTCCAAGAACATCTGAAATATGTTTCAATGTTTTCATATACTCCTTCTGTTCAGTCATGACTTTTTCCTCATTCCTTCACCTTTCCTTAAGGCCAAATAGTGTCAGATGTATCAGTATATTTTCAAATTAGTTTAAACAAACTCTAAAATTACCGTTTTCCCGACGTTCTGAAAGAAAGGCTCAAACAACATTTTCACAATATTTAAATATTCATAATTCCATCTCTGGCTCTCTCATGTTGAACATCTCCTATAATACTGATATCACTTACTATGTGATCCACTTACCATACCTTTATGAGAACTATAATTTTTATATTATCTTCATCACTGTTACTCACAATATAATTTTAAACAGCAAACTAACTTTTATTAACTGCTCCCGTCTTCATAGGGCAATTACCTTTACTTAAATTTTGGTTCTAAAAACACTAGGTATGAATTTTTTAGGTCAAAGGGCAAATGTTGTTTGAAAGACAAATGAGTGTCATTACAGTGGGTCCAACCTTTACGACATTTTAAATAGCATGTGTAATGCCCTGATGTTGTTGAAGGACCGTCATGATAAATAATAGCTACAGTTGCAAAAGTTCTTCCTAAAATTGATAACTGAGAAGCCACGATTTTTTTAATAGAAGTTGTCAATTTACTTCCATCAGGTCTACATCGTTGGAACATTAAAATGACATACTGACCATAATTTTGTATAAATAATGTGGACAGCATTGCAGACTTACATTGGCTACACACCATATTGTGATCAGCTGCTTTAACTAGATTATTAAAAGACACTGATTTGCAGTCTGGTAAAGTCAAATATATAAGTCTTTCAGTGTCTAGTGTAGTACTACTTGATAAACTACAGTTGTCGCAGTCATGCTGCCATTGATAAGAAAGGCTAAAAAGATTTTTTATATCTACACCTTCATCTTCCAATACATCAAACATATACATTAAAAATTCCTGACAATCCTGCTGAATATTCTGTGAAAATTGATTTTGACCAGAACATATGTCTGGAAGATTTCGAATTTCTGAAACACTTTCTATTTTTGCTCTATCACTGCTACATTTCTCAAACACAGAATTCAATAAACAGCAGAATGTTTCATCCCGATTTTCAACAATCTGTTCTTGTAAATTTTGAAGAAAAAAAAACAACATTAACCACTACATTAGCATAGCAGTTGACACCAGAACTGTTTTCAAACTGAAATCCAACAACATCTTCAACAGAATCCTTTTTCCTTCTTCTTACAATTACAGTTTCATCTACTTTTTGTCTTTTTGCTACTACCTCACTGCAATTATTCTCATTTCTTCTTTTTCGGCCTACCACACGTTTCTCAAACAGAGGATATTGAGGCAAATGTGGAGCATACTCTCTTCTTAACCTATTGTATTCTTTAACACAATCTAGATCTGCACAAATCTTTGTTTCATCACACTCAATCAAGTACAATCCTGATAAAGTTCTGACTCGTGATAATGCCACATATGCCATACCCTCTTTAAACACAGAACTTCCAATGTTCACCAAAGCACTATCTACACTTAAACCTTGAGATTTATGAATTGTCACCGCATATGCCAAACAAACAGGAAACTGTTTTCGGCGAACATATACGTCTTTCACAAGCAAAAATCTAGCTGAACAATGACAAATATGTTCTATTTCGTCAATGCCATCAAATGTAATTTTTAAAATTTCAATTCCATCTCTATTTTTGTAATTTACAAAATCAACAACATGACCCATTGCTCCATTTACCGGCCTCTTTCAACATTTAAATTCCTTCTCAAAATGATACAACAATTTAAACACACATTCAGAGTCTTTTCAAAACCAGCAGTTTTGGATATAGTCTGCTCTAATGAATCCAATTTTGATTTCAAATTTTCTGACAAAATAATTGTTGCTCCCATATGCTCTATTTTATCTATAGCTTCCAGTTTCACAATCTCTTCATTTTCTAACTTTAACATTTTGTTGTTGAAGATGGAACATTCTTTCAGAGTTGGCATCAAACATATCCCTGATTTCTTCTCGTTAATTTTCTTAAAAATATTCTCTGGAAGAATGTTTTCATTTGGGTACAAATTTGAAATTAATCGTGCATGTAAAGCTTCTTTTCCATGCTGACTTACTTTTCCGATTCTTACATCTTGTAGAATATTTTTATAATCTTCATCCTTTGCCTGTCGCATATTTTGGAGTAGTTCTGCATATTTGAAATTTAACCATATATTAACGTTTCCAATGCTTCCTAGGCACTTCCTGGTATCTTCATGCGTGACCATTTTAAACACTGGTTGTCCTTTCACTGGAGTCAACTGCAGTAGATCGCCAAAAACAATAATGTGTTTCCCTCCAAATAACACATCATACTCTGTTCTAAGAATTTCTTGCATTCTCAAATGCACAAAAGCAAGCATTAGATTTGAGACCATGCTTACTTCATCAATGACAAGAAGTTTCATTTTCTTCAGGACTCTGGAAACTTTGGAACACGCATCTCCAGATACTTGTGGTATTGCAATTTGTTATCATGCTCGACTGGTAGCATCAGTAAACGATGTAAAGTAATCCCTTTAATGTTATGAGCTGCCAGCCCAGTTGGAGCGGTAACAACACAAGACAGCGGTGATTCAGTCCTTTTCTGCAGATAAGTTGCAATTGCTTTAATCAGAAAACTTTTTCCAGTTCCCGCTTCTCCACTCACGTACAGTCGGATAGGCTTAAATGATGTACATGAGCACTCTTTTTTCTCATGACTGAATCCATGTTCAATCTGTTCTGTGACTTCGTCATATATCTGTTTCTGCTCAAGGTTTAGTTGTTTCACCAAATCTTCTAAGTTAACTACATCATCTTGAGCTTGTTCCATAGCTCTTTCCACATCATCCATGGCAGTGGCAGCTTCATTTTGAATAATTGGTCCTCCAAGTGGATCCTGACTCAATGAAGCAGAACTCTGAATGTCTTGAGAACTGTCTCCAGCAATCTCTACAGCAATTGTGGCTTCTTGCTCTATTTCTTCGTTCAACATTTGCAGATAATTTGGAAAAACAGGACATTCTATGGTATCCTTGGTTGCATTAAAAGAATCTTCATAACAGAGAAAATCTCCAAGTAGTTCCTCTTCTGTACGCCATGGCTTAAAGAGTTGCAAAAGAGCTAAATAGTAAAATTCCCTTTTCTCTGGGTTTTCGCAAGTCATTTTCGCTGATTAATCAAATGGCCTTTTCTCTGCTTCACTAGACATCCTTTGCACCCAATGACAGCATATATTCCATTATTGATATCTTCTCTGATGTTCCTCTTATAAATATATCTTTGCAGAACTTCATAGAGACAAGCGTTCTCAAGGTAAGGACTTCTATTTGGATAGTATGTATCCAACATGTTTGTCTTCAAAATATCTGTAGTTTCTGGTTCTTTCTCCGCCAAATACTCTATTTCTTGTACAGATTTCAAAACTTGGTTTTGTGTTGCAGCAAGACCTAGACTCACCCAAATGATGGTTCTAGATTTGGCATATAGACTTGCTGATGACAATCTATCAGAACATTCATAGGCTCCAATTTCTCGATGTGACAACATCGTCAGACTGTAACTGTATAATTTCTTGCTTAGACTCTTTTCATGTGAAATATCCTCCCACATTTCCTTCAGTTCTGTCTTTTCTTTTTTTGTGATGTAAGACGTCACATATCGAGCCACAGCAATAGAGTTGTCAGCAACGAACTGAATATCCATGTTAGCATTCCACATGGACAAAATCACTGGGTTGTAGTCGTTGATGTACTTGGACTCTTCGTTTCTTTTTAAATTGTATGTATTTTTTGGTGATTTCCTCGTCACAGTATGTCGCAGAGAAGACATCAAATTATTTACTCTTCCTTTAGAAATCACTGGTCGTGGAAAACCGAAACGACATTTTGTGTAGATTAGAACGATGGGATTGAAAGCGTAAAACTTGTTGCCTTAAACTGTTTTCTTCGGTAGTTTTCGGCACAGCACATGTTGAATACTCTTCAATGAACCTCATCACTGTCTCATCCGAATCTGTTCCAAATTTGGGTGCATCTTTAATCCACAACAACATATGTATGTGAGGAGCACCTCTCGCTTGATACTCCTTTCTCCAAAAGAAATCCAAATCCTCTCCAAGGGGAGGATTTTTTTTGTTGGTAATAAAAGACATCATAGCTTCAAATCTATGATTGAAATACCTGCATACATTCACTGGATTCAAAGAACACAGTTCTCCAGCAGTTTTAAATTCTATATTTTGTATATTTGCATTTGCCTCTCGTAGAAATTGAAGTAAGTCGTCCCATGCATACTTGGCACAGCTAAGAGTGAGGAACCATGTAGGAGTGCCTAAGTTTCTTAGCATACATTTCAATTCCCCATGACGACGGTACCAATACTCATTTGTACCACGCTGACATGCCATGAGATTGATTAGATGAGATTCCAAAATATTATCTTGCAGACTCACTTTCTCCATAAAGTCCCTCGCCGAAACATTTTCCAGATGTGCTCCACTTTTCAGTATATGGTTTACTGCATAAGAAAGCCCAGACAAGTCACTTTCATACAGTAGATGAAACAAATAGGGAATGCATTGACGAAACCTTGGATCTTCAGCATATAATCTTACAGTTCGATATTCAGATGCAGGAATTTGAAGTGGTCGATCGTCATATCGTCCACCTCGACCTGTTGGAAATAAATGTGGAAAACAACGAGCTTCCAAACTTTCTTCCCATACACTAAAGGGACTTCCTTTTGCTGCTTTCATTTGAAACAAGTCAATTGCATTCCCCATCACTTCTTTGGAATGCATAGGATGAACAGTATAATGTTCATATATTTCTTCACTTCTAGACACATCAACTTTTTCAATTTGGCCAGCTGAACAATCACTGTCTTCATCTGCAGCTGTTTCCTCTGCTTCAACACATGCATGTTTATAGTACTCATTGTTTTTGACCAAATACAACGTTGCCTTTTTGACTTTCCTAACATCCACTAAATCTTGCCAGATTTTCTTACTCTTTGTCGGAACCCCATTAACTAGAATACCCAGAGGTTCCTCTTCCACTTTCTCTACACCAATGGTATCAATATTTTTCTTGAAATCTAGAGGCAAATAAACAACTCTTCCCTTTAATCCTCTCTGTAAATCAGAAGGAGGCAATTTCCCTATCTTAGGCTCCATGCGAACAATAGCCTGAAAAGGATGGACACATTGAATCAAAATAGACTCATATGTATTTAAATCCATCAATTCAGGAGGAATGTCTACCAACTCCAGATTATTATGAACAGCTCTAGCAGGCATTATGTTTTGATTTAATTTATCATAACAATATTTACAAATACGCTGATCAGAACTCAAATCAAAACAATTCTCCACCCACAAATAAGTTGCAAAATCCTTCCACTCATAATTATTTATCTTTTCACTTTTTACGTATAAATCAACTAATCTAGTTTGATGCTTATAATGAGTTCGTCGACAACACACACAAGTAAAATTCGGCCTTTCACTTGATTTCACCTTAAACCTGGTAATTTCCTGGTCAAACTTTTCTGTACTTGAAATCTGTACAGTGTCTTCCACATTACCTTGAATTTCTGTGTCAATTTCTACACTGTCCTCTTTTTCACCAAAATAACAAATCTCAATTTCTTCACAAATCTTCTTCACATCTAATTCAGTTCCATGCAAAAAAACACTGTTTAATTGTTTAAGCTTAAGTGCTGGACTTTTTGCATAATACAACCTTCTCACTAGTTTCCTCATTTTGTTAAGATGCACTGCTAACATCCTAAAATGATGAAAACACTCTGACAGACTTTTCTAGAAAGACAAGCCAGTGAATGCCCTTGCAAACCTGTGTTTTCTCTCACTCTGCAAGGATCTAAGTCTTGCAACATCTTCATTTTCTGTTTTAGACTTTTCTTACTATATGTACGTAAGAAATTACAAAACAAATCAATTGATTCCTGTCGCACACTACAAATACTACTACACTTCCAAGTGTACATTGGACCCTTAGTACGTCTCCCTAAAACTTCATCAGTTAACACCTCTTCTGGTTCTCTAGGCACAAGTTTCTCTTTTTCAATCGGACAACCGTCTTTCACCTCATATGCTCGACCACTGGTGTCAACTGCATGCACTAAATCATTCTCCTGGAAGTAACTCTCCTCATTAAAAAATGGCTCACAACTTGAACTGTGCATCCATTCTCCTGAAAAAACTTTACAAAAATTAGTCCGATTAATTACTCTTTTCCAGGGGGCGTGGCTTGGACGCCGATCGGGATGGCGGCGTGAGCCTGAAGCTCCGAGCCTGATCCCGTCACGTATCCTGCAAACGACCGCTCCCGGGCTGCTTGCGGCACGGGAGCCCTGTCCGGAGCACCGGGGGAACAGACGACCTCTGTGGTGGACCGGCGCGGGTCTACCGGCGGTGCCTGGACCCGATTTGGGTCGTTGGGGGAGCTGCGAGCCGGACCTAAGATGGCGGCAGCCCGGAGCTGAGAGAGCTCACCGCTGGTGCGGACGGCACTGCAGCCGAGACTCAGCAGCGGAGACTGAGCGGCGGGGTGAGCGGACGGTGGTCTCCGCCGTGGAGGGCTCGCGGGATGTGGGGGCGGTGGAGAACGGCCCCCGCTGTACCGGAGGTGTTGGACCGGGGCGCCCCTCCCCCGGCGCCTGAAGTGCAGGCTGTGTGCTACTAACATTGCTGTCCGGCAGGACTCACTGGCGACTGAAGTGGCGGGGTGCTGAGCCCATGTCTAGGGACTGGGTGAGCTGGCTGGCGGCGGCTCTGCACGGCTGCCGACGGAGGAGCTGGGGCTGGGGGACTGGGGGCCGGGCGCGGTGCACAGCCCCGGAGCAGAAGGTTGACCCCGCACCAGGGCTCCTTAGAGGCGCCTGCCGAACGGCGAGGAGAGTGCACCCGAGGTGAGGCCGAGGGGCCGGGCGCCCACTGGCTGGCGGCAGGGATTGGGCACCGCGGTGAGTCGGGGACCTGCACTGCTGAATGACCATAGGGATAAAGCTGATGTGGAATACTGCCCCAGAACTGGACCGGTGCCGAGAAGCGCTGATTTGGGTGACCGGGGGCGGCCCGCTGGACGCCTGGTGCTCCTGAGTGGTGCCCTGCCTTCCTTGCCTGGGAGTGGGGGCACTGGCGCTAGGTCTCACGTTGAGCGGAGTGGAGCAGAGCGCTGAGGCAACATTGGGGCACGACAGGCTGATTGGGAGTGATCGCGACCTCCCTGCACAGGGTATTCCAGACACCGAGCTGCCATCTTTGTTAGTAGGTGAGAGCCTGGGGGATACACTGAGAATGACTTTTGGTGGGGACCGCCGCTTCTGGAGGGAAAGCTGAACCACTGTGTGAACGGGGAATCCAGGGGACCTACTTCGCTGATCGCATGAACATTGGGTCCGGGATTTATTTATTTTATTTTTATTTATTTGTTTACATTTGTAATGCGCACAGCTACCCAACAAAGGGTTTCCCGGCGCGGCAGATCCCAATAGCAATGCGGTTACAGAAAACTAGATGTTAAAGAGCCATATTTTTAGGGCTTTTCTGAATTTGATGTAATTTGACTCAGACCGCAGTGTATGTGGCATTGAGTTCCAGAGAGAAGGTCCTAGGAATGAGAAGGACTTGCCACCCATGCGTGACAGCCTGGTCCTTGGAATTTCAAAATGATTTGCCGTGGAAGACCGAAGAGATCTGGAAGGACGATAGGGGCGCACCAGGTTTTGCAGATATTTAGGAGCGGTGTTGGTGGAAATCCTGTGCATAAAACATAGAGATTTGAATTTAACTCGGTTTTCAATTTTTAGCCAGTGTAACTTCCTGATGTATTTAGTGGTTGGAGTAGAGATGGGAATTTTACAGAGTAGTCTGGCTGCTGCATTTTGCACTGATTGCAACCTGCGGACAGTAGCTTTGTTCGCCCCCAGGTACAAAACGTTGCCATAATCTAGCCTAGATGTTATTAGGGCATTGACAACTGTTTTCTTGGTGTTTTCAGGCAGCATCCAACAGATCTTTTTTAGCCATTTTAATATGGCAAAGCAGGTGGCTGAAGTCTTTACCGCTTGCAGATGTAAACTGAGTGAGTCGTCAATAATGACGCCCAGGTTGCGAGCATGAGTAACCGGGGTAGGGGGGGTGCCCATTTCAGTTGGCCAATGTTGGGGTCCCCAAAGTTCTTTATTTTTGCCCAACACGATTAACTCGTTTTTTTCGCCGTTAAGTTTTAGAAAGTTTTTTTGCATCCAGTCAGCGATTTTACAGAGTCCGAGTTGTAGGGTGGAGGAATTGTCAGAATCTGCAGCTGATAAAGAAAAAAGCAGCTGGGAATCATCAGCGTAAGAAAACATTAAAAGCCCTGTTTCCTCCACTATTTTGGCCAGGGGGCTCATATACCTGTTGAAAAGCAACGGGCTAAGGATAGAGCCCTGTGGAACTCCGTGTTTGAATGTCATGGTATCGGAGCAGGCAGTTTGTGAGAAGACCTGGAACGTGCGGTTTTCCAATAATGATCTAATCCAGTTGAGAGCTGCCCCACGGATGCCCAGGGAGTGGAGTGTTTGGGCGAGGACCGCATGCGACACGGTGTCGAATGCCGCGCTGAGGTCGAGCAGCACAAGTGCCACTGTTTCGCCCTTGTCCACCATGCGGCGGATATTTTCGGTTACCCCCAGCAAGGTAGTTTCTGTGGAAAAGCCTGCACGAAATCCCGACTGGTGGGTTGGTAATAGGTCATGAGTGGTGATGAAATCAGTGAGGCAACGATGTACATGTTTCTCCAATATTTTTGCAAAGGTGGGCAGCAAGGATATTGGGCGGAAGTTAGCTGGCAAATTGGGGTCTGCGCCAGCTTTCTTCAGGAGCGGATGAATCATTGCGTGCTTCCATTCACTGGGTACAAATTGTTCCAGTAACGAAGCATTGAGAAGATCAGTGATGGTAACCAAGACGTTGCTGTTAAGTTGCTTTAAGACTGAGCATGGCAATGGGTCCTTAGGCGAGCCAGATTTAATAGTTTTTAGCAGCCTTTGAACCATATCAGGGTTCAGCAAGGGCCAACTATCAAGTGTGACAGAAGATGCATTAACCGGAGTAGAGCAATCCGGAATGCCTGGGGTATTACCCGAGGTAGGTAATGCACATTGTGGGGTAGCTTCAGTGGTTAACTTATATTTATTAGAAGCTTGATTAATGTCTTGATGAATTTGGTCGACTTTATTGATGAAGAAGGCAGCTAGTAGGTCACATTGAGTTTTATTAAGTTCAGGTGGAAGTTGAGACGTATTAGAGCCAGCCAGCTCTTTTACTAGCTTAAAAAGTGTTTTGGAGTGGTCTAAGGCATTTGTGATTTTTGTGCAGATGAATTCTGCTTTAGCCTTGCTACACTGCTTTTGATACGCTGTTAACTGAATTTTGTATTTTTCCTTGATTACAGGTGAGTAACTCCTCCTCCATTGACGTTCAAGATTTTTACATCTAGTTTTTTCATTTTGTAAAATATCGTTGAACCAGGGCGCAGGATTACCCCGGGGAAGGCCTTGGTCCGATTTTCGCAGAGGGCAAGATGGCCGCCGAGGGCGGCGAACTGACGCTACACCGAGAACGGGAACGGACGAACATGCCGGATGTCGGTGGCAGAGACCATGAGGACCAGGAAAGCTCGGCGCTGGAAAGGAGGCTGACGGCGAGGCTGGATGGAATACTGGAGGCGATAACCGCGACCAAGGAGTCCCTGCATCAATATATAGCGCAGGTGGCCACGGGGCTCGGCCTCCTGAAGGCGGACCACGCTAAACTCAAGGATAGAGTGAAAGAAAATGAACTACTGCTGCAGGAGCTGAAGCCGGTGGTGGTGACCGCAGAACATAAACTATCTGATATCCTCAGTCGCCTGGCGACGCTTGAGAGGCGCGCAGAAGATTCCGAAGGCCACAATAGGAGGAACAACGTACGAGTGGTAGGCCTGCCGGAGAAAGTGGAGGGGGCTGAAGCGGTGGGGTACATGGAGAACTGGTTTAAGACGGTCGTGGCCCCGGAGGGGCTCTCCCCCTTCTTCTACCTGGAACGGGCGCATAGGGTCCCGGCCCGTCCGCCTATGCAGGGTCGCCCCCCCAGGCCGATGGTGGTCCGCCTGCTACACTTTAAAGACCGTGACCTATTGATACAAAGGGCTCGCTCTGTAGGCCCCTTCCAAGTGGACAATAGTCCGGTCACGGTTTTTCCTGACTATAGACAGGAGGTCCGGAGAAGTAGGGCCTCCTATCTGGCTGTCAAGAAGGAACTGAGGGATGAGGGCATACAGTACTCTTTGCTCTTTCCGGCGAAGTTGCGAGTGATCCTGGATGGTACGACCCACTTCTTTCAAACTCCAGATGAAGTGTGGTCGTGGCTCGAGTTGTACCGCGCCGGCACGGATCGTAAAGGTACAGGAGGTAGGGAGAAGCAGCCGTTGGTCAAGGTGAGGAAATCACAACGCCTCCGCAAAAAGGATAAACTCAAGAGAGTGCAGCAGGCGGACCAGATGGCAGCGGACAGGAAGGGGGCCCTTGCCGCGACGGCGATTATCACGGGCTCGCAACAGGAGAGAACACTGCTGGAATCGGACTCTGGCGAAGACGATGGCAAATCTAAAGGGGACGCTTCGGATGTGGATAGCTCCGGGGGGCCAGCTGTCACCCCACAGACAATAATACTGCCTGCGGACCCTGAGCTCTGGTCTCCTGCTGGAGTGCGCTGCCCTGGTGCTCTGAAATTTGGCAGGTATTGTTCGGACCTGATGATTGGGGTCCGGGACTCGGGGCGAGGGCCTCGACTGCGCCGGATCGGCTCTGACTACCCCTTCTGTGGCCCTTAAGGCCTTCTGTGGTGGCGACTACAGAATAAGGGTATGGGTGTTATGTTACAGGTTTGGATGGGGTCTGATGCAATGTTGTTAGGCCCTGTTCTGGGGAGTGGGGTTGAGGGTTTTTTTGGAGTGTTTTGTGTGGGGGGTTAAACTGCATTGATGTGGGTAACGGGACAGTGGTTGGGAGATGGCAGCAATGGGGACGTTACCTAGGTTGAAATACCTCACATGGAATGTTCGCGGACTATGGACTATGTCTAGACGGTATAAGGTGCACGCCCATTTGGTGAGGCGAGGCGTCCAGATTGCACTGTTACAGGAAACTCACCTAACCAAGCATGAAGGTGCTGCACTGCAGAGGAGGTGGCACGGCCAGGTGTTTGGTACTGTGTATTCAGCATTTGCCAGGGGGGGGTGTTGATATGGGTGAGGGCGGGGATCCCGTTCCAGGCTACGAATCAGTTGGTCGACCCTGAGGGACGGTTTGTGGTGGTAGAAGGGAGATTGTATGGCCGAGATGTAGTATTGTGTAGTGTGTACACCCCCAATTCTGACCAGGCCCGGTTTTTTGACGGCTTGTCGGGATCGCTGGCGCACTTTCTGGCAGGCCCCATTATCCTTGGTGGGGACTTCAATTCAATTACTGATGTTACATTAGACAGTACGCATCCTCCACTGTCCGACTCCCCGGTACGCAGGTTAGCAGCTCATAGGAAAAATTGGCAGGAGAGTTGGGGCCTTGTAGATGTCTGGAGGGAACAGCATCCTGAAATTAAGGATTATTCCTTCTTCTCAGCACTACATGCACTGCACGTTAGGCTGGATTCAATCTTATGTGGCGGCCCGTTGGCGGCCATGGCAACACATTCGGAATACCTGGCTAGGACCATTTCAGACCATAACCCCCTACTGGTGACAGTGCAGTGGCAACAGGCGAGATCAGCGGTCCCATCATGGAGACTGCAACCAGCTGCATTAGAGGATCCAGTGTTTAGTGACAAGGTCCTCCGCGAAATCGAACATTACTTTGATGAGAATGAAGGTTCTGCCACCGCGAGATCGGTTGAATGGGATGCACTGAAAGTGGTGGTGAGGGGAGTATGCATGGGTAGGTTTCCGAATGAAAGGGCGACGGTTGTGGCTGATCTGGAAAAGGCAGAGGGAGTGCTGAGGGACCTAGAGCAGCGTAGACCAGAGCAACCGGAGTTGCAGGGACGATTGCTGGAGGCGAAAGAAGTGGTTGCAACAGAAACGGAGCGTTTGCGATATTTTGATTATAAGTTGTACGCCACCAAAATACATGCAGAGGGGGATAAAGTGGGCAAACTACTTGCTAAACTCGCTAATTCGGATCCTAGAGGCTTCCTGATCATGAACATTAGAACGGAGTCAGGGGAAGTAGTTTATTCACAAACGGCAGTTGT
This sequence comes from Lissotriton helveticus, assembly GCF_964261635.1. Classification (NCBI taxonomy): domain Eukaryota; kingdom Metazoa; phylum Chordata; class Amphibia; order Caudata; family Salamandridae; genus Lissotriton; species Lissotriton helveticus. The sequence goes on along the minus strand of NC_136068.1, from coordinate 705,155,827 downwards.
GCAGCGCTTCCAAATGTATTATGCGAATCTCTATAAGAGCCGACTGGAAGTGGAAGCCCCGGTGATTGGGGACTAGCTAGGGACGGTTTGTCTACCAGTACTGGAAGCAGAGATAGCGAAGGAGTTGGGGGGCCTTATTACACTGTCAGAAATACGGGTGGCCGTCAAGCAGATGGCGAGGAATAAAACACCGGGGGTGGACGGCCTGCCGATTGAATTTTATGCAAAATTTATAGATGTTCTGGCACCTAAGCTGTTAACAGTATATTCTGAGGCACTGACGTTGGGTCGTTTACCCCAGTCGATGAGGGAGGCGTTGGTGGTGCCGCTCCTGAAGCCTGGCAAAGATGCTTCTGATGTGACGTCGTATAGACCTCTGTCTATGCTGACAGTGGATTATAAAATTTTAAGTCGCATTCTTGCCACTAGGTTACTTCCGCACATGACCGCACTGGTACACCGGGATCAGGCCGGATTTATTCCGACCAGAAGCACCTCTCTGAATGTCCGCCGCCTGGTACGCATACTGGACGATGCCTCGCACTCGGACCAATTATCAGCAGTCTTATTGATCGATATAGAAAAGGCTTTCGATAGCCTAGAATGGAGGTATTTGGATGGAGTGCTGGAGAAGTTCGGCCTAGGGGATGGATTTGGGCGGTGGACGAGGGTGCTTTACTCGTCCGCTACAGCCAGAGTACGGTTCGGGCCCATCATATCGTCGGACTACCGGGTGGGTAGAGGAACGAGGCAGGGGTGCTCGCTCTCTCGCCTGCTGTTCGCTTTGGCAATGGAACCGCTGGCGGCACGGGCGAGATCAGGCACTTGGTACGAAGGGATTGTCTGCGGGGTGGAGACTCACCATATATCGCTATACGCGGACGATCTGCTGCTGTACCTGGAGGACACGGGGAGGGCATTGGAAGGAGCAGTGGAGATGTTGTCTGACTTTGGCAAACACTCGGGCCTTAGAGTCAATTGGAATAAGACGTGTGTGTTCCCACTGCGGGCGAATACACGGTATCCCCCCTCACCGCGGATGTGGTTTGGGAGGAATCATGCTTTACATACCTGGGGGTCCGCATTTACCATGAAACCACGGATCTATTGGAGGGGAATGTCGGACGTTGTATAAGGCTTTGAGAGGAAGTATGGCTTTTTGGGCCTCTCTCCCACTGTCGGTGCAGGGCCGGGTGGCACTGCTAAAGATGGTGGCTCTCCCGAGATTGTTATATTACTTTCGTACCCTACCACTTTGGATTCCGCAGCGGCTATTCAAAGATCTTAGGACGATGACCATCGAGTTTATCTGGGGGCACGGAAGGCGTAGGGTAGCGTTGAATACTCTGATGAGATCCAAACCTGATGGAGGACTAGCGGTCCCCGATTTTGAATTGTATTACCTGGCGGCTCAATTGCAGGTGTTGACGTCAAATGTAGCTAAAGAATTTAGAGGCCCGGAACGGGAACGTGGGACCGGGATACAACGACATGTCCTCTCGTACATAATACTGCGGCAGAAATTAGATTTGAAAGGCCTGACCGTGGAAGAGAAGATTCTCCGGCTGAGTTGGAATAGGAGTCTGCGGAGGGCGGGGGCAACTCGTCCATACGCGCCTGAGATCCCGTTGGGGATGTTGACTGCGCTCCCGCATGGGGGCGACTGGTCCCCGTTGTTAGATTGGGAGGAGCAGGGTTTGCTAATGGTGGGGGACTTATTTGTCGACGGAATGTTGGTCCCCTTCCGGGTCCTACAGGACCAGTATGGCCTCCAAGATGGACACTACCTGTTGCATGTGGCGGTGGTGGCAGCGATGCAAACGTATTGGAAAGGGGGTCTCACGGAACCGAACACCACCTTGGCTTGCCAATACGTGGTGATGGCGGCGGGGACGATTAAAGCGGTAACGTGCCTTCACTCTAGAATGCTGCGTGACGGGTTGGAGCCGCTGTCTACCCTCAAAGAAAAGTGGGAAGGGAGCCTGGGTAAACCGATACCGGACACGGTCTGGAGCCAAGTATTGGAGAGGACATGGAAGGGTAGCAGAAATGCCCGCTTCCAGCAGGTGCATTTCTTTGTGCTGCATAGGGCTTACCTAACCCCGGGTAAGATTAGACGTTACTTTCGAGTACAGGACGCGGCATGCCCAAGGTGTTTAGTGCCGGAGGTAGAGCTGGAGCACCTCTTATGGGATTGCCCGAACGTATTGGTCCGAGGTGGGAGAGCTTTTGAACACGGTAACTGATAGAGAGGTGGAATTCGACATGGCCACGTGCCTCCTGCTCTGGTTCCCCCATACAAAACGGACAAAAATTACGAGTAAATTTATAGACCTGGGACTCATATATAGTCAGAGAGAAATTACCTGGCATTGGAAATCCAGGGAGGGCCCGTCGCTCAGGAGATGGATGAATGAGTTGTTGAAGTGGTCCAGATGCGAGAGTGTGGTTCGAATGGGCAGGCCGCCAAGACGGGTAATGAAGAGGGCTTGGAGGCAGCGAAAGCTTGGGAGACGATTGTGCAGGCGTTGCGTGACTACCTAACGTTGGATGAAGGGCGAGAGCACTCAGGGAGTGAGGTGATGTGAAACCTGGAAGTGCGATCAGCTGACTCAGATAAGTAGTGAACCCTAGAGCCTAATCCCATGCATGTTGCCCACATCAATGGCAGTTAGAGGGAGGGGGGGCAGGTTTAGGAGTCCCGCTGTAGCTTTAGGAGCGATGCCTGTAGATGGAACTCGTATTAAGTGCCAGACGAAGCAGAACCGAGGAGTGTGGAATCTTAGGGATGGGCGTAGTGGTCACCAAGGGGCTTTAAGACAGTCACCGAGGGAGGGTACTGACGAAGAGCTGCAGAGGCGGGCACAGTTGACTCTGACATAGCTAGATAGGCTAACTAACTACACTAGGAAGGGCGTCGGGAAGGGGGTTTTTGTTTGTTGAAAAATGCAGATACTACGTTCGGTTGTTGACCAGGTACCTGAGTGAGAAGGTCACAGTGCCGCTATGCCGTGATACCGATACGCCACCCAGCCTCCGGGATGAGGGCGAAATGGCTGTGTGCAATTTTGTTGTTACTATAAGGCGTTAAGGTGACAAAGGTGTAATGGTTGACATAATTGGATGCTTTGCTTTAATTCTGCAATAAAAACATGTTTAAAAAAAAAAATTAATTACTCTTTTCCATCTACTGTTTGATTTGAAAACATCAATTGTCTTGTTAAGTGTCCTAATTCTATTGATTATTTAAAAAAATGTTTTTTCTTAACTTCCAAAGCCTGATCAACAATCTTCTCTACACTTTTCTTTTTCTTATAAAAAGCAGCTCTCTGTTTACCTTTCCTAATGTTTTTTAACAAATTTAAAACCACCCTATTGCGAAACATTCATTTACGAATGTCTCTAAACTGATTCTGCCTTATTTTCCTATACATATTATTCTCTCCTGCTCCAGTAGTAACATTTTTTGAGGGCCTCTCCTTCCTTTTCAAATTTGCTCTCTCCTTCTCTTTTTCTACATTCTGTCCAACATTTTTTTTTTATCTACATATGTTCCGTAAGAAAGACTTAGTTGTCTTACCAGGAGCTTTTTTCCTGTTTTTTGAAGTATTTGTTGTAGAGGAGTGCTGTATTTCCGTTGCTGTTTTTGATTTTTTCCGCTTATCATCTTTCCTTCTCCTCTGCCTTGAGGGCATATTTCCTTACTCTTGAAATCTTGATTCCAATCTGTGGTAAAGAAAAAAATAGGACATTATAGACCACTATTACCGAACAACAAAGCAATGACAAAAAGCAACCGGTCTATTCAGGGTTACAGATCAGGTGAGGATTGTCCAGGGGTGCAGAAGAGGTGAGGCCTGTATTGAAGAGTGTAGTGGAAGAGAGGTCTGTCCACGGGTACAAAGAAGGTGAGACCTGTGTCTAAGAGTGCAGTGGGGGATAGGCTTCATGAAGTCTAGTCCACTGCACTCTTACACACAGGCTTCACCACCTATGCTTCCCAGGAAAGGCCTCTCTCCCACTACAGTCTTGAACATAGGCCTCACCTCCTCTGTACCTCTGGACATGCCTCACCTCATCTGCACAATCTACTTCCTAATCTGACATAACACAGGTGACATCATTGTGAAAGGTTGAAATATATTTATTTAATCATGCAGACACTATTTTATCCTTCTCAAAAATCTAAAAGTCCTTGATTTGCCCCAAAATCGTTTTTTAAATAACATTTTAGACACACAGTGTAGGCCCTATGTACAAGCATTCAGTGTCCATGAGTATAGTGGAGAGGACTGACCTCCTCTGACCCTTGGACAAGCCTTACCTCATCTGTGTCCTCTGGACAGACCTCAATGTATTGAGTATAATTGATGGTAACTGGGTGCAGATGAGGTGACGCATGTCCAAGGGTGTAAATAAGCTGAGGCCTGTCTAAGGATGCAGATTAGTTGAAGTCTATTCAGGGTTGCAGATGAGGTGAGGATTGTCCAGGGGTGCAGAGGAGGTGAGGCCTGTATTGAAGAGTGTAGTGGAAGAGAGGTCAGTCCAGGGGTACAAAGAAGGTGAGGCCTGTGTCTAAGAGTGCAGTGGGGGATAGGCTTCATGAAGCCTACTCCACTGCACTCTTAGACACAGGCCTCACCTTCTTTGTACCCCTGGACTGACCTCTCTTCCACTACACTCTTCAATACAGGCCTCACCTCCTCTGCACCCCTGGACAATCCTCACCTCATCTGCACAATCTACTTCCTAATCTGACATAACACAGGTGACATTATTGTGAAAGGTTGAAATATATTTATTTCATCATGCAGACACTATTTATTCCTTCTCAAAAATCTAAAAGTCATTGATTTGCACCAAAATCATTTTTTAAATAACATTTTAGACACAAAGCGCAGGTCCTATGAACAAGCATTCAGTCTCCATGAGTACAGTGGAGAGGACTGACCTCCTCTGACCCTTGGACAAGCCTTACCTCATCTGTGTCCTCTGGACAGGCCTCAATGTATTGGGTATAATTGATGGTAACTGGGTGCAGATGAGGTCACGCATGTCCAGGAGTGTAAATAAGCTGAGGCCTGTCTAAGGATGCAGATCAGTTGAGGTCTATTCACGGTTGCAGATGAGGTGAGGATTGTCCAGGGGTGCAGAGGAGGTGAGGCCTGTGTCTAAGAGTGCAGTGGGGGATAGGCTTCATGAAGCCTAGTCCACTGCACTCTTAGACACAGGCCTCACCACCTATGCTCCCCAGGAAAGGCCTCTCTCCCACTACAGTCTTGAACAAAGGCCTCACCTCCTCTGTACCTCTGGACATGCCTCACCTCATCTGCACAATCTGCTTCCTAATCTGAGGTAACACAGGTGACATCATTGTGAAAGTTTCAAAATTATTTCTTTAATCATGCAGACACTATGTATTCCTTCTCAAAAATGTAAAAGCCATTCATTTTCCCCAAAATCGTTTTTCACATCACATTTAAGAAACACAGCACAGGTCCTATGTACAAGCATTCCATGTCACTACTAAAACTTCATAATTTCACAAAATACAAATCCCCTATCTTGCAAATGTTCATACCAAGCATTATCAAAAAACATGACACAAACCAACAGCTATGAAGCTCAATCTGCTTCCTAATCTGAGGTAACACAGGTGACATCATTGTAAAAGGTTTAAATGTATTTCTTTAATCATGCAGACACTATTTATTCCTTCTAAAAAATGTAAAAGCCATTCATTTTCCCCAAAATCGTTTTTCATATCACATTTAAGAAACACAGCACAGGTCCTATGTACAAGCATTCAATTCAACTACTGAAACCTCACTATTTCACAAAATACAAATCCTCTTTCTTGCAAATGTTGATACCAAGCATTATCAAAAAACATCACACAAACTAATTGCAAAGAAGCTCAATGTGCTTCCTAGTATGAGGTAACACAGGTGACATCATTGTAAAAGGTTCAAATGTATTTCTTTAATCATGCAGACACTATTTATTCCTTCTCAAAAATGTAAAAGCCATTCATTTTCCCCAAAATCGTTTTTGACATCACATTTAAGAAACACAGCACAGGTCCTATGTACAAGCATTCCATGTCACTACTGAAACTTCACAATTTTTCAAAATACAATTCCTCTATGCAGTAAAAACTTTTTACCAAGCATTATCAAAAAGCATGACACAAAGCAACATTAAAAAACCACAATATGCTTCCAAATCTTCTCCATAGAGTATACAACTCTCTATCTATATTAAATGAATCATTACTCACCTTTACAAATGCTTTAGGAGATTGAGAACAGTGTCAGACACACACACCAATATTTCTTTAGCAGAGCAAAAGGTATGTACTCCAGCCACTGCAACCATGAATGGCACAGAGAACCTCTAATTCTACACACATATTCCTCATGGTAACCAATCAAAACTCTTCCCTCTCTATTTTCAAATCAACACCCTTCCCCCCCTCAGCCCTTTCTACCTGTTACCATAGCAACTCCCTCCTCACTGAGCTCTCAGGTTTAAAAGTTTATTCTACAATGTTGCAATTCAACTTAGCAAGGATGTTTGACCTCTTAATACCCCAGCTTATCCAGTGCAATGTTTCTTTAAATGACTTTTTCGTAACCATTCAAATTGCTTCTTTCACAAAACAGAACCATGCACCCTAACTTTCAGTTTTCAACTATCTGAATCCACCAATCATTCTGGAGCACTGAAACTCCACAGTTTTTTTTGTTGCAAACTCCTACTGTTCCAACTGCCATTTCATTCCCACACTTCATCTGACTGCACCAGAACCTCCTCTTACCATGTATTCTGTCTGGATTATTGGACATAGCTACATCCGCTGGGCTCAAAGGTATCAGCTACCAGAAATTTTCACAACCTTGATTTACCAAATGTGAACATTATGTGGTAAATAAATAAATAATACCCTATTTTTGAATACATAAATGAATAACAGATAGCTCAATAAAATAAGAGTCAAGATTCGAGGTAATAGGAGTTATGCAGGTTTAATACAGCATAAGGACAGGAACAGGACAACCTGCACAGGAATAGGATGGCAAGCGCTTGCCTGGGGCAGAATCAGGATCGGCGGAAGGAATAACTTTTAATAACAGTACATGAGCATATATACATAACGCAAACACATAGCATTACATTGCAGTAGGCGTAGCAGTGGGTGGAGCAATAGGCGTGACGCGTAGCAGTCGCGAAAGATAAGGGTAAAAGTGGGTGTAACAGGGCGTATACATAGACATGTGATGCAAACGTAACAGAATATGTCATGAATAGGGCGGAAACATTGGAGGGGGCTACCTAAGGAGCCGGGACCTCTAACCTGGTGGTGCGCGCAAACTGGCAATGACGTATCACTAGGAGAAGCTGGGGGCTATGAACTCTGTGCTAGGAGCAGAGACTGAAGTCTGGAGAGTCAGGGCGACATGTACCTAAACAGTATCTAGTATCTGATGTTTAGAGAACATGTTGATATAAACTAGAAGTCAGGAGGGGAAAAGGCTAACAGACACTAAGACTGGACCATGCATTATTCTACATGTAGTGCGTGATGAAGAATATGGAATGACCATTAAATACAGTATTTCTCTAACGTGGAGACGGAAAGGCTAGACAATGACGGAAACTATTGATGCAGTTCAGTAGCTTAGGAATGCAGAGAAGGAGGACTGAACTGATAACTGGAATCATAACATACTTTTGGCAGACTCAGAGGCAGAGCCAGCTGAACCGGGCACTGCAAGGCAGGATGTAAGTGAAGGGTCGAGGATACAGGTGGGGGCTGTATCGCTCCTCAGCGAGGCTGCAGGAGACAGGAGCTGAATCTGGTGTCCAGGCCCTTTTGAGGCCTAGAAACGGGGACTTTATAATGGAATAACGTGCACACTGAGAAACGTGGCAACGTAGCTTTACATAGGCCTGATATTCGTAGTATTCACGAGAACTGGAAACTGGCATACTAGAGGTGGACACAACTATAATTGCGTCTTGAATCGAACATGGGGAATGCATATGCATATTTAATCATGCACACATAACATATGATGGATGACACGTAGGGACACAGAACATAGCAAAATTCACTTTTCCACATTCCCTCCTTGTCACTACGTTTCCATCAGGAAACATCAATTTTCATGATACCATCTATCATTTCATACAGTATCATTTGCTCGTCTCGAATTATCCTGGAACGGGATTTAGAACGGGGCTTGGGACTAGGAATACAAGAGGTAGCACAAATGCCGCAAATCGCAGGGCCACATTGTATACAGAGGCAGCAGCTGAATATGATCGCTACTGCAATACCTAGAAAGGACAAGACTTTCCATCCCCATGCGGAAATTATATTCCAGAACCAACCGGACCATGTCCAGGTGCCTGGGTCTTGGTGTATCAGATGGGCAATCTTATGGAGTCTGGTTATAGCTGAATAAACAGACGGCGCGTTATTTGGAATGAAAATGCAGCAACTGGATCCGATGACTCTACAGGCCCCGCCCCTATCGGCCAGTATGACGTCAAGGACGAGACGATTCTGTAAAACGACAAATCTCATAGCAGATTGCTCTTCGGTTAAGTTACCTAGAGCAGAGGCAGTCTCATTTACTACAGCTTCAAGGGTTCTGGTTAACCTACGGATCAGTTTACTATTCTGGATAGGTCCTATAAAGAAGAAGAAACCTCTATTGAAATCTGTATACTGTTCTAGAGCAGTTTCAGTATAATCGACAATTGGGGACTCCCTTCTATGTCTAATGTGTACTAGACGTGTGTTTCTGTGATAATCAGATGGGGCTAGAAAAACAGGTGGCAGTAGGAAGGCAATGTAACAGGTTCCCTCCCAATCGAGGGGCAGACGAACATATGCGGTTTGACCACAAATAAAATAAGAATGACGTGAAGCTTTGAAAACAGATTTCCCACTGTCACTATATTTGACAATAGTAGTACATTCACTATGTCCTACATGTACAGAACCATAATTTCGGACACATAATTCGCCTTTGACTGGTAATACTGAAATAGCAGGTAAGTCTGGAGTAGTATCAGACTGGACATTCAGGACCATGAAATTCGAAGAATAATTACCTAAATTATACACTTCATTTTCTAGATCTAACCCTGTTCTGTGGGGAAGACCTTGTTTGTCTGGAAAACATGTACTGTTGAGAAAAGACATATCTGTTGAGGATGACGTTAACGTGGACCATGCTCCACACGAACCATTATGTGAGAATGGATAAGGAAAAAGTGGCAGAACTCCCTTCGGTGTCTGGAAAGGGGGGAGTCGACCACACACCCAACAATTAGTGGCATTGCTGGTCTGATGTGAGTAATGTAACGTGCGGATGAATGAGTTATTTCGCATAGCGAGGCGGTAAGAGAGTTCATGAGGAGGCAGATCACTAAACGTGTGCTCTACTGTAGCATTAGCAGACTTATTTACATGAAGAACTGGGAAATACAAGTAAAATGCATAACTCGTGCAGGAAATCATAATGCTGAGAAATAATATGAAACTCAGAAAAACGATACATCGGATTGAGTTTTGACTAAACCTCTCACTATGGGGGTCTATTTTATACATGTCAGAAACAGTCTAACCGTTTCACCTAGGGGAGGACTTAGACAATCAAACTGACTGACTTATTTTACTAGACCGGAGTTTTAGCTTGTACTCCTGTTGCGGAGTTTTCTCTAACAGGGGAGGGGTTGTAGCAATGTCTTTTGCGGGACAGTCCTTGAGAACAATATTCTGGCAATCCTTCAAATCCTGGGAAATGTTCTTTAAGACGGGTTTCAGTCCATTAAATTGTTTTACATGAGAAAGGTGCACCCAGCCTTTGCGACCTTCCAACTTCACGGCTGTACGGGTGGTGAGGAGGACCTGTCGGGGCTCTTTCCAGCGAGGCTCCAGCGGGCTTGATCTGTCGAAATTCCTCACCATCACCATGGATCCTGGAACGATTTCATGCGGTGCCACCTCGGTATTGTCTGGAAATGCGGCGGCAACCTGTGAACGACATGAGTTGAGGGCAGACATCAAGGAAGCTAGGTAATCTGTCAGCATATTACTTGAAACATCGGTAATACTTCGGGGTCTAGGAGTACCCCACATATTTGGGGGGCGGCCGAAAACGACCTCATACGGGGACAGACCTGATCTGGAATGTGCGACCATGCGCATATAAAACAAAGCAACTGGCAGAGCTACCAGCCAGTCCACACCTTTCTCTTTGCATACCTTTGCGATACGAATTTTTAGAGTCTGATTATGTCTCTCTACGAGACCGGCTGCTTCAGGATGGCGTACACAATGAAACTTCCACTGGTACCCTAATAACAGGGAAACGTGCTTCATGAGTTCAGATGAGAATGGCTGGCCGTTGTCAGAATATACGACTCTAGGGAGTCCATAACGAGGGAAGAACTCACGAACCAACTGCTTGGCAGTGGTCGCGGCTGTGTAATCTGGGACTGGATATGCTTCTGTCCACCTGGACAAAGCGCATACAACTACAAGGACATACTTGAAACCTCGACATCGCTCCATCTGAATATAATCCATCTGGAGGACTTCAAAAGGGTGGTCAGGGGGCTGGAATCCACCTTGTTCCACCGGGACACTTTTACCTGGATTAAACTGGCAACATATCATACAGGTACGGACTTTCTGCTTGGCTGCAGCTCGTAAATGCTTGTTAAACCAAATGTTCTGGATACTATCTAACATAGCTTTTTCCCCTAGATGTGCTGGACTATGTGCGGTATTAATAATGACTTGAACCATAGAGTCGGGGAGAAACCATGTGGCTCTACCCTTCGTTAACCATCCTTGATCTGTCTGGACCCCTCCTTGTTCGGACCATTTCTTGATTTCTTCAGGAGTAGCATGTAACTGTATGTCTATGACATCTTGTGTAGGGTCCTTAACTGTCATACATGTAGTCGGATCTGGAGTATGTGTCTGATTAACTGGAATGTCTGGAGTCTGTGCTGTAAGCTTGGCTGTGCGATCTGCTAGATCATTACCCTGAGAAATAATGTCAGTAACTTTCGTATGTGCTTTGCACTTCATGATAGCGATAGATGTCGGTAAATGTATGGCATCTAACAGAGCTTGAATAAGGAGACCATGCTGAATCTTGGTTCCATGAGAAGTCATGAAACCTCTCTCCTGCCAGAGCACTCCGAAGTCGTGTACAACTCCAAATGCGTAGCGTGAATCTGTGTAAACATTAACTTTCTGGTTCTTGGCATGTATACAGGCTTGTGTCAGAGCAACTAGCTCTGCTGCTTGAGCGGACAGAGTGTCGATGCGGTGTGTCTCTATTACTTCAGTGTCAGTAGTCACTGCATACGCGGCGACTAGTTCTCCTGTACTAGTTCTCATACATGAACCATCCACATAAAGTGTCAGGTCGGGATCTAATAACGGAATATCTGTCAGATCTTGTCTTGGCTTAGTCGTAATGTTAACTATTTCCACGCAATCATGCGTGGCAGAATTCGAATTAACTGATGGTAACAGTGTAGCAGGATTCAGGATGTTGCAGCGTCTGATTTCTATGTGTGGCTGAAACAGTGTCAATTCATAACCTGTTAAACGTGCAATTGTCAAGTGCTGAGTTTGTGTTCGGTTTAAAAGAACTTCCACGGAATGTGGAACTTGTACTGTCAAGGAGTGTCCTAAGACTATGGAATCACTTTGTCTGATAGCTAGTGCTGTGGCTGCAACTGACTTGAGGCACGCAGGCAGAGCCTGGGCTACAGGATCTAATGTGCTCGAAAAATAAGCACATGGCTTGTATTGTCCTGCTTGATCTTGTGTGAGAACAGATAATGCTGTACCTTCGCGTTCAGTAACGAAAAGTGTAAAAGGCTTACTGTAGTTCGGTGTAGCTAGAACTGGAGCTTGGCATAGGGCTTTCTTTAACTCATTGAAACTAAGTGTATGTTCAGATGTCCAAGGGAGGACAGTCGCTACGGCTGCCTCCTGTGTCGTTAACTGTATCAGTGGTTTGGCTAGAAATGCATACTGAGGAATCCATTGTCTGCAATAAGAAGTAAGGCCAATAAAAGCACGTACCTCCTTCTGGGTCTTGGGCTGAGGAAGACTCGCTATTAACTGGATACGGTCTGGTGTCAACTGCCTACCCCTCTTGGACAGTAAGTGTCCTAAGTAGACCACTTGCTGGACACAGAATTGAAGCTTAGAAGGGGACACCTTGTGCCCCATCTCGGCTAGGAAATACAAGACTGTAAGGGATGCTCGCTCGCAAGCACGTTCAGAACGGGCTGTGATCAGTAGATCATCGACATACTGGAGCAGGGCAGTGTCAGTTGGCATGTGAATGTTGTCTAGTTGTCTCTTAAGTGCCTGACTGTAAATGCTAGGACTCTCTGTAAAACCTTGAGGAGCTCGTGTGAACATATAGCTCCTTCCATTTAAACAAAATCCGAAAAGAAACTGGCTGTCTGGATGAACGGGAACACTGAAAAATGCATTCTTAAGGTTGATCACAGTAAAGAATGTAGCTTCGGAATCAATGGCTGTTAATAGGGAAGAGATATCTGGGACAACTGGATACTGAGGAATAATACATGTATTAAGCTCTCGTAGGTCAATCACTAATCGATATACTGGGGGTGCATTTGGATCAGTACGTTTCATGACTGGAATGATCGGAGAATTACATACATTTGAGTCAGTTTCTACAACTACTCCTTGAACCATGAGCTCGTCAATAATTTTGGATAAGGCTGCCACAGCCTCTGGTGGCAATCTGTACTGTCTGATTCGTGGTAACACTACACCTGGCTTGAGAGTCACACGATAGGGTGTGATTTGCATGTAACCTACATCAGTTGGACCTTGCGCCCATAAGTGCTGTGGAACATTAGACAGTCTTGAATCAAAATCTCGTAATACATAGTGACCCTTAAAGTCACGTAGGAACAATCGTATTCCCTCTGGGGAACAGCATATAACTGCACCTAACTCTTTCAGTGTTTTAATGCCTAATAGATTTTCTGGACATGACTTAGTAAGTAACAGATCAGTAGTTCGGGACAATGGACCTACTTCTAGAGAAACTGGCTTTGAGATCTCATTTACGATAGGCTTTCCTGAAAATCCAAGGGAAACATTTCTTGAGCCTGAGAGCGGAGCCCCTGGAACTTCGGCGTGACTAATTGTGGTCCTACTTGCCCCTGTATCAATCAAAAACTTTCTGTCTTTCCCTAATACTTGACTGTGAACATAGGGACCTTCTTGATCTACAGGTATCTCGATGAGAGGCAAGCCTACCTCCCTCTCTAGGCTGTTTCATGAATACTGTTGGTACTCTGGATACTCAGACTGTGCATACTGGTACATCTGCGATGTAACATGCTGTGTTGCAGCAATAGGCTGCGGTGCTGGAACTGTCTGTTGTGCATTCTGTGACTGAGGAGTCTGTGAAACTTGTTCTTGTCTAGGCGGACGTGGTCTTTCTTTAGTTTTACCGGTAGCTATGTTGTGTTTCAGAACTGCACACTCATTTATAAAATGACCTGGCTGTTTACAATAATTGCAGTTCCCTTTAACGGGAGCTGCAGGATGACTGGCTTGATTCGGACCCCTCTTCTGACTGTCTTGAGGAACAGATTGTGCAACTAGTACTTTCATTTTCGTGTCTTTCATACGCTTTCTCTCGTGTTCTTGTTCTTCTCTGATTCTATTCTGGTGGTATTGGAGCATTTGCAACATCTGGGACGGGGTATTAGCTTGCCAGGTACTTTCGACTTTCAGAACTCGGTTTTTAATCGGTGGACTTGAATTCTCGACTAATTTAGTAACAAAAAGGTGAGGATATGACTCACTACTTGTCTTGAGGCCACTGTTGATACTAAAACACTTCTCAAATCTAGAATAAAAATCACTAATATCTTCGTCTTGTTTCTGTTTACAGGCTGAGATTGCATCCCAGTCCTCTTTTCTAGTTGTCAATAATCTGGGTAAAACTTGAATCAATAATTCTGGTAATTCTTTACATTTATCTCCAAGACCGGTACCTGGTACTCGTATCTTGTCTTCAGCTTCTAGAACTGCCCAATCGATCTTTTTCTCTCCCACCTCCCAATCTTTTTCCTTGAGCTTCTCATACACCCCTGCGGGCAACAGAACTTTTAACATTTTAATTATATCTGGATACGTGTATTCTCCCATACGGAGCATGTCTTTTAGTTCTCTATGGAACCCTGCTGGATCTTTGTCATGACAGGGAATTAATTTCTTCATCTCGAGGAGTTCCATCTTTGTAATCGGAGTGTAAACAAACACTCGTTCTAGTTCGCCACCCGTTCCTCTGACTGGGTGGACTTCTCGTAACGGATTCTGTCTCTCCATGTAAAATGGTTTACTTTCTGGGGGTGAGACATGAACAAAATGCGGGTTCAGAAACGTTCTATATTTGTGACGCTGTTCTAGAATGACACTAATTAAGTCGGTACCTAAACCTTTCCATCTATACTGGAGTAACTCGTTCAGGACATCATGTAACGGACCTGGATCAGAGTGTTGACCCTCATACAGAGTAATGAGGTGCTGGATCATATACATACCCACCAGTCGTTGTTCGGCTGGGGGCATTTTCAGAAACATTTGTGCCACTATTTCGTCTGGAAAAGTGATAGAATCAGTAATCCATCGGACTGCTGATCGGGCTAGTTCTTGTTCATGCATGGTACTTAACTCACTGTAACCGATTCGTGATTTCAGAATGTGATCGGTAGCTTGAAACACTTGTTCTAGTGAACCTTGTTCTGGTGCTGGAGAATGAAAAATAGACTTGTGTTCTAGGCGTAAATGGCGATCTGGAAATCTAGATTTTCCTACATACGCTATTCTGGCGGGATTCTCGTTGTCTATCTCTTCAGTATCAGAATTACTTTCTTTCTCGCTTACTTGTGCTGCTTTACGTTGTTCGTGTATCTTTATTATTTCTCTACGGATTTCTTGTACATACTCTCCATAGCACCGACGGTCTTGTGCTTACCCTCGGCTATATTATCACTCCACCTTGTCAGGATTTTCATTTCGGCCGGATCTTTAGACGGGTAATCTTGTTCTCTTATTAGACAATTGATCAGAAACTTTAATATCATGAGCTGGATCTCGGCTTTCCTTTGAGACATGGCCTCGCTAATGCTTTCTGGATCATCCCCTGTACGGATGAAACGATATATTCTGTCTAGATCTTCTTTCATATTCGGTAAGGTGACTAGATACTCGGCCACCTTTCTTACGCGGAATGAATATAAAACCATATTATCCTCGCCTGGGACTGGATCATAGCCGCATTCGGCAAGGGATTTTCTTATTTCTGCTACAGTCTGATGTCTGGGCGTACGCTGTGACGCTTGTGCATGTAATTCGGCTGTCGTTAAACGCTTGTGTGGCGGCGGGGTTTGAGGAGTACCTCCCCCTGCGGCCCCTAAACTAGAGTCGTCTACTGAGGCTCTTCGTCCTGGCAGAGTGGGAAATGGAAATGCAGGCTGGACTTGTATGGCGGGCTGGACCGGGGGTACCGTAACAGGTACTCCGGTGTCTGGAGGAGCGGGAAGTGCCTGATTTACAGGGACTGGCGGAGCGCGAACAGGATTTGCATATTCTGGGACTGTGTCGTCCAAATAGGACGAAATAAAAATATCAGCTGCGGTCTGTTTGTGACGTAGCTTGGTCGGAACTAATGGTGGCGGGAAATTACTGGATGCCTCTGGGGTCGCTTTTGGCAAGCCCTCGGCAAAGAGAGGATACATACCCCTATTAAGGGCATGCCTCTGTCTGTCCGATTGTTCAGTTTTAACTCGTTCACCAATCTCGATTAATTCCCTTTCTTGGGCTCGTTCCAAGGATTCTCTACTTAATTCTGACTTTCTGATTTCTTTTTCGGTTCTTTTATGAGCTTCTTTACGCCATAACTCGATGGCATCTTTCTGTGATCGTCTGGCTTTCTTTTTCCATAATGCTTCTTCTACTCGCATGATGCACTCGGCATCCCATGTACCCGATACGGGCCATCTATACTTTTCTTTTAACTGTTTGGTATACTCTACCCATAAATCTAGATACAATATGGCGCTTATGCCATGCTTCTGATACATAAAGTGACCTGGACTGTCACTCGGCGGAACAGGAACTGCTTCTTCTAACAAACCCTTTCTAGTTTTTAGCTGACGTAATCTCGAAAAGAGAGACATTGTAAACTTGAATCGGAACACAATACAATACACGAGGAACAATAACAATTGGGAGAACAATTCAGGCATACCACGACATTGGAAATACATTGAACAACATCATAACATAACAGTTCGGACAGAATATTACCTGGAATACTGAAAACAGAAACACAAGAATTTCTCGAGAACGGAACAGACTAGAGTTACTGGATGCACTGCTGAAACAGTACGGAACATACCGGTCCCATAAAGGGACGCATCAAGACCCGTATCCACCTAGGTGAACACTTCGTTTGTGAGTCTGTGTACCACCAACCCACGGACCAGAGTCAATTTAGATTGACCCTGTCTAGATACTACCCCAGTAATGGTACTCACCGGGCAGCAAGAACGGAAGGCCTCGGATCGGACTGAACTGCTACGACGACGGACGACGAACTTCGGACTTCAGTTACGGGTGGACCTCCGGATACCTCGGACCTTGGACTCTCGGCTTGGGCTCTGGTCGGGACTCGCCGCGTTCCTCCACCGTCTCGTTTGGATGCTGGACCGCCTCCTCCGTCTCCTCCGTGGGCCTGAGGGATACTTGAAGCAGAAATATCTGCATGTGCACGGTATGGTTCCGTCACGGCTGCAGAGGGTCAGGGGGTCGGCGTGGCTTCACCGACGCGTGGGGAAAGGGCAAGTCCCTATTCGGGCGCCATTATGTGGTAAATAAATAAATAATACCCTATTTTTGAATACATAAATGAATAACAGATAGCTCAATAAAATAAGAGTCAAGATTCGAGGTAATAGGAGTTATGCAGGTTTAATACAGCATAAGGACAGGAACAGGACAACCTGCACAGGAATAGGATGGCAAGCGCTTGCCTGGGGCAGAATCAGGATCGGCGGAAGGAATAACTTTTAATAACAGTACATGAGCATATATACATAACGCAAACACATAGCATTACATTGCAGTAGGCGTAGCAGTGGGTGGAGCAATAGGCGTGACGCGTAGCAGTCGCGAAAGATAAGGGTAAAAGTGGGTGTAACAGGGCGTATACATAGACATGTGATGCAAACGTAACAGAATATGTCATGAATAGGGCGGAAACATTGGAGGGGGCTACCTAAGGAGCCGGGACCTCTAACCTGGTTGTGCGCGCAAACTGGCAATGACGTATCACTAGGAGAAGCTGGGGGCTATGAACTCTGTGCTAGGAGCAGAGACTGAAGTCTGGAGAGTCAGGGCGACATGTACCTAAACAGTATCTAGTATCTGATGTTTAGAGAACATGTTGATATAAACTAGAAGTCAGGAGGGGAAAAGGCTAACAGACACTAAGACTGGACCATGCATTATTCTACATGTAGTGCGTGATGAAGAATATGGAATGACCATTAAATACAGTATTTCTCTAACGTGGAGACGGAAAGGCTAGACAATGACGGAAACTATTGATGCAGTTCAGTAGCTTAGGAATGCAGAGAAGGAGGACTGAACTGATAACTGGAATCATAACATACTTTTGGCAGACTCAGAGGCAGAGCCAGCTGAACCGGGCACTGCAAGGCAGGATGTAAGTGAAGGGTCGAGGATACAGGTGGGGGCTGTATCGCTCCTCAGCGAGGCTGCAGGAGACAGGAGCTGAATCTGGTGTCCAGGCCCTTTTGAGGCCTAGAAACAGGGACTTTATAATGGAATAACGTGCACACTGAGAAACGTGGCAACGTAGCTTTACATAGGCCTGATATTCGTAGTATTCACGAGAACTGGAAACTGGCATACTAGAGGTGGACACAACTATAATTGCGTCTTGAATCGAACATGGGGAATGCATATGCATATTTAATCATGCACACATAACATATGATGGATGACACGTAGGGACACAGAACATAGCAAAATTCACTTTTCTGGATTGGCCAGAGAGGATTGAGATGTCATCAATTGATACCATTGGTGAAAACCTTTTTGCATTTGCCACACCTTCACCTCATAATTCTGCACTGTGGTGGAAATGACTTAGGCACTTTGACTGGGGTAGGTCTGGAAATGCTTTTAAAGGACACCTTTGAACAATTGATGGCACTTTTTCCTCAAACTGCCTTGGTATTTTCCAATATATGCCAAAGACAGAAATGGAAGTGGTCCAACCAATTTTGTCCACAATTTGAGAAAGCACGGAAACATGTGAATAAATCTGTTTCTGCTTACATGAGAGACTATGGAATGGGTTCAATATACAACAATAACTTGCGTTACAACATGCAAGATATCTACAGAGGAGATGGTGTGCACTTCTCAGATGAGGGGAATAGAATATTCCTCCTGAATATAAGACTGTGCACTGGAACCTACTTGTAGGTACCTAAATCAGCCACAGAACCCAAAAGCTCTTTTCAGGGCTACCCTACCTCTGATCACTCAAAATGATTATTTTTCTCTAACTTTTTTCACTGTTTTTCACTAAAGTACGCTCCCCGGTACGCGTACCGGGCGCTTCCCCAGCAAAAATTAAAAATAAATATTTTTTTGGGCCTATATGGGCCTCCTAAGCCCCCCTCAGAAAACCTAGGGGGTCAGGGAGTGCACTGGAACCTACTTGTAGGTACCTAAATCAGCCACAGAACCCAAAAGCTCTTTTCAGGGCTACCCTACCTCTGATCACTCAAAATGATTATTTTTCTCTAACTTTTTTCACTGTTTTTCACTAAAGTACGCTCCCCGGTACGCGTACCGGGCGCTTCCCCAGCAAAAATTAAAAATAAATATTTTTTTGGGCCTATATGGGCCTCCTAAGCCCCCCTCAGAAAACCTAGGGGGTCAGGGAGTGTCTACCGTGCCCCCTTTTACCCATTCCCAACGTTGTTTGTCCTCCATCTTGTGTCTCAAATCTACTGAAACACAAGATGGAGGACTCCCGTAGCGCTGCCGGTACGCGTACCGGGGCGCTCACTGGTAAGCGCTCCCAACATTTTTTAAAAGTTAATTTACATAAAAACCTCTGTAGAGATGTTCACCAAATATAGAATAGGCCTTACTACATACCAGTCCCTGCCATTTTCCCAAATTTGGTGGAATTCCATTAAGCCATTTGCCCTGTAACCCTGTCTAAATATCCTGAGGTAAATTACATGACAAAAACACATATGAAGAGTTAGGATTTACAACCAATTAAAATGTTACTTTCATTTTCTACTATTTTTTCCTGACATTTGATTGGTTATGTACATGAATATAAATGAAAAATGAGAGGGAAACACGGCCATTTTGACTACACCTACCTGAGGTACATCTTGAAAGAATTTTCTCCATTTATCTTCATCACCTTTTAATAAGGTAAGTTGTTAATTTGTAAGGGGCACTTTAAGTTAATTTGTAAAAACGTTTTCTGATAGTTATTTACTGTCCCTCTGTTATAGTTATAGATTGAGATAGGCTTCTCTGTTATAGTTATGGATTGAGTTAGGCTTCTCTGGTATAATTATGAAATTACTTAGGCTTCTTCACATACACTTTTTTTGACATTTCTACTTCCTGCTTGATACCATACACTGCCCAAAGATAACTTCACTGTTAAAAACTCAGAAGTACCTGTCTCAACTTAAACCCAACACTGCCCTAACTCTACTGATATATTTATTTTTAATGCAATTTACAGCAAGAAAATGGAAGGAGAAGCAAATATTTCTTTCGAAATAGTTCTTCAAAACAATCCTGAGGAAGACTTTGACTTTATGGATCAGTCTCTAGACGAAGAGTTAGTTAATTGTGTGGAAGAAATGGAATCATGGACTGAAAATGAGGACATTCCTGACGATATAATGTTGGAAGTGTTATTAAATTTTGAAAAATCAGAGCAATAAATTTTTATTTAATAATTAAAAAAATTTCTAGACATTATTCTTTTTTATATGTAATTCATGAAATAGTACCAAAATGAATATAATATAAAGTGAGACTTATAGTATACTGTGCAACTTTTTTGTGTTACATAGTAATTTTGCTCATAGTTACTTCCTTTCTCCCACTATATTATCTCCAATGTGTATTTGACATCTCTTTTTCATCTCCTGCCTCCATGTTGTTTCTGCTTTCCTGAGAGAATATGGTATAGATTCCATATACCACAATAACTTCTGTAACAACATGCAAGATATCTACAGAGGAGACGGTGTACATTGAATTTAAGACTCTGTATTGGTACCTACATGCTGGTACTTAAATCACCCACACAACACAACAACTCTATTCAGAGCTACCCTACCTCTAAGCACTTTAAATTATTATTTTACTGTTTCACTGGGTTTTCCCCATGTGTGGGGGGGAGGTGTGTGTGGGGGATGTGTGGGGATGTGTGGGGTGTGTCTGTGAGGTGTGTGTGTGTGGGGGGGGTGAGGTGTGGGGGGGGGGTGTGGGGTGTGTGGGTGGGGGTGTGGGTGTGTAAGGTGTGTGTGTGGGTGTGTGGGGTGTTTGGGTGTGGGTGGGGGTGTGGGTGTGTGAGGTGTGTGTGGGTGTGTGTGGGGGGGTGTGCGTGTGGATGGGTGTGGGATGTACTTGTAGGTACCTAAATCAGCCACAGAACCCAAAAGCTCTTTTCTCAGCTACCCTACCTCTGATCACTCAAAACGATTATTTTACACTAACTTTTTTCACTATTTGTCACCAAAATACGCTCCCCCGTACGGTCCCCGGTGTGTGTTTTTTTTTTTTGCCCCGCGGGGACCTTTTATGGCCCCCACATCAAACCTAGGGGGTCAGGAGGGGTCTACCCTGCCCCCTTATGGTCATTTCCCCCTTTGTTTTTGCCACCTCTTGTGTCACGATCCTACCGAGACACAAGATGGCGGCCGCTCGGACAGTTTGGAATGTTGACAGACACCCGAGAGCCAATCAGCTTTCCGCGCGCGAACTCGCGTTACGCGCCGGGTGCGCTCCCCGGTGCGCGTACCGGGGCGCGCTTATAGATATATATTTTTTTAACCTAAATTACTCAAAATCCACTGGAGCACATATCTTGAGACATAGCAAAGGCACATTGGGCTACCAGTCCCTACAATTTTGCCAAGTTTGGTGGAAATCCATTCAGCCGTTCGGGCTAAAAGTGAGTCTAACCGCCCTATGGAAATTAACATGGGGAAAACATGTTTTGGGACCCCCCTTTTATCTCGGAAACTTTCAGGCAGATTCCTCAACCGGCGCCAAAGTTATTCCCAATAGAATGTTGCGATTTCCCTATGGAAAACAATCCTAACTATAACTACCTACTGGCGACCACCAGTAGGTAATATATATATATATATATATATATATATATATATATATATATATATATATATATATATTCACTGAAAAAACCATAGGTTTCACACCGGTTATAGTTAGGTGGAAATTTTACTCGCATAAAACCATTGAAATTCCCACGTTATAGTTAGTTGGACTCACTATAACTTGCGCGTGCAATGCACTGCTGATGACGTCACATATTACATCACTCATGACATGGTCAGTGACATCACTCATGACATCACTGATGACATCTCAAATGACATCACTGATGACAACATCCTTGTGACAAAGTGGCAGACCTCCTATCAGCATAAAATAACCTTTGACACACATATTCAAAAATAGAAACTAAAATTTTCTTAAAAAAGGAGAAACCAATACCAATTGTAACAACTTATTAGGTAATTCCAACATCTACATACACATTCACTCATTCACCAACAGTTATATATAGTCACTCATGCATGTACTTACTCATCATATGTACTCATACACCTATACATCCTGTTACACACTAATACTCATCCATATAGTTACTCACACACAAATTCACACATGCAAATAAACTATCAAAAAACCATTTACTTGATTATACTGCTATATACACACCACTACACATACTTCTACAGAAACAGAAACATATTTATTCTCTTAAACAATCAATTATAAAAACACATACTCACTAACCCACCCATACACACAATCATCCACCCATACAGTCTTGCACACATGCTGTCTTCAAAATACATACAAATAGTGAGTCACTCATTCATGCATCTGTGCTCAAAGTAATATCCCCCACCGAACCATACAGACACTGATACTGATACTCAAAAAACGAACTAATAACCCATATACACACTCATGTAGCTACTCACCAACCCATGCAGCCACTTATACACAAAGTGAGACACAGATACAGATATTTAAATATTTAAACATTACTCGCTAATATATGTATTCACTAAGATACATTTAATAAGTCAGTTAACCAATCAATTTTACACAAAAAAACATCCATTTAGACATTTATTTACCCATTTATTCTTCCATCAACCTTTAGATATACATATATAAAAAATGTTTATTTTTCAGAAAGATACACATTCACTGGATGATGTCATCAGTGATGTCATTTGAGATGTCATCAGTGATGTCATGAGTGATGTCACTGACCATGTCATGAGTGATGTAATATGTGACGTCATCAGCAGTGCATTGCACGCGCAAGTTATAGTGAGTCCAACTAACTATAACGTGGGAATTTCAATGGTTTTATGCGAGTAAAATTTCCACCTAACTATAACTGGTGTGAAACCTATGGTTTTTTCAGTGAATTTAATAGGTTTTTTAAATGCTAATTCCTAACTATAACTGGTGTGAAACCTATGGTTTTTTCAGTGAATATATATATATATATATATATATATATATATATATATATATATATATATATATATATATATATATATATAATTTCTATGGCAAAATGAAACCCCTCATTTTGCTCCTTTTCAAGTTAAATGTATTAAGTGTTACCACTTTATTCCAATCAAGATGACTTCAGGTGTGCCATACTTTTTTCATAAGTAAGACTGTTAGCGTTCTAGTTGTTCTTTAGAACACTCTGGGACATTCTGTCATTGGGCTATAGTTGGGCTACATCTGGCTGATATTTGGGCTACATTTGGGCTCTTTTGTCTCTGGTGGCCATCTTGGGAGACTGCATATCCGAATTTTTTTAATGAAATATAAGAGGATTTGAGAAGTCACTCGAAATGTGCCCTAATTTTTCTTTCTTCAGCACTAATCATAATTTCTATGGCAAAATGAACCCCCTCATTTTGTTCCTTTGCAAATTAAATGTTTTAAGTATTAACACTTTATTCCAATCAAGATGACTTCAGGTGTGCCATACTTTTGTCATAAGCAAGACCGTTAGCACTCTAGTTGTTCTTTAGAACACTCTGGGACATTCTGTCATTGGGCTATAGTTGGGCTACATCTGGCTGATATTTGGGCTACATTTGTTTTTTTTTCTATCTGGTGGCCATCTTTGGGCTACATTGGGCTACATTTGGGCTCTAACATATATATAGCCCAATGTAGCCCAATATATCTTTTTTCAAAGTTAATTTTCGTAAAAACCACTGGAGCATATATCTTGAGACATAGCAAAGGCACATCGGGGTACCAGTCCCTACAATTTTGCCAAGTTTGGTGGAAATCCATTCAGCCGTTCGGGCTAAAAGTGAGTCCAACCGCCCTATGGAAATTAACATGGGGAAAACACGTTTTGAGACCCCCCTTTTATCACGGCCCCCGCTTGACGGATCCCCCCGAAACTTTCAGGAGAGGAGCGGAGCGCAGCGAGGCAAAGTTAAGGAAAATTAGAGGCAGATCCCTCATTCGGCGCCAAAGTATTCCCAATAGAATGTTGCGGATTTCCTATGGAAAACGATCCTAACTATAACTACCTACTGGCGACCACCAGTAGGTAATATATATATATATATATATATATATATATATATATATATATATATAATTATATATATATATAATTATATATATATATATATATATGTATTATATATATAAAAACTCTATATATATATATGTCATTAATATTGTTTGCAAAAATATAGTTGTTTAAAATATCAATGTTTTATTTAGTGTTATGTATTTTAATATATTTTTTAAATGTATGTGATGTATTTTTTTCATAAGTATAGTTTATGTCTTTAATATATGTGTTAAGTTTTTAGTAGGTATTAATTTTATTTTAATTTTATTTTACATTTATTAGTTCAGCAGCGAGTTGTGGGTTTATAGGAGAATAGGGTGGGAAGTAACTTAATTATGATAAATGAATATTCTTTATTTATTCATATTAATTTATTTGTAATTTTATAATGTTAATTGTGGTTTTAATTGTTTGGGGTAAATTTTAGGTGCAGGTTGTGGGGTTTATAGGGGTGAAGGGTGGGAAGTAATTTATTTAGTTGTTAATTAATATTAATTGACAATTAATTTTGGTAATTGTGTAATTGGTTTTAGGGGCAGGTTGTGGGGTTTATAGGGGTAAATTGTGGAAAGTAATTTGTTTTTAATTAATTAATAATTAGTTATTAATTAATATTAATTAATTACATTACAATTAAATGTGGACATTTTAGTTGTGGGGTTAAAAACTGAGAAATGTGCACAGGGTGCATGGATCCACCGTAAAAAAATTAAAACGAAGAGCGGGCTCCTATTGGAAGGTACAACACTGTGCTTATTTAAAAATCAGCTACCTGGGGGCGGCCAAATCCCGGGGTCTAAAATATTAAATTTGATGGGGGTCCAGAGTGGCCCTGTAGCCTGGGGACCGCCATCCCTCGATGCTTAAAAAAAATGGGTGGGGGGGCTCAAAGGTACCCCCCAAGTAAAATGTCTCAAAGGCCTTGTCCAGCCTCGGGGACTGCTACTCTTTGGGGCTTTCAAAAAAATGGGGGGGGCTCAAAGGCCCCTCTAAGCTCTGGGGATCACCACCTCTGGGGCTTTTGAAATTGTGGTGGGGGGGTCGCGTGGCCCCCATTCTGGAGCAGTCGAGGGCCCTGGGAACACCACTCCCTAGGATGGGCTCCTGCTGTGTCTCGGGGTGCCTACACCCAGGACACTGCTGTTTGGTATGGCAGGGCGGGAGTCGAGGTTCTTGCTCTGTCATAGCAAACTTGAGGGCATATTAACAAGGGGCATTTCGCCTCATTTTTTAAAAAAAAGGCAAAATTGTGGTGAAAATTATATTGCCCTGTTTACTGTTTAGGCGTATATACAACGTTGGACCGTGGATGGAACTCCAATGTCTCTATGGTCCTAGCCAGCTCCCCGCGTCCTTCTGAAGCCGCCATTACTTTTCCACATGGGGACCTACTAATATGCAGCTCCGCGTGGGGAAAAGCAATCTGCTTTGCATTTTGAAAGAGTGAGTAGGTTTTCCTGTTCTCTCTTTCAGAATCGAAACCAAGTTTGCTATGGCAGGGTGGGAGCTTCGGCTCACACCGTGCCATAGCAAACAGCAGTGTAGAAAAAATCTTCCGGTAAGACAACAAAGGATTTTCAAGTCCACTATCGCCATTTTAGCAGCAGTTTGCTGCCGCTAAAGTGGCGATAATTTTAAAGCCGTCCTTGTAAATATGCCCCCAAGATTTGGAATGTCGACAATCCCGTCTCCCATTTAAATAGCCACAAAGTATTTAGTGAAGTGCACACTGTGAAACGTGAAGCAGCAGTGTCTGATTGGGATCAATAAAGAATTGCCCATTGTTGAGTACAGAGTACTCAAATTGTACATGGAGTTTTGTAACACCAGTGGCTTTTGCTCGCGCCCTCTCTTGAGGTTAATTCGATGAGTTGTGTACTTCTTTTGCTCCTAATGTACACAGTGTTCTGTCGTTTCTGCTTGCTTTCTCCTCTGTCATGTAGAGGATTTTGGGTAAATATGATGGTTTCTGTACAGACAGCACCTACGAACCCAACCTCCAAACTGCTTACTGCCTGTTACCATAGTAACAGTTCATGGAACACTCAATTGAGCACACAGGTCACAAGTTCAGCACACAATGTTACTAATCCAAACAGCAAGTGTGCTTGACTTTAAAATGTTTTCCATAGGAACGGTTAATAGCAGCTACAGCCTCTGGTAAAGAGATGGTAAAGAGTTAGCCACGGTATTACACTTCTAGTTGTAAACATCATTCTTTTCTTAGTAAAACTTTGAGCCCCATCAGTTATTCTTTTACAAATTAAGGGGTATCATTTTAACGGCTTCCTTGTAAATATGCCCCCAAGTACTGTGTTAATGTCGCATGTGAATTGGGCGCGGAAGGGTACAGAGACGTTTTGTAGTCTAGGAGACGGCCACCTTCCTGAGAATTATTTACTAATTGTTCGAGAAGTTCGAGGCAACTTAAGTCTGGGCATTGTCATACTCAGGATCTTTATTGTAATGTGCAGGGTGTGCCTCTGCAGTCTCTGAAGCCTCGGTGGTGCTAGGCAGTGCCTTATTTGTTTTGTAATCACAAGGGCAGTACTTATGGTGTTAAAAGTGATACACTCATAGAACTCTTCTAGTTGTATAATTACTCAGAATTTATGTGCTTAAGAGTTACTTACATTATTTTGTGTAGGTGCACTGTAATGTTATATGGTTTTGAGTTTAAAATCTTCTGTAAGCAGATGATTATCACACTAAATAATAGTCAAATGTTGTCAGAAAAAGATGTATCCACTCAGTTTTTTTTTTTTAATTATCCTTTATTAAAATGGAAATAAATAAATAGAAACGTAACTTTAATAGAACAGTATAATAAACAAAACATTGGATGGACTCCAGTTGTAGCAGTGTAGGTAACCGGCAAGACAAAAATGAAACATAAGTATGTGTGCTATGTCGAAGAGGTCAAAAAAGCTAGTTCAAATTAAAGGATCATACTGAAAATGGAAGGGAGGGTAGTGGGTGGAAGTGAGAAGGGGAGGGAGAGTTAAAAGTAGAGAGGCAGGACGAGATAGAGCGTCAGCTTATTGCACTCAGTCTTTAGTGTTTACAGTTCGTCACTCATTTGTTTAGGACGCAGGGATCTACAAGATAGTGTGGTTTAAGAAGTCCTTAAAATTAAATACATGAAGCCAGTTATCTCCGTTGTTTGATAAGATAGTCCTACATTATTACTTACTCGAAAATCGCTTGTATGCACCTGTGCACCCAGAATGCTGTACCCTTGTCCCTACCCCGCAATATGCTCAATTGTAGGTCTTGCACACTGAGGCTTCACAGCTCACCTGCCACCACTGGTGTGTCCCACAATGTGTTGGTGCAAACTCCGAGTCCGGGATACATTTGTATGGAAGAGCAGGTCTCCACAATGGAACGGTGTCTTGATACTGCCATGGAAGGTGTTAGAATGCTCAGGGCATCATTGCAGGAGAGAGTTCCCACTCAGCCCCTGTCAGCCAACCAATTAATCTCTGTAAAGAGAGAAGTAATTTAATGGTGGAAACATTTGCAAGTAATTGAACGTTTATTTTTTGCTTGGTAGAAAATAGGAGTTGAGTACATCCTTCGTTTTTGAAGTACAATTAATCTTTAGTGATAATTGTGGTTCAAAGAGGAGTTGGAATGCATGAGAAAACGCAGGGTTAAGTTATAATATATCATGCTAATGTTTATATACATAGGAATAGAGCGTATGCTAGAAGCTAAATGTGCACGTGTAATGCAGTGGCGGGAGCCTGTGTGCATGTACACTCAGTAAGGAAGTAACTAAAGTGTCCTAAGAGCTAGCGTCACGTGTCTGTAGAGCAGCGCTAGTTGCTGGCTATGGTCTATAGTACGGTCCAGTAGGTCCTTAAAATTAGATCAATGTGATCTGAATGAGGTGAGAGATTACATCATTACGGAAGGCAAGATCTCTTTTTCTCTCATGCACACTCAGGGTAGTGCACCCCACCCCTCCTGCAGAATCACCCTCAACAGGAGTCTGTAGGGCAGCGCTGCTCATAGGTTTAGGTCTACCTTATGGTACAGATGGTATTTAAAATGAGACAGAGATGTGACTGAATGAGGTCAAAGATCACAAATTAACATAACACTTGGCAATATTGCTTATTTTCACGTGTGCAGTCTGCCTGATGCATCCCATCCCTCCTGTAGGTCCGTGTTGAAGAGGTGTCTGTAGGGAAGTGCTCGCTGGCTCAGATCTACAGTATGGTCCAGCAGGTCTTTAAAATGAGTCAGAGATGAGACAGAATAAGGTGAGAGATCATGTCATTATGCAGGACAATATCGCTTGTTTGCACCGCGTTTAATTGGAGGCCTTGTACACCTAGGCCGCTTTGCTTACCTTTTGCAAACACTGCATTTAGCAGAGGTCACAACTTGAATTCTGCTTTGGATCTATACTGCATACAGTGTTAAATTCAGCCTTGATTTATTTATCTGCAGTGTGGACAGCAGGGTTCATAACTTCACAAGAGAAAGAGAAATAGTGGGAGAGAGAGGAAGAGAGAGAGAGAAAGAGTGAAGAGAGGAAGAGAAAAAGAAAACATTAGAGTTAGAGAGGAAGAAAGAAAGAAAGACATTGAAAGTGTGAGAGAGACAAAGTAGTAGATGGAGCAGGAGAGGTAGTGTTGATACTGGAGAAAATCTTTGCAGCTCACCTTTCTGACACCCGTGTGTGTCCAACCGAGTGCCGAGTTATAGTGCACCCTCAAGTTTAGTGATTTGAAAGATAGTATACAATTAGTAATTGCAGAGTACATACAACTGCAGACGTATATTTCTGCGTTACACCTTTGCACACCCAGGCTACTGTATTACATCAACTCCCACTGCAAGGAGATGTCAGTGTGCTCATTTCCTCGCAGGGTGCTATACCCCATGCACTCCCACTGCATAGTGGTGAGTTCTCATTACTGCGCACCCAGACTGCTGTACCCCATCCACTCCCAGTGTCCGGAAGTGAGTGCCTGTTCCTGCGCACCCACACTGTTGCAAACTATCCATTCACACTTCCCAGAGGTGATTGTACATTCCTACGCACCCAGGTTGCTCTACACTATTCACTCTCCCTGCCCAGAGGTGACTTCTCGTTGCTTCGGAAAAAAGCTTCACTGCTCAGCTTGTGCCACCGGCATTTTTCAAAGAGGGTCCACCACGTGTCAAAGCAACCTTCTTAGGCGTTGTTATGATGGCCACGCATCATCGCAGATTTCTCAAACGTTGAGCTTTGGAGGTATTGGGGGGATGCCAATTTATGAAACACAACCTGTTAGATAAAAAGAAGAAAAGATTGTGCATCATTTGTTCATCAAAGGAGAGAGGAAGAGAGAGAGTGACTCTGAAAAGAATATTTGCAGCTCACCTTTTTGTCACCGGTGTTTCTTCCACCACGTGCCAGGACATAGTGCACCCTGAAGATCCACATCTAAAAGATAGTAGAAGAAAGATGTTATGATTGGTAATTGCCACTATCTTAATGTGGAGTAGAATAACATCGCCTTTTCACACACCTTCCCTCCCCCATATCATTTATGCAGTTCCAACTTGTTTAATGGGCTTCAATTAATGAACAATTAATAGAGTAGTTTTTTTTTCCATCTGGTTATAGAAAACAAGTGGTGCGCAGCCATACACGTGGTTTCAATCATCACATCCGTGTCTGGGCACGATATTTGAAACCTCATGTGCTATTGGAGTCTATTACGCGCAGCAAGCGTTTAATAGATAGCAATAGGCCATGGACGGAGCAATGCGCCCGTCTCTGACCAATTGCATGCAGTCTTTTAGAAAAAGTTGCACACAAAGGCCAATGGTTTAGCACGGAAGGAAACAGACACGCACGAACGTGTGCGATTCATAGGTTAGGTTGATATCCTCGTTTTTTTCACAAAGAAAATGTCTCGCGCTGCGCCAGCAGTGCTGTGCACTACAAAAAAGGCACAAGCTGTACTGTGCACAGCAGTGGAGGTGCGAGTCCTAATTGAATTAACAATGGAAAGGTTGTCAAAATAAGATGGTAAATTTTAGTGTACATAGTATAAAAAAATAAATACTCATTTACTTCGCTACGCATGTGGGAGCGACGGACATTTGACT
Source organism: Lissotriton helveticus (assembly GCF_964261635.1). Lineage (NCBI taxonomy): Eukaryota > Metazoa > Chordata > Amphibia > Caudata > Salamandridae > Lissotriton > Lissotriton helveticus. The sequence goes on along the minus strand of NC_136068.1, from coordinate 705,125,642 downwards.
GACTATAAAAACGTTCCTGCTATTGGAAAAAAAATACAAATGCAATAAGATAGGGTATGTAGGACTGCGTACGCCTAAATCGCTGCATCGCCTTTTTGTATTCAGTCTGCTGTATTACATCTACTCCCTCCGGTACGTACCCAGGGATCACTGCTCACCTTTTTGCGGACATAGTACCTACATCAGGGAGTCCGTCTCTGCCACCAAGAAGTCTAACATTTTGTGCTGAGGCTTGATATCACCATGGCTAAGGACATACTCGTGCACCCATCATCATCGCAGGTTGCTAACCTGCTCAGTCCTTGCGGTACCACTAACTCAGTGACTAAAGAGGCCACGCACGTGGTAGTGGGCCCCCCTGTTCGGTGGTTTGGGCCTACATGAGGCGTCCAAACCACGAGGACAGGCCTCGATGGGAGCAACTCTAAAATGGCGTAGAGCACATGCGAACGGTCTTTTTTAATGGTAGGGTCACGTGTCTTGTGACGCCTGTGCTGGATGGGTGTGGTGTCGGTGTATACCAGCCATAAGGGAGTGTGCGTGTGCCATTCTGACAACTAGACCTGGAACTAGCAAATCATTACAATGAAAATCTGGGCCACGTAGCTTTGTTGTGGCTTCCTGTAAGCATCAGCGGAGTGGGCAGGCCTGACATATACCAGCGCTGCGTGAGGCTGTGAACAATGACTCCGGAGCTATGGGCCTGGCTCCGTTGTGAGCTATATGAGAAATCAACTGATTCAGGTGTCTGTATTGTAGTTCTGTCATCACCCGGGTCTTAACCGCAAATGTGTCATTATGTCTGTGAAGTCCCACAACATGGAAGGTAAGGGGTATCACTGACCCTCTATTCCTCCATAGTTCCATACATAGCAGATGGTGGACATGACGTATTTCTGCGAATATGAACATTTGTTGTACATTCAGTGTAGTGTTGTAGCTGTAGCAATACAGGGCTATGCAAGCTTTGGGTTGCAGTTTTTGGCACATGAGGGCAACTAATATATATACTTACGTGGTCATTCGGGTACACTGTCGAACTTGGTGCTGGAAATCAGTGTTCAAGCCTCCGAGTCGCGTCCACATCCTGTTATTGTAGACAAATCATGTAATCTACGCGTGCCTGAAAATGTACTGTAAATACGGTGCTCATGTAAACTGCTGAAATAGTTTTGGGTAGATTTTGCGCTATATAAATATGCTACAAAAAAAACCTCAAGCAATCGCACACACTTATAAATTTACTTTACACTTTGCTTACAGTATTGTAATGATCCAGTTTCTACGTTCGTATTTGTAGAATGAGCGAGAGAAAGTTATATAACCAAAGTTTTTTCTGCCGGAGGTAAGATGGTTGCATACGCTGTTTACAGCAGAATATAACGTGGTAGTGCCCAGGGGCAGCATTTTACAAACATAATGAATACACAGACACAGATAGATAGTTGAAGTGGGTGCGGGCACATGCACTCGACTCCATTTTATTACGTTGCTATTGGTAACAAGTACAATAGTAATCATCATATCATACACAGATATTCCATCATAAACGGTTTATGACTTCTGCTGTACAAAGGTAGTTGCACTACATGCAAAATAATACACAGAAGAGTCTAACGTAAAGGGTTCATGAGTTGTGGTGCACTGAGGTAGGGGTGATTTGTGTGGAGCCTGCGATGATGCGTGGTCCAGGCAGACGCACTGTTAACAATGTCTTTTACCAACTGAATTTTGCCTTAATAAGGCCACGGGGTGATTATTTATGGTGTACTAAGTTAGTGGTACGTCTGGTGCTCAGCGTGTGCTCACCCTGCGATGATGCGTAGTCCGAACGGCTGCACTAGAAGCATTGTCTGTTGCCTACTATACTGCATCATCTGTAATCATCATTCAAATAAAAGACAAAACATATTTGGAATACATTGTCGAAGTATGTAGGTTTCTGAGACATTATAGTTCAAATTGTGACCTGAGCTGTCCGCAGTGTAGACTGTTTTTCAGTGTTCCTTTAGACTTGCAGGGTGAATTTTGTTATTGAACTAAACTTATAACTGATATAAAAGAAGTTCTTCAAGGAAGGATACCAAAGGGATATTGTGTAGGTTTGAGGGTCTTTATAATTAGTTTGGTACTGCACTCTGCAAATATGAATGAAGAGTCAATTTAATTGTGAGCTCTGATGACCGCATTGTAGGCAGGATGCAGCGGTTAGCAAGAGCCCACGGCCAGGTGGCGTTGATTAGAGCTGCACAGTATTGGTAATTTAGCATGTCTGCAACCAGCGATGATAAGTGGTGCACTGAGTTAGTGGCACATGAAGCAACAAGGTTCAGAGGAGCTTGCAATGATACGTGCTCCGGCCAAGCCGCACTGGTCGCAATGTCTTTTGCCTACTGACTTCTGCCTTAATAGGGCTACGTGGCGATGATTTATGGTGCACTGAGTTAGTAGTACCTTTGGCGGTTAGCGTGTACGTACCCTGCGATGATGCGTGGTCGGGGGGCACAGTACTTGGACTAATGTCTTTTGTCTATTGAATTCTGCATCAATTCGATTTAAAAGTGATAGTATGCCTCATTGCTGACATAAAACTGTTCACTCAACTTTGCAATCATTTATGGTGCACTGAGTTAGTAGTATCTTTGGCGCTGAGCTTGTACATACCCTGCGATAATGCGTGGTCCAGGGGGGAGCGCATTCGGACCAATGTCTTTTGTCTGTTGAATTCTGCCTGAATACGGTAAGTCATGGATATGACTTACGGTGCACTGAGTTAGTAGTACCTTTGGCACTGAGCGTGTATGTAACCTGCGATGATGCGAGGTCGGGCAGGCCGCACTGGGAGCAATATTTTTCTCCTAGTGAATTCGGTCTTATTAAGGCCACGTGGAGATGACTTGTGGTGCAGTGAGTTAGTGGTACCTGAAGAACTCAGTGTGTGCGCACCCTGCGATGATTCGTTGTTCGGGCGAGTCGCACTGGTACAATGTCTCTTGTCTACTGGAATGCATCATGTGCAATTGCCATTCCACCTGAATCGTGAGCCCTCACAAAGTAGATCGAAATCAGTAGTCGGCACAGATATTGATGAATGTTTTTTGTCACATCCTTTAACAAAATCTGAAGACATATAGTACAATTGTCTCCGCATTAAATAAGGCAAGGCTTGATTCAGTGTTGTCTGTAGTATTGATCCAACGCTGAATTCAAGTTGTGAACCCTGCTGTCCGCAGTGTAGATCGAAGGCAATAGTCGATACAGACATAAGTCTGCGGTGGTGTGGCTCTGAGTTAGCAATGGGCCTGTATCGAAGAGGCATGTGCTCATGGCGGCAGCCACGTGGCAGGGTGAAGACCTTCGCTGTGGCAGAGTCTGTTGTCTTCACACAAGTGAACCACGCCCAAGGCGTAGCCTATGTATTTATACTCTTACACTGGAGTTGCATACGTTAGACCAGCCCACTCCGCTTCTACTTCAAGGAGGGAGGGGCAACACAGCTACATGACCGAGAAATTCCCCAGTGTCTGAGATAATATGATTGCATCCACTGTGCAGTATACTACACGTATCAATAGTATATCTACACAAGGAAAAGTTTTTAGTTTGTATAGTGAGTTGTGTATAGCATATCACAAGTAGTCTTGGGATTGTGTAAATTATTGTTGATGTGCGAGTTTCCTCCCTTATACATAGTTGGTTGCCACATCTCTGAACATTCAGCTAGTGTGCTGTTGAGGGGATATATTATTTTGGGAAGGTTTGTTGTCCTGTTTTGCGCTGCCTCTGAGATAGTAGGCAAGAGAGGTCAAAGAGGGGTGGTCGTAGTGGTGGCGGCGCTGGGTGTAGGTATTTTGTTGGGTGTCGGAGGTGCCTAATTAGTACCTCTATCACATATTTGTCTTTAAATATCGGTGTGAGTTGGATGTAATTCACACAGTACATAGTCAACCTCCTTACACCAGTTAAATGTTGATGTTAATTTGTTAGTGCTAAGTGGAGCTATCGTCTGTTTTTTTAGGTAGCATTGCAGATTTGGCTTATTGTTGAAAATATGCGGAAGTGGTGTTTTTTTTCTACGGGAACGCCTAGTTTGTATATCATTAACGTTAGATGTGGTTCTGTTTGTGGCGATTTTGCTGGCAGAAGGAATCAACTGTAGAGTGGTGATATTTGCAGTTTTTACTAGGTTGAGAATGGGATGATAGTTAAACAAGCATTTGCAATGCAATAGGTCTCGCATTATGAAAGTTTGAGCTATTGGTCTTGTAAATGACAATTCTTTTATTTATGTGTTGGTTTTCAAAATAGCTAAATTAATAGCTTTGTCATTTACAATGCCAATAGTTATAACTTTCACAAATGTGACACCTATAGCATTTGTAATGCAACATGTTTTGTATTTACGTGACTTAGATGTAATGATATTACAAATAACAATGGCTTTTAATTTTTTTAAATAATTAATACTTAAATAAAAGTGATTGTAATTTATAATGGAAATAGCTTAAACTTTGTAAATAACTTTTGTGAAGATTATGTTCAGTGTATTTTATTGTGATGAAAATCCAAGAACAGAGGTGAAATATTACCATCTTTTTGTGACATTTGTATTAAAGCGTGAAACATTGAGAGAACATATTTGAACCAGTTGTTGTTAAATGGTTGCACAGATTGATGCTGTGATGGCGCGGATGGTGATGTGGTGGCGCTAAGTGATGCTGGGGTTGCGCTGAGTGATGCTGTGGTGCTGCAGAGCGATGCTGTGGTGCTGCAGAGCGATGCTGTGGTGCTGCAGAGCGATGCTGTGGTGCTGCAGAGCGATGCTGTGGTGGTGCGGAGTGATAATGTGGTGGTGCGGAGTGATAATGTGGTGGTGCTGTGGTGGGGCTGAGTGGTGCTGAGTGGTGCCGAGTGGCGCTGTGGTGGCGCTGTGGTGGCGCTGTGGTGGTGCGGAGTGATAATGTGGTGGTGCTGAGTGGTGCTGGAGTGGCGCTGAGTGATGCTGTGGTGCTGCAGAGTAATGCTGTGGTGCTGCAGAGGATAATGTGGTGGTGCTGAGTGAGAATGTGGTGGTGCTGAGTGAGAATGTGGTGGTGCTGAGTGATAATGTGGTGGTGTTGAGTGATAATGTGGTGGTGCTGAGTGATAATGTGGTGGTGCTGAGTGATAATGTGGTGGTGCTGAGTGGTGCTGGAGTGGCGCTGAGTGATGCTGTGGTGCTGCAGAGTAATGCTGTGGTGCTGCAGAGTGAAAATGTGGTGGTGCTGAGTGAGAATGTGGTGGTGCTGAGTGAGAATGTGGTGGTGCTGAGTGAGAATGTGGTGGTGCTGAGTGATAATGTGGTGGTGCTGAGTGATAATGTGGTGGTGCTGAGTGATAATGTGGTGGTGCTGAGTGATAATGTGGTGGTGCTGAGTGATAATGTGGTGGTGCTGTGATGGTGCTGAGTGGTGCTGTGGTGGTGCTGAGTGGTGCTGAGTGGTGCTGTGGTGGCGCTGTAGTGGTGCTGAGTGATAATGCGGTGGTGCCGAGTGGTGCTGGAGTGGCGCTGTGGTGGTGCTGAGTGATAATGTGGTGGTGCTGGAGTGGCGCTGAGTGATGCTGTGGTGCTGCAGGGTGATGCTGTGGTGCTGCAGAGTGATGCTGCTGTGGTGCTGCAGAGTGATGCTGTGGTGCTGCAGAGTGATGCTGTGATGCTGTGGTGCTGCAGAGTGTTGCTGTGGTGCTGCAGAGTGGTGCTGTGGTGCTGCAGAGTGGTGATGTGGTGCTGCAGAGTGGTGCTGTGGTGCTGCAGAGTGGTGCCGTGGTGGTGCTGAGTGATAATGTGGTGGTGCTGTGGTAGTGCTGTGGTGGTGCTGAGTGGTGCTGTGATGGTGCTGAGTGATAATGTGGTGGTGCCGAGTGGTGCTGAGTGATGCTGTGGTGGTGTGTGGTGATGTGTGGGGGTGCTGCTGTGGTGGTGCTGATTGATAATGTGTAGGTGCTGAGTGATGCTGGGGTAGCGCTGAGTGATGATGTGGTGATGCTGGAGTGGCGCTGAGTGGCGCTGGGGTGGCGCTGGGTGATGCTGGGGTGGCCCTGAGTGATGCTGGGGTGGCCCTGAGCGATGCTGGGGTGGCGCCGAGTGATGCTGGGGTGGCGCCGAGTGTGGTGCTGAGTGATGCTGTGGTGGTGCTGAGTGATGCTGTGGTGGTGCGGAGTGATGCTGTGGTGGTGCTGAGTGGTGCTGAGTGGTGCTGTTTTATTATGTTTTGCTATGCTATGCTTTGTTATTCTATGCTATGTTTTGTTATTCTATGTTTTGTTTTGTTGTGTTTTGTTAAACTATGCTTTGTTATGCTAGGTTTTGTTTTGTTATGCAATGCTATGTTTGTTATGCCATGCTATGTTTTGTTTTGCTATGCTATGTTTTGCTATCCTGGTGTGTGATTGTGTCTGGTTGTGGTTGTGTGTGTGTGTTTGTGTGTGTGTGTGTGTTTGTGTGTGTGTGTGTGCATGTGTGGGTGTGTGCGTGTGTGGTTGTGTGCGTGTGTGGTTGTGTGCGTGTGTGGTTGTGTGCGTGTGTGGTTGTGTGCGTGTGTGGTTGTGTGCGTGTGTGCGTGTGTGGTTGTGTGCGTGTGTGGTTGTGTGCGTGTGTGGTTGTGTGCGAGTGTGGTTGTGTGCGTGTGGTTGTGTGCGTGTGGTTGTGTGCGTGTGTGGTTGTGTGCGTGTGTGGTTGTGTGCGTGTGTGGGGTTGTGTGCGTGTGTGGGGTTGTGTGCGTGTGTGGGGTTGTGTGCGTGTGTGGGGTTGTGTGCGTGTGTGGGGTTGTTTGCGTGTGTGGCGTTGTGTGCGCGTGTGGGGTTGTGTGTGTGTGGGGTTGTGTGTGTGTGGGGTTGTGTGTGTGTGTGGGGTTGTGTGTGTGTGGGGTTGTGTGTGTGTGTGTGCATGTGTGTGGGGGGTTTTGCGTGTGTGTGTGTGGGGGGGTTTGCGTGTGTGGGGGGTTTTGCGTGTGTGTGGGCGGGGTTTGCGTGTGTGTGGGGTTTTGCGTGCGTGTGGGGTTTTGCGTGCGTGGTTGTGTGTTTGTGTGTGTAGGGGGGTTGTGTCTGTGTGAGGGGGCAGTGCGTGAGGGGGCAGTATGTGAGTAGTCTGTCTGAGGGGGCAGTGTCTGAAGGGGCAGTGTCTGAGGGGGCAGTGTCTGAGGGGGCAGTGTCTGAGGGGGCAGTGTGTGAAGGGACAGTGTGTGTGGGGGCAGTGTGTGTGGGGGCAGTGTCTGAGGGGGCAGTGTCTGAGGGGGCAGTGCGTGGGGGCAGTGTGTGAGGGTGCAGTGTAATGAGAGTGTGTGAGGGTGCGGGTGTGTGAGGGTACAGTGTGTGTGTGTGTGGCCTAAACTAGTGTGAGTGCACAATGTGTGAGTGCGCAGTGAGTGGGCAGTGTGTGAGTGGGCAGTGTGTAAATGGGCAGTGTGTGAGTGGGCAGTGTGTGAGTGGGCAGTGTGTGAGGGGGCACAGTGTGTGAGGGGGCACAGTGTGTGAGGGGGCAGTGTGTGAGGGGGCACAGTGTGTGAGGGGGCAGTGTAATGAGAGAGCAATATACTTATATACTGGATATAAAAAACAGGGAACCTAATTAAAATGTAGAAAGCAAAATATATCAACAGACACAGCATTAACTATAAAGTTAAACTCGATTAGCGCCAATGCGTTTTGAGACCGCACCGTTCACGTGAGGTTTGTTGATTCTTAAAAAAGTAAACAGCATTCAAATTTAAATGGCACAGACTGACATTGTCCAAATAAAAACAGGATTACTGCTGAAACGTTTTGGAAACACATTGTTCATGTGAGGTTTGTGTCTTGGTATTTAAGTAACTAGTCACACCTAGGAAACTTGGCAACTATGTTGTTGGATGTTTGTGTGGCAATTCTTGGTGTTTCTTGTAGTTAGGGGTATTATAAGAAACAAACACGCGTCATATCAGAACTGTTATGTTTCGGTCAACAGTATTACACATGTTTAACATACCCTTTACAACCATAGGCCCAAAAGTCCCACCGTGCTCACTGCTGTTGGCCGAAAAAACCTGATTCTGCTCAGTCACACATGACTCACTGCATGTGGTGAGCTATACTGTTCTGGTCTTAGAGAAAAACTAAAATCAAGGCTGTGTCAAGATTGTTGGCTCTAAATATGCACAAACAATATGGTGCACATGGGGAGCAGGGGGGGCAGAGAATGTATGCAGAACTCTCGAATTCCCATGCAGTCCAGGTTATTGCTTTGCATTCTGGGACCTGTAGTTTGGTGTATCCCATTATAAAATCACAAACTCGGAATCTTGGGAGCTCTGTGGCTGCTGTTTTGTTTTCAAGATAAAGTTGCATGCAAAGTACCCCCTAGGGAGTTAGCGCAATTGTCCAACCACCTACAGCTGTATTTCTGCCTGTCTGCAATCTTGTAGGAATTTTGTTAGGCTGAACTGTTGGTTCCGACAAAGAATACAGCGTTATTTTTTTTATTATTCAATGTATTATTGTTTAAGCGCTCTGGGGGCATGGAAAGGCTCCTTACAGTTCTAAGCCAGTTTGGGGTTGCTTCATAATGGCGGGTTACTTTGTGTCTTCTCGTGATTGCTTTAGAATGTATTCAGTTTCAATGGACCCGTTGCAAAGGTGCACATTGTGTGTCATGCACGAACCCAATTAAGAGAATTACGCTTAATGGCTTCTCCGGCCTCACTGGCTAGAGACTGTCTGCCCCAAATGTCTGCCTGGATGCTGAACAGCTGGCTAGGAATCAGCCCAGACAAAACCAAGGCGCTGCTGAAGGAGGCAGTGAGTAAACAAACAAGCATTGTCAAAGTCAAACGCTCTGACACATCATTGTTATCTGGTGAATCTTACAAAATTAAAGTCACGATCCATACATACTGATTAGTACAAAAAAAAAGCATAAATACATAAATAAATTAATCCCGCCTTCGGGTAAAGTCCGAGCTAATAAAAATGCATAAATAACTAAATAAATAAGTACCGCAAATCACCGCCGTCACTCTGCCGGCCTGCGACCAGGAAGTCAGGCAGGCCGGCGCGACAACCGGAAGAGCCGCGATTGGAGCCGTGTTTGGAGGGGAGCACCGGAGCAGGCAGGAGCCTACCCTGCGCCCCGGTGCCGAAGGAGGGAAGAAGAGTCCTGCTGCCGGGCCCTGCAGCTGAGGAGAGCCGCCGCACGAAGGAAGCCGGTGAGTGGGTTGCTGAGCGGGGCGAGGGGGGAGCATGTGTGTGCGCGCGCGAGAGTGGCGGGCTGTGTGTGTGTGTGTGTGTGTGTGTGTGTGTGTGTGTGTGTGCGTGCGTGCATGTGTGTATGTGTCTTGGAGTGCGTGTGTGTGACTGTGTGGGAGGGGGGTGTGTGTGTGAGCGAGTGTCTGTGTGCCGTGTGCCTGTATGTGTGTGCATGCGCTCGCCTGTGTGTGCGTGCATGCAGAGGGGTGGGGGCTGCCTATATGTAAAGCGCTCTGATACCTGATTCGGTTCGGGGCGAAAAAAAAAAAATAAAAAATAAAATGGCTGTGAGTTACTCTGCGCATGCGCGGGGCAGACGCGCGCGCTCCCGCGGTGAAAACTGCAAGGGAAACGCTCGTGCCAGATAGGTGTCCACATTCCCAAAAAGCGGCAACAATAGTTGTCGAGACAGACACTCTCAATGCTCACGCATTGAGAGTACGTCTGCTCGACCTAAAAAGATAGAAAAAAACAGATATGCTTAATGAACATCATAATAAGAAATTAGCATTTAAAAAACCTTTGAAATTCATTGAAAAAACATAAGTTTCACATATGGTATAGTTAAGTATTAGCATTTTAAAAAAAACCTTAGAAATTCACTGCAAAAACCATAGGTTTCAGGGGTGTTATAGTTAGCTGGACATTTCCTCATAAAAAACCATTGAAATTCCTCTGGTATAGTTAGTTGTACTAACGGTAACTCACGTGCCCGCAATCCACTGCTGATGATGTCACACATTACATCATTCATGACATAGTCAGTGACATCACTGATGACATCACCGATTACATCTCAAATTACATCTCTGATTGAGCACCAAAATTGACTCCTTGGCCATAGATTTGATTCTTCTCCATTGCGATCTGCGGAAGATCGCGGGCCGCGTGATGACCACGGAGCAGAATGTGGATACATTACAAACAGAGATTCATGCACTCAAAGACAATATGCAGCAGAAACTGGTACAACTGGATGCACAGGCCAAGGACGCTGAAGGGCAGTCGCGGCGTAATCATCTCTGCTTTATCGGAATCCCCGAGAAAGCGGAGGGCCACTCGACATAGCTATTTCTGGAGGCTGATTGGTGTGTTGGCCCCAAAAAAACCTTTCCGCTTCTTTACAGAGGAAAGAGCTAACTGGGCACTGGTCCTCCCTCCAAAGCCGGGGACGCCTCCCAGAGCTACATTGCCAGTTTCTTAATTATCGAGATCGGGACTTACTGCTGCAATTGTCTTTCAACAAAGGTCAACTGCATTATGAAGGACACCAAATCTCAATTTACCCGGACTATACACAGAGGGTGCAGGAACAAAGGTGATCCTTTTAACTGTGAAACGACGCATGAGAGACCTGAATCTCCAATACAGTTTTTTTTATCCAGCAAAGCTACAGCTGGCGTACAGTGACAAGACGCTATTCTTTTTTTCAGCAGGAGAGGCGCCCGACTGCCTGGATGCAAGAGCTTCCCCAGGGGCCTGTTTGGTCCCCTCTATGCTGATGCCAAAGAAGCCTGGAACTCGCAGTCAGTCCAGGGGTAGTTGACGGTGAAGGAAATCGCTGGACACCGCTACAACCCACAGCCCCACTAGAATCTGGGTCTGCTCGGATGGCACACTGCAGGCATCTGACATTGTGCCAGACTACGAACATCGTCACTCGGATGCCAGTCAAGCACTAACGTGAGCGAAAATACAGATGTTTGAGAAGGGACCGTGCTGGACAATTGGGAAACCATGGCCCTCATCCTCCTGGACCTCTCAGTGGCCTTCAACACCATCTGCTACTACAAACACGCCTCCACAACGCAGGGATCCACAACAAAGTCCTGGATTGGATCACCTCCTTCCCCATCGACAGAACCCAGAGTGCCTCCCCCATGCCGATCTGAAGCCACCAAGATCACCTGCGGCGTACCCCAAGGATCATCCCTCAGCCCAACCCTTTTCAACGTCTGCATGGCAAAGCTTGCCAACATCATCTGATCGCACAACCTCAACATCGTCTCTTACGCTGACGACACACAGCTGATCCTCTCACTCACCAAGTACCCCTCCACCGCCAAAACCAACCTCCATGAAGGAATGAAGTCAGTCGCCGAATGGATGAAGAACAGTCGCCTGAAACTAAACTCAGACAAGACAGAGGTCCTCATCCTCGGCTTCACCCCCTCCACCTGGGATGACTCTTGGTGGCCGTCCGCACCGACACCCACCGACCATGCACCCAAACTGGGTTTCATCCTGGACTCATCGCTCTCAATGGCCCAGCAAGTCAACGCCGTCTCCTCCTCCTGCTTCAACACCCTCTGCATGCTTCTCAAGATCTACAGATGGATCCGGAACCAGAAGGACGGTCACCCAGGCCCTCATCAGCAGCAGACTGGACTATGGCAATGACCTCTATGCAGGAACCACATCCAAACTCCAGAAAAGACACATACAAAATGCCTCCGCACGCCTCATCCTCGACATCCCCGCCACACCCACATCACGGCCCACCTGCGAGACCTGCACTGGCTACCAGTCAATAAGAGGATCACCTTCAAGCTCCTCACCCATGCTCACAAAGCACTCCACAGCGCCAGACCAGCATCCCTCAACAAACGACTCACCTTCTACACCCCAAACCGCCAGCTTCGCTCTGCTGACCTCGCCTTGCCCCCTTTCCACGCATCCACAGGATGACCACCAGCGGCAGACCATTTTCCTACCTCGCCGCTAAGACATGGGACACCCTCCTCACCCACATGCGACAGACCCAGGACCTGCTGACCTTCAGGAGCCGTCTCAGGACCTGGCAGTTCGAGCAGTAGCTGCACACCCTCCCATCAGCAGCTTGAGACCCTCGCGGGTGATTAGTGTGCTCTACAAATGCTTGATTGATTGACTGTGTCGGGGTTCTTGAACTGCTCAAACTCCCGTGGCAAGTATGTGCTGCTTGCTTGGTAAGACTGCACCATTGGGGACGGGGGGGAGATATTAGCATATTATGGAGTTTAACACAAACTTACCACTGATGGCGGGAGCTCGAGCCCCCCACTAGATGCTGGTGCCTGTCGCTGGAGTTGGAGGTTTGCTCGCACACCTCGACAGCCAATCATACACTTACTCAAATGGGAAGGGTGGGGAGGGTAGGATAATTATTTCTCTTTGTTTTCTACCTTTTTAAGGTTATAAATCAGGTGATTATAGTTGGGAATGGGGCGACAACTACCTACCTGCACCGGGTTCCGCATGGCATGGGTGTGGAATGTGATTTTGGATTTGGAGTTAGGATAATTTTGTTTGCATATCACCAAACCATCCTTTGTAGAGCTCAGATGACTGGTAATACTGTAGTGTCTATGCTGTTGCTACCGATCACCTTTCTATGTAATTGCTTAAATTATGTAAGATGGAGCGTCGAGCGAAAAGTGTTGGGACAGCCACCATTAGTAAATTAATCACATGGAATGTGTGAGGTATCACCACTCTTGAAAAACGTAGGCGAATATTTGCTTATTTGAAAAGATATAAGGTAGCGGTGGCATGTCTCCAGGAGACACATGTTTGGGGGGATTCAATAAAATGTCTGAAAAAACAATGGAGAGGACAATTCTATGCCACTTTCTACTCTGGCTTTGCACAGGGGGCCCTTATATGGATTGCACCTGGGGTTCCTTTTCAACATCGACACCATATCACGGATGCCGATGGGAGATATGTAATTTCACATGGGAGACTGGACAGGTCGGAAATCTGCATAATTAATGTGAATTCTCCAAACGATGACAATGCCTCCTTTTTTGGGGATCTTTTTGCGCTGGCCTCCCCCTATCTGGGAGCACCAATACTGTTAGCCGGGTACATGAATTGTGTTCTAGGTGGCAGCTTGGATAGGGAGCCTCCAAGGTTACACACCAAACCTGAAATGACCACAGCACTCCAAGGTATGTGACAGTGGCTACGTTTGCGGGATGTGTGGAGGGACCGTCACCCCACTGTGCAACACTTTTTGTTTTATACACCGGCCACAGGAACTTCCAGTAGGCTGGATCATTGGTTTCTGTCCTCAGACGTGGGTTTGGGTGTGGGAGGAATAACAAACCAGACACGATACCTCTCTGACCATGCCCGGGTCCTATTAGAACTGGGAATCAGGAGAGTGAGACCCGACATTCCCCTCTGGAGGCTAAACAACGATGCACTTATGGACCCACCCTTCATAGCCACAATCACCACACAGTAAGTAATTATTTTCAAGAAAATTGGGGGTCGGCCTCAAGCCGCACTGCGGAGTGGGAGGCGATGAAGGTAGTGCTCCGAGGCATATGTATAAAGACCACGTTAGGTGTTCAAACCCATCTGGAGAGGAATGTTGCTTAACACAAGTCTAAGTTGGGGAGGTTGGGGATGGAGCTTAATGCGGCCCCACAAAAATTGACGGAATGGACTGAAGCCAAGGAAGGCCTTATGACGGATATCCGTTGGTTAGAAAAATATATTTACACAACGTATAGGCAACAGCTTTACAGGGAGGGGGATAGGACTTGGACTCTCCTAGCATGGCTAGTTAAACAGGAAATGTCTACTACTCAGATGTTACAGATGAGAGATAAAATAGGGGCCTTGGTGTACACAGAACATGCTATCACAGAGGCGCTGGCGGCCCACTTGGAGCGAGTATACATTAACCGCTCTGACACCGATTTGGGGATAACGGGCTGCTACTTAGATGTGTGGGGGCTCCCCCAGCTTACCAGAGAGGAGCAGGTGGTTTGGAACACCCCGATTACTAAAGAAGAAATACAATGGGCTATAGGCCGCATCAAGGCAGCCAAATGCGAGCGGAGTTTTAGAAGTGCTTTAGACCGCTCTTGGTGGACAATCTACTGGAGGTCTATAACGAGGCATTGGACAGGAATGAACTCCCACCTACCATGAGTGAGGCACTGGTCGTCATGATCCTTAAGAAGGATAAAGACCCTGATCTACCCAGCTCCTACAGGCCGATATCGTTGTTGAACATCGACGACAACATTGTGAGTGGCATTCTGTCTGAGCACCTTCTCCCGATGATGAACCGCTTAGTATACCCGATCAGTCAGGGTTTATACCGGGGCGGAACACGACTTATAACCTACGCCACCTAGCGCATGTGTGGCATGCTCCTGATCTCTTAGAGACTGACACTGCAATTGTGTCACTAGATATTGCCCAAGCCTTCGACTCTGTGGAATGGCCGTATATGTGGTATGTTCTGAGTGGAATGGGAGTGGGTGCAAAATATCTGCAATGGAGCCATTTGCTCTACGCGTCCCCTACGGCCAGAGTACGAGTGGGTAAAACAGTGTTGACATCTATAGCATTAAAGCGTGGCACCCACCAGGAGTCCCATGCTCTCCACACCACTGGAGTCTAGCTATCCAGGCTGATGACGGCTGATAGCCAGAAACCGGTCCTTGGATGCTTGATTCCGGTCTGGGAAAGAAATGGCTTGGCAGTTCGGGCTGGACTGTTCCCATGAGGCACAGGGTCAAGGCTGATTTGCATATGGCCATGTCTGACCTGGGGTGGTGTGGAGTGCAAAATAACGATGGATTTAAGCCCAGATCTCTGTACTGGGGTGAATGTATGACAATGTTCTGCATTCTGTCCATCACCTGTTGTTTTTGCCTTTGTCGCCCCGAGTGGGATGGGTATGCTCAGACGTGAGTCCCATGCTCTCCACACCACTGGAGTCTAGCTATCCAGGCTGATGACGGCTGATAGCCAGAAACCGGTCCTTGGATGCTTGATTCCGGTCCGGGAAAGAAATGGCTTGGCAGTTCGGGCTGGACTGTTCCCATGAGGCACAGGGTCAAGGCTGATTTGCATATGGCCATGTCTGACCTGGGGTGGCGTGGAGTGCAAAAAAAACGATGGATTTAGGCCCAGATCTCTGTACTGGGGTGAATGTATGACAATGTTCTGCATTCTGTCCATCACCTGTTGTTTTTACCCACCAGGGTTCCCCTCTCTCACCATTATTATTTCCCATCTCTATGGAACCCATGGCTTTGTGGCTGAGAACAGTCATGGATCCCAGGGGTATACGGTTGGGGACTACCAACCATGTGGTTTTGTTATATGTGGACGATACACTGGTTTATTTGAGACAACCGGAATGCTCGGTCCCACTGCTTGAATCTGAAATGTGTGCATTTGGCGATATCTCGGGATTGCATGTCAATCCCGAAAATTCGAAATTGATACAGATAGGCAGGCTGATGGTGACTACCCCAGAATCGAAACCACCCCTGGATATTCCATGGGCGGGATAAGGGACAAGATATCTAGGGATTTATCTGGCAAGCTCCGCCGCCGCCTTCCGTAGATTTAATCTTAACAGGGTGGTGGAGGGTCTAAGGGGCTCTATTTGCTTTTGGGCGGAATTGCTGCTTTCTCTAATGGGGCACAAAGGGATCATTTAAAGGATTATATTGCCACGCTGCCTCTATACACTGCTTATTTACAACAAGGGGTGGTGAGGGACAGAGTCTCTGAATTAAGCAGAATACTCTCACCCAGTCAAGAGATCAGGGCTAGATCCAACACCGTTTTTTAGCTCATTGCACCATCCCAGTTTCAGAACCTGTCTGTATGCAAATTAGTCCGTTCCTGTCCCAGTGCATGATGGGAACAGGGCAAACCAAACTACAAAAGTCAATTCTTACACTGGGAAGGAAACAAGCTTCTGGGGACCGGTTTCTGGCATTACAGCCGTCTTCGGCCCGGCTTGCTTGAATCCTGATGGTGCAATGAGCAAGGGACTCATGTCTGAGTATACCCTTCCACGCTTAGGGTGGACAAAATTATTTACAACAAGGGGTGGTGAGGGACAGAGTCTCTGAATTAAGCAGAATACTCTCACCCAGTCAAGAGATCAGGGCTAGATCCAACACCGTTTTTTAGCTCATTGCACCATCCCAGTTTCAGAACCTGGCTGTATGCAAATTAGTCCGTTCCTGTCCCAGTGCATGATGGGAACAGGGCAAACCAAACTACAAAAGCCAATTCTTACACTGGGAAGGAAACAAGCTTCCGGGGACCGGTTTCTGGCATTACAGCCGTCTTCGGCCCGGCTTGCTTGAATCCTGATGGTGCAATGAGCAAGGGACTCATGTCTGAGTATACCCTTCCACGCTTAGGGTGGACAAAATTATTTACAACAAGGGGTGGTGAGGGACAGAGTCTCTGAATTAAGCAGAATACTCTCACCCAGTCAAGAGATCAGGGCTAGATCCAACACCGTTTTTTAGCTCATTGCACCATCCCAGTTTCAGAACCTGGCTGTATGCAAATTAGTCCGTTCCTGTCCCAGTGCATGATGGGAACAGGGCAAACCAAACTACAAAAGCCAATTCTTACACTGGGAAGGAAACAAGCTTCCGGGGACCAGTTTCTGGCATTACAGCCGTCTTCGGCCCGGCTTGCTTGAATCCTGATGGTGCAATGAGCAAGGGACTCATGTCTGAGTATACCTTTCCACGCTTAGGGTGGACAAAATTATTTACAACAAGGGGTGGTGAGGGACAGAGTCTCTGAATTAAGCAGAATACTCTCACCCAGTCAAGAGATCAGGGCTAGATCCAACACCGTTTTTTAGCTCATTGCACCATCCCAGTTTCAGAACCTGGCTGTATGCAAATTAGTCCGTTCCTGTCCCAGTGCATGATGGGAACAGGGCAAACCAAACTACAAAAGCCAATTCTTACACTGGGAAGGAAACAAGCTTCCGGGGACCGGTTTCTGGCATTACAGCCGTCTTCGGCCCGGCTTGCTTGAATCCTGATGGTGCAATGAGCAAGGGACTCATGTCTGAGTATACCCTTCCACGCTTAGGGTGGACAAAAGTATTTACAACAAGGGGTGGTGAGAGACAGAGTCTCTGAATTAAGCAGAATACTCTCACCCAGTCAAGAGATCAGGGCTAGATCCAACACCATTTTTTAGCTCATTGCACCATCCCAGTTTCAGAACCTGGCTGTATGCAAATTAGTCCGTTCCTGTCCCAGTGCATGATGGGAACAGGGCAAACCAAACTACAAAAGCAAATTCTTACACTGTGAAGGAAACAAGCTTCCGGGGACCGGTTTCTGGCATTACAACCGTCTTCGGCCCGGCTTGCTTGAATCCTGATGGTGCAATGAGCAAGGGACTCATGTCTGAGTATACCCTTCCATGCTTAGGGTGGACAAAATTATTTACAACAAGGGGTGGTGAGGGACAGAGTCTCTGAATTAAGCAGAATACTCTCACCCAGTCAAGAGATCAGGGCTAGATCCAACACCGTTTTTTAGCTCATTGCACAATCCCAGTTTCAGAACCTGGCGGTATGCAAATTAGTCCGTTCCTGTCCCAGTGCATGATGGGAACAGGGCAAACCAAACTACAAAAGCCAATTCTTATACTGGGAAGGAAACAAGCTTCCGGGGACCGGTTTCTGGCATTACAGCCGTCTTCGGCCCGGCTTGCTTGAATCCTGATGGTGCAATGAGCAAGGGACTCATGTCTTGCTCATTGCACCATCAGGATACAAGCAAGCCGGGCCAACGATGGCTGAAATGCCAGAAACCGGTCCCCGGAAGCTTGTTTCCTTCCCAGTCTAAGAATTGGCTTGGTAGTTTGGTTTGCCCTGTTCCCATCATGCACTGGGACAGGAACAGACTAATTTACATATAGCCAGGTTCTGAACTGGGATGGTGCAGTGAGCTAAAAAACGGTGTTGGATCTAGCCCTGATCTCTTGACTGGGTGAGAGTATTCTGCTTAATTCAGAAACTCTGTCCATCACCACCCCTTGTTGTTAAATATTTTGTCCACCCTAAGCGTGTAAGGGTATACTCAGATGTGAGTCCCTTGCTCATTGCACCATCAGGATACAAGCAAGCCGGGCCGACGATGGCTGAAATGCCAGAAACCGGTCCCCGGAAGCTTGTTTCCTTCCCAGTGTAAGAATTGGCTTGGTAGTTTGGTTTGCCCTGTTCCCATCATGCACTGGGACAGGAACAGACTAATTTGCATATAGCCAGGTTCTGAACTAGGATGGTGCAGTGAGCTAAAAAACGGTGTTGGATCTAGCCCTGATCTCTTGACTGGGTGAGAGTATTCTGCTTAATTCAGAAACTCTGTCCATCACCACCCCTTGTTGTTAAATATTTTGTCCACCCTAAGCGTGGAAGGGTATACTCAGATGTGAGTCCCTTGCTCATTGCACCATCAGGATACAAGCAAGCCGGGCCGACGATGGCTGAAATGCCAGAAACCGGTCCCCGGAAGCTTGTTTCCTTCCCAGTGTAAGAATTGGCTTGGTAGTTTGGTTTGCCCTGTTCCCATCATGCACTGGGACAGAAACAGACTAATTTGCATATAGCCAGGTTCTGAACTGGGATGGTGCAGTGAGCTAAAAAACGGTGTTGGATCTAGCCCAGATCTCTTGACTGGGTGAGAGTATTCTGTTTAATTCAGAAACTCTGTCCATCACCACCCCTTGTTGTTAAATATTTTGTCCACCCTAAGCGTGGAAGGGTATACTCAGATGTGAGTCCCTTGCTCATTGCACCATCAGGATACAAGCAAGCCGGGCCGACGATGGCTGAAATGCCAGAAACCGGTCCCCGGAAGCTTGTTTCCTTCCCAGTGTAAGAATTGGCTTGGTAGTTTGGTTTGCCCTGTTCCCATCATGCACTGGGACAGGAACAGACTAATTTGCATATAGCCAGGTTCTGAACTGGGATGGTGCAGTGAGCTAAAAAACGGTGTTGGATCTAGCCCTGATCTCTTGACTGGGTGAGAATATTCTGCTTAATTCAGAAACTCTGTCCATCACCACCCCTTGTTGTTAAATATTTTGTCCACCCTAAGCGTGGAAGGGTATACTCAGATGTGAGTCCCTTGCTCATTGCACCATCAGGATACAAGCAAGCCGGGCCGACGATGGCTGAAATGCCAGAAACCGGTCCCCGGAAGCTTGTTTCCTTCCCAGTGTAAGAATTGGCTTGGTAGTTTGGTTTGCCCTGTTCCCATCATGCACTGGGACAGGAACAGACTAATTTGCATATAGCCAGGTTCTGAACTGGGATGGTGCAGGTAGCTAAAAAACGGTGTTGGATCTAGCCCTGATCTCTTGACTGGGTGAGAGTATTCTGCTTAATTCAGAAACTCTGTCCATCACCACCCCTTGTTGTTAAATATTTTGTCCACCCTAAGCGTGGAAGGGTATACTCAGATGTGAGTCCCTTGCTCATTGCACCATCAGGATACAAGCAAGTCGGGCCGACGATGGCTGAAATGCCAGAACCCGGTCCCCGGAAGCTTGTTACCTTCCCAGTGTAAGAATTGGCTTGGTAGTTTGGTTTGCCCTGTTCCCATCATGCACTGGGACAGGAACAGACTAATTTGCATATAGCCAGGTTCTGAACTGGGATGGTGCAGTGAGCTAAAAAACGGTGTTGGATCTAGCCCTGATCTCTTGACTGGGTGAGAGTATTCTGCTTAATTCAGAAACTCTGTCCATCACCACCCCTTGTTGTTAAATATTTGTCCACCCTAAGCGTGGAAGGGTATACTCAGATGTGAGTCCCTTGCTCATTGCACCATCAGGATACAAGCAAGCCGGGCCGACGATGGCTGAAATGCCAGAAACCGGTCCCCGGAAGCTTGTTTCCTTACCAGTGTAAGAATTGGCTTGGTAGTTTGGTTTGCCCTGTTCCCATCATGCACTGGGACAGGAACAGACTAATTTGCATATAGCCAGGTTCTGAACTGGGATGGTGCAGTGAGCTAAAAAACGGTGTTGGATCTAGCCCTGATCTCTTGACTGGGTGAGAGTATTCTGCTTAATTCAGAAACTCTGTCCATCACCACCCCTTGTTGTTAAATATTTTGTCCACCCTAAGCGTGGAAGGGTATACTCAGATGTGAGTCCCTTGCTCATTGCACCATCAGGATACAAGCAAGCCGGGCCGACGATGGCTGAAATGCCAGAAACCGGTCCCCGGAAGCTTGTTTCCTTCCCAGTGTAAGAATTGGCTTGGTAGTTTGGTTTGCCCTGTTCCCATCATGCACTGGGACAGGAACAGACTAATTTGCATATAGCCAGGTTCTGAACTAGGATGGTGCAGTGAGCTAAAAAACGGTGTTGGATCTAGCCCTGATCTCTTGACTGGGTGAGAGTATTCTGCTTAATTCAGAAACTCTGTCCATCACCACCCCTTGTTGTTAAATATTTTGTCCACCCTAAGCGTGGAAGGGTATACTCAGATGTGAGTCCCTTGCTCATTGCACCATCAGGATACAAGCAAGCCGGGCCGACGATGGCTGAAATGCCAGAAACCGGTCCCCGGAAGCTTGTTTCCTTCCCAGTGTAAGAATTGGCTTGGTAGTTTGGTTTGCCCTGTTCCCATCATGCACTGGGACAGAAACAGACTAATTTGCATATAGCCAGGTTCTGAACTGGGATGGTGCAGTGAGCTAAAAAACGGTGTTGGATCTAGCCCTGATCTCTTGACTGGGTGAGAGTATTCTGCTTAATTCAGAAACTCTGTCCATCACCACCCCTTGTTGTTAAATATTTTGTCCACCCTAAGCGTGGAAGGGTATACTCAGATGTGAGTCCCTTGCTCATTGCACCATCAGGATACAAGCAAGCCGGGCCGACGATGGCTGAAATGCCAGAAACCGGTCCCCGGAAGCTTGTTTCCTTCCCAGTGTAAGAATTGGCTTGGTAGTTTGGTTTGCCCTGTTCCCATCATGCACTGGGACAGGAACAGACTAATTTGCATATAGCCAGGTTC
The DNA here is from genome assembly GCF_964261635.1 of Lissotriton helveticus. Taxonomy (NCBI): domain Eukaryota; kingdom Metazoa; phylum Chordata; class Amphibia; order Caudata; family Salamandridae; genus Lissotriton; species Lissotriton helveticus. Next base: position 705,104,566 of record NC_136068.1, on the reverse strand, counting down.
TGAACTGGGATGGTGCAGTGAGCTAAAAAACGGTGTTGGATCTAGCCCTGATCTCTTGACTGGGTGAGAGTATTCTGCTTAATTCAGAAACTCTGTCCATCACCACCCCTTGTTGTTAAATATTTTGTCCACCCTAAGCGTGGAAGGGTATACTCAGATGTGAGTCCCTTGCTCATTGCACCATCAGGATACAAGCAAGCCGTGCCGACGATGGCTGAAATGCCAGAAACCGGTCCCCGGAAGCTTGTTTCCTTCCCAGTGTAAGAATTGGCTTGGTAGTTTGGTTTCCCTGTTCCCATCATGCACTGGGACAGGAACAGACTAATTTGCATATAGCCAGGTTCTGAACTGGGATGGTGCAGTGAGCTAAAAAACGGTGTTGGATCTAGCCCTGATCTCTTGACTGGGTGAGAGTATTCTGCTTAATTCAGAAACTCTGTCCATCACCACCCCTTGTTGTTAAATATTTTGTCCACCCTAAGCGTGGAAGGGTATACTCAGATGTGAGTCCCTTGCTCATTGCACCATCAGGATACAAGCAAGCCGGGCCGACGATGGCTGAAATGCCAGAAACCGGTCCCCGGAAGCTTGTTTCCTTCCCAGTGTAAGAATTGGTTTGGTAGTTTGGTTTGCCCTGTTCCCATCATGCACTGGGACAGAAACAGACTAATTTGCATATAGCCAGGTTCTGAACTGGGATGGTGCAGTGAGCTAAAAAACGGTGTTGGATCTAGCCCAGATCTCTTGACTGGGTGAGAGTATTCTGTTTAATTCAGAAACTCTGTCCATCACCACCCCTTGTTGTTAAATATTTTGTCCACCCTAAGCGTGGAAGGGTATACTCAGATGTGAGTCCCTTGCTCATTGCACCATCAGGATACAAGCAAGCCGGGCCGACGATGGCTGAAATGCCAGAAACCGGTCCCCGGAAGCTTGTTTCCTTCCCAGTGTAAGAATTGGCTTGGTAGTTTGGTTTGCCCTGTTCCCATCATGCACTGGGACAGAAACAGACTAATTTGCATATAGCCAGGTTCTGAACTGGGATGGTGCAGTGAGCTAAAAAACGGTGTTGGATCTAGCCCTGATCTCTTGACTGGGTGAGAGTATTCTGCTTAATTCAGAAACTCTGTCCATCACCACCCCTTGTTGTTAAATATTTTGTCCACCCTAAGCGTGGAAGGGTATACTCAGATGTGAGTCCCTTGCTCATTGCACCATCAGGATACAAGCAAGCCGGGCCGACGATGGCTGAAATGCCAGAAACCGGTCCCCGGAAGCTTGTTTCCTTCCCAGTGTAAGAATTGGCTTGGTAGTTTGGTTTGCCCTGTTCCCATCATGCACTGGGACAGGAACAGACTAATTTGCATATAGCCAGGTTCTGAACTGGGATGGTGCAGTGAGCTAAAAAACGGTGTTGGATCTAGCCCTGATCTCTTGACTGGGTGAGAGTATTCTGCTTAATTCAGAAACTCTGTCCATCACCACCCCTTGTTGTTAAATATTTTGTCCACCCTAAGCGTGGAAGGGTATACTCAGATGTGAGTCCCTTGCTCATTGCACCATCAGGATACAAGCAAGCCGTGCCGACGATGGCTGAAATGCCAGAAACCGGTCCCCGGAAGCTTGTTTCCTTCCCAGTGTAAGAATTGGCTTGGTAGTTTGGTTTCCCTGTTCCCATCATGCACTGGGACAGGAACAGACTAATTTGCATATAGCCAGGTTCTGAACTGGGATGGTGCAGTGAGCTAAAAAACGGTGTTGGATCTAGCCCTGATCTCTTGACTGGGTGAGAGTATTCTGCTTAATTCAGAAACTCTGTCCATCACCACCCCTTGTTGTTAAATATTTTGTCCACCCTAAGCGTGGAAGGGTATACTCAGATGTGAGTCCCTTGCTCATTGCACCATCAGGATACAAGCAAGCCGGGCCGACGATGGCTGAAATGCCAGAAACCGGTCCCCGGAAGCTTGTTTCCTTCCCAGTGTAAGAATTGGTTTGGTAGTTTGGTTTGCCCTGTTCCCATCATGCACTGGGACAGAAACAGACTAATTTGCATATAGCCAGGTTCTGAACTGGGATGGTGCAGTGAGCTAAAAAACGGTGTTGGATCTAGCCCAGATCTCTTGACTGGGTGAGAGTATTCTGTTTAATTCAGAAACTCTGTCCATCACCACCCCTTGTTGTTAAATATTTTGTCCACCCTAAGCGTGGAAGGGTATACTCAGATGTGAGTCCCTTGCTCATTGCACCATCAGGATACAAGCAAGCCGGGCCGACGATGGCTGAAATGCCAGAAACCGGTCCCCGGAAGCTTGTTTCCTTCCCAGTGTAAGAATTGGCTTGGTAGTTTGGTTTGCCCTGTTCCCATCATGCACTGGGACAGGAACAGACTAATTTGCATATAGCCAGGTTCTGAACTGGGATGGTGCAGTGAGCTAAAAAACGGTGTTGGATCTAGCCCTGATCTCTTGACTGGGTGAGAATATTCTGCTTAATTCAGAAACTCTGTCCATCACCACCCCTTGTTGTTAAATATTTTGTCCACCCTAAGCGTGGAAGGGTATACTCAGATGTGAGTCCCTTGCTCATTGCACCATCAGGATACAAGCAAGCCGGGCCGACGATGGCTGAAATGCCAGAAACCGGTCCCCGGAAGCTTGTTTCCTTCCCAGTGTAAGAATTGGCTTGGTAGTTTGGTTTGCCCTGTTCCCATCATGCACTGGGACAGGAACAGACTAATTTGCATATAGCCAGGTTCTGAACTGGGATGGTGCAGGTAGCTAAAAAACGGTGTTGGATCTAGCCCTGATCTCTTGACTGGGTGAGAGTATTCTGCTTAATTCAGAAACTCTGTCCATCACCACCCCTTGTTGTTAAATATTTTGTCCACCCTAAGCGTGGAAGGGTATACTCAGATGTGAGTCCCTTGCTCATTGCACCATCAGGATACAAGCAAGTCGGGCCGACGATGGCTGAAATGCCAGAACCCGGTCCCCGGAAGCTTGTTACCTTCCCAGTGTAAGAATTGGCTTGGTAGTTTGGTTTGCCCTGTTCCCATCATGCACTGGGACAGGAACAGACTAATTTGCATATAGCCAGGTTCTGAACTGGGATGGTGCAGTGAGCTAAAAAACGGTGTTGGATCTAGCCCTGATCTCTTGACTGGGTGAGAGTATTCTGCTTAATTCAGAAACTCTGTCCATCACCACCCCTTGTTGTTAAATATTTGTCCACCCTAAGCGTGGAAGGGTATACTCAGATGTGAGTCCCTTGCTCATTGCACCATCAGGATACAAGCAAGCCGGGCCGACGATGGCTGAAATGCCAGAAACCGGTCCCCGGAAGCTTGTTTCCTTACCAGTGTAAGAATTGGCTTGGTAGTTTGGTTTGCCCTGTTCCCATCATGCACTGGGACAGGAACAGACTAATTTGCATATAGCCAGGTTCTGAACTGGGATGGTGCAGTGAGCTAAAAAACGGTGTTGGATCTAGCCCTGATCTCTTGACTGGGTGAGAGTATTCTGCTTAATTCAGAAACTCTGTCCATCACCACCCCTTGTTGTTAAATATTTTGTCCACCCTAAGCGTGGAAGGGTATACTCAGATGTGAGTCCCTTGCTCATTGCACCATCAGGATACAAGCAAGCCGGGCCGACGATGGCTGAAATGCCAGAAACCGGTCCCCGGAAGCTTGTTTCCTTCCCAGTGTAAGAATTGGCTTGGTAGTTTGGTTTGCCCTGTTCCCATCATGCACTGGGACAGGAACAGACTAATTTGCATATAGCCAGGTTCTGAACTAGGATGGTGCAGTGAGCTAAAAACGGTGTTGGATCTAGCCCTGATCTCTTGACTGGGTGAGAGTATTCTGCTTAATTCAGAAACTCTGTCCATCACCACCCCTTGTTGTTAAATATTTTGTCCACCCTAAGCGTGGAAGGGTATACTCAGATGTGAGTCCCTTGCTCATTGCACCATCAGGATACAAGCAAGCCGGGCCGACGATGGCTGAAATGCCAGAAACCGGTCCCCGGAAGCTTGTTTCCTTCCCAGTGTAAGAATTGGCTTGGTAGTTTGGTTTGCCCTGTTCCCATCATGCACTGGGACAGAAACAGACTAATTTGCATATAGCCAGGTTCTGAACTGGGATGGTGCAGTGAGCTAAAAAACGGTGTTGGATCTAGCCCTGATCTCTTGACTGGGTGAGAGTATTCTGCTTAATTCAGAAACTCTGTCCATCACCACCCCTTGTTGTTAAATATTTTGTCCACCCTAAGCGTGGAAGGGTATACTCAGATGTGAGTCCCTTGCTCATTGCACCATCAGGATACAAGCAAGCCGGGCCGACGATGGCTGAAATGCCAGAAACCGGTCCCCGGAAGCTTGTTTCCTTCCCAGTGTAAGAATTGGCTTGGTAGTTTGGTTTGCCCTGTTCCCATCATGCACTGGGACAGGAACAGACTAATTTGCATATAGCCAGGTTCTGAACTGGGATGGTGCAGTGAGCTAAAAAACGGTGTTGGATCTAGCCCTGATCTCTTGACTGGGTGAGAGTATTCTGCTTAATTCAGAAACTCTGTCCATCACCACCCCTTGTTGTTAAATATTTTGTCCACCCTAAGCGTGGAAGGGTATACTCAGATGTGAGTCCCTTGCTCATTGCACCATCAGGATACAAGCAAGCCGTGCCGACGATGGCTGAAATGCCAGAAACCGGTCCCCGGAAGCTTGTTTCCTTCCCAGTGTAAGAATTGGCTTGGTAGTTTGGTTTCCCTGTTCCCATCATGCACTGGGACAGGAACAGACTAATTTGCATATAGCCAGGTTCTGAACTGGGATGGTGCAGTGAGCTAAAAAACGGTGTTGGATCTAGCCCTGATCTCTTGACTGGGTGAGAGTATTCTGCTTAATTCAGAAACTCTGTCCATCACCACCCCTTGTTGTTAAATATTTTGTCCACCCTAAGCGTGGAAGGGTATACTCAGATGTGAGTCCCTTGCTCATTGCACCATCAGGATACAAGCAAGCCGGGCCGACGATGGCTGAAATGCCAGAAACCGGTCCCCGGAAGCTTGTTACCTTCCCAGTGTAAGAATTGGCTTGGTAGTTTGGTTTGCCCTGTTCCCATCATGCAATGGGACAGGAACAGACTAATTTGCATATAGCCAGGTTCTGAACTGGGATGGTGCAGTGAGCTAAAAAACGGTGTTGGATCTAGCCCTGATCTCTTGACTGGGTGAGAGTATTCTGCTTAATTCAGAAACTCTGTCCATCACCACCCCTTGTTGTTAAATATTTGTCCACCCTAAGCGTGGAAGGGTATACTCAGATGTGAGTCCCTTGCTCATTGCACCATCAGGATACAAGCAAGCCGGGCCGACGATGGCTGAAATGCCAGAAACCGGTCCCCGGAAGCTTGTTTCCTTACCAGTGTAAGAATTGGCTTGGTAGTTTGGTTTGCCCTGTTCCCATCATGCACTGGGACAGGAACAGACTAATTTGCATATAGCCAGGTTCTGAACTGGGATGGTGCAGTGAGCTAAAAAACGGTGTTGGATCTAGCCCTGATCTCTTGACTGGGTGAGAGTATTCTGCTTAATTCAGAAACTCTGTCCATCACCACCCCTTGTTGTTAAATATTTTGTCCACCCTAAGCGTGGAAGGGTATACTCAGATGTGAGTCCCTTGCTCATTGCACCATCAGGATACAAGCAAGCCGGGCCGACGATGGCTGAAATGCCAGAAACCGGTCCCCGGAAGCTTGTTTCCTTCCCAGTGTAAGAATTGGCTTGGTAGTTTGGTTTGCCCTGTTCCCATCATGCACTGGGACAGGAACAGACTAATTTGCATATAGCCAGGTTCTGAACTAGGATGGTGCAGTGAGCTAAAAACGGTGTTGGATCTAGCCCTGATCTCTTGACTGGGTGAGAGTATTCTGCTTAATTCAGAAACTCTGTCCATCACCACCCCTTGTTGTTAAATATTTTGTCCACCCTAAGCGTGGAAGGGTATACTCAGATGTGAGTCCCTTGCTCATTGCACCATCAGGATACAAGCAAGCCGGGCCGACGATGGCTGAAATGCCAGAAACCGGTCCCCGGAAGCTTGTTTCCTTCCCAGTGTAAGAATTGGCTTGGTAGTTTGGTTTGCCCTGTTCCCATCATGCACTGGGACAGAAACAGACTAATTTGCATATAGCCAGGTTCTGAACTGGGATGGTGCAGTGAGCTAAAAAACGGTGTTGGATCTAGCCCTGATCTCTTGACTGGGTGAGAGTATTCTGCTTAATTCAGAAACTCTGTCCATCACCACCCCTTGTTGTTAAATATTTTGTCCACCCTAAGCGTGGAAGGGTATACTCAGATGTGAGTCCCTTGCTCATTGCACCATCAGGATACAAGCAAGCCGGGCCGACGATGGCTGAAATGCCAGAAACCGGTCCCCGGAAGCTTGTTTCCTTCCCAGTGTAAGAATTGGCTTGGTAGTTTGGTTTGCCCTGTTCCCATCATGCACTGGGACAGGAACAGACTAATTTGCATATAGCCAGGTTCTGAACTGGGATGGTGCAGTGAGCTAAAAAACGGTGTTGGATCTAGCCCTGATCTCTTGACTGGGTGAGAGTATTCTGCTTAATTCAGAAACTCTGTCCATCACCACCCCTTGTTGTTAAATATTTTGTCCACCCTAAGCGTGGAAGGGTATACTCAGATGTGAGTCCCTTGCTCATTGCACCATCAGGATACAAGCAAGCCGTGCCGACGATGGCTGAAATGCCAGAAACCGGTCCCCGGAAGCTTGTTTCCTTCCCAGTGTAAGAATTGGCTTGGTAGTTTGGTTTCCCTGTTCCCATCATGCACTGGGACAGGAACAGACTAATTTGCATATAGCCAGGTTCTGAACTGGGATGGTGCAGTGAGCTAAAAAACGGTGTTGGATCTAGCCCTGATCTCTTGACTGGGTGAGAGTATTCTGCTTAATTCAGAAACTCTGTCCATCACCACCCCTTGTTGTTAAATATTTTGTCCACCCTAAGCGTGGAAGGGTATACTCAGATGTGAGTCCCTTGCTCATTGCACCATCAGGATACAAGCAAGCCGGGCCGACGATGGCTGAAATGCCAGAAACCGGTCCCCGGAAGCTTGTTACCTTCCCAGTGTAAGAATTGGCTTGGTAGTTTGGTTTGCCCTGTTCCCATCATGCAATGGGACAGGAACAGACTAATTTGCATATAGCCAGGTTCTGAACTGGGATGGTGCAGTGAGCTAAAAAACGGTGTTGGATCTAGCCCTGATCTCTTGACTGGGTGAGAGTATTCTGCTTAATTCAGAAACTCTGTCCATCACCACCCCTTGTTGTTAAATATTTGTCCACCCTAAGCGTGGAAGGGTATACTCAGATGTGAGTCCCTTGCTCATTGCACCATCAGGATACAAGCAAGCCGGGCCGACGATGGCTGAAATGCCAGAAACCGGTCCCCGGAAGCTTGTTTCCTTCCCAGTGTAAGAATTGGCTTGGTAGTTTGGTTTGCCCTGTTCCCATCATGCACTGGGACAGGAACAGACTAATTTGCATATAGCCAGGTTCTGAACTGGGATGGTGCAGTGAGCTAAAAAACGGTGTTGGATCTAGCCCTGATCTCTTGACTGGGTGAGAGTATTCTGCTTAATTCAGAAACTCTGTCCATCACCACCCCTTGTTGTTAAATATTTTGTCCACCCTAAGCGTGGAAGGGTATACTCAGATGTGAGTCCCTTGCTCATTGCACCATCAGGATACAAGCAAGCCGGGCCGACGATGGCTGAAATGCCAGAAACCGGTCCCCGGAAGCTTGTTTCCTTCCCAGTGTAAGAATTGGCTTGGTAGTTTGGTTTGCCCTGTTCCCATCATGCACTGGGACAGGAACAGACTAATTTGCATATAGCCAGGTTCTGAACTAGGATGGTGCAGTGAGCTAAAAAACGGTGTTGGATCTAGCCCTGATCTCTTGACTGGGTGAGAGTATTCTGCTTAATTCAGAAACTCTGTCCATCACCACCCCTTGTTGTTAAATATTTTGTCCACCCTAAGCGTGGAAGGGTATACTCAGATGTGAGTCCCTTGCTTATTGCACCATCAGGATACAAGCAAGCCGGGCCGACAATGGCTGAAATGCCAGAAACCGGTCCCCGGAAGCTTGTTTCCTTCCCAGTGTAAGAATTGGCTTGGTAGTTTGATTTGCCCTGTTCCCATCATGCACTGGGACAGGAACAGACTAATTTGCATATAGCCAGGTTCTGAACTGGGATGGTGCAGTGAGCTAAAAAACGGTGTTGGATCTAGCCCTGATCTCTTGACTGGGTGAGAGTATTCTGCTTAATTCAGAAACTCTGTCCATCACCACCCCTTGTTGTTAAATATTTTGTCCACCCTAAGCGTGGAAGGGTATACTCAGATGTAAGTCCCTTGCTCATTGCACCATCAGGATACAAGCAAGCCGGGCCGACGATGGCTGAAATGCCAGAAACCGGTCCCTGGAAGCTTGTTTCCTTCCCAGTGTAAGAATTGGCTTGGTAGTTTGGTTTGCCCTGTTCCCATCATGCACTGGGACAGGAACAGACTAATTTGCATATAGCCAGGTTCTGAACTGGGATGGTGCAGTGAGCTAAAAAACGGTGTTGGATCTAGCCCTGATCTCTTGACTGGGTGAGAGTATTCTGCTTAATTCAGAAACTCTGTCCATCACCACCCCTTGTTGTTAAATATAGCCTTTATACACTGCAGCACTCTTTCTTCATACTCCCGCGATCCTACTTCACTACGTTGGCAGTTTTGCTTGGAGATTTACTATGGGGAAGGAAACCTAGGTGCATGAGTTTACAGACATTTCAGAGAACGTGGGGGGTGGGGGGACTTGAGGTTCCACTGTTCGAACTCTACTATATGGCCTCCCAGCTTCAGTTTGCGATTCACTGGCTTGATGATGAAGACAACTGGGAAAAGTCCCTTTTGGCTGGGACATACCTACAGCATACACTTGCGGGACTATTGATGATGGGAGGAGCGGTCCCTGTAAGTTATCCGTATATAATACGTTATGTTGCTACACTGTGGGAGAGGGCAGTTCGACCTGTAGTCTAACATTCTCCATATTCGCTGGATATGCCGCTATGGGAGATCCAACCCTTTGCTGCGATTGCCGACTTCATGTCGATCGGATGGTGGAAAGAGGGGGGGTTGTCTACTTATGGAAGATCTTTATAGGGAAGGGCAATTCATAACGCAAGAAGATGCACAAACTGAGGTTGGGCTGGGGACAGGTCAATTGCTCCAATACATAAAAATCTCAACCATAGCTCGGTAGCTCTAGCCGGGGTTTCCCCTCTGAGCCACCTAACACTAACATACTAGTGACAAAGTTATATATGGCACAGGGAAGTCGCCTTGTCTCTCATCTCTATCGTGTGTTAAGAGATGACATTTCACAGAAACCGTTAGGACTGCAACATAGATGGGACTCGATACTACCCATTCCTCTGACCGAGGCAGAATGGAGGAAGGCAGGTCCACAAGATCAATGCTAACACAAGATTTAAACTACTTCATTACAATGTCATTCACCAGGTATACTTAACCCAGTGCACGCTCCACACGATATACCCACACCGCAGACACCTGCCCAGGTGCGCTGCTTGGAGAGCGAACACATGATTTGGCAGTGCCCAAGACTCCAGCCTTAATGGGACAGGGTTTTAACATGACTGGGGGAGGCGGCGGGGTTGGTGATACCACAGGAGGCAAGACAAGTGATCTTAGGCCTACTACCTAAACCTAAAAATAAGGCACCGTGTAAGAAATTTGTGAACCTGGGATTGGTGTTGGCTAAACGTCGAGTAGTTATCCAACGGATGCCACCCCAACCCCCGCGATACACAGACTGGCTAAGAGATATGAAAGAGTGGGCAATAGCGGAGTTAATTAGGATGAAATTTGTGAGAAAAGACAACAAAGCAGGAGACGATAGGATGGCGTGGAATTCCGTGATAATAGACCTCCAGGGAGACCAAGATCACACCTCCCAACAAGCTTGGTGCGGGGTACTACACAGAGCATTGGGAGTATAGCTAATTCAGCCCGGGAGGTGTCGTTTTGCTAGTAGACGGTGCACACTACATTGAGGGTGATCATGACAGTATGAATCACGTTGCTCCAAGGTCGGGATGGGAATAGGGGGGGTTGTTTAAGTTGTTTGCAGTAATATAAATTACAGGCACTAAATGTTAAAACTCACCACAATGTCTCGAAATGTTTTCCCTCTGTTTATGCGAAGTGAGGAGATATCCTCACAAGATTACAGCTTTCTGGGAATGAATTGTAAATGGCACACAGCAGAATACTGTAATTTGATTTGTGGTACAATGATGTATGCTGTAACTGAGACTAAATGCCAATAAACAATAAATAAAATAAAAACATAAAGTGAATTAAAAAAACATGTAATTATAAATTAAAACAGTAACCTATTTAAAAACCTTGAAACTTACATTTCCCACTCCAGTCAGTGCAACAGTAGGGAAAGTGTCGGATAGCAGAGGGGTATAAATTACTATTCCCTCTCCAATGAATGCAACAGTAGGGAAAGTGTTGTATAGCGGAGGGATACAATTTCCTATTCCCACTCAAGTCAGTGGAACAGTAGGGAAAGCGTTGGATAGCGGAGGGGTAAAAATTACTATTCCCACTCCAATTAGTGCAACAGTAGGGAAAGTGTTGGATAGTGGAGGGGTAACAATTACCATTCCTACTCCAGTGAGTGCAACAGTAGGGAAAGCGTTGGATAGCGGAGGGGTAAAAATTACTATTCCCACTCCAATGACTACAACAGTAAGGAAAATGTTGGGTAGCGGATGGGTAAAAATTACTATTCCCACTCCAGTGAGTGCAACAGTAGGAAAGTGTTGGATAGCGGAGGGATATCATTTACTATTCCTACTCCAGTCAGTGCAACAGTAGGGAAAGTGTTGGATAACGGAGGGGTATAAATTACTATTCCCACTCCAATTAGTGCAATAGTAGGGAAAATGTTTCATAGAGAAGGGGTAAAAATTACTATTCCCACTCCAGTGAGTGCAACTATAGAGTAGGTGTTGGATAGCGGAGGGGTAAAAATTACTATTCCCAATCCAAAGAGTGCAACAGTAGGGAAAGTGTTGGATAGCAGAGGGGTAAATATTACTACACCAATGTTCCTTCATGAATGTTAAGATAGTCCACCAAACCTTCCTATTCCTTTTCTCATTTTTTACCTGATAATCTGGTTTGTCCTCAGCCCCCTGGGGTTGAGATATAGGGGTGTTTATCACCTATGTTCCCATCCCAGCGGTAGTAATAAAGCCCTCTGATGCTGGGTTCACTTTCAAATCCCCGTTGGAGGGCAGAAGGACTCTTGGTGCCTTTAGGGATGGGGATTCAGCATGATGCCCCAGAGGGTGGGGCTCACCCCATTACTTTTTTATAAGGAAAACATCTTTGGTGCCTAGTGAGTTTTCTAAATGCCCAGCCCCCAGGAGAGCTTATTGTGATTAAACTTCCCAATCTGCCCCAAAAGACTGTTGGGGCCTTTAGGTGTGAGGGTTACTGCCCAATTCTGAGGAAGGCTTGCCATGGCTGGCCTTCACCCCTTTTCTGTTTATAAGTGTTAAACTCTCAGGTGCCTCTTGAGCTTTGAGCTCCTCCCCAAAAGGGCAGATTTGGTTTAAAACCCAGAGTCTACCCACCGAGGGGATGCAGAAATACTATTGGTACTTTTAGGGGTACAACACCTGGGCCACAACCCCATTATTATTTTATTTAAATTCCAAGTCTAGTGGCCTTTCTGCCTTGCTCAGTGGACATAAATTCTGAGTAAACTCCCCATCCTCTCTCCCCAAAGTATCAGAAAAAATGAAGTGTCCATTTTTAAGGGGAAGCACTTGCTCATGGATGGGGGTAAATCCCCTGGAATCCATCCATGGTGTTTAACTGGAGTGTCCCTGCTCAGGTATCACCCTTCTCCAGTGCTATCTCAGCAGAAAACCAGAAAAAGTATCATTGGAAAGGGGGAATTCTCCCCTTTTGACAGGTATCTCTCTGGTCTTGATCTGTGCTCAGTGGGATGTAGTCTGGCCCCCAAAGCCGCTCAAAGAGAAAGCATCTGCAGCCTAAAGGCTGAGGCTGCTTTTACTTTCAATCTGTGTGACTTAAATTAACCTGGCCCTAATAAAAATAACATATAATCTCGGGATGCGAGGGAAGCTCATTCCCGTATGGCTCGCAATTTTAAGATGCACAGAATGATTTTCTGGCTTCATATTGAGGACAAGAAGTTCACATCTTCCACACAGATAAGGCAGTGTGGAGGATGTGAACGTCTCCTCACCCACACTGAAGAAATTATGAGCATCCTACACACATCTCATCAAGTAACTGTAGAAATATAACCACATAACCCCCACCCTGATGGAACTCCACTAGATATCTTTGCAGGACTGCACTTTCTTCAAAATCAGCTGCACCATCTACAAAGGCAGCACGACCAGCACCCCTGCCTATCTGGCCGAATATCTGCATTCATGCAGCCAGGACACCATCTGACTTTAGACCGTAGGTCTTCAAACTGTGGGGCGTGCCCCCCTTGGGGGGCGCAGCATCCCCTCAGGGGGGCGCGCTCCCCACCCCACCCCACCAATTAACCTTCCTTTGTTCCTTCCAGGCCTATTAATTAGTCTTCGTGCCTCTCAGCCTGAGGTGTCTGGAGTCTTATCTCCGGCAAGCCCGAGTTATTCACGGGGCTTTAAAGACCTGTGCAACCCATGTCTATCTTGAAAACAGAGCACAAAGAGCGAAACAAGAGCTCAAAGCGAGCACCAAAGAGCACTAACTAGTACAAAAAGCTCAAAGAAGGGTACAGATAACAAAAAAGGGCTCAAAAAGCAGAAAATAGCAAAAAGGAAAAAGAAAGGAGCACAAAATGCACAGCCCGAGTGCGACCTATTTTATGCTGCCTCGATAGGGAATTTCAGAATGGTTAATGGCTGCTAAACTGGTCAGGTTTTTTTTAAATATGCTTGGGGGAAGTCTGAACCAAAAACTGACCTATTGATAGCGAACAATTTAAACTTACCTGTTACCTTTAAATGGCATTCATAACTTCCTAAGCTCTGGTCATAAAAGCCATGATTGTAGGCTTAACATAATAGGAATCCCTTTAGAGAAAACCGAAAAGAATGTAACTTTTTCTTTATATGTAGTGTTTTTTGTTCAGGTTTTTGTTTGACCTTTACTACTGATTCAATGTCGCAGGTAAAGGGGCAGGGCTACATGTTTAGCACTTTACCCAGTGTCCATTTATATCACATGTGTATGATGTAAATATCCCCTAGCCATTCTTGGAAAACTGTGGCTGGGCTCCTACTGGCTCCGCAACACATGGCCATACTCCACATAACCACAGATTTTTAAATTGTGTCAGAAGGCATGTTTTGTGGAACCCTTTTTCTGACATCTTGTATAGGGGCAAGGATGTGGCGCAACAGCCAGAGCTGAAGACTGTGGAGCTGGGGAGCCAGGTTGAATTCTTGGTGTCTGCTCAACATCCTGTGATTCTGGGCAAATCACTTAATCTCCCTGTGTTTATAAAAAATGTGTGCTTGTGTAATGTAAAAGATGCACCTGTAAGGCGCTCCAATACCTTTGGGTCATGTTTGCATTATATAAAACAGCAAAAAATATATTAAAACATTTTGTGATCACTCCCGTTTACGGGTACTGCTCAAGACTGGAAGTGGAGCACAACCTAAGGATGGCAGAAGCAAGAATCCATCCACACATTGACTGTCTCTGTGGAGAAAAACAAGCACACCCCTCAGCTGTGTTTTGGAAGTGTTTCTTACTAATCTATCCTAAATTTTGTTTTATGTGAAAAAATATTTTTGATTTAACTCATGCTCTTTACACCTAGACTTCACCGGTCACTAAAGTAAATGCTCACTTTGCATGAAAACGACACTTTACTTATACTACATATTTATGAAGTATTGTCCCTGTATTGACAACTTGTGGAAATTACGGCAATTCTTTTGATTCCAATAGAACCAAAGCCTTGCTTCTTAATTTACTTGACATGAAGGGTCCATACATTTTTTAATAGTTCCAAAAATGGATGTATATTTTGTTTGGTAACATCAATTGGGTAGCAGTAAGATGATATCTAGATTTTTAAGTACAGACTTGAATTGCTCAATCTGAGACTTGGAACAGTGTTGTCCATTTTACTGGAAAAAGTAAAAACTTTACAGCTATTTACGGCCTAACGGCTAGGGTGGTCGACCTCGAATCTGGGGAACTGGGCTCAAGTCTCGGCAATGACGCTGAACATCCTGTGATTCTGGGCAGATCACTTAATCTCCCCGTGCCTAACAAAAAAAATGAATGTGTCCTCATGTAAGGCAACTGGTGCTATGTAAAGCGCTCTGATACCCGATTCGGGTCAAGTTTGTGCTATATAAAACTCTGTAAAATAAAATAAATAAATAAAAATAAAGCACCAATGTAATTTTTTGGGGCTAATGTTTTCTTGCAGACTTTTCATTTGAACTTTATAAAAAGCACAAGCACTACAAAAATGTCAGTTTACTAAGCACTCTTACTTTAATTAATATTATTTGCCCTACACGACGTGGGCTCTGCAGGAGGGAATGGCCATCAATGATGCAGAGTACCAGCTTCCAGAACTTTCTGTCAGGTGGTGGTGGGGGGGGGGGGCTCGACGTGTAAAAAGGTTTGGATGGGGGGGGCTCAGCTGACAAAAGTTTGAAGACCTCTGCTTTAGACAAAGAAGTGGAAACAAGAGAAAAAACAAGAAAACTGGCCTTTCTCCATTTATGCACCGAGGATCTGTAATTACATCTTTGTATATATCAGGATTGTCCCAAGATTGCTCCAGTTTAGGAAAGAGATAGATAAACATGTCTTTCAAAAACACTTCATTACAACAAAGTAACCACCTCCACTTTCACAACCTAGCTACATCCAATCACTTGTTGACTGTATCTTTTCCGTTGACCTTGTACAGTTCTTTGCTGTCTTATATAAATACCTCAAGCATACATGCCATCATAGCGTTATAGAGTGCCAACGGTGTGATTTTCCACCTGCCGCACCCTATTAGTGATAAAGTGCGCTAATGGTATAACTTCCCTCTCAGTACACATACGTTCACTTGTACTTAGAAGGTACAGAAACTCTGAAATCTGTTTTTGACCTATTCTTCCTGGAAAGCACCTCACATGTTGGTTTGAACCAAGGAACTTTCTAAGATATGGAACATAGGACATACATTTGGTTTAAAAAAACAATTTCTTTTCAGATTCTACATGATAATACAGCATACTTTTAAGGCATCATACATTTTAACAGCATTTTGACTTTCTACTATTTCGCCTTAAACAGTTTTATTTTTTTACAGTTTGATCCAAGCTTATAAGCGCCCTCGAACTTCATCACTAAGGGCTCTGGTAATTTGGTTGTGTAAGTACCAACGTCTGAAGTGTGCGCCTTCCTACGCCCTGAATTGTAGCTTCTCATACATCTGCTATGCAGTATTTAGGAAGAGGGTATTCTATTGTAATTAAGATGTGCTGGAAAATGCAGTAAAAGAGTTGATATTTCATTATTATTAGCTAGTAAGTATGACGTGAGGGTGTATTCACTACGTTTGTAGGGGGGGTTTGCTGACACTTCCTGACACGTCACTGAGAACGTCCAGTGGTGGAACGTGCATTTTGGCCTGTGCCTGCAAAATATACCAGTGGATAGTTAAACATTTAATACATTTACACTTGTGGGACATGTGAAATTTAAATTTCAAACATAAATTCGAGTGAAATCGGCAAACTTCGCAATGTTTGAAATTTGTGAAGTTTGCAGATCCCTAACTACATTCAACTCTCTAACTACATTCAACTGCTCGAGAATACTTGCATAAACGTGTCTTTTGCAGAGTTTTCACGCGCAAAGCGACTTTGTACTCAGGATCTCTTCTCTTTTTTAAGCAACCTCCACAAAGCTCAGAAAGGTGCACATTTTTATAATATATGAGTGGTTGGTGTTCATATATTTTCAACGCCCCACACCCTAAATTTACACATGACATGTTTTGTGGGTCAGCCATAAGATACACTTGTGTAAGATAAACTTTCCCAGTCGGAGTCAAAGTAAACCCAGGAAAACAAATAGTGCAAATCCAGTCAAAGTGTCCCTGTCCAAAATAATGCAAAAAAGAACAATTGATGGACAGAATGCAGAACAATGTCATACATTCATCACCTCCTTGTGTTTGATAAATTCACCCCAGTTCAGAGATCTCGGCCTAAATCCGTCGTTTTTTTGCTCACCATGCCATTCCAGTTTGGACCCAGCCTTATGCAAATCAGTCTTGACCCTGCGCCCAATGGAATGCCTGTCCAAAATAAAGCAAAATGCAAACAGTGGGTCGCAGCAAGTCCAACATTTTGACTTATGCAGCAAAAGCGGCTAAATTGCCTAATTGTGAAATTTCGTTAGTAAATATTGGTTTTAGTTAACAACTATGGGGTATATTCACAAGAACATGTGATAACTAACGCAGGAGTAGCGTAACGCAACTTTCAACATCGCAGCCCATCGCGAGAAAATAACCCTGTGTCATCGTGGAATTCACAACAAGGTAGAAGCATGCAATAGTCACCAGATAATGCGTCAAATGTCCACGTGACAATCAACACCATGCCGCAAAAATGCGAAACGCGAACGCATAAAAACATGCAAGTATTTTCGACCGCCTGGATTTCTTTGGTCTCTGTATATCCCCAAATGTGGCTCCCATAGGTCGCCAGTGGAAGACACTAGGCATTATAGATCTTCATGAGTGCCAGGAGTGGTTTGGAGCCAATACTTTTTGAAAAGTCTAAATAGCCCCCGATGCTCTAGCCAATCTGTTCTTTTTGTGTGTGCGCTGCATGAACCACGAACGCCGGTCATCAAAAAGAACCCTTAAATATAGGAAAGCAGGGACTTTTATTAGTTCCATATCGTTGTAGTAGAATTTGCCCTTCCTTGCCTTTCCTGAACCAATGGACATAGAATGTGACTTTTGTTAAATTGGTAATCAGGTCCAGGGACTCCATAAAATCAATAAAACAATTTAAAAGCTTTTGCAGCCCCATCCCAGTCCTTGCCACCAATACAGCATCATCAGCGTACAGGAGTGTGGGGATTATTTTTGTGCCAGCTCTTGGGATATCTTTGCAACAGGAATTCAGGGCAACCCCATATTTATTAATATAGAGTGTAAACCGCAGGGGGGCTAAAATGCACCCCTGCTGGACCCCTCTTTTGACAGCCCAGGAATTAGTTAGGCAACCATCTTCATTATAGCGCACTGCCGCTGTTGTATGTTCATGGATGGTCGCCAAAAAATAGATCACGTCAACATCTAAACCTATGTTTTGCAGGGTCGCCCAGAGCTTTGATCTATTAACAAGGTCAAAAGTCGAGGTTAAGTCCATAAAGTCCAGATGGAGGTCCCCGTGCTTTGCAACCATGTACTTCCCTATCTCCAAGTGAAGATTTAGACATTTGCCCAACGTTCCTTTTCCTTGCCTGAAGCCGTATTGAAGATCAGAAATTATGCTGATTTGGTCAAGCCACTCTATTAGGCGAGCAAGGACGACTTTCCCCATAATTTTAGCCGCGGAGTCCAGAAGCGAAATTGGCCTGTAACAGGCCGGATCATCCCTGTCTCCCTTCTTAAAGTTCGGTATAATAATCACTTTGGCCCAAGACGAGGGAAAGCCAGACTGGGTGGCTGCATTAAAAACATGAATTAAAATTATTGCCCATAACTTAGAGTCTGCTCTATAAAAATTGGCCGGAAATCCGTCAGGTCCCGGGGCTTTCCCCCCTGACATTGACATAATCACCTTAGTGACTTCATCCATTGTAAAAACCAAGGGATCCGAAACACAACCGCTGCCAACTATCCAAGCGGGGGTCTATTACTCACATCACTATAGACTCCCCCAAAGTGTTGGACCCACCTCTCAGCCGGAATGTGACAGTCTTTAACGGAATTGGATGATTCAACAAATGTTGTACTGTTCACAACACTCCAGAACCTAGTACTATTTGCCAGAACACTGGCTTGACTAAGCTCTTCCCATGCCATCTCTCTTAGCTGCTTTCTCTGCCTTTCCACTGCGGCTTTATATTCCCTCCTAGCGTTCTTAACCCTATCGGCTACACTGGGTTTTTCTTTAAGCTCCTGCATGAGTACTTTATGATGCTCATGCAAGTTTCATCAAACCATTTTTTATGTTTCAGGGGCCTTGGTCTGCGGGATGCCATCAAGTTTGCCGCTACTCGCCTTATAATTCGGCCAAAAGCACCAAGAACTAATGATGGGTTGGAATCCTGATCCGAGCAGATACTAAACTCCTGTGCACAATCGCTAACTAAATTGTCAATAAAACTGTCCGGAGTAATCGCTTCCCACCTTATCCTACGAGTTTGGTCTATTGGAGCAATATTAGTGTTAGTTAGTTGGGCCATGGGCCTAGCCTTATCGGCAGCGGGAATATTGATATCCAATGTCAATGGATTATGGTTCCTACGGCAATTGTTTGTTACACCTACTGTGCCTACAAAAAGTCAGCAAAGAACCTGAGACTAGAATTTAATCAGTGGTACTTTGGCTGCCTTGACCAATATATGTGGGTACAGGAGGTAGCCTATCCGACTGTAATGGGCAGATCAGATTATGGGTCGATAAAAAACTTTCTAAAAAGGTCCCAGAGGCAGTATGTTCAAAATGAGTTAACCCCTGCGAATCATACTCCTTATCTAATTTTGTTAAACAGTTAATCAGGCAAATATGAATATTAAAATCTCCAAGGACTAATACATTATAATACATGCCAGCATTGTCCTCATAATTATCCAAAAAGACAGTGAGGGATCTTAAATGCTCTAAGTCATCACATCTCGTAATGAATTATAAAAATTGACGGTGAACAACCTTTACAACAAAACTATTACAACGCACTACCATTACAACTCGGTCATTACAACGCAAACCATTACAACACATTGCGCTGGGGGGCGCTCTAGGATAGGGAATAAGTTTAATTTTCTATCCAACACCTTCCCTAGTGTCCACGGGGACTGGAGTTGGAATATAAAATTATACTTACCACTATCCAGCACCTCTAAGCGCTATGCGTTGTAAAGGTTTGCGATGTAAAAACCGCGTTGTAAAGGCAGGCGTTGTAATAGCCTGCGTTGTAACGTCATACATCCAAATTGACCACTAAAAAGTTGGCAGATACTTCCCTGTTAATTCAACTGCCAAAATATTGGATGAATATGAATCTATCAGCTTTGCTTTATATGACAATTTAAGATTAATTAACAGCAATAGCCCTCCTGGCTCTCCCCATGCAGGATGGTATAGCATGTGTACAAAACAATAAGAACCCATCCAGAAAATAGGATTCTTTAGCCTCCCATGTTTCCTGGAGGGCTATAATATGATGGGTAGCGAGGAAGAGTTCCCAGTTAATGTCCCCCCTTTTGGCCCTTAGGCCAGCTATGTTCCATGATAATACTTTCGTGCAGCCTCCCTTGGTTGGCAGCCAGGAAGGACTAAAGTTGGCAATGCCAGGTAATGTAGGCTGGGGCTCCAAAATGGGAGGTATAATTTAAGTCAATGGACTAGCCAGTGGGACATGTCATTCTTCCACCATCATTTCCTCTAAGTTCGATGTGTCCACTGGAACTATGTTGGTAGCAGGTAGTCGATCTTAAGTGTCTAGTCCAGACAAAGCCTCAAACTTATTTAAAACCGGAATTTGGGGAACTATCTACTTCAGGGTTCTCAGTGGGGGCTTATAAAAATAACCCAGAGGCAAGGCCCAAATGGAGGTAGGAGACAATGGGCACAAGTCCTGCGCCCTTAGGATCATTTGAGCAACCGTAGGGCTTTGGAAGTTAACAACCACATAATCCCCCCCAATATTCTTTGGCGACTTCCCCACCCACCAAACTCTGCGCACCATTATGATATTATTACTCATGGCTGCACTAAAGCCTTTATGCCTGGATAGCCAGTGTACAGTTTTATTTCACAATTAGGTCCAGGATTCAGGTTGATCTGGTCTTAGCGGGGGAACACCAGCCAAGACCATGACATAAGGACATGCCACTGGTGGCAGATCTAAGATGTCCCGGGAAGGCTTAGTACTCACAGGGTTCAACATGATATAGCCATTTCCGTGTCGATTACTAGGATTCAGGGTTGACTTCGCAAGTTCAACAATTAATGATCTCTGAGGGCCGCCCCGACATAGGCAGGTTCTGTTCATCTAAATGAGAAACATTTGCCTGCCCACCTAACCCTTGGCCTCCTGTGGTCAATTGCGGGATGTCCCCCCTGACCCAGATGGCAAACAAAGCGGTCGCAACATTAGAAGGCGCGCATTGCCAGTGAGTTTTTTTCCTACCCCATGGACCACATCCCCAATACAATCCCCCACAAGGCCACTGCTCCTTGGCAATAAGGGCGCCATGGGTCCCATGCCTCCCCACTCAGTAGTGCTATGAGTCCCAGTTGCCTCTGAATTATCCGAGACATGAGAACCTTTAAAAAGGAAAGACAGTTTTTTTTCGATCGACCCTAATTTGTTCCAAAAAGGTGCTAGGAGAACAGTGTTTAGAGTCTCCGGGTGTTCCCAATGATCAGGATCGCCTCCATGTTCCACCACCGTGGGGGAATCAAAGTTAAGAATAAGAGGCGCACCGTTGTTGGGTTTCGGGGCATGATTCTGACATGACCCTGGGACTTGGTGTTTGAGTTTAGCTTTGGTCTTACCCCTCAGTGCCACACCACCCCTTGTACGTTTTTCAGGTGGTTCCCCGTTCCCTCCCTCGTTGTTAGTTCCCAACCCAGATTTAGATTAACATGCCACACTTTCCCTTTCCTTGGCAGTTCTTTTAGATCTAGTGTCTCGGTCACCTTGAGCTGCCCGCGGTGTGATTGAAGTGTGGACTTGGGATAAGGCAGAGGAAACGGGGAGGTCTAATTTCTGGACAGGGAGAGACCCCACCAAAACCCCATGAGCGCTTAACCTTGGGTTTTGTTTAGGTTCCAGAATGCTTAGGTTGTCTGCCTCTAATACCCCTAAATTGGGAGTGAGACCGTTGCCGGGTACGCCAGCTGTACCGGCTTCTAATGACTCTGTGCTTAAGCAAGTCACATCTTGCAAGACACCCAAGGGAGATCTAACCATGGGTATAGCCCCCAAGGATGATCTTTTTTATTCCACGCATGACCCCAAAGAGAGTCTTTTCTCTGTAAGCTAGATTTCATGCTGTAGGACAGATTCTGCCCTTGATAAAAACGCGTCCAGCATACCCACCACACCCCCCCACCCTCTGTCCAGCAATTTTATCGTTAGTGCCCATTGATAATAACAAAATATGCCTTCACAGTCAATCAGTATCAGAGTCAGAAACGATCTTAACACAACTAAAAGGGGGGTGGCCTAGCCCAGCCTCCTTCGGCCTCTGACGGGCCCCGCCCTTGGTCCAAGCTTCGTCTGGGCTCCGTCCCGCACGTGTCCCGCGCCACGGCGGAGAGGCAGCACTTTAAGCGCGATGGACCACGCCTCCCCCCTCACTCGCGGCGGCTGGGGATAGCCTGGTGCACCCTGGGGGCTGGAGTCCTCGCCCGGGTGAAACGCTGGGCGGTGATGGCATAATGGCAAAGTGTCCCGGTGAGTAGGGCGATAGAGCGTCCTCAAAATGCCCCCGTCCTTGTTCCTAGCGTGCAGGCCACAGGAAAACAGCAAAGGTAATGTCTGTGACCCATACTGACTATGCAAGTAACACTGCATGCCCGGTAGCATCACAGCAGCCCAAAAACATGAGATCGCCCATGAATCGACATGGATGTAGCCCAGTGGGGATCACATCCGTAAAGGAGCAGGTCAGACTCTGACATGTCCTTGTGCACACACAACCCATGTCGTACAATACACGCAGCAGACAAACAATGCACCAGGGCACAAAGTCTGTCCGAGAGCACATCAACAAATCAGCCCCCGAAACCCACACAATTCAAAGGCACTCCGCCTAAACGGGAGAAGGCTACATGAAATCAGAGCTGCAGAGCAACACCCCCACAATGCAGTACACACATAGCAATCACAGAACATCAGCAATGATGGCAATGTGGTACAAATTACAACACCAACGGCATAGGGAATGGCTCACAACAGGTCCAGCGTAGCAACTGTCCACTCACATCTGGCATTGCCTGAAATTGTGTGATGATAATGCACGGGTACCACCACACATCCGTCATGTAGTCGAAAAACATACTGATTGCCATCAAATAGCCAGCTCCACCAAAACAGTGACAATGCACATTGGTATGCAGTATGAATGTACACATCAGCAAATCTTCAACATACATGTGTCACTCTGTTAACCTGCATCTCCTCTTTCACATTGCAGAGGGACAAACAACACCTCCTGCAGGGCACACCCTGCTTCACATCATTTATGATGAAGAGGACAACCTGCACATATGTCAAGACACCCTCCAAAGGATAAAGGACAGCCTCCGCATCCCATCCCCAGGAGCAGGGCAGGCCAGCTGCCCTGAGGTGAGCCCACCACCTGCACAGACCACACAGCAGGAAACACACACCACCACAGCTGTCTCCCAGCACCCCCGACCAATACATGGAGTTCCAACAACATGTGTGGGGTTGCCTGGTGGAGTTGGCTGAACAGCTGCGAGTGGGTTTCAAACTCGTGGCAGTCAAACTCAATGCCATACTTGGGTGTCTGAGTCCTATCAGGGACCACGTACAGTCCCTATCAGACACCCCCTGTACCCACCATGCTCTGCTACAGACCTTCGCTGACCTCGCTGGGGCCATGAATCTAATACAAGAACTGTCTGGTCAGACAGGCACCAGTGAATACAGCACAGAGTTGATACAGATGCGGAGGTCAATGGAGACCATGGAGCAAATGCAGGCTGGAAGTGCATCTGCCACGGCTGGACCGCAGCGAGTAGTATCTGGGAACCTCAATGCCCTGCAGTACTTCATCTTGCCAAAGGCTGCCACTGAGCAGGTACCAGATGACTGCAGTTAGAACATCGACACACACAGCTCCGACCCCTGATGTGTCCGTGGTACACAGTGATGCTGCCCCATCACCTTCGCAGTCTGTTGTGTCAGTGGCACACAGTGATGCAGCCATCACCCTGTCACACACACCGGACACACTGGACACAAAATCTCTATCAGGAGAGTAAGAAGGGGATGGGAATTACTATGTGAGGAAGGAGACAGTAGCATCCACCATGGCCATATGCCCTGTCCCTGCCTGGTTATGATCTATGCATCATGCCCTGGGAAAACCTCCTACTGACCCCCAGAACGCTCTGCGACATTCACCTGGACCCCGACACGGACTCCCATTTCATCACGGCTGGCCAATAACACAGGAATTCAGCTGCGGACTGCACCCTCCCACTTCCTATTCACTTCTCAAACCCCAAAGGACTGTGGTTTGCCCTTCACTGGGCTTCCATGTGATGTGGGCTTGGATGGCCATGTACAGCTCCAGCTCCGTCAATCACCTGAATGTGAATAAAACATGCTAAATCACACAGATGTGTCATTACTACGTTCTCTCACGTATGGAAGTATGGCTGGATGTAGGGACAATGATTCCACATGAAGGTACACCATGGTAACTGACATCTATGAGCATGTGTATCCCTGAGCCGCATGGCAAATTGGATGACTGTGAAGGTGAGAACTAGCTGTGTCCCCATTGCACATCAACTACAATCTCACGACCCCCCAACGTAGGCCCGCGTTCATGTGTTGAATAGGGCTCTGTGTAGGAGTGACCAAATCGGTACCAGGCAAGCAGTGGTGTCCTACATCTCATGTGACAATAGAACTGCATGACGCATACCTACTTACACACATCTGTGTGGACACATTCTGTTATGCTATACGACATTGCTCCACATGGTCAGAGGTTCAACACCATACTCCCATTGCTGCAGTCACATAAGTGCACATGTCGGCCAGCACCTATCCCAAAACAATGTCTGGCTTACAGAGGGCGAGCTTGCAAAAACGACCCACCCCCATTGCACATGCGTCAATCAGCTCCTCCCAGTGTAGGGACGATGCTCATTGTGGCACATGAGTGGACAATCAACTGAACACACCTCACAGTTAGACACCAGTGGAGTGGCATATACTTTATTGGGATGTGCGTGTCAGTGTGGACATGACAAGGCCACAACAGTCAAGGACATGCTTAAGTCACTTGCACCCAGCATGGGTACATGTCGAGGTTCAGGAAATGGTGGTGCAAAAATATACTACAATCATCACGAATGGCAGCGCTCCCAGCCCACCTTGCCTTGCTGGATGAGTCATTTGTTGTTTGGCATCTGCCCATTGCCCCATTGAGGAGGCACGACTCACTGCCCATGGGATCTGCATAGTGTTCTGCCACCGGAGTGCACCGATTGTCTGCTCTGCTGACAGTGATCAGGTGAAAGTGTCCGACAGGTTCACATGTCGTGCTATATTGCCATGTGTGTGCTCTTCCCCCGCAGTGTGTCCGAATTAGCATCGTTGCACAGGTGTGTGTACACACGCGTTGTTCCACACACATGCATCCAGAGTCCGGACAATGGCAGATGTGTCCTCTGTTGAGGTAGGATATGTGAGCAATCCCCAAGATGCAACAAGTTGTTGGGACATGTGCTGTGGGTAGCAATCGGATGTGGCTGCAGGGACGTAGTTACTCGTCGATGAATGCCCGCGCAGCGCATTGCATGTGCAATGTGTTCCAATAGTAAGTTGTTGTTGTGTTCAATGAACACCAGGGGGAGCCAATCCATTAACTGGTCCAGGCAGGTGTGCTCAGGCCACAGCGTTTCACCAATCCGCCACACAGCCCAATAGGGGAGCGCCTCGATGCGGTCACTGCACACGAGGAATTGTGCAATCCCCCATGCACAACTGCCAATACATACGCAGTATGTCAAGGCATCCCATGCACGGCTGTCTCTGTTGCACTCCTGTTCGTGATCCAACAGGGGACGCAGACACAAGTCATAGTCCTATTGATCTACGGTTTTGTTGGATAGGCAGACATCCATGGGACACTTGAATGTGCATGCTTGGCAGTGGAACCAGGGCTTGACGCAGGTGACGTAGGCAATGCAGAAGCTGAGCGGGTAACTGATCCGCAGCACTGCCAGTGGCACTGCACCCAGTAAATGCAGCATACATACATGGTAGTGTTCCACGTGACCGGGGTTTGCATGTGCCCCGTATGGCCTGCCATTGCCTTGGTGCGTCTCGTGGAACCGGCACTCTTCTGAACAGCGGCAGTTGTTTGGAGGGTATGCCACAGCTCTGAGCAATGATTCAAATGTATGTGCAATGTTGGGCTGAATGATTTGCTGTTTCCGTGACTGTTAAGGGCATCCCATGCAGGGGTAACTCTGACAGGGGCTTCTGTGTGTGGGGTGTGGCTAAGTCGGATAGTTCATTTGCACAATGCGTGGTGTGGGAGTTGGCCACATCTGCCATGGCATCTCTCTCAGGGTGTTCCAGGTGCTTTCTGGACCAAGGTCAGAGGTGCAGGTGTCCTCTCGCCTTCTGCTTTGGAACAATGGAGCTTTCATCCCTGATGTTTGTCTGACATCTTCTTGCATTTTCCATTTTCGGAATGTGATGTGGCTTTGGCACAGAGATTGGGACACGGCCTTGGGCTCATGGTGTATGAATGTTGGCATGTGGAGCAAGGTGCACTGCAAGGCCTTGTGCTGCGTGTGCAATCTCACTCAGTCTCTCTCCCTCACTCTCTTCCTCTCTTTCATTTGTTGAGCGCATGGCGCACCTTCTTCCCTTGGATTTAGTGATCCAGGCTGTGTCCTATGGATTGTCCAGTGAGGCCCTGCTAGGCCTCATCCGAATAGTTGTTTTGGCATTTGTTTGTATGATGTTTTGTGTTGGTGATTGCATTGCTGTTTTACTGAATCTCCATTTTCTGGCCAAGCATGTGTGTTGAAATTCCTGCTTGTGTGACATCAGGCAGAAAATTTGTTTTAGGATTCGTGGTTTTGGTGTGCAGTTTCTTAGTCTGGGGTTGGGGATGGGCCCGGGTGGGGGGGGGTGTTACGAGCCTGGGTGTGGTGTCGGTGGGTGTTGTGGTCCTCTTGGGTGTCCGTGCTGCATGTTCAGTTGCTCCATGGCATCTGTTTGTCTTCAGGTGTGGCTGTGGGCTGGGCTCCCTTTTGTGGTGCAGACTTTACACTAGGTCAGAGCAGGTGTAAAAATCCTGCTGCTAACGCGCCTTATCGCGTGTTTTACGAGCTTATCGCTGATCTGGCTGGTCGTTGAGAATGTTGAGGTGTGGTGTTGGCGCGGCTTTTGGCATGGTGACGTCTACACTGTGATAGTTGCGGGTGTCCTCTGTGGTGGTGTTTTTTGCGGCTGCTATTGCTGGAAACTAGTGCTGTGAGCTGTTAGCACCAGCTTGTGAATGGGGGGGTACATTTATCATGACTTTAGCTGCGCTAAAGTGCAGTTAATTTGGAGATAGCTCCTTAAGAATATGCCAATTAGTCACATAAACCACTAAGGACTGAAAAACAAATGTTACTGCTAATGCTCAAGACCAGGATAGTCATTTGAATGACCTCCAAAGAACGTAAATTTCTGTCAGCCGTGATGAGATCAGAAACCATATTCTAACGGTTCCAGGCTGGTACCTGCAGCAGGCGAATAAACGCACCTTTCTCTCTTTACTTCTACTAGTAAGATCGTGATTGGTAACAGTGATTATAGATGTTGAGCAGCACAGCATGTTTGTAAGTGGCTCATATAGATTTTCTCTTTAAAAAAAATCTGATTTTTATTTTTAGCCTATCGAGCGCTTTCTTGCGCCACCGACATTGCCGATGCCTCGGTCACCCCTAAAAATATGGGACTTGGCGCAATATGTGCAAAAACAAAAAATCACATTATTCTGACTCACTCCAGTGTCGTTTTGCCTTGTCATCTTCAATGCTCCCCTGCGCTCCCCAAGCTTATCAGAAAAAACAAAACACATTCAATTCGGCACAGATACTTAAAACAAAAGCATTCTGCTGCAGAAAAGTCAGACACAATTAATTGAAATCCATTGTAACCATGGTTGCACTGGAAAACAGACACAATTGGCTTCAAAAACACATTCTTATAGTTAAGCCCATGAGGCCTTTTAGATAATGTTATGCGGATTTGTTTTATATATTGAGGGTTGTTCTTTAATTAAGAAAATCTAAATGAGGGTTGATGACGAGATGCAAGCTAAGGATGGTAGTTGATAATGGAACTAAGAGATCTGGACACTTGACTAATAAGCATTGGCAAAGCCAATAGATCTGGAATCAAATGTGTAGGAGGGATCAAGCTGGAGTGTAGAGTGAGGGCTAAGCTTGTAAAGTCGGCCATGATGCAGATGAATGCAAACATTCCAGTGGAGGCGAACGGCTGAAACCAAGATGTGATTGATTTAGTCCGAAGCAATGTGTTGAATAGTAGTGCACAAGTCAGATGCCTGCTTCAGTATTTTCTATTTACTGCACCTAATGTTTGAGAAGCTGTTGCTACTGCAAAAATGTTCTCAATTAAAATGTTCTGCACTCTCTGGGGGACAGGCCCGGGCTACATCAAATGCCTACATTTTTTTTTTTTTTTAATTGTTTTTATTGCAGAATCATGGACAAAACACTGGGAGAAATCAACCATCCTCACCACCTCAATACAGGGTACCACACATTCTCAGGGTTGTACACAGCCCATCAGCCCACATCCCGGAGGCGGGACGGCGCAAGTTCAAAGTCCAAAAAGGTCTCCCAGTATGTTACAGAGGGGTATCTGGTCAACAACACAATGATGTATCTGCTTTTGGTTCCCCTCAACAACTCCCCATCTCCCCCTTAACACCCCCTGGAAGAGCCGTGCCTACCATGTGAGCAACACATGAACCCACTGGATCTGTGGAACAGGGTCCCGCTAATACACTAATATGACAACTGTCCATGTTCCCTTCCCGTCGCTACCTGCGTTCCTAGCCCTACCAGGGTGGTCAGTGAACTCCCCTATTTCCCCCCTCCCCCTAACTGCTGCTGATGTGGGTTGTGATTGTGGGTTTCGGACAGAATGGCGCGCCATCAATAATGAGTAAGTGGTCGTGCCTCTGGTCTCATGGAACCTCAGTCTCCGAGAGTCTCTCCTCCTCATCTTCTGTTAAATAATCACACAAGGCCTGCACAATCGTCTCCCAAGCCCTAGCCTTCTCCAGGTCCCTCTCATTCCCCATTCTGGTGGCCTGCCGCATCCTCAGTACACTTTCGCATCTCGACCATTTCAACAACTCATTCGTCCACCTCCTCATCGCAGGGCCTTCCTTGCTTTTCCAGCGCCATGTAACCTCCCTCTGGGCCAACATGAGCCCCAGATCAATGAATTTGCTTGTGACTTTCGTTTTCGCTGTGTGAGGAAACCAAAGCAATAGGCATGCAGCCATGTCAAATTCCACCTCCCTATCCGTGATCGCGTTCAGAAGGGCACCCACCTCAGGCCAGTATGTACCCAGCTTTGGACAGTCCCACATCATATGGTCCAGTTCAACCTCCGGTGCTGAGCACCTCGGGCATGCCGCGTCATGCACTTGAAAGTGCCGGCGGAGCTTCCCCGGGGTCAGATAAGCTCTATGCAAAAGGAAAAAATGTACCTGTTGGAACCTAGCATTCCTACTACCCTTCCATGTTCGTGCTATAATGTGACCCCACTCTGCATCCGGAATAGGCTTGCCTATACTTTCCTCCCATCTGGCCTTCAGCGCCGTGAGCGGTTCTAGCCCTTCGTTCAGCATCCGTGACTGGAGACAGGTTACTGCCTTGACCGTACCCGCGGCCATCACCACGTACTGACAGGCCATGGTCGCATCTGGCTCCGTCAGTCCCACCTTCCAGTGTTTTTGCATCGCTGCAGATATCGCCGCATGCAGGAGGTAACCCCCATCCGGGAGGCCAAATTGCCCTTGCAGCACCTCAAACGGGGCCATTACTCCCTCCGCAAACAGATTACCTATGACTTGTAGGCCCAGCTTCTCCCATTCCAACAACGGAGACCAATCTCCCCCGTGCGGCAGCGCCGTCAGCATCCCGAGAGGGATCTCCGGGGCATAAGGTCGCGCAACCCGTGCCCGCTTCAGGCTCCTATTCCAGCACAACCGGAGGGTTTTTTCCTCTAAGGTGAGCTCATTTAATGCCAGTCTCTAATGCATAACAATATAGGAGAGGACGTGCCTCTGGATACCCGTCCCACGGATCCGATCAGGGCCCCTAAATTCCCTAGCGACATTCTGTGTCAGAACCTGGAGCTGGGCTGCCAGGTAGTATAGTTCGAAATCCGGCACTGCCATCCCTCCCTCGAGTTTGGGTCTAGTCATGGTATGCAGCGCCACCCTATGTCTGCCATGCCCCCAGAGGAACTCAGTAACCATCGACCTCAGGTCCCTAAAGATCCGTTGTGGGATCCAGATAGGCAATGTTCTGAAGTAATACAGCAGCCGAGGGAGAGCCACCATTTTTAACAATGCCACTCTACCCTGCACCGACAAAGGGAGAGAGGCCCAGAAGGACATGCAGCCACGCAATCCCCTGATACACCGCCCTATGTTGCCCTCTAGGAGGCTCGCCACATCATGATAGATCCGGATTCCCAGGTACGTAAAGCATCTGTCCGCCCAGATCACGTCTACTGCAAGAGGAGGGCGCTGGATATCCGTTCGCAGGGGGAAAACACAAGTCTTAGCCCAGTTCACCTTAAGTCCCGACAAACCGCCGAAGGAAGAGAGCAGCCCCATGGCCCCACGCAATGCCGCCTCCGCGTCCTCCAGATACAGCAACAGGTCATCAGCATACAACGAGATGTAATGAGTACTCCCTCTATAGCGGATTCCAGTAAAGGAAACCCCCGTCCTGGCCTGCGCCGCCAGTGGTTCCATCGCGAGAGCGAACAGAAGGGGAGAGAGTGAGCATCCCTGCCTAGTCCCTCTGCGTACCGGATAAGCGGAAGATATGAGTGACCCCAGGCGCACCCTAGCGGTGGCAGAGGAATAGAGAACTTTCGTCCATCTTCCGAACCCTCCACCTAGTCCGAACTTCTCTAGCACCCCATCTAGGTAACACCATTCAAGGCTGTCAAAAGCCTTCTCAATATCCACCGACAATACAGCCGACGCACAGTCCGAGCTCAAGGCACCCTGCAGTATACGGATCAGCCTGCGGGTGTTGACGGCCGTGTTTCTAGTAGGGATAAACCCTACTTGATCATCGTGTATCATCATGGTCATGTGAGGTAGCAGTCTGGAGGCCAAGATACGGCTCAAGATCTTGTAGTCCACCGTCAGCATAGAGAGGGGTCTGTACGACGTCACCTCCAGCGCATGCCTACCTGGCTTCAGAAGTGGTACCACCAGCGCCTCTCTCATGGAGACGAGGAGGTGCCCCAGAGTCCACGCCTCCGAGTACACTGCTAGTAACTTGGGCGCCAATACATCAACGTATTTCGCATAAAACTCAATTGGCAGGCCATCCACCCCTGGTGTCTTGTTTCTGGCCATCTGCTTAATAGCCCCTTGGATCTCCAGTAAGGAGATCGGGCCGCCCAAATCCTTCGTCGTCTCCTCATCTAGCACCGGGAGCTGCGCCGTGCTTAAATAGTCACTTATTTCGGAGGGCCCCGCCTCCAACTGAGCATCATAGAGGCCTGTATAATACGACTGAAAGCGTTGCAATATCGCCGTTGGAGAATGGACCACCTCCCCCGTGTCGGTTCTGATACACATAATCGGGCCACTCCTTGGTTCCGGGTTAGCAAGTTTCGCTAGTAGTGTGCCCACTTTATCCCTCTCCGCATGGACTTTGTGAGGTATAGCTTATAGTCATAGCATCGCAGTCTCTCCGTTTCTCTCGCCACCACCTCCCTTGCTTCCAGCAGTCGACCCTGCAGATCTGGCCGCTCAGGCCTACACTGCTCAATCTCTCTCAGCACACATTCCGCCTTCTCCAGATCCGCTAGGACAGTTGTCCGTACATTCGAGAAGCTGCCCATGCATACACCTCTCACCACCACTTTCATCGCGTCCCACTCTATCGATCTCGTGGTGGCCGAGCCCTCGTTCTCATTGAAATAAGACGCTATACCCTGGTTGACCCTGTCACTAAACACCAAGTCCTCCAGAGTATCCGGCCGTAACCTCCATGTCGGGATCGCAGACCTCGCCCTCTGCCATCTTACCGCCATCAACAAGGGATTGTGGTCCGAGATGGTCCTAGCAAGGTATTAAGTGTGTGTCACCATGGCTGCTATGGGGGCGCTACACAGTATGGAATCTATTCTGACATGTAGAGCATGCAGTGACGAGTAGAAGGAGTAATCCCTAACAGTAGGATGTTGTGTTCTCCACACATCTAGCAGGCCCCACCGCTCTTGCCAGTCCCTCCTACGCTCTGACAGTTTACGCACCGGGGAGTCAGCCAGTGGTGGGTGTGACCTATCCCACGCTATATCGGTGATTGAATTAAAGTCTCCTCCCATTATAATGGGGCCCGCCAGAAAGTGGGCCAGCGAGCCCGTGAGAACATCAAAATATCGGGCCTGATCAACATTGGGGGCATAAACACTACACAAGACCACCTCACAGCCATATAGCCTCCCCTCCACCACCACAAACCGACCCCCTGGGTCCACTAATTGACTCGTGACCTGAAATGGGATCCCCGCCCTGATCCACACCAGCACCCCCTGTGCGAACGCTGAATAAGAGGTACCAAACACATGGCCACGTCACCTTTTCTGCAATGCATCACACTCTTGTTTGGTTAAATGCGTTTCCTGCAACATAGCAATTTGAACACCCCTCCTCACCAGATAGGTATGCACTTTGTATCTCTTTGACATAGTCCTGAGTCCACGAACATTCCATGTGAGGCACTTTAAATCAGGTAACGACCCAAGCGCTGCCGTCCCCCCTCCACCTCAGCCGTGTTAACCTACCCCCCACATCATTGCAGCTATACCCTCCCCCTAAAACACCCCAACACACTTCCCCAACCCCACACCCCAGGACAGGACCTAATAGCACTGCTTTAGCCCCCATCCAAACCTGTAACATCACACACATTCCACTATCCTGTGGCAATCACCACAGGAGGCCTTAAGGGCAGTAGGGGGTGCTTCAGTACCGACCCGGGGCAGGCCAACCCTCACCCCAAGCCCACGATCCCATATGAAAGTTACAACAGAGTACCTGCCAAACGCCAATCATCAGGATAAATGTGCACCAGCGGAGGGCCAGCATTATGCCCCCATACTATTCATTAAACAGTCCATCTGCTGTCTGCGGGGTGACCGTCGGTCCTGCAGAGCTGTCAGCTTCAGAGATGTCTCCTCCTGACTTTCTTCCCCCGCCCTCCGAGTCCCAGTCCTCCTCCATCTCTCCACGCTGCGACCCAGTGATAGTTGCCGTTGCAGCCAGTGCTCCCTTCCTCTCCGCCGCCATCAGGTCCTCTCTCATCGCCTGCTTGAGTCGGTCTCGTTTGCGGATCCGCTGAGACTTGCGGATCTGAGCTGGTCTCTTTTTCTCCTTCCCGCCTTTGTGCTGACGGTCAGTTCCTGCTCTGCACAATTCTAGCCACGACCAGGCCTCATCAGGGGTTTGGAAAAACTGGGTTGTACCATCCAGGATCACCCTCAGTCTAGCTGGAAAGAGTAGCGAGTATTGTATTCCTTCCTCTCTCATTTCCTTCTTGACCGCTAGGAACGTTGCTCTGCTCCTCTGAACTTCCTGGGTATAGTCCGGGAAGATCGTGACCGAGCTATTGTCCACCTGGAAGGGACCCTCGGATCTCGCCCTTTGTATCAATAAGTCACGGTCTTTGAAATGCAGGAGCCTGGCCACCATCGGTCTGGGGGGACGACCCTGCATGGGCGGACGAGACGGGACCCTATGCGCCCTTTCAATCGAGAAGAACGGAGATAGGCCTTCAGGAGCAACGGTGGATCTGAACCAGTTCTCCATATACGCCACTGCATCGTCCCCCTCGATTTTTTCCGGCAGACCCACCACCCGTACGTTGTTCCTGCGGTTGCGACTTTCGGAATCCTCCGCTCGTCGCTCCAGCGTCGCCAGTCGGGCCAGGATATTGGACAGGCTATGTTCTGCAGTGACCACCGCCGGTTTGAGCTCCTGGAGAAGCAGTTTGTGTTCTTTCACCCTATCGGAGAGCTTGGCGTGATCCGCCCTCAGGAGGCCCAGCCCCATGCGACCTGCGCTATGTCCTGGTGCAGCGTCTCCTTGGTCGCTGTGATCGCCTCCAGTATATTGTCGAGGCGTGCATTCAGTCTGCGTTCCTGTGCCGATGCATCCGGGTATTCCTGGAGCGCGCCCTCCATGCCCAGCTTATTCGTTTGATCCTGAGTCAGCCCTGCCGCCGCTGCGCCACCGCCATCCGCCATCTTGGATATCACTCGGGCCCTCGCAACAGCACCCAAGGGCAGATCGTGCAGCCTTAGCCCCGACTCCCCGGGCAAGAATACCCCTCTTTTCCAGCAGTGCGTGTGCACCGGGTATCAGCTCTCCTCTTTCGGCCGTGGATCGCCCGGTGTGAGGGGGATCACACAAGCATCAAAATGGCCGACTTTCACTTACTCCCCTCGGGAGCAGACCACCTCTCAGCCATCGGCGGGGCCCAGCGTCATTCGAACCCGGGTCCAGACTCCCCGTATCTTTGTGCTTGCAGCTGAGTCCCCGCTACTGTGTTCCCTGTCCCACACGAGGGGGTAAAGCCTGAAGGGGGAAAGGAGTCCGCAGTTCCTCCGCCTCCGTGGAGCTCCCAACCCAAATCTGTGCTTCAAGCCCTGCAGGGGTCCTCAGCCGCCTGACGCGACGTTCGCCGGTGTCCCCCGGGTCAGGTCACTCTGAGTGTGGATGACAGCGCTATTCCGAATCAGCTCTGCGCCAGCGGGAGAAGCCCCACACCAGTCACTCCAAAAGCCTGCTTCCCGCTCCCCGCTATCACTGCAAGACCCTCCAAATGTCAGGGTTTCTCTCTCAGGACCCCCCGCCGAACAACCGACCAGCCTCAGCTCCGGGGGTCCGTTCCACAGTGCCACCGCTCTGCATCTCCAGTGAACTCCGCCTTCTCTGCCCCTATCCGCCTCACAGCGCCGGCCGTGCCGCCACCGCCCAGCTCCACAGGGCAGCCCGATCCTCGTAGGCAGCCGAGAACAGCGGCGGGGGGAAGGGCCTCCCGGTCGCCGGCCGCGGAGCAGCCGAGCGCTCTCCTGATCGTGGACGTCACCAGCCCCCTCCGTGCGGTCGGTCCCCAGTACCGCTGGTCCCACCAGGCAGCAGCTCTCAATTCACTGCGCGGAAAGCGCCGTGGTCCATTGTTCCACCTCCTCCGACCGGAGCCGCCGCCATCTTAAGGCCGTGGTCTCAATCCCTCAGGAGCGCCGTGTCGGCTCTCCGCTCCGCCATGGGGCATCCGCCGTCTCTCCAAGCCTTTCCCTGGCGAGTCCGATGCGGGGGGCAAAGGTTCCGGACGTTTCGCGGGCTCCTCAGCGAGGGTTTCCAGGAGAAATGTGGGATCTTGGACGGAGCTCCGGGCTCACGCCGCCATCCCAGTCGGCGCCCAAACCACGCCCCCTACATCAAATGCCTACATAATAATAAATAATGCATTTTCGTTTTAACTTGAAAATCTGCAGCTAGACCAAAAAACAGCTAAGGGCCACAAAGATGAATTTGATAGAAATTCCACATTCGTTATAAATCCTTTCTATTGAATACAGGGGTGGAGTATGTAGGTGAATAAACATTTTTAAACGGGCCCTAACATATAAACCACAGCTTAAATCTGACGAAATATAAGAAAGTGATAACCAATTGGAGGACTTTTCTGCATAACAATTAATAAATACTCCCAAAGGCTGAGCAAAGCTAAAAAAAGGTGCCAGCTATGTCGAATGAGTCATGAAATGTAATCTTTGTAAAGGTAGCTGAAGTTTCCTAAATGTAAGTGTAGGTGCACCTGAAGTGATGTTTAGCCAGCTCAGCTCACCATCCTTGAGAATTTCCTGTTGATCACTGTTAGATTTGGGGGTTTCTAGTTGGCACAGGTAGGTACTTGCCACAAATAGGGACCCTTGCCTCTAGTCCGGATAAGGGGATTACACTCCTAAATAACCCCTGCTCACCCCCTTGGAAGCTTGGCACGAGCAGACAGGCTTATCTCAGAGGCAGTGTGTAAAATATTTGTGACCACATACAGTAACCCAGTGACAACCCTACAGAACGACACAATACAAGGTTTTTATATAAAAAATAAGTATACTTTATATAGAGTTACCACAAGACCATAAACAACAAAAATACACAATAAAAATACACAATACTGTTTAGTTCAGTTCTTAAGATGCAACACTTTGCCTCAATGTACCTTATGTTGCGTTGCGCTTCCACGACAAGTAATGTTGCAGCGAGGGAAATGCGGCAAAGTTCAAGTACAAAGAAAGAAAGAAAGACGTGAAGATCTTCCAGATGCAGTACGCTTCTCTGGGGATGCGAAAAGTTCTTGGCTCGATGCGTGGACGGCAGCGGCGAAACCCTTGTTCAGCGATGCGACGGCAACAACTTCAGCTGCGACACTCTTCTCTCACGAAGCATGAAGCTTTTGCGCAATGCGACAACTTCAGCGGCGGCATCCACGATGCGACGGCAGCAGCTCCGGCGGCGGTCCGCTTCTCGGGGATGCGAGGCGCTTCTCTTCGATGCGGTGCAGTGCGACAGTTCCAGCGGCGACACCCTCCTTCGGAGATGGGACGGCAGGCACAGCAACGGCGACACGCTCCGACCTCGTTGCGAGACTCTTCTCTCGATGTTGTGCAATGCGAAAGCTACAGCGGCGACACCCTTCTTTGGAGTTGCGACAGCAGCACCAGCGACGGCGACACGCTTCCTCATCTTTGCGAGGCGCTTCTCTCAATGCGGTGCAATGCGACAGTTCCAGCGGCGACACCTTCCTTCGGAGTTGCTACGGAGGGCAAAGCGACGGCGACAGGCTTCTTCCTCGAAGAGTCGCGCTTCCAGCTCCTTGCGACATGCAGTTCCTCAGAAGGCCTAAAACAGCAGCAGGCACTTGCAAAGAACTCTGGGGAGTTGGGGGTGAAGTCTGTTGTCCCTGAGACTTCAGCAGGAGGCAAGCTCTTTTCCAAGCCCTTGGAGATCCTTTCACAAGTTGAAAGCAAAGTACAAAAAGGGCCAGATGTAGGTAAATGTTATTTACCGATTCTTAAATACCGAATTTTACCGATTCGGTATTCAAGAATCGGTAAATGAGATGTAGGGAAAAAATCTGTATTTTTTACCGAATCGGTAAAATTCGGTATCGGACTTTCGGAATTTACCGAATCAGTATTTACAGAATCGGTAAATTCCGAATCGGCAAGCAAGCAAAAGTGAAACTTAAGGAAACAGCCAATCAGGTGCGACCACCCTCCCCCTCCCTACCAGGAAAAGGCTACCCAGGCAGCTACAACTAATTAGAAGGGTCTGGAGAGGCAGTCAGAGCTGAGCAGAGTCACAGAGCAGCAGGGAGAGTTCTTTTTGAAACTTTACCAACTGAAAAATGGCAAGCAGCAGTGAAAGCCAGAAGGCAGAAAGAAAGAGGAAAATAAAGTTCAGCAGCATGGAGCTGCCGGTACTTGTGGAGGAGGTAGTGAGAGTGCACAACAAACTTTTTGGCAGGCACTCCCTCACTGTTCCCGAGTCTGCCAAAAGAAAAATCTGGCAGGCAATATTAGAAAAAGTGAATGCTGTGGGAGTCACGACCAGGAATACTGAGGATCTCAAAAAAAGATTCTATGACCTCAGGAGCCTCACCAAAAAAAAGATGGCCGAAATCCACAAGCAGGCAGGCCTAACCGGTGGAGGCAGGAACCCAGCGCCCCCCCTGACTGACCTGGAAGAGATGGTGGCCTCAACCATTGAAGCAGACAGCGTCTGCGGACTGGGAGATGTGGACAGCTCAGCCAGAGCTGCAACAAAAAAAGGTAAGACGCATGCGCTGCATTACACCCCATACCAACCTGCTTCCCTTTACCCTTTGTGGACAAGCAAACCCCAGTCCAGTACTGCTATCACTATACAGGACAATGCATTATGGGAAATGTAGTCAGCAAATGTCAGACCATGTGTAACAGCGCAGACATTAGCAAGTTAGTGAAATGAATGCAGATAAATGAAAGTGAAATGTGTAAAGCATTTATTGTAGTGACTGTGACACAGTAGCACTCAGTTGACATACGCTTATTTATACCTAGGGGCCAAATCATGCAGAGGACCCACTGACACAGAAGGGACTGCACCAGCGAGGGAGGAGAGTGAGGAAGCAGGTCCAAGCCAAGTGCAAGCCTCGCAGGAGGAAGGTGACACGACTAGCATCTCCCATGAAGATGACACTGTACAGACCACAGAGTTGCTGCACTCCCCACAGCTTTCCCAATCCCCTCCCTTGGTATTCTCACCAGAAACTTCACCATCACTGCTCCAGTCCACTCCTGCAACCCCACCAGCCAGGAGGCGTGTTGTGGCCTCACTACCATTAATGGAGGCAGCAGAGGGTGAGGGGGAGGCTCAAGTCACCGTAGATGTGAGTTCAGCAGCACTGCAGTCCACAGATGAGACAGTCACTGCTCGCAGAAGACAACTCAGACCCAGCAGTGCAGGTGGACGTGGTGAGGCACTGTGTTCCGTGGGCTGGAGGGGCGCATGGTGCGCATTCAAAGGATGCAGGGCAAATCCATCCAAGCCTGCCAACTCTGCTCCCTGAATGTGCAAATAGGAGACATGGGGAAGGGCATGAGAGACATTGTGGGGGCAAATAAAGAGGTTGCCCAAAAAAATATGGACATAGCAGCAGGGATGCAGCAGATGAGCAACTCAATTACGCAGCTATGCTCCAAACTTGATAGTCTTTCACACACAAGGCGCAGGGATGCCCGTGTCCACAATACAGCCATCCATCGCTTGGCCACCGCCACATCCCTGCTATGCAGGAGGGGCATAAATATGCAGGAGGCTTTGACACAGAATACAGCTGAGGTCACCAGGGGCATGGCCAGAATAACGAGTGCACTAGAGGCAATGTTGATTTCGCACACAGCACAGAATCCTGCCCTGGATGTGGCAGTGGCTGATGACACTCGTAGCCGGAGCAGCATAGCAAGCACTAATGTGGAGACACAGAGGAGTACCAGGCACCAAGCTGAGGCTGCAGGGCAAGCTGAACAAAACGAACAACATCCTAGTGGCTCAGGGAAGCGCGGGCGCAAGTGACATTACCGGTCATGGGTGAAGTAACCCGGGACATACAGTCCCCACGTACATAATGTTTATTCTGTTGCACTTAAGTGCTTGAACGTTGTGGCACCATTAAAATACGTTGATCCCATACACAACCTGTCTGTGTCTCATTACTTACTCAGAAATAGTTGCGTAAAATCTCCTCACGTCTGTATCTGCCATCACTTGGTGTTGCCACTCCAGCAGGTTGTGTTTCAGGCACAGCAATCTCGTCATCATGATCCTCAAAGTCTGACAACTCCACCTCAGTTCCCTTCTTCACAGCAAGGTTGTGCAACATAGCACAGGCAGCAATGATTGTACAGCAGGTGATGGGGGTATACTGCCGTGCACCTCCACTCTTGTGCAGGCACCTGAACCTGCTCTTCCATATACCAAAGGTACGCTCCACAACATTTCTTGTGCTCTTGTGGGCCCTGTTATATCTCCTTTAGCTGGGTGTTGAGGGGTTGAGGTAGGGGGTGAGTATGAAGGAGCAGAGGGCATATGCACTGTCTCCTAAAAGGAAATGGGAATACATTACTCACATACATACCTGTACTTCTCACTGCAATAGGTGTTAATGGGGTCGCACACTGTGTCTTACCTAGGAGGTATCCTTCACCAAATTCACCTGCTGTCAGCCGTGCATAGATACCGCTGTTTTGAAATATGAAGGAGTCGTGGGTACTCCCAGGAAATTTTGCCACAAGGTCAGTGATGGCGCACTTGGCATTGCAGATCACCTGCACATTGATGGTGTGGGTGGACTTTCTATTCCTATATATGTATTCGGTGCCAGCAGGGGGACAAATGGGAATGTGGGTGCCATCAATGCAGCCAATAATATTGGGGAAATGCGCCATCAGATAAAAGTCAGTTTTTGTTTGGAGCAGTTCTGCATGGGTTGCAGGGAAAGTTATATAATGGTCCATCCTCTGTAACATGGCGTCAAGGAATTTGTGGAGAAAGCGTGACAGGCTGCTCTGGGTCACCCCACCTACCGCAGCAACCACACTCTGGTAGCTCCCAGATGCAAGCAGGTGTAGGCTGCACAGCACCTGCACGTGGGGTGGAATAGCGTGTGCCCTTGGGATAGTGTGCTCCAACAGTGGTTGGAGGTCCCTGATGAGGTCCAAGATGGTGTCTGGGTCGAACCTGTACCTCTGGAGTATCTCTGCCTCTGTGAGCATTAAAAGGTGATCCTCTGTCTGTAGACCTGCTCCTTTCTCTGCCATTCCCTCTCTCCTTCCTCCCGTAGCCGTAGCCATCTCGCAATGACATAGAATGCCGCCATTGTGAAAAAACAATTGCTTTTTGGGTCCTTTTTTATAGGCTGCTCCTGGTTACCACCTGAGTTCAATCCATTGTAAATACCGACTCTTAAATACCGAATTTCAAGCAAATTCGGTATTTAAGGGCTTACCTACATCTCAATATACAATTTTACCACTTCTTATTTACCGATTCGGTATTTTACTGACTCGGTAAATTTACCGATTCGGTAAATTTACCGAATCGCAAACCGTTGCGATTCAGTAAAATTACCGATTCGGTAAATTTACCGATTCGGAAACTTTCCCGAGTCGGTAACTTTACCGAATCGGTAAATTTACCGATTAGGACGATTTTCTGTCCCCTACATCCCAAATGACCAATACCGGTCAGTATCGGCCGTTACTGACCGGTATTGGGCCACCTACATCTGGCCCAAAGTTCCTTTCTCCTTCCTTTGGCATTAAGGCAACCACTGCAGCCCAATCCCCCAAGCAGCACTTCAGATTGGGAATAGTCTCTCCTCAGTTTCTTCAGGTTCCTCTCCTCAGTAAAGGTTTCTTCTTGTAGTCCAAAGTGATCTAATTTCATGGGATCAGGGTCCCAATATTTATACCCCAAAATCCTTTGTTCTCTGAGGGCAGAGGGGCCTTTGCCCAGTCCAAACCAGTTCTGAAGCACTCTGTTTACCAGACTTCTCCTTTCCTTTCACAGTGCAGGGCAAAAACATCAGACGCCCCACAGGAGGTGGAGCCAGCATTGTGGAAGGCAAGTACAGTCCTGGAGTACTTTGTTTACAGGACTCCTTCTCTTCTTTCAGTGTGCAGGGCAGAGACATCAGCTGCTCCCCAGGAGGTGGAGCCAGCATTGTGGGAGGCAGGCACAGCACTATTCAAAGTTCAGGTGCAACTCCTCCCTCTCATCTAGATGCAGATCTCTCTATTCACCACTGGGCTGACTCATCCTCTCTCTTGGAATCCCCCAGCTCCGTAAATCACAAAACCAGACAAGGAATACAAAACCTAGCAGAGGCAGGCTTGAAAGGGCAAGCAAATACCTACTTTCTAAAAGTGGTATTTGCAAACACGGAATGTTAAAACCAACTTCACTAAAAGACGTATTTTATGATTCTGAGTTCAGGCATACTAAACTCGAATTTCTACCATGTTCTTTGAGTCAGTTAGGATTATAAAATGTAATAGTTATAACAGCCCATTCTTGGCCCATGGAGAACAGGTAGCCTTGCAATAGTGAAAAACGAAAATGGCTGTAATTCACTATTAGGACATGCCACACACATCAGGGCTTGTCCTACCTTATACTTACAATACACCCTGCCCTTGGGCCTACCATAGGGGTGACTGATATGAAGAAAAGGGAAGGTTTAGGGACTGGTTTGTGGGTGCACTTGCCCAGTAAGTGTGACAGTACCAGACTGCACACAGGCTCTGCAATGGCAGACCTTAGACACATTTTACAAGGCTGCGTCTGTGGGTGGCACAACCAGTGCTGCAAGCCCACCAGCAGCATTTGTATTTACACTCCCAGGGCACACTCAGTGCACTGTACTAGGGTCTGACAAGTAAACCAAATACCCAAACATGGAACCACTGATTAATATATCAATTTACAATAGGGAGCACTTGCACTGTGGCACTGAATAGTAGTGGCACAGTGCCCAAAGCATCGAACACAAGCACAAATACATGAGGCAACAGCCAAAATGGGAGGGAGACCCACGCCAATGGTGCCAGGTCTAACAATCACCAGCCTGCCAATTCTCCAATTAAATGATGTATGGTGAAGCAAGTAGGAGCAATTTACTGAATGCCACTGAGGGTGGCGCTAAACAATAACTGCAATTCAACCATGCACACAGACTCGCTGCTGAAGGAAACCCTTCACTTTCACAGGTGGAACTTCCAGCAACAGGGAATTGAGGAGCACATTTGGTGAGTGGAGCCAAGTCACCCAGTGCTTAATTTGAGTCACTAGTTGAAGGTGGGACTTGCATACACTTACTTTTCCTTTTTCCTTTTTAGAGTTGACTCTGAGCAAGTGAGAGAAGAACACAAAATGAGAAAAGGTAGAGGAAGAGAAAGACTGAAAAACAGAGAGAAAGGGAGAGAGCAAGGATGAAAAAGGATGTGAAAGTGTGAGGTAAGTGGCAGAGAGTGTCTGGGAGACGAAAACGTTACATGAGGGTAAATCAGTTCTGGTCTTTGGCACATCTGACAATCCCCAGCACCAGCACTGGCTTCTGAGCAAGACTTTTGGCACTGGCTCTTAATCTTTTACAAATTAAGCAGTAAAACCACCAGCTGGTATTTGTGGTGTTGAGCTGCTAGTGAAATAGCTTACCTATCGCAAAGGTCTACCAAAGCTATCCAGTTTTTTTTAAACTTCTTATTATTCACATTTTGTGAAGCATGTGAAGTTGAAATTGAAACTGGTGTGACTCAACAAACTTCATAGTTTCTTGCAAACCTACACCCTTTGTAAAACACACATACTATCAACTACGTCCAGAAGAAACTCTTTATAATAACTAGTTATCTGAAATGTCTCATCTGAGTCTTTAGGGATCCTTCAGTTCAGGAGACTGGTGCTTAACCTGCACCACCTATTTTGTGTATTTGACAGTTCAGTTATTTACTGCCACTCTAACTTCACTACCACCGTACACAATAATACTGATGACAGCTAATAAAATGCAGGTCACTCATCTGTTAATGATCTGTTCTCTAACAGTCAACACTCTGGTAACAGGATGTCTGACAACTCTAAAGCAAATTTGTCAATTAGCACACATGTATCTGATCCAGAGAAAGCACACTTACGAATGTTTTTATATATATTTCTCCTTTCTTAATCTACTCTCATATTACTCCTCCATATTGGACCCTTTATGATCAGACAACCAAATCAAATTATTTACCAGAGAGGCATTGATCCTCTGCTGAATCTTTCTACGCCGATAGGAGGGGTGGAAATTAGGATGTCTAAAACTTTCTGTTAACTGTCTAACGAGGACCATTAATTAACAGCCAACTCACAGGTTCACAATTAGATTTAGATACAACCCTCTCAACACCTGATGTTCTGTCAGAACTTGCTGATTCTTTTTACAATACATTTAAACCATTACTCACAATCACAATGACAAAGCAGCAAGACTAAGCCAAGAAAATTTT
This sequence comes from Lissotriton helveticus, assembly GCF_964261635.1. NCBI lineage: Eukaryota > Metazoa > Chordata > Amphibia > Caudata > Salamandridae > Lissotriton > Lissotriton helveticus. The sequence continues at coordinate 705,061,532 of NC_136068.1, read as the reverse complement.
TAATACATTTCATATTGTATTAGAGATGTAAAATTCAACATACTCAGCAATTGCTTAAAAAGCGCAGCAAAAACTATAACAGTTTTAATAATAATGCCAAAGTTATTAAGAGTCCATTAAGGGTGAGTCCATTAGCATAACCCAAAAAAAACAGGGGGTGGGAGTTGCCCCTACTTTGGGGTTTCTTCTTTTATAAGTTCTTTAGTAAAGTCCCAGATGCGTAATATCACACCACCATCAAAAGTCCATCACACAGCTATGGTCACATCATGCCACCTACAATAATTGAAACATCAAGCTGGTTTCACATGCTTGTCATGAGAAACAACACTTTGCCAGCCCACACAGGCGTAATGTTGCTGAAAAGGAAATATAAAGTTGAAGTTTACGGCAATAGCTAAAATTCTATTCCCACAGGAACATTTCACTGTGAACATTCAATAAAGAAATAAAAATATATCCGGGGATAGAAGTGTACAGGACAAAACAAATTATATTATACTTGCAAAGAATAATCCATTGTATTAAGTCTGGAAAAAGGTCAACACCAGAGAAAAAGGCATCTCAAAAAGAAGGCCTTTCAGTTAGAATTGCAAGTTAAAGGAAATAAGCGTTTCAACTCTAACTCAAATATCATTATTTTAAGTCAATTCACATAGAAATGTATAAACGTCACAAATATTATCACACGGAAATGTCTAACATAGCAGAGTCCGTCTGCAGTTTATTGCAGGAATATGCACAGGCCGCCAGGGAGAGGGAGAGCGCTTCTTCTCCCTCAACTCCCTACATTGTAGCACAAAATGGTGGTTTCTGCAGCATACAGGGCTCCAATTTTGAATTTCAGCCAAATAAAGCGCTCACCATGCGCTGGCACTTTCGAAAAGGTGAAGAACAGTTCAGTCCTTTACCTGCAGCAGCAGCAACTGCAGGCCAACTCACCCCTCACACAGCAGGTGCAGTGCTCCTCACACAGCTCTTCAGCTCTCCTATTTTAGATGTCGCAAGGGTCTTTTCCTGAAGTCTTTTATCTCCCTGAGACTTCCAACAGGAGGCAAGCACGCACAAACCCTTGGAGATTCTTGACAAGCAAGATACCACAGCAGGGCAAAAATAATCAAATAGTCACTCCTTTTCTTCCACCACAGACAGAAGCAGCAACTGCAGACTAACCCACCCCTCCCTCAGAAAAGGCAGAGCTCCTCACACAGTCCTTCCGCTCTTCTTTTTGTCAGTGTCCTCTTGTTCCTTGAAGTAATCCAAAGTCCTGGGGTTTTAGGTGTAATACTTATACTCCAAAATTCCATTGTTTTCTTTGTGTAAGGATGTTTGAACCCTGTACAAACCAGTCCTGTCCACCCTGGTGCATCATGACCACATGGGGCAGAGACAGCATTAAAAGGAGATACTGCCTATTCAGGTGTAAGCAAAACTCCTCCCACCATTCTAAATGCAGTCCAGCTCTATTCAACCCTGCATTGAGTCGCCCAGGCAAGGCAGTGCACACTTCAACCCCCCCCCCCCCACTGAGTGTCTAGAGTGAATGCACATCCCAGCTCCTGTCACTCAAATCCCAGATGCTGAATACACAAACAGCCAGAGGCACACAGAATGGTAAAGTAAGAAAATGCCCACTTTCTAAAAGTTTTTTTACAAAAAGGGGGGGGGGGTTGTGCCCTAAACTACACCCACACTGGGCCTCTTGAATAGTTACAAACAGCAAAGTGTATGGGTGTGCTTTCAGATTGAAGACATTTGTGCAAAAACCACCTCAACTTTCTTCTGGGGTTCATCCGATGCACTTATGATTCTTTGGCCAATACTGGCGTTTTTTTCAGTGCACAGAGGGGAATTTGGAGGTCTTTGTCTCTTATCAGGTGCCAATTCTGGTGGACAATTTTTAAAAGGAGTTTGTATGGGGCCCAAATTTAGAAACTCACATTAGGCGGGTCATTGGTTTTTTGGTTTTCTTTTCAAGTATGACTTCTCGTGGCGTGGACCATGCATGCTTGCATGAATGTTTGAGTAATTTTGATGAGTACACTTTGGCTCTTAACTTCTCCATCAGGGCTTGCAAGTGAATCTCATAGTCTTTCTTGCGTGTGTAGTTGCGCCGCACCTGCAAGAATTGGCCATAGGGCAGATTATCTTTCAAGCTCTTTGGATGAAAGCAGTTGAAGTGCAGTGTTGTGTTATTGTCGGTAGGCTTAGTGTATAGTGTGGTTATAAGTCCTGCTTTGGTGGGTCATACCTTCCTACCTTTTACATACACTGCACCCTGCTCAGGGGGGTACCTGGGGGTTTAACGTAGGGGTGCCTTACATGTAAGGAAAGGGAAGGTTTGAGCCTGTCAAGTGGGTGCACTTCCCAGAGCAACATAGCAGTCCATAACTGCATGTTCAAACACTACAGTGGTAGCTCTGAGACACATTTACAGGGCTACTCATGTGGGTGACACAACCAGTGTGGCAAACCCACTAGTTGCATTTGATTTACAGGACCTGGCACACACCGTGCACTTTACTAGGAACTTACCAGTCAATCAAATATGCCAATCATGGATAACCAATCATTGCCAGAATTTATACAGAAAGAATATGCACTTTAGCACTGATCAGCAGTGGTAAAGTTCCCAGCATCCTATAGCCAATCAAAACAGGGTCAAAAAAATAGGAGGCAAAAGGCAAGATGTTCTGGGATAAACCTGTCAAAAAGGCCAAGTCTAACACAATCCTCCATCAGCCATTGGAGACAAATCAAACACCTTGATGGACTTCCCTGATTGAGGCGATAGAACATAGACCCTGGCGCACAACAGCAGAGGCAAGCTCCAGTTCCACGCCTTCCTGAACCCAGGTGGATCCCTTAATCCATACTCCCAGGGCTCTCTAAACCTAACCATAGATAACCCTTTTCCTCACCTGTGAATGCCATCTGTGCAGCACCTAAGCTTACCTTGTTCACAGATGTGTCCCTACAGGCAGACAGTATCCACATGGCCAACACAGTGGTCCAGGCCACCCTTAGGGTGTGACTCCTGTCCCCCACCCAGGGCCAACCCTGTTTACCAGGATAGCAAGCCAAAGTGGGCACAGACAGCTGTCGGGAGCCAGGCCTCATGCCTCTCAAAATTCCCTAACCTCTGTGGCATCAGAGAGTGGGTGGCGATAGCCCCAGGTGACTGGCACCTTCTGTCCTCTCTACCTCCTCTCAGGTCAGGGATGGCATCCTGACACTGACCCACTACCCCAGGGTCTGTACCCTGCACCTGGACAAGAGACTGGGGTGGGCTCTCCCCTCTATCCCCCCTTGGGCTCTGAACCTCCCACCTGGAGAGGAACCCCAGAAATCAAACCAGTAGGTGGACACCCTGAATCTGATCCTCGAGGCCAGGGTTTGTACCCTTAGGCTTGACCTGTACCTATGGAAACCCCAGATTTCTGGGGGCAGTACACCAACCCCTTCAAGAGAATCACACTCCTTATTAGTTGTGCAAGAGTCTGCCTGGTGCTGGTCTCCAGACTCCAGTCCACCTGACAGAGCATGAAGCCCCCCCAGGCCAAAAGTGGCCTCACCAGGGTCAATCCTGGGGTGTTCTGACCTCAGAGCTAGCAACAGCTGACTCACTGGTCCTTCCACTGGGGACTATCTCCCTCTCTCACCCCTTCTCTGGACTCATGCACCCTCCCAACTGGAGTGGTGCTGCCAGACACCAGAACTGGTGGGACACTTGTTACAACAGTCTCCTTCAGCTCACCTGACACCTTGGGCTCCCCCTCGGTGAATGGCCTCCCAGTACAGACTAGGTCCCCCTACTAGTGTTCACTCATGTAACCAACCAGGCCCTGGGACTGGGCCTCAGACACAATGGGATTCAGACCCCACTACCTCTCCTCAGAGACATGACATGGGACTCCTCACCCATCCCACTACCCTGGGACCTATCTGGGTTACTCCAAACCTCCCCTACCTCACCTGGCTGGGGAAACCCTGAGCCACCTCCTTCAAGATCACTCCCAAAAGCTTCATCAGACCCTCTGGAACACATCAAAAGGTCTGTATCCAGCACAAGCTCCTTGGGATCACAGAACTCACACTCCACTTCGTGTTGGCATAGCTCTGGAAAACAGGGACTTAAAATATGTTCTCCAACAATTGAGTCATACAGCTCCCCACAAGTGTTATCCACGATACCCTTCACCTCAACATTCAGTGCCTCACAAACGTACCTCACATCACCCTCCTGAGACTGGCAAGACAGTGTCTGACTGATTCTGTCATCCAACCCACACTCTTCTGGGCGGTGTCCACACACAGGTATCAGAACCTCTACCATGGGGGAACCCCTCTCCATGCACCTCTCATCTAGAGTCAGTAGAATGCCCCTCCCATTATTAAGACTATGAACCTCTATGCCAGTTCCCCATTCCACAACAGGGACACTGTGCACCACTGGAGCTACCTCATATCCTTGAACTCCCCGGTGAATGTCAACCCCCTCCGTCAAGTCAGGCGCCATATCTCTGGATGAATGTACTTCTCTCTCAGTACCGAAAATCTAATTTTTGCTGCCACCATCTGAGCTGGGCTCCGCACTCATGGCTTCTACCTCAAGCCCAGCCAAGCTCAGTTCTTGAGCAGCACACTTTCCCTTTTGCTTGGCTAAGACACTCATGGCCTCTAGCCTCTTGAGCTTTTCATCAAAATTTCTCATTTTCAGCTCACGCTCTACATCAAGATAGCTCATGCTTGCCTCATGAGCCACAATCATGTCCTTTTCTTTTATCTCCCCTTGACATTTTGCTAGCTCCAACTCTTGATTGCAGGCCTGTATGCCAGCTCCTCTGGGCACATCCTTCTAGAGGATACCTTGCTGCCAGGCCTGGAGGTCCTTACCCTCACAGGCAGATCCTGAGCTACAAAACACCCTAGCTGATTTTCCTCTACTTACTCCTCATCATCATCCTCACCAAAATGTAGGGGGAAGATTTGTGTTTAAGAATGACTGTATTTCACTGGAGGTTCTCTTCACCTGCAATTGGAAGGTGTAATGAGCTGAAGTGAGAGGCATTTCTTGTTGACACAATAACGCTTTGAGTCTTCTTGGCTTATTGAAATTTGTTTTCAAAGTTGGAATGGAATTCCATACCAAATTATCTACAATCCTGTGTGGAGGGGGAAACAGGATGTCAATGCAGCACGTCTAACTGGGAAAAGGACACCACATATGAGATTCCTGCCCACAGACGGCAAGAGTCCTGATTATTAAGAACATGATAGCTTCCATTTGAAAGTTGCGGGACCAGGAGTTCCTTTAAAATAATAAGCCAAATTAGGGGCAGACACATTACAGTCACCATTAATTTTTTCATGTTAACATACAAGGGAATGACCAACAGTGGAGTCGCATTCCTCCCCTGTAAGAAAAACTTCTCTCTCAGCCTGTTGACAGCAGGTCATAAATGGCAGGGACCTTAACTCATGTATGTAGTTGCTCCCAAGGGGTTAATTTCTACCTACCGTGAAGTGTTTCATGCATGCAGTGAACTGAAATGCCAAAATGGGCAACAAAAAAACCCTGTGTATTAACTAGACTGCTGAAGTTGTTTTCGCGATAGTGAAGGGAAGTTATTCAAGTTTCTCTGTGTGTAACTTTGTGCAACTAGCATCCTTCATTGCCAATGATTGCAGTTTATTTTTTTTAATTAAAGGGTAAGAACAGTGCGGTAGAATTGAGGTAATGCCAGGGAACGTGCCCCTTCTTAAGTTGTTTGAAGTGTCCAACTACATTGCATAATCGATCTAAGTTGAGTCTAAGTTGAGTCCGACCATGATACAATGTAGATACATCACTTTGCACAATATCAATGAAAGGCAATACAATATTATCTAAATTATGAGTATGAAATGAAAAAGTATGAATAATGCAGTCTACTACAGTAAGCACTCTATCCAAATTATCTTTATTGATTTGGCGTAAAGGTACTGCAGCTTCCATTTGTGACAATTTCAAAATTTCATTATATGCAGCTTAAAGAAATCGGTTAGAACAGGAGGATTTTTGACCCAAAAAGAAGCCGGAAAGATTCATGTCTTCAGATAGGAGAGAAAGATGTTGTTTCACTGCAGACAATGTGGAATGTTCTAACCATTGTTGGCATAATTTACAGACGGAGTAAGTAGTAACAGTGTTTTAGAGTGTTGATTGTGAATATCAGGGATGAGGTCTATTTGATTTGAACCCAGATGTGGAGTTTAAAAAAGAGTATGCCAACCACCGACGAACCATAACTAGGAAATAAATGTACCGTTTTGTATCATACTATTTAGCTTGTCTTCAGTCTAATTTGGCAAGGGATGGAATAGTGACAGTATTGAAATATTTAGTTTTTGCCAATCCCGGAGAAGTAGTCTGTTGGATCATGTCATTTAGACAACTTATTTGGGTAGGTATGATACATGCATGGAATAGGGATTTTATATACCTCGGTCTTGCCAGGACTTAGTGCCCCATTTTCATTTCAAGTCAATATTGTCTTTCCAATAATAATAGCCTTTCAGGGCTAGTTCCTCAATGAAGGAGGCTGTATAGATTATCTTAGTTGTAGTAAGCATATATTTTTTTCAAGATAGTGGGAACCAATTTAAAATAGTAATATTTCGGGTCTGAAGTGTTATAACCTGTGAAATATGTGTACTTCATCTTTTGTTTTTTGAACTACCCTGAGGAGGAGTTGGGCAATGCTTCCATTGAGTATAAATATATTAGGGATGCTGTCCATTACTTCTATGCAAAAAATGAAGTTCATAATGTTAGTAACAGAACAATTTGGCATGGTTAGAAGAATTTAAATATAAATCCTCAGCTTCAAAGATAGTGTAAAATTGAGTTAATAAAACATCGAATTCACAGTATTAACATCCCAATCATCCAATTGCAACCCAGGCTCAATTACATCACCCCAGGAAATTCAGGACACACATAGGGGGTTATTAGGATGGCCCGCCACCCTATCGGCTATCGGGACCGCCCGCCTAAAGGGCGGGGGTCCCGACATTGGTATTAGGATGCGCCCGCCACAGTGGCGGGCGCATTCCTCAATTTAACATTGTGGCGGGCGGTGCTCACTGTACCGCCCGCCACAATGTTAAAATAAAATGCACGCATTTAAATGATCGAAGCGGCAGCCACCGCACGGTGCCTGCCGCTTCGATCATGTAAATGCAGGGGGGTACCACAGGTATCCCCCCGTGTGCCACCCCCCTTTGGCCTTCACTCTGGGGGCCCACAGGGGGCCCCCAGAGTGTACACCAAATGCCTTTCCATGGCGGCATTGCCGCCACGGAAAGGCATTGAAAAATGCACATAGTAATATGGTGGGCGGTGTCTAACAGACACCGCCACCATATTACTCGATTTCCGCCCCGGCCGCAAGGCGACCGGGGCGGAAAACAGGCGGGCGGTGTTTTTCACCGCTGCCATCCCCCACGCCATCCTAATATGGTGGGGGGATTTGGGCTTGCGATGTCGGGCGGATTGCCTCCGCCAGACCGGCGGTGGCCACAGCCAGCCTGGCGGAGGCAATCCGCCCGACATCATAATGGACCCCATAGTATCTGCAGGATCTCCGTAGGACCAAATATATCAAATGGTACTTTATCCCATACAATTCCATCATTGACTGGGACTGTTGAAATGTTAACAAGGGACTGATCTCTTTTTATTTTATGCAAGAAAGAATGTGGGGCCAAGACTCTGTTGACCAGTTTAGCAGCAGAACGTTCTGGGAGATAATGGCCATTGATAAAAAAAACTGCCACAAATCCAATCCACATGAACAAAAATAGCATTAAAAACATGATCCAGATATATATCCATGGTGGAACCAGATAAGTGCGATTGAACCAGGAGGTGCAAACACAAAGCTGCACTGGTGGTGGATGCAAAACAGAAGAGAAGAACTGTCTGAAGAAAAGTTATGTTGATCAATATAATAATTAGAAGAACTCAGCTGGAATAAAGGTGGCTGTGATTCTAGATTTGTGATACCCATAGTACGGCCCGGCAGGCCTTCCTTGATGGCCTGCGGACCTTGCAGGTAATGTACCCATGGCCCCCCAGCTTTTCACGATTTCACCACAAAATTGGCAAGGGGAACTCATTGCTATTTGCTGTTCTGGTGCAATTTGAAAACGTCCAGCCTTGGGAAAGCCAATATTATGAGTGACAGAAGAGATTGGAGAGAGAGAGTGGAGAGAGAGGGAGAGAGAGAGTGGAGAGATAGGATAGAGAGAGAGTAGAGAGAGAGAGAGTAGCAAGAGAGACAGTGGAGAGAGCGGAGAGAGAGTGTAGAGAGAGTAGAGAGGGAGAGACTGACTGACTGTGAGACTAAGATACTGACTGGCTGAGAGACTGACTGACTAAGAGAGAGACTGACTGAGAGAGGGAGAGACTGGGGAGGCAAGATGGCGGCGGCGTTCTAGCCGCTGAGAGATGGACTCCGACCGCTGCTGGCAGTAATGACCACGCGGAGTGGGGGAGGACGAGCCGGAATAAGCGGAGGCTGAGAGTATTCACTATGACTTTCGTCTTGCCAGCCTCATCACGCCGAGAGAACAACTAAAGAAAGTAAAGAAAGGCAGTACTTGGTGTTTGTCAGGGAGCAGTGGAACCCGCAGAGGTGCTAGGCGAAAGGAGGGCAGTGTTGCAGTCGCAGCTATCCCTCATCATCTCGTTATTTGGAGCTGCTGTGTTAAGGGTTCTTAGGTCTCCCAAAGCCGTGCTCACAAAAGCAGCACCGACGGATACTCATTTACTCGTCCCGACTCCTGTGCTGGTTCCTGTACACGCCGCTGCTATGGCCCCGAAGATCCATGCGGCGGTGGCGGCCGCAGCAGCAAAAACGACGGCGGCGAAACAAGCTCTTAGAGATAAGGAGCTTTGACTTAAACGAGGAGGCCCTGTATCTATCGGAGTTGGAGACGCGGGAGTATTAGTAGTTGGTCCATTGCCAAAACCCGCAAAGCAACCAGGTGTATCACCTGGACCCTCGATAGTGGAGCTGCTTCGCCGAACTCCGAACGCTTCCGCAGTGAAAACAACACCGAAGCTCCCTTCAGCCTGCAATAAGGACGTACAGCTGGGTATTCACTCAGACTCGACACAGGAGCTGGAAGCCGGAGGCGTTACTATAGAGCATAGAGCTATAGAGCATAGCGATCGGCTTGAATCTGAAGCTATTTCCAATCCGGCTCCTACTGTGATCCCTTCTTCTGGGATCTCCCTGAGTGCAATGGAGATTGCTACAGACGCTGCTGATCGGCCCGCGATGAACACCAAGGCAAAAGGTACGACCCCACAACTTATTTCCAGTAAGAACATTAACGGGTTTGGCGCCTGCACCCCTAGGGCGGGACTCGCTGATAACGAATGATACAACAGCGGTGCATGACGCTGTGGGGGCACTTTTGGCGCCGTCTGTGGCTGATCTACCGAGGTCTCGAGGCATTGCTCAGGTGTCGTTGCTGGTGTCTGAAGAAAAAGCGACTGATGGTCAGACAGTAATATATCTATCTGCTGGCAATACTGTTGGGATACTTACAGAGGCAACGGATATAGTAGATCCCGCTGGGGGCCCTTCAGCCATTCTGATCCTGACTCCTGCCAATATCATAGCTGAACCAGAAGTGAGCCTCAAGGAGAATGAGCCTAAAGCCTCAAGCTCCGCTGGAGCATTGGTTATGGAGACATCTACAGAGGCAGCAGAAGCAGCAGAAACTGATAGGGATCCCACTGACTTTTATTCTTTTTCTGAGGATGCTGCCTGGTCAAACGAAATTGAGGATGACGATGTTGGTGACACAGAGTCCAATGTGACCACAGATAGTGACCAGGTCCCGAAAACCAATGATCCCAAGGCTAGTCGCTAGTCGCAGAACTGTTCTAAAAAAAAAAAGAAGCTATCATGGAACACCAGAGCTAACCTGGGATTATTCACCATCAACCCAAACCTTAAATCAAAATCTAAGTCATTCCCATCGCCCCGCACGACTCGTATCCCTTGATCACCCTGAGAATCACCCTGAAAATCCTGGGGCTACGTTAAATACAGTCATGGATACAGTGCTCCAAGCCATAGCCTCTCATCGAGAGGAGACTTCTAAAGATGGCCGTAAGGCACAGCTTGCCATTCAAAAAGTTCAAGGGGTTGTACGCAAGCTTTCCAAAACAGTGAGCTCTTTTCACGATCGAATAACGGAAATGGAAACTCGTATTATGTCTAATGAGACAGAAGCTACAACAACTCGAGAACTTGTCCAATCTCACGAGACTGAACTAGAGGATATCAGGTGGAAACTAGAAGATTCTGAAAATCGGCTACGCTGTAATAATCTGCGCGTACTAGGCATTCCGGAAAAAGCCGAAGGTGCAGACATCCGGGTCTTCATTATACAACTTTTTCGTGACACCTTGCCAGAACTTTCCACCTGGAACTGGGACCTTGAGGTGCAACGGGTTCATAGAGTACCACTGATTTTGAAACCATCAACCAAACAGGGTGGCTATCCTCGGGCAGTTTTAGTTTATTTTGGATTTTTTTTTTTAAGACAGGCTATCTCAGATAAAGCAAGACCTGAAGCTCAGCGCAATAGAGACACAATCACATACTTTGTGCGACCAGACTTTTGCCACATAACAGTAGAGAGAAGGTGGCGTTTACGCCAACTGATTAAACCGTTCCTCGATAAGAAAGCACAGGCTTATCTTAACAACCCTGCCAAATTAAAAATCATAATCGGGGGCAAATTAGATTCTTCACATCAGAAATTAAAGCAAAAGAATTTCTCGATAGCCTGAATTAACTAGATATGGATTTAAGGGTCTATCTAAGGGAAAGATGAGATTATTTTTCTTTAGTATTGGTTTTCATATTATATTGATGTTTCTTTCTTTTCTTTCCCTTCAATTTGTTACGTTTAAAGGGAAGCCTATAATTATGATACAAATTCATATGGGTTATTATGATGTAGGAATATAAGTGTCATGAATTTAGTATACTCTTCTTTTGATTCATTGCTCGTTTATTGCTCATTTATTTCTTTTCATTCCTATCTCTTCCTCTTTTTCTTTGGTCTGCCTTGTTTCTCTTACTGTTCTTTTTTTAAATCCTCTTTTCCCCCTGTCCGCACTAAAATGATTTTCTTTTTTCTCACTCTATTTTTAATGAGGTCTGAACTGTTCGGCATAGGTCTCAAAACATCTCACCATCGCTAGAGACTCTTTTACAGAGTGTAATTGCCTTTTTGTGGGGGGGGTGTGGGGGGGCAAGGTGGGAGGGGGAATGGGGGTTGGGGGCGCCTAAAAAATTAAAAAGAGCAAGTTCAAATACTTAAAAAAATGTTTTGATTTTTACTAATTACAACATACAATTAGGGACCAAAGATTTGGAATTTTTGTTATATTTATGTTTACAAATAATGATTTATATAAGCATGATTTGTATATACACTGAATTTGTACAATGGGGAAGTTAAAGCTTTGTTGTTGGAATATTGCTGGCCTCAATGATAGGGGTAAAAGGGCTCAACTTTATCAGGCAATTTATCAAGACTCATATGATTTTGTGTGTCTACAAGAGACCCACATTGCAGTGGGGGATAAAGAGCTGCTAAGGATACCTGGCTATAACATTCTGGCCACGACATCTCAAACCTCTAAAACACGAGGTGTTGCCATTTTGGCAAAGAACTCTTTTGGACAACCAATACGACAGTTAGAAAACCTATATGGTAGATGGGCCATAGTACATCTTGATCTCGCTCGGCCTCACCTTCTGTTCGGTCTACGGTTCAAATTTAGACAATCCCCAGTTATTTTTAGATTTAGAGCTAGAGCTAGCATCTTGGACTGGTCCACTGATCTTATGTGGAGACTTCAATGTAGTACTAGGTGCTACATCGAATACTCAAGTACAACAGACTTATACTGGGCGAAAACCTATGGTTTATAATGCCATAAAACAGCTCATGACTAGTTACAATCTAACTGATATCTGGGGTTTGAAAAACACAAACGATCCTGGTTACACCTATTTCTCCTTTTCCCATAACAAATACGTAAGGATAGACTACGTATTAGTATCTAACGAAATCATACCAGATTCTAAGATAGCTAAACTCCCCAAAACTATATCAGATCATAATGCCCTAACCCTTATTTTTGATGTTGCCATCTATAGGAAACCACCTTCGCAATGGACATTTGACCGTAAGCTTCTCTTCAATAGGGATTATGTAGCATATATAACGATCTGGGCTCAGGAATTCTTTGATTACAATCAATATAGTGCTCCTAGATTCGTGGTCTGGGATTGTTTCAAGGCGGCACTCCGAGGTGAGACACTAGCGTTTGTGGCCAAGCAAAAAAAGATCCAGAACAACCTAAATCAACAACGTAATTTAGAACTAGCAACCCTAGAGACTCTCCATGCTACCCAGATACAACCTGGAAAAGAAAGTCAGAACACCCTACAGAAAGTACTAGTTCTTAAAACAGAGATTAACGCTGGCCTTGCACAAAAAGCGGACGAGATTCATCAGGCAAATCAAATAAATGCCTATGAAAATGGAGAAAAAATTGGTAAACAGCTTGCCTTACGAACACGGCAGAAACAATCCCATAGAGCTATCCAAATAATTGAATTTGAGGGGCAGGAATATACATCTCCTACTGATATCGTGGGCGATTTCCAACGTTTTTACCAAAAACTTTATCAAAACGAGGACCAACCGCATACAATAGATACTAAAAGGTTTTTACATCATTGGCTGTCTCAGACCGAAATTAGTTCAATTGATGCAGTAGTCAGAGAAGATCTTGATAAAGAAATTACGAAAATTGAACTCAAATTAGCATTATTAGAACTTGCTAACGGTAAAGCAGCAGGCCCCGATAAAATCCCTTTGGACCTCTATAAAATTCTTGGGAAGCAGATCATCCCTTACTTATTGGACTTATTCCTCAGAGTTCAATATAGTGGCACACCACCCGAATCCTGGAAAAACACAAATATAGTCATGTTTCCTAAAAAAGGGAAGCCTGCCAAATTACCATCCTCATACCGTCCCATCTCATTAATAAACTCTGATTCGAAGCTTTACGCCAAGATACTCGCTAACCGGCTGAGCAGGGTCATTGAGCGTCTTGTCTCCCCGTGGCAGCATGGCTTTATACCCGGTAAGGGTACAACAGATCACACCCGGAGAGCTATTTCCCTTTTTGACATCATGGGAACCACGGGGGGCCGGATGTCAATGATCCTGCTCGACGCCGAGAAGGCGTTTGATCGCGTCTCTTGGTAATTCTTGTGGGAAATACTATAATTAAACAACTTTGGAAAGGCCTATATTAAAGCTATCAAGGCTCTCTATGTAGAGCCTAGAGCCAAACTTTTCATAGATGGTTTCGAATCAGAGTTTATTAACATCCAAAGGGGCACGAGGCAGGGATGCCCGTGCTCCCCAATCCTATTTGCTCTATATATCAACCCCTTAATATTAAAACTACTCATATCTCCAGTAATAGAACCTATAATTACAATAACATCTAGCACAAAAGTTTTAGCCTATGCCGACGACGTGGCGGTATTAACCTCCTACCTCACCGAGGCTATGCAAGAAATAGAGCAAATTACCCAGACATTCGGTTCCTACTATGGTCCTATGCACTGAAAATACTATATTTGAGAGTCCTCATAGAACTAGCCAGGCTACATATTTAGGTGTGGTCTTATCTCCTACAATTAAAGAAATCACACAGATTAATTACGATGCCTTGATTAAGAAAATAAAAACCGATCTCACCAGAGTTAATAACCTCCGGTTGTCATTAATAGGTAAAGGGAATTATCTTAAAATGAATATTTCCCCAAACATTCTCTACCTATTTCGAGCAATTCCTGATTGTTGAGGACAATATCATCAAGGCACTGGATGCCAGTATGTCAAAGTTCATTTGGAATTTTGGCAAAATTAGGAGAGCACTACCACTCCTATCACTACCTCAACACAGGGGAGGGTTAGCCATTCCAAATCTGACATTGTATCTTTGGGCAACTCTTATTCAGCAAATGGCTCCCCTATTTAACACTAAAGCTATAGCTACCTCCACAACATACCAATACATACCTTCAATGTATGAGCTAATACTGGGAGATACCGCTCGAGGGCTATTACTAAGACAGGTAGAGCCTTCATATTTAAAAAAAAACAAATTCAAGGTAATAGTTGACGCATGGAAGGTGTGGAAACAGGTGTCAAAGAACTTAGCCATACCAAAATACACTAAATACACCCCTCTTTGGCACAGCTCGATCTTACCATCGTATCTCAACGACAATATCTCTAGAAGATGGGAACAGTCACTCATCATTACTCTGGGTAATTTTATTGGACAGGGACCTACACCAACATTTGAGAACCTGCAACAAAATTTTCAGATACCCCCAACCGACTTCTTAAAATATATTCAAATCCACTCGTCCATTAGATTTAACGTGCCCCAGATCGAATTAGATAATATTCCCTTCTTCAAAATTATAGAGAGGCGAACCACTAGGATAGGGACCATCTATGAAATACTAATGAATAATCTTAGTGATGACATGGAACGAGTTGAGACACTCTGGGCTACTAAATTAGCCAACCCAAATATAGACATCGACACTCACTGATTTTGTCATCCAAATTATTTTTAGCCTCCAATTTAAAAGCCCAACACTACAGAACAGTTTATGATCTTTATTTTACACCCTCCAAATTATTCTCATGGGGCCTCCGAATAAACAACAACTGTCCAAGGTGTGGTCAATCTCCGGCTAATCTCATTCATATGTTTGCTGAATGTCCAAAGTTAGACTTAATCAAAACAATGATTTCAGAATTCTGGACTGAAATTTTTGGACATGAATTAAGAACCTCATTAACGATATATGTTTTGGGCCATGATGAATCTATGGGGTATAGCAGGGAAGAACTATCGTCAGTATTTTTGGGTATGGCAGTGCTCCGAATAATACTGGCTGCCCATTGGAAAGACTCAGAAGCCCCCACTTTCTAAATGTGGTTATGCCGGTTTTTGGGAATTTATAAATATGAAATAGCCATCTATAAAACTAGAGGAAGGAATTCTAGAACACTCGGGACTCAGTTCTGGGCTCCAATTACTAGATGGTATAATGGTAAAATGAACTCTTAGAAACTATAATGATATGAAGTATATTGCTATATATTTATCTTTCCTTATTTATACAACATATGAATTGACTCTCTTTTGTAATTTTTTGTAAACACATATTAGTTTCTTTATTTTCTTTTTTTTTTCTTCTTTTTTTATAATCTCTGATGTATATTTAAATGACTTAGTTTTTCTGATGGTTTATTACTGATATATGTATTTGTCCTTGCTCAAATAAAAAAATAAAAAAATTTAAAAAAAGAGAGAGGGAGAGACTGACTGACTAACAGAGAGACTGACTGACTGAGCGAGAGACTGCCTGACTGTCTGAGAGAGAGACTGATTGACAGAGAGAGAGAGAGATTGACTGACTGAGAGAGAGAGAGACTGACTGGCACTGAGAGAGAGAGACTGACTGACAGAGAGAGACTGACTGACTGACTGAGAGAGAGACTGACTGACTGAGAGAGAGACTGACTGACTGAGAGACTGACTGACACAGAGAGAGAGAGAGAGAGAGAGAGAGACTGACTGACGGAGGGAGAGAGTGAGAGAGAGACTGACTGACAGAGAGACTGATTGACAGAGAGAGAGAGAGACTGACTGACTGAGAGAGAGACTGACTGACTGAGAGAGAGAGAGAGATACTGATGGAATTGGGGTCAAGGTGTGTATGAAGCTATGCAATGCACTGTCTTGTCTTGCTGACAAACTTGTGGTAACACGTATTTAAAAGGGAAAACATTAACATGCATTTAAACAAGGAAGTGTTGATAAACCTTGCTTTAATCAACTTAGAAGCGTTACATTGTAACTTGTAATAACTGCCTATTACAAACATACCACGCTTGTTTTTTGTTTTAACAGATCGTCGCACTGGTTAATACAAGCATTTTAAATACATAGAAATTGAATCAGTCCAGCCTACTAATTGAATTTAACGCTCAGCACGAGTAAAGATAAATTAATTTACTTTTATGATTTTCTTTAGCTCGTGATCAGTAAGGCTAGCCAAATCCCCCTTTGTTAAACACGTATTAATTCAATTTTAAATATATTCATTTGGTCTTTCCACAACTTTTGACAATATATTCAATGCTGTCTGGAAAAATAAGTAAACATGGCCTATACGTGTTTAAACGTATTTACATAAAGACTAAGGGTGCTGTTAAAATAGTTTTACGGAAATAGGCTTGACCTTTTTGCGGTTCTTCAACCCCGGGTCAACCACACAAGAAAATAATAGACAAATACCATTCGTGTCTTTGCTTAAACTAAGATATTAATGCTTTACACAGTATTACAGCATAAAATGACTGCAACTCTGAGAAGGTAATAAATAGACCTGTTTTTGCCTCTCTCCTCTCTATATAACTGAATCCAGATTAATAGACGTGAGTTCACCAACTTGAGAGGACGTTTAGCCAATTCTCATGATTTTTTTAGATCAGGTATGGTGATATGACTCAATTTGAAAGAACCTTAGAATGCCAATTATAGATGGCTTAACTTTGATCTCCATCTTTTTACCATAATACAGTTAATGGCATCTTTGATCAAGTAGGTCAGGTACACCCGGTCTAAATCAATTTCTCCCTAGTTCAATCATGAGTTTTACTATATGCCAAAAGTAGGAAATGAGTCACAACTTGCCTCTTTATTTAAAAAAAAGTTGCAAATTTAGTAATAACAACGACAAGGAGGTTACATGGATATGAGCAAATTTAATTTTTAGAATTGTCTGCCTAGATAGTTTAACATTTGATGAGATACAGATCATGTATTGACTTTATAAAGAGATAATACATCAAAAGATGAAAGTACAAAATATAACAATTTGTGAATAATTAACAAACGTTTCTTTAAAGTCAAAGAAGTTCGTTCTTGTGCAAAAGAATGTGGGTGATATAATGTAACAATTTTTTATATGTATGATTTTGTGTAAGAACAAATGGTAATTGCTTCTGTTCTACATTACAATAGGGGGCATCAACTGTAATACATGTCAGTCCTGAAGATGGTCTTGTTAATGAAAAAATAGAGACCGAAAAGTCGACCTACGCTTTTTCTTCTGTAATCTGTTTAATTTCGGTTAGGAAGAAAAGTGTTGGCAATTGTCACAGTGAAGGCTCTGAATTTTATATTGTTTCCTTATTGTTACATTGTCTGTATTTTTAAGTGCCCTAATCTAAAGATAAAAAGTGAATAATATTCTACATACACCCGCTTTTGTTCTAGTTCTTTGCATGCTTTTGCACTTATGATTTATAGTCTGTATGATTTCTGTGATTTTGTTTCAAGAGATAATATAATTGAGCACTAAAATCGGTTGCTGAAAGAAATTAATCAACAAGCTTACCATTTGTCTGGTCTTGAAATCTCCATATAAACCTGCTTCATTGTGGCATTCAGTTCACGGATTGCACCTACAATGTCCCTGATACTCTTCATCATGTCGCGTAGGCTGTGGTTTACTGAGACCAGCTGCCGGTTAATTGCCCGCATTGATCTTTGTTGCAGGTGCTGTATATTCAGCATGCTGCCCTCCAGTCAATCAAACACTGTGGGGTCGATTACGATCCGGTAAAAAGTGTTCAGAATCGTCGTACGGAGCGTTTTTTCCCGTACGAATCGTACCTGTAAACGTCCCGTACGTACGACGAAGTACGATTCGTACCAGGAGCCGTACTCCGTACGAGTCGTACAAGACACCGTGCGACTCTAATCTCCGTACGATTCTCCCTCGGAACCCGCTGTACGCAACATCTGTACGGTTCGCGGCTGGTTTTTATGACCCAGCATGTACGATACGTGTCGGGTACACACCGTACGACCCTTTTTCTTCGGGAGCTGAAAACAGCCGTAAAAGCAGAATTTGCGCCGAAATAGGTACGGAACGCCCCCCCGGGTACGGTGCATACCCCCCATGATCGCAGGGGTGTGCACCATACCCCTGCGATCATGGGGTGTATGAGCCGTACCCCCATTGTACGATCGGTGTACGAGCCGTACCCCCATTGTACGATCGGTGTACGAGCCGTACCCCATTTACGATCGGTGCACGAGCCGTACCCCATGTACGATCGGTGTACGAGCCGTACCCCATGTGCGATCGGTGTACGAGCCGTTCCCCATTGTACGATCGGTGTACGAGCCGTACCCCCATTGTACGATGGGTGTACGGCTCGTACACCGATCGTACATGGGGTGCGGCTCGTACACCGATCGTACAATGGGGGTACGGCTCGTACACCGATCGTACAATGGGGGTACGGCTCGTACACCTATCGTACAATGGGGGTACGGCTCATACACCCCATAATCGCAGGGGTACGGTGCGTACCACTGCGATTATGGGGGGACGGACTGTACGGTGTGTATGTGTTTGTGTGTTTTTCCGTACGACTCTCCCTTACCTGACGTGGACCGTACGAATCGCGTCCTCATACCCCGGTCCGGATCGTACTCGTCGGGTCATACGGCAAGTGTACGAGTCATACGGTATGTGTACAAGTCGTACGGTTCACGGTTTCAGCCTTGCAATACGTACGGATCGCGACGATTCGGACGGATTCACGGAATACGGATCGTACTTCGCGACTTGGACGGACGGGTACGATTCGTACGGAGAGGGCTCCGAATACAAATCGTACAGACGTTTTTTTTCCCGAATCGGAATCGACCCCTGTGTGTTCACCATCTGCCTCAGCGTAGGTGACTGCCCTTGGCCTGTGTCTCACAGATCCTGCCTCACTATGTTGTAGTGTGTGCTGTTCCTGGACCTGCGTTGCACGCTGCCCTGACTCAGCCTGAGCATAGTCCTCCCCTATGGACTGGCTTTCTGCCTCAAGAAGTGGCAGTGGGGGCACAATGGTGCGCTTTCTCGGTGGGACAGGTGTGGTCTGCGTGGTATTATCTGGGGTCCTCCTTCCCTGTCAGCTCCTCCATATGTGCTGCTTCCTCAGATCCTGCACTGTCATCCTGTGTTTCAGGTTGTGCTGTGAATGAAAAGGCACCTTTTGATTTTGTGACATAATTTGCATTTCTCACTTAATACATTCTTCTCACTTTGTATTAGCTAGCTGCTCTCTACAGCTTTTTGCATTTACTGGATTTCTCATACTGTTTCTACATTGCTGTGTTTCATTGCCCCACTGTCTGATGCATCTGTCTACATCTCCCATGATGCATTGCTGTGTGTGCTGGAAAACGTGTCCTGGAGTAGAATATGTAGTTTGTAGTTGGTGCATTTCTGAGTGTGTGCATGGGATAGTGATGTGTGAGGATGGATTTGGCATGCATCTTACCTTGGCTGGTGTTTGCAGGGTCGAAGCTGTCTATGTCAGTCACTCCACTGACACTCTTGGGCTGAAGGTTGGGCTCCAGCAACTCCTCGTGGGGTGTTGACTCTGTTGCAGTTGGTGGTCCCCCACCGGTCTTCTTAGCCTCCGCCAGCCTAGTTGCCACCTTCTCCTTTGGCCCGGAGCGCATGTCATACCATCTCTTTCTGAGGTCCTCCATAGAGCGCTGGGTCACACCAACAGCATTGACCTTATCCTGGATGTCCAGCCATATTTTCCTCTTTCTAGACTCTGGGACACAAAGTGACTTCTTCCCAAATAATAACTCATGCTTAGTACCATCTCCTCAATCAGCACCTCCTGCTCCCTCTTGCTGAACTTCTGCTTTCTCTTTCTCCCTGCCTTTTCCTTGTCCTTTTCTTTCTCCTGGGGATCCATTGTGGATGTTTGTAAATGCAGTGCTCAGTTCTCTGCCTCTCCTCACAGCCTCTGATTCAGCCTCAGGCAATTGTGTAATTCATTTTAGGTGTGTGTTGTGGTGCTTATATGGGTAATGGATGGGAAGTAATTAGTGATTAATTAATTAATATATAGTTGTTAATAAATGTGAATTATTTGATATTTATTTTGAATAATTGTTTATTTGTGTGTGTGTTGTTTTTACTTTTAAACGGGTAATGAGTAGGTATTAAATACATTTTAATTACTTTATAATTAGTTGTTAATAGTATTAGTTTTAAATATAAAAATACATTTTAATTGTGTTTTATTATTTTATAGTTACATTTAGGTATGTGTTGCGGGCAATATAGTGTTAAAGTGTGTGTAGTTAATTAATGTTTATCAGATTGTATTATATTAATCATATTTTGTTTATTGATTATTAATTATGTTAATTATGGAAGTAAATGTAATTTAAAATGTTTAAGTGTGTTGTTATTGGTGTGGTGTTATAGGGTAGGAAATAAAATAAATATATTCATGTATTAATTAATGTTTATGTTTGTAAACATTTTCTAGTTTAAAAGAATAATATTTTGTATATGTATTTATTATTTTGTTTTATATAATATTTGTCGATATTTGTTATCTGTAATTAACATTATAATATGTTATCTTTTTATGTATTTAATATATTTGATTATTCTTTTTTTGATATTCTTTTTTATATTGTTTTTTAATTTTAATATACATATATTCTTTTAACTGTTGGAGTGGAAATAGTAATTTTTGCCTCTCCGCTAACCAACACTTTATCTACTGTTGCACTCACTGGAGTGGGAATAGTAATTTTTAACCTTCGGCTATCCAACACTTTCCCTACTGCTGCTCTCACTGGAGTGGGAATTGTAAATTTTACCCCTCCGCTATCCAACACTTTTCCTACTGTTGCGCTCACTGGAGTGGGAATAGTAAATTTTACCCCTCCGCTATCCAATACTTTTCCTAGTGTTGCACTCACCAGAGTGGGAATAGTACATTTTACCCTATGCTATCGAACACTTTTCCTACTGTTGCACTCACTGGATTTGGAATAGTAATTGTTTACCCCTCCGCTATCCAACACTTTCCCTACTGTTGCACTCACCGGAGTGGGAACAAAAATATTACCCCTTCGCTATCCAACACTTATCCTACTGAATAGTAAATTTTACCCTACGCTATCCAACACTTTCTCTACTGTGGCTCTCACTGGAGTAGGAATAGTAATTTTGACCCCTCCCCTATCCACCACTTTCCATATTGTTGCACTCACTGGAGTTGGAATAGTAAATGTATTACTCCACTATCCAACACTTACCCTACTGTTGCACTCACTGGAGTGGGAATAGTTATTTTTACCCCTCCGCTATCCAACACTTTCCCTACTGTTGCACTGACTGTATAGTGGAATTTAAGTTTAAATATTTTTTAATAGTTTAATGTTTTAATTTACTATAGATTTTCGTTTTTTTATGTTTTAAATCATTGATGTATATTTTTATTTTATATGTTTTAAAGTAAATAAATATATGTATAAATAATTATGTTTTTGTGTATCTTTTTTTAATAAGTTTATTTGTTATATTTTATTAAAATATATATTACATCAATTTTATTTTGTCAAAATTAAACTCAATATTGAATATAATTAATATATATTATTTTATTTTATATTTATATCAAAGTCGATATTTTATACATCTATATTTTTAACATCCATATTTTTAGTCAATATTTTTCTACTTACCTGTTTAAGTATAGGAGTAGGTAATTTTGTTTTCTATATTTTTTACTCAATATTTAATACATCAATATTTATTACATCAGTGTAGTTTCAGTGAACCAGCATTAATGGTGCGTTTAGAATCAATGTATGAAAAAGCCAATCAGGGGATGCAAACAGAATGTCCGCTGTCTTAACAGTTACAAATTTGTCAGTTGCTCTCACCTCCAGAAACAGGCAGAATGTCTATTGCACTACAGTGACTTCCGTCTCACTGACGAGGAGAGTCACAGCCCAAGTCCTCTCCAGGAGAAGGGCTCTCACCAACTGGGGCACATTTCGCAATTAATCCAGCAACCATCATCTTTTGAAAGTGGGCTCTATACGGAGGCGGTTCCTCTCTCTTTACTTTCGTATCAAAAGAGAGTTGCATCTCCCTTTTGGGCTGCAGTGACTCGCCTTATCCTCGATCTTGTCGTACCTCTCTGTCGTACTGCTGATCAGATGATTCCTGAAAGGAACGAGGAGAATGAGGATCAGTAACCGGAAAACGCTCTGGAGTCTTAATTTTAGAGCAATCACAAAAATCATATAGCCGTTCAGAAGAGTCGGGTGGTAGTGACCCAGGCTTTTACATTGCGCACGCTGCATCACCATTTGGCATTCCAGCTTGCGCAATGTAATGTGATGAAATATAATGTGATTTATTTATTTATGTATTTACCTCCGTTTGGACGGAAGCCGGAGTTTACTACCCCCCACCCTGACCCTCCCCGCCCCACCGCCCAGCAGCACTCCCTCCAGGAACCGCTACTGAACAGTGAAACTGTCCCAACCTTGAGAGCTTGAGGCGGATTGCTTCTAAGCAGGAAGAAGGGGATGACAGTGGGTTTCACAGAATCTACTGGAAAGATGGGCTGCCTTATGCTGAGGCCAGAAACCTCAAGAAGGGAGCCACAAGGAGGTTGGTGGTGCCCCAGAAGTACAAAGAGTTAATTTTGACATTCGCCCTTGAGAGTTTGAGGGGGATTGCTTCTAAGCAGGAAGACAGGGATGACAGTGGGTTTCACAGAATCTACTGGGAAGAAGGACTGCCTTATACTGAAGCTAGAAACCTCAAGGAGGGAGCCACCAGAAGATTGGTGGTGCCCCAGTATTACAAAGAGTTCATCCTGACCTTGGGTCATGATATCGCCTTGGCAGGACATTTAGGACGGACAAAGACTTGGAACTGGTTGGTGAACCATTTCTATTGGCCCCACATGTCTGAAAAGGTAGAGTAGGTTTGCAGCTCCTGGGTCACCTGTCAGGCCAGTGGCAAGGGGTAAGACAAAGGATCCTCTAATAGCACTGCCAGTGGTTGGAGTTCCTTTTGAAATGGTGGGGATGGACATTATTGGGCCCCTGAACCCACCTACTGCATCAGGGAATAGTTATATCTTCGTGGTAGTGAACCATAGCACTAGGTACCCTAAAGCAATGCCTCTTTAAACCATAGATGTTCCTGCAGTGGCTAGAGCAATGCCTGGTGTGTTAACCAGAGCTGGTTTTCTGAAAGATGGGGTGTCAGATAGGGGCACAAACTTTCTGTCCAACTATCTGACTGCTAAGTGGGATGAGTGTGGTGTCAACTACAAGTTAACCACCCCCTATAACTGACAGAAAATGGTCTTGTGGAGAAGTTTATCAGGAATGTGAAGGGCATGATCAACGGGTTGTCTGAGAAACTCAGGAGGAGTTGGGATGTTCTCCTCCCATGCTGACTGTTTGCCTACAGGGAGGTTCCCCAGAAAGGGGTTAGGTTCAGTCCCTTTGAGTTGATTGGACACCCTGTGAGGGGGCCATTGTGCCTGCTGAGGGAGTATTTGGAGAAGGTCTCAAAGAAGCAAAGGACAATGTGCTTGATTATGTGCAAGGCCTGAGATAAAGAATGGCAAGGTACATGTATAAGGCAAGCAGAAAACTAGAGACCAGCCAGGAGCTCATGAAACACTGGTATGATCGGAAGGCTCATATGCGTGAGTATACTCCAGGACAGTTGGTGTGGGTTTTGGAGCCTGTGACTTCCAGGGCCCTCCATGGGAAATGGAGTGGGCCCTTATCAATCTTAGAAAGGAAGCGTGAGATTACCTACCTGGTTGACCTTGG
Source organism: Lissotriton helveticus (assembly GCF_964261635.1). NCBI lineage: Eukaryota > Metazoa > Chordata > Amphibia > Caudata > Salamandridae > Lissotriton > Lissotriton helveticus. The sequence continues at coordinate 705,037,642 of NC_136068.1, read as the reverse complement.
CACCCCCAGGAACCCTCATAGGCGACTGAATGTGAACAGATTGAAACCCCACCATGACAGGGCAGATATGACCATGTTACTGGCCACTGATGAGGGAGTGGAGGAGGAAACTGAACTAGTGCCTGACCTCCTTTCCAATAATGTGCAAGATGGTTCAATGGATGGAGTGGTACTCCCTCCCAAATTTAGAGACCAGCAGCACAGAGACTACAAGCAGGTGCTGGAGCAGTTTGCTGGCCGGTTCTCTTTGACTCCAGGCATTACTGAGTGGTGTGTGCACCACATTGACACTAGTGACAGCCTATCGGTCAAAACTAAACTGTATAGGTTGTATGACCATGTCAGAGCCAGCATTTAGGCTGAGGTCGCTAAAATGCTGGAGTTGGAGGTAATTTAACCATCTGAAAGTCCATGGGCCAGCCCAGTGGTGCTGGTTCCCAAACTTATTCCTCAGGGGGAACCAAAAGAGTTAACATTCTGTGTGGACTACAGAGGACTGAAAGCAGCCACAAAGACTGATGCTCACCCAAACCTAGAGTTGAGAACCTTATTGACTGGTTAGGGACTGCTAAGTACCTGAGTTCTTTTCATTTGTCTTTAGGTTACTGACAGAATTAATTTTTTTAATTATATTTCTTTTTCACATTGTACTTATGGAATGCCCATATGGCAAATCAGATTGAGACCATTGTGTTGTACTTGTAGTATTTACTACTTGTCTATATCTAACATCTAATCACTGTCAACATTGTCACACATTTCATGTGAATAGGGTAGGGATCTGTGAACCTGTCCTGAAGAAGAAGCAGTACACTTCGAAACATGTTGACACAAAAAGGAGGTCTTGTACATTAACACAACACACCTCTGCCATACACCATTTTTAATAATACCGGCACCAAGGAATATTAAACTTTTCTACTCCACAGGAGCTATGTATTTTTTAACATTCACTTTTCACTCACTCCTGACCCTATCACTCACACTCTTTCACACACCACACATAGTGAAAAACATCAGTGCTCCTGCGTTTCCGCTGGTAGTAGCACACCGCATTCCGTAGAGGGATGCGAAGACCCCTATGATGAAGCATGACACCAAGGGCCCTTTTGGTGTGTGAGGGTATTTAAGAAACACAATGTGCTTCCAAACAATGTAGGAAACACACATGATCCTAACATCCTCCATCGCAATCCCTCATGGGTGGATCCTTTTGTTTATAAATATATTGTAAGGGGAGGACGAATCCACAGTGGGTGTTCGTGTAGGACACCCACTCTCCACTCCCTACTTTGGTATTGATTGTACTGACAGATTGCCCTCACAGATGGAGCAAAGGAGAGGTCAGAATCCTCCACACCAGAGGGACATTATCAGTTCAAGAAAATGCCCTTTTGCTTAAAGAAGGCACCTGTTACATTCCAAAGGGTGGCAAACAGGGTCCTGTCTGGGTTGGGGCAGTTCAGTGCTGCTTATCTGGATGATATAGCTGTATACAGTTCTGCCTGGGTTAAGCCACCTTAGAGAAGTGCTTGAGGCCATGCAGCAGGCAGGCCTGGCTATTAAGGCAAGTGAGTGCCAAATAGGGCAGTGTTTTCTGGTGTACCTGGGCCACCTGCTAGGTGGAGGCCAGGTACAGCCTCTCCAGGCCAAGAGTCGAAATATTTTGGATTGGACAGCTCCTGCCACCCAGACTCAGGTTAGAGCATTATTTGGACTAGCAAGATTACAATATAGAAGGTTTGTTCAATAATATGGGACCATTGGTGGGCCCACACAGAACTGACAACTAAGAAGAGGCCCAAAAATGTGGATTGGACCCCAGAGTGTCAGAAGGCTTTTGACACTCTGATAGTTGCTATTTGTTCATCACCAACACTGCCGGCCCCTGACTACACAAAATAATTTGTGATTCAGACAGATGTTTCAGAAGAAGGGATTGGGGCAGTGTTGTCACATCTAAATGAAGAGGGCCTTGATCAGCCAGTTGCCTCCATTAGCAGGTGACTTCTTCCCAGAGAGCAGAGGTGGAGTGTCATTGAGAGAGAGAGAGAGAGAGAGAGAGAGAGAGAGAGAGAGAGAGAGAGAGAGAGAGAGAGAGGTTTGCTGTGGTGTGGTCCCGGAAAAAGTGTAGACCATATTTGTTTGGGACTCACAAGTCAAACTGACCAGACCAGATGAAATGCATCATGCTACGCTGTAATCAATGATGAATCTTCCAACGTTTCCCCTGAGTGGCCTTTACCTTTTCCTTTTGGAGTGGGAAGCTGTGGATATATATATATATATATATATATATATATATATATATATATATATATATATATATATATATATATATATATATATATATATATATATATATATATATATATATATATATATATATATATATAAGGGGACAGCGTAAGAATACTGTGACCCCCCTGGACCCTGTGGGAGGACCCAGAGGGACTCCTATTGAGCCCAAAATATTCAGCAAAATATGCTTTCATCCCACGAGACTCATACGAGATCAGGAAAAAAACCAAGACGTCCCGGCTGCATTTAATAACCTAATGCCCCAGGGTGCCCAACTCCGGGGCTGTGTTTATAAAGTGGAGGGTGGCTGCATGGATCCCTCCCTGAGGTTCCAACGGGCCCAACAACAGGGCCGAAAATAGTTGATATGAGAAGGGGGGACGTGCAACCCCTCTCCAAGCTTCCAGAGGCCCCGGGGATCCCACCCTGGGGACCAAAAGGATTTTACATGGGGAGGGGGCCATACAACCCCCCTCTTCGAGCAATCAGAGGCCCTGGGAGCCCATTCTAGGGCCGAATTTTCTTTATATGGGTGCGGAGGTCCCCTCACCGAACCTCAAAACACCCTAGGGAGCCAACCTGTGGGGCTGATTAGTTTAAGGGAGGGGGGCCACTAGGCCTACCTCCTTGAGACATAATGGCCCGGGAACCCCATTCCCCAGGGCCGGCTCACAAACTGTGTCCTGGGGATCCCACCCTAGGACATAGCGACTTTCCTGCCCACAGCGGCGCAGGCAAGGAATCCTATGTTTGCTCTCGCTTGATGGGAGCATTTGTGAATTTCCCACCAAGTGGGAAGACACATCTGCGTGGGAGCTTCGAAAATGCTCCCGCCCACAGGAAGCAGACTTTTGATCTGTTTCTCTGCCCACACTAAAGCAGTCAGGGACACAGATCAAAATATTGCAATAAACATTGGGAGCTGGTCCTTGCAAATGGGAGCAATGCCGGTACCTGCTGTGTGCGGGGAGCTGGCTGGGGCTGCGGCGGCCCATGTCCCCAATAAGAGTATGGTGGGCACCCACCTTTTACAGTGGAGGGCCCTGGTGGATATGGTCCCCAGGGTGAAATCAGCCCTCAGAGGGGGGCATTGTGCCACCTTACCCCTAAAATTACCACTGGGCCCTGGGAGATGAGTTCCCTTGGGGACAGACCCAGCCTGTGGGGGCAGCACAGCCCCTTGCCTTGATTTTTAGAAATGACCCTGGTCCTTTAGAAGTGATCCCAGGGCCTAACAAGGCGTGCAGAGGGAGGTTGTGCGGCTCTTTGCCATTTATTTAAATAAGTAGCTCTGGGGGAATTGGCTTCTCAAGGGTGATAATGGCTCTGGGGGATGTAGTCCCCATTGCCTAACAAGGCTTTGGGAGGCAGGCTGAGCAGCCCCTCTCCCCTTTAATTAAAAAACACAAATAGACCTGGGGCTTCCAGGGCCTTACAGGGTTTGGAGAGAGAGGCCTTGTGGACTCCTCCCCCTTCAACATTTATGTACAGTCCTGGTGGATGGGATTGCCAGGGCCTAAAGAGACTATGGAAGGGGGCCACATGGCCACCCCTACCCTTTTAACTTATATGTACGGCCCATGGGGATGGGAACCCTAGGCCCTGAAAGGCCACATCTGAATTGTAGTGTCTAGTCTTGGAGCCTCACCTGGAGTATTCTGTCTCACGTTTTGCTGGTTCCAGTGGCCTATTAAATCCAGTTCCTGTGATTACCTCAAGTACATGGCGCCCAGGTCTAGAGTCCAGCCTTTGTGTTCGATCAGACAGTACTAAAGGTAGGCTATGACTTCAATGCCTCTCCTTTCTTGCAGACATACAGTACAACTTCTGTAGAAAGCAATACCCCCAAATGTTCACATAAAAAGAAGAGGGAGCAGTTTATTGTGTACGCCTCCCAGATAGAGTAGAGATCTCAGGGTCCATGGTGGGGAAGGAGGAAACTCTACAGGTGGATGTGGTTGGGTTGTAGAGGTCACCTGAGGTTTATGTACACAAAAAAGCTCTGTGTCAGTGGCACAAGGTGGGACCTAGCACGAGTGCTCAGAAATGGTGGAAGAGGAAAGATTATAAGGTCTTAGTTAACAACAGGTTTACTGATGGATTTCTTAATTCCTGGCATTTATAGAGTGCTGCTTCTGCCACTGCATTCCAATTCACCCACAATGGAGAAGGTCAACTGAGCTACAGCAATGATACCATTCACGCAGCTCAATGAGCTGTTCAGCTCTCTCTGGCGAAGTCACCAGTTCCCTGGGATGGGCGGATATTCATTCAGTGACGTCTCTGTTCTCCTGGCACTGGGCAGCCAAGGGCCTGGATACACAGGCGGGCAGCAGCTAGGTAATGAACCAGGGACATATGTACTCAGAGCACGCTTGCAGGATTAACTACTCTCTTCATTTTCACACTTTTTATCAGATCATCAGCAAACTTCACTCACACAGCCTTGTGGTTATCGCTCCAGCACGCCATTCCCAGTGGCAAGCTCAGAGATCACAGAAATGAAAGGACGACAATGGGACAGCTTTATCAGTGATTGCTCTTAGCGATGAGAGTCGAAGATTGTCCACCATGCCCTAGCAAAATGGAAAAGTAGAATTTTTAAAAGGAGAATCAAAAGGCCGCTGTTACACCAAAAGGATGCTTCAGAGTCACTTGAGTAATGGAAGCACTTGGCAAAGCAAGGGGAAGTGTGTAGAATTTAATCCAAAATTCAAGAAGATTTGATGTATATTTATTTTCAGCACAGCAATGTGAGTCCATCCATCAATAGCTCCAGATGCAACTGGGCAAAAGACAAAGCATCACATGCAGAATATGGAATGTCAATGGAAAATAAACACAGTGCATATCCAGACTGAGAGAGAATCATGTGATGTAATAAAGGAGGGAAGGGAAAAAGATGAAGAGGAAATAAAGTAAATATGTAAATACAGGATGTAATACATCCCCCTTATTTATAATAAATAAGTATGTACAATACAAAACAATCAAATGAAATATTTGAATTTGTTTGGCATGCGTCTTATGCGATCAGATAATTTGAGTTTCATCATCATTTCTGTCACATGTTTTGGTATCAAAATGATTGATTATCCTAGAACTGTTATGTTGGATCATGTTATAATTTGGACACTTAGCTATTTTTTTTATATTCCACACTTTACCATCTTGGGTAATTGCACAATTACTGAAAACGTTTTTTATTTGAATGGCTTTCCAAATTTGTTTGAACCTTTATTCATTAAACCAGGTCTACAAATCCTGACCCATTCTCCAACTGGAAAATTGTGTACCTTAGTTTTCCATTTGTCATTATACCATCTCATGGTTTTATTTTGTTTATTTTCAATTATTCTTGCTGTATCATGCACACATTCCTTGGTATTGAGTTTATCCTGACATATATTCCTAAACCACCATGGACATATTTTAAATGCAGGATCTCTACATTTGAGTAACCTGAACGGGCTGACTTCTTTCGTGGAATGAGGTGTAATACGATAAACCCATAATTTTTCTACTAAAGAGTTCATCCAACTGCCACCCTCTTTCAATGAATCAAAAACAAAAACATTCAAAACTCTATTGAACCGTTCCACCTGACCATTTACATGTGGTTCATATAAAGATGTACATTTATGTATTATACCACACTCCTTAAGAAAGTTTCTCATTTTCTCAGAGGTTAACTGTACTCCATTGTCCGTAACCAGCATGGAAGGACATCCCTCACATGCAAAAACGTTCTTAAAAATAACCAATGACAGCACTTGTGGTAGCCTTGGAAACAAATTTAATCTCTGGACATTTTGAATGGTAATCAAACATGACCAACGCAAAGCGTGAACTATCAGGTAAATCTTTACGGACCTGATATATCAAAAGCTACTTTTCCCCATGGTACTTCCGGCCACTTAACCACTTTTAAAGGCGGAAAAAGTACCCTCAACATTTTTTCACTTGATACACACTCCTGGCATTCTCTGACAACCTGATCTATAAACCTGGCCATTCCTGGCCACCAAAAAAAACCTTGTAAATAAACGCTTCATGGACATTCCAGGATGTGGCTTGTGGGCTAATTTGAGAATAATGTCTTGCATACCTTCAGGAGGGACACATTTTCCTGACTTAAACCAAAAATCTGCTTCAAACTCTAGTTCTTCAGACACATTAAAAAATGATAACAAATCTGATCTCACCGAAATCTTTGGCCATCCATTTAAAATGAATTTCTTTAAATCACCCCACCTATCATCTGATTGTTCACAACTATTCCACTTTTCTTCTGTAATCTCCTGGAATTGATTATCCACAATATCACTGATGCTGATCACAAAATCACATTCTTTAATAACTTCAACCTTATCCTGATCACGTAGTAAATGAGAAAGAAAATCTGCCGTCACATTTTTCTTACCTGGCACATACTCTGTACTAAAATTATATTCTTGTAATATCAATGCCAACCTTGCTATCCTGGTCGTGGATTTCCAATGCCCACCCGTGGATAAAAGGTTAACGAATGGTTTATGGTCAGTTCTAAGAGTAAACTTACTGCCCCAGACATACAACCTAAAGTGTTCAACAGCCCATACACACGCAAGCAGTTCTCTTTCAATTGCTGCATATTTCCGTTCACATTCGTTTAATGTGCGTGAGGCGAAGGCAACATTCCAATCCTCCTTGCCTTCTTTTTGTGGAAGCACTCCTCCTAAACCATATAGGCTAGCATCCACTGTAATGATACTGCCATTGATCTGCCATTTTCACTACAATATCTACCACCTATTGAGCAAACTGAGATGGACTCCTTAATCAAAAAAGTAAAGTCAGGTTCCCCGGAAGATCCTGTCAAGCCGGAATTGTTTAGACTATTCCAGGACTCCATTTTGCGGGAAGGGCAGATGTTAATTAACAACTCATTTCAGTCGGCCACCATTCCCACATCTTGGAAACATGCTAAAGTTGTTCCCCTTTTAAAGAAAATGTCACTGGATCCCACCAGACCGGACAGCTTTAGACCCATCTCCTTGCTCCCCTATCTTACCAAGGTGATGGAGGCCCATGTAAATTCCATTTTGACTACCTATTTGGAGTCTAATGGAGTTCTGGATGAATCTCAGAACGGATTCCGTGCTAAACATAGCACGGAGTCTGCTTTACTAGCTGTCACGGAACATCTGAGGGAGGTGCAGGACCAGGGTGAGACATCTGCCCTGGTTCTGCTGGATTTGAGTGCGGCCTTTGACACGGTCTCCCACAGGATACTGCTTGCGAGACTGTGGGAGATCGGAGTCAGGGAGAGAGCCTTGGAATGGTTCGCGTCATTTTTATCTGACCGCTCCTTCCAAGTGCACGCCCTGCCGTACTCATCCAGCATACACCCCCTGGATTGTGGGGTCCCGCAGGGCTCTGCGCTCAGCCCCACATTGTTCAATGTGTATGTCCGCCCCCTGGCCATGTTGGCCCGGGATCGTAATATTAAATTACTATCATATGCGGACGATACACAACTCATTTTCACCTTTTCTAAGAACACAGGGGCCGACCAAATCAAGTTCCAGGAAGATATCCTGGCTATATCGAATTGGGTGTCACAGAACTATCTCCAGTTAAACTCCTCTAAAACGGAGATACTTCTTATAGGTAAGGACACGCAGAAATGGGACGAACATTGGTGGCCCCCTACTTTGGGACTTCCTCCTCCTCCCAAAGAGGTTGTTAAAAATCTGGGTGTGATGTTAGACAATTCACTCACTATGGAAACTCATGCTAAGAAAGTGGCAGGCACCTGCTATGGTCGCCTACGCTCTCTTAAACCTATTCTCTGATTTATTTAGCCCTGTATCCGTCAGATTATAATCCAGGCTTTAGTCTTATCCCATCTAGACTACTGCAATGCCCTCATGCTGGGCTCTAGTCTGACGGTGATAAACAGGCTACAGAGAGCCCAGAATGCTGCAGCCCGCATTTTATTTGCACTACCTAAAACATGCCATACCTCTCCTATTCTCCGTCGGAGATACTTCTTATAGGTAAGGACACGCAGAAATGGGACGAACATTGGTGGCCCCCTACTTTGGGACTTCCTCCTCCTCCCAAAGAGGTTGTTAAAAATCTGGGTGTGATGTTAGACAATTCACTCACTATGGAAACTCATGCTAAGAAAGTGGCAGGCACCTGCTATGGTCGCCTACGCTCTCTTAAACCTATTCTCTGATTTATTTAGCCCTGTATCCGTCAGATTATAATCCAGGCTTTAGTCTTATCCCATCTAGACTACTGCAATGCCCTCATGCTGGGCTCTAGTCTGACGGTGATAAACAGGCTACAGAGAGCCCAGAATGCTGCAGCCCGCATTTTATTTGCACTACCTAAAACATGCCATACCTCTCCTATTCTCCGTCGGTTACACTGGTTGCCAGTTAAACAACGCATCCAGTTTAAAAGTTTATGTTTAACTCACAAAATTTTGTACAGCACTGCCCCCCAAACCTTGCAGGGACTCTGTTCCTTCTATGTCCCCACGCGTGCCCTCCGCTCGGCAGACCTATCTCTTGCACGCACGATTAAGATCCGAAGGAGCAGAGCTGGTGGCCGCTCTTTCAGGTATTTGGCGCCGAAGTTGTGGAATTCGATCCCTTTTGGGGCTCGGACCACTTCTAACCACCTGCTGTTCCGTAAACAGATTAAAACTTGGCTGTTTTCTTCCATTTAATTTCACTTTCATCTGTTGCGCCGCTCTGTTCTTTGGCATGTTCACAGCGCTGGGACGCCCCATTGCTGGGGTAGCCATGCGCTATATAAGTAGACCTAACATAACATAACATAACATTCCTTCTTCATATGAAAAAGTTTTAATGTATGTGCATTCACAATATCTTTTTTTATGCCCTCAAATGCCTCTTGTTGTTTCTTTGACCATTCATATTTTACATTTTGTCTTAACAACACTCTCAAAGGATCCATTTTAGTTGCAAATCCTTCCACAAATTTGCTATAATATTCACACATCCCTGCGAAAGATAAAAGTTGATCTTTGTTTGTTGGTGGCAGAGCTTTAACAATAGCATCAACTTTAGTTTTCTTTGGAGAAACCCTGTCACCATACAATGTGTGTCCCAAATACTCGACAGAACAATTACATAATTTGCATTTATGTGCTTTTAAAGTGAGACCATGGTTCTCCAACCTTTTACATACATCATTCAAGTGAGTTAGATGCTCAGATACATTCCTTGAAAAAATTAAAATATCGTACTGGAAACATTTAACATATTCATATACATCTGTGAAAATGTGAAACATAACTCTCTGAAAAACTGACGCTGCTGACGCCAGTCCAAAAGGCATTCTTGTATATTGGTACAGTCCAAATGGTGTGATGAAAGCTGTACATTTTTTCGATTCCTCTATTAATTATATCTGATGGTATGCCAAACTTAAATCTAGTGTGGAAAAGATTTGAGCCCCTTCAAACACGTAGACCACTTCGTTGATATTGGGTAGTTGGTGACAGTCCACCACAATGTTGGAATAAAGAGCTCTCAAGTCCACACGTACCCTCAATTTTTGATCAGGCTTCCGGACAAGAACAATGGGCGAAACCCATTCCTATGATTCGATAGCTTCAATAATACCTTCATCAGATAATTCTTTTAACTTTCCTTTGAGTTCTTCTCTGATATTAATTGGTACTCCTCTTATTTTTTGTTTGACTGGTACTACATTCTCTTTTAATACAATTTTATGAGAAAAATTCTTCAGTTTCCCCAGTTTATCACAAAAAACTTTGTCATATTTGCTAAGTAACTTTCCTTCTATATCATCCAACTTGACGTCCGTATTAATCACTGAACTTTTGTCAAATAACATGTCATCGCACAATGAAACAGGGTCACTACCCCTTGGATTAAGTGTTAAACCCAATTTATATTGATCACGCCAACCTAACACATTGACACCTTTTGGCGTAATATATAGTTTTACTGATACACATCTATTTTTAAACTGTAACTCCACTTGAAAGAAACATTCAATGTCAATGTTTGTACAAACAAAACTTTCTGCTATTATATCAGATGGTTTTAAATTATCATATAGTAAACAGTGACCTAACTTTTAATGGCAGTATTGACGTGTGATTCTTGTCCAAGGCGAGCCAGAATCTACCATCAACATGAGTCTTACCCCTAAAATTTGAAATTCACTATTAGGAGATTTCATTCTGTTATTTGGAACACCATCAATGATAGTCACAACAAAACTTTTGTTCATCTCTGATGCCTGGTCAATAAGTTGTGGAATCTCAGTATCATTAACAACATAGGACACTGCCCCACGTGTTTCTGTGATGTTGCGTTTGTGATCTCTACATACACTACTGAAATGTCCTATTCTGCCACAGTTTTTATATTCTCTGTTTATTGCAGGACAACCCGGAAAAGAAGGTATATGAGATTTATTGCCACATCTGTAACATACACCAAAACTACCTACAACATCATATTTTTTAGGAACTTGGTTGTGATTAACTTTGTTTCCATTAAATGTTTGATGTGTTTGATGTTGTTCATTTTTAGGTTTCATAGCACATATTTCTTCTTCTACATTGGTTTTATTAGAATTCTGTTTGACAACCTCCAACCACTTCTCAGATTGTTCTAACGCCTTTGCTTCAGTTATGGCTTCAGCTAAACTAGGATCTCCCATAACCCATAACTTTTCTTGAATTCTCATATTCTTTTACATGTACTATAATATGATCTCTTATCATCTCCTATGTATTGATAATCCCCTTAAAGCTGTTAAAAAATCATCAAATGATTCATCATCTTTCTGCGCTCTAGTGTAAAATTTAAACCTGTTTAAAGCAATACTAGCGACAGGTTTATATCTTTTCTCCATTCTTAATAGAGCCTCATTATATACATTGATGTTGTCTCCACTACCATCATTTGGTGAAGGAACTTGTGGCAGAGTTCTGAAAATTACCTGTCCTTCAGAACCTAGAGAGTGCAAAAATATATATTTTTTCCTTTCTGCTCCCATGCGTTCTCCATCTATGGCCTTCATGTATGTAATAACTTCTTCCTTCCACCACGACCATGGCATGGGTGGATCACCCTTCAATTGTAAAAATGTAGCTGGAGGATCAAATTGCATATTGGTAAGGTGGTTATTACCAAATTATTGAATGAAAAAAAAAGGGTGTGAGTAAGATGGCATTAATAATCATAAATGTATCTAAGGAATATACACAAGTTGAAGATATACAATATACTTTGCTATCAATATATGGTATTGAAAACTTACTATAACATTGTATGACATGCTGAAACCAAATTATATGTAGATTCTAGCAATAGCTTGTTACTAATAATATATTATCGCCAACGTTCGAAAACAAACATAAAATTTGATATACCACTTCGTATCTTAATGACTCGAACATAATTGTGCAGTCTGCGTCTGATATTTATCATACAGTTACCGTGGTAACTCAAAGTGGGCGCCAGTGACGTCGCACGTCGTTGATGCAACTTGCGAGCTGACGGCAGTCACAGCGATGAAGATTGAAGCGTGTGTGGAACTGAACGCTCATAGAATGTTGCCGCTGTGTTGAAAGACGCTGCGGATGTACACATTTACGGTATGGTGTTGTTCTGTATACTTTTGAAATCCTGACTGAAGAGAAACGTTTTGGTAAAAGATATTCACTGTATATCTTTGAAACGTAAAAGTAAGCACTCCGCTTGCGTTGTTGTTGTAAAAATCCACACTTTGGCACCACTTGCGTTGTATACAAATCCACCGTTAAACACAATACTTGGCCAATATTGTTTACTTGCTCACAGAATTCAGTACTTTATGACAGTTTCTGAATATTTTTAATGAAAAATAATTTACTACGCCACATGTAGCGGTCGCGTATTGCGCACTTCTGACCAAAAGAAACTTAATTGATATAATCACAACAATGTTTCAAAATACTTGTAAATTCTCCTGCAGGTGCAATCAGGGCACAGTAAATAATAAATGCAGCCGCTGGTGCAATCAAGTCCCTTGTAAATAACGTATGACTATAAAAGTGATACAGCCTAATTAGTTAAATGTTCAAGGAACTTATTTTTTTTTAACCTTCTCCTGCTGGTTCAATCAGAGCACACAATTTAACATTAAACAGCCGCTGGTGCTATAACTACACATGTAATTTAAATATGAATGATGAAAAGGCTAGTAACTTGAGCAGTAGTGGTATATATTTAGTGTTCCAATGTAAAAACGTTAAGAAAATTATTTTCGTGGGTTAAAGAAGCACTCTGTACCTGTGCTGAAGTAGATGACTCGAGTGATTCTTCTCCTTGTCACCAAAATGGAAAAATTAATCCAAAATTCAAGAAGATTTGATGTATATTTATTCTCGAATGAACACAAAAAGGAGGTAGACCCTTAGTGGGGCTTGAGGAGGGCTGGGCCCTATATAATTGTAAAACACAACAGATTGCCCCCTCTCAAATTATTTTGTTTTAAGGACCAAATGCACTCTTATTTTAATCCGGTCCGGTATAGCGCCGTCTCGATGGTGTGGACCATCAGGTCGCGGCTGCATTTAGTATTAATGTAGCTGAATCCCTTTTTGTATTCGGCGTCGTCTACAAAAATAACTGGTATGTTCTTAACCTGCAGACCCCAGGGGATAGTTCCACCCTGAAGGTGTTTTAGCAAGAAATAGCCATGTAATTCGGTTCTTACATGTTTTTTACATAGTCTAGTTAATTTTTCAGACTCATTTTGTTGTTTAGCAGTGGTGCTTAAAGAAATTGATCCAAACGGTGCAGAGGCAATGAGAGACTGAATATGACTCTCGCTAAAAGACAGTGTGTCTTTCTCTGCCATAATATTCGAAGAACAACCTGTCCTTCACAGATATTGCTTCTGTATTTGTACCCCTATGCCTCTCGCGGATCTGGTATCCGCTCTGAAATGAACACAAAAAGGAGGTAGACCCAACATTCAATATACATTACATAAAATCTCGCACTGCAATGTATATTGAATGTTGGATGTAATGTGTGTATCCATTGTTTGACAATTTTGTAAATATGTGTTTGTGCCAATTGTTTACCCAATATGTTTTGTAAGTAATTGTTGGTTTGGTGTATTCTTTTTCTGCCATTTGAAACAGTGTTTGTACAAAAAGAATATAATTAAAAGGTATGAATAAATATACCGGACCGGATTAAAATAAGAGTGCATTTGGTCCTTAAAACAAAATAATTTGAGAGGGGGCAGTATATTTATTCTCAGCACAGCAATGTGAGTCCATCCATCAATAGCTCCAGATGCAACTGGGCAAAAGATAAGATTCCAGTATAAAGTATCATATGTAGAATATGGAATGTCAATGGACAATACACACAGTGCATATCCAGACTGAGAGAGAACCGTGTGATGTAATTAAGGAGGGAAGGGAAAAAGATGAAGAGGAAATAAAGTAAATATGTAAATACAGGATGTAACAAAGTGATACGTCAACTTGTAGTTTTTTTTTTTTTTTTAAAGTTCCCCACTTGAGGCATTGAACTTTCAACTACACCAAAACATAACCATGCCTCAATAAAGTACTTACAACTGACATGTGACAGTTTGACATCTTCAATGATAAAGTGTCTCAAAGCATAGCGCTGCCAGGCATGGTGCTTCTCTACAAAGCACACAGGGGCATGTGTACAAGCCCCTATTGCCACGTGAACGTCACTTTTTCCGACGTTCCTGTAGCGATAGGGGCTTCGCCTTATTTACAAGACAGCGTTAAGCCACATGGCTTAACGCTGCCTTGTAAATAAGGCCCCCTTTCATGCTATGCGTAGCGTGAAAGGGGGGGCAGTGGGTGTTGCAGTGGGCGTTCCACGGCAACACCCATTGATTTTGAAGCTGCCCCCTATTTACAAGGGTGGCGTAAATAGGAGACAGCACCAACATTAAGACCAGGAGAAACTTGGGCTTAACTTGGCGAAACAAGGAGAAATGATTTATTTCTCCTTGTTTTTGCTTTTTCAATGTGTGCTGCCTTGTGTAGCACACATGTAAAAAGCAAAACGCCTTGGATTGTTTATGTGTTGGAAGGTGCCCCTTCCTGCACATACACAATCTTTTTAAAAATGACATTTTGTAACTTTTATGTGTGCTGCATGAAGCAGCACACATAGAAGTAACAAAACGGCATTTAAGGATTGTTTACGTGCAGAAAGGAACACATTCCTACACATAAACAATCTTCCCCTGCATGCAGACACCCTTGCACTATGGTGAAAAGGTGCCAGCGATGGCGCTAAGCTGCTAAACTTAGCACCAGCACAGGGGGAAACACAAGGCTGCTCAAAATTCTTGTAAATATAGTGCAGCCTTGCATTTCTAAAGTGGCAGAGCGAGGCGTTAAGCCATGGCGGCTAATGCATCAGTCCGCCACTTCTTTGTACATATGGCCCACATTTTCTGAGAATTAATATGCTGATGGCATTGACCCTTTTAGTGACAAAGTATGAGATGTATGAACACAGTGTCCAGTGCCCGTCAAAATGATGGCCCCTCTGCAGAATGTGTTGAGGGACCCACGGGTCTGCCATAGGTGATAGATGTTCATTGGCCTTGGGATAAATGGGGACCCCCTGAAGGGCTAAGGGGCCCTGCGCCGCAGAGGCTGCAGGGGCCCGCGTTACATCCCATGCCAAGATCGTTGTTACTCTTTCCATGCCATTACAGCATCATGGTTATCTTTTCCACATGAAAAGCAGCTAGGATAGCAATAACGTTCGAAGTGTATCACGTGTACGAGCTGAGATTTGCATATTGCAGCAAACAGATGCACTCCTGCAAATTGCACTGTGATCATCATGACTATAACAGATCTGCTGGTACCGCCACGAAAAATCCAGAGCTCCAGATGCAACATTTGTTTTAGGCCCAGCCAGACAGATATTAAAAGGGGATTAACCCGATCATATGGAAAATGATATTAGATTTGCACTCAACCTAGATACACAGCTTTGAGCTGTTCTGATACATTTGTACCAAAAGCCAATCTTGCAGATGTTGTCACACAGCCCTGCCAGAAGCGATTGCCAAATAGATGCCTTCCATAAAGGTACAGCGCGAGCCTCCATCGGGTACATTTATATATGTATTGATTTTATTTAGCATGGATTACCCAGGCGCTGTCCATGGGCTCGAGGAGATTAAGTGATTTACCCTTAGTCACAGGATGTTGCGCCAACATTGTGAATCGAACCCAGATCTCCAGTCCCGGAGTGAGCAGGTCTGGCTGCTCCTCCACATCCTATCCTCTCATTGGGGCTTATTTATAAGCCCATTGTGCCGCCCATGCATCACTTTTATTGAGGCACCAGCAGCGAAATGGGCTTCTCCATATTTACAATAACATGTAAAGTTACCCTGCATGACTTTTCGTGGCCTTGTAAGTATATTTTCCTTTCACGCATAACTCTGCTTGAAAGGGGTGTTCCATAGATATTGCTATGCGTGTTCCCACGCAACATCCATGGAACTTGACGCATTCCCAGTTTTACAACATTTTGTAATCCTGGGAAGCGTCAGAATACTTTTATTTCTCCTTGTTTTTTCCTTTTTCTTTGCATGTTGCATTCTGCAGCATGCATAGAAAGAGGAAAATGCCTTTAATGATTGTTTATGTGCAGGAAGGTGTTCCTTCCTGCACAAAAACAATCATCCTCTTAGTGCAGGCCCCCTTGCAAAATGACACATGACTGTCTACACTGGCGCACAGCTGCTTTATGTGCGCAGGGGCAAGGGAGAAGGACAGGAATGCGCCATATCTTGTAGAGATGGCACATTCCTCCTCTTATATTTTGACACACGGCAAAGCAGCAGGAAGGCATGCTGCGCTGCCCTGCGCCAACATTTTGTAAATGAGGCCCATTGTTTCTAGCAGCAATATGTGATCAGAATGGATTAGTTGACAGAGACAAACAGTGATCAAGGCTTCTAGCTGGTGACAGATTAAAGGGGGTTAGATGAGGCAGTCACCACGGGGTAAAGCTTAGATATGATAACAAACAATGGTATACACCAACTACATCAGTATTGCTACACTGTGAGAGCACTACATAATGGTCAGTATATCACAGGGTCTGTAACTACATTTCAAACAACTACATAGGCTAAGTTAAATACTAAATGAATATAAACAAAATAGAAAATATGGAAATGTATAAAAAGGGATACAAACAAATAACAAGCATGTGTAAATAATTGAATAAATGGCTAATTAATAAGTATAAATGATGATGAAAAAATGGTAAGGACAAAGTATTTAATTACATTTAAATGAATATGTGGATTCATGTACGCACACCTCAAAAGGTCCCACAAAATTAGCACAGATTTCAAACAAATTAAATATATCAATGTTATATAAGGTACAATACAGAGTCAGTGATAATGATTATATAGTTGTTTTTAGGTCTGAATTTCCATTGAAAGGAGATTTTTTGATTTTTCTTTATTTTGGCTTCGTTTGATTAATCTACCTGCTTTTTCACATCAAGTAGCTAGATTAAGTTTCGGCATATCACATTTCATGCAGTTCGGTCCAGGGTGGAAAACATAAGATGGGGTCAAAATGAAATATTTTCTATTTTAATTCCCACATCAAACTCTGTGTTCTGCTACAGCAAAAAGGACTGAACGGAATTACACCAGCTTGGAATGAAGCTAGAGCTTTCCTCATCAGTATATCTTTGCTTGGTATCAGTGGCAGCTCCCCCGGTAAGGCGGAGGAGCGTCGCCCCACTGCTCGTGGAGTAGTGGAAAATAAAAATAAAATGATAATAACAAGTTATTATCATTTTATTTTCCTTTGCGAGGTGGGTATGGCAAGCCGCAGAGGGAGCAGGAGTGCACTCCCTCCCTACATGTGCATGACGCTTTGACCTGTCCTCTAGGGTCGGACAAACAGCCAAGCGTAGTTGGGATGTTCTCATGGAGAACATGCCCAGCCTCCTCAGGCATTGACTGAGCGGCCAAACAGGCCGCTCAGACCAATCACGATGCTGCTACTGCAGTGTCGTGATTGGCTGGCAGAGTCCGGAATCCTTGGTGCTTCCGGTGCAGACTACAGGCAGCAGCCAGGAAAGAAGACAAGAAGACGGCGCAGAGGAGTGCAGTGGAGGGGGCGGCCAAGCAGGTATGCTTTTTACATTTTTTCCTCATCTTGTCATCCCTCTCCCGCCCACCACACCCGTTCAGAAGCAGCCACCACTGCTTGGTATGGTGTAAATCTAGGCACTGTTTTTTTGAAAAATCGACTTTATGAAAAGTTATTGAGTAGGCTTCAAAAAGTTACAATTATTGAGGTATCTTGACGTTTGATTTGTAGATCATTTGTGGATTAGCAAACGCGCTGCAGATCCTTTCTTTTTTAATTCATTTTTATGAATTTTAGTACATTAATTCAGGGAAGCTAAATTAATGGCAATGGGCACATAAACATTCAAATATATTTACACTACTAATAATACTAACATATATTTCTACCCCATCAATAGGTTTTAGTATATACTCATCAACATCTATAATATAAACGTTTAGCTCTTGTACAGGTAAAGTGACATCAAAGCAGAGTAAACCGATTCTCGTATTTAAAGCATTCTTAAAATTCCTAGCTCTCAAAATAGTCATACAAATATATATAAACACCATATGCCTTATTAGGACTTTATAAACACTAAAGAGTTTAATAAAACAAAATTCTCCTCCCTCCATAATTGAAAGTGGGAGTGCACCATGAAAAACAACCTTTACAATGCAGTCATTACATCGCACTACACTTACAATGCAGTCATTACATAGCAACATCCTTTACAACGCATGTCACTACAACGCAGGCATTACAATACATACCATTACAACGCATACCATTACAAGCCATAGTACATCTACACTATCCAACACTTACCCTACTGTTGCACCCCCTGCAATTAGAATAGTAATTTTAACCCCTACACTATCCAACACTTACCCTTCTGTTGCACCCCCTGGAGTTAGAATTTACATTTTTACCCCTACACTATCCAACACTTACCCTACTGTTGCACCCCCTGGAGTTAGAATGGTAATTTTTAGCCTTATACTATCCAATACTTACCTTAAATGCAATGTAATGGTATGCGTTGTAATGGTATGTGTTGTAAAGGTAGTATGAAATGTAATGGAATGCGTTGTAAAGGTAGTTTTTTAATATGCGATGTAGTGTCATGTTTTGTAAAGGAATGCGTTGTAGTAGATGTTGCGATGTAAAAACTGCGTTGTAAGTTATGCATTGTAAATGTAAGCGTTGTAACGTCATACATTTGTGCACCATACAGTCCTGGATATTCATACTTCTTTAAAGTGCATAACATCAAAAGTGCCAGCTTTTAAAATAACGGTGTAACATACTGACTCTGATATTTATATACAATTTGACCATTTGCAGTTAATTACAATGGCAGGGCCTACTAAAATAAAGGCCTGTGCTCATCAGTCTTTAACACCTTCGCTGCGGCGGCTATTCCGCCGCAGCGCTAACGGTCGCGGGGGGCGCGCGGCTCACCTGCGCTGGTGACAGAACCGTTCCGTCGCGGCTCGCGGGTGAGCTGTGCTTGTGACGGAACGGTTCCGTCGCAGCCCCGCCCGCTTAATGAAACGCGCCGCGCAGGAGCGAAATCAGCGCCGCGCAGGTGCGGCGAGCGGGCCGTGACGGAACCGTTCCGTCATGAGCACAGCTCACCCGCGGGCCGTGACGGAACCGTTCCGTCAATAGCGTGGAAAGAGTTAAGGTGTATTAAGTAACAGTACTCACTTTAAGGAAAACACATACCCTACTGCCACCAGGCCCAATCTTTCCATTTCCTAAAGTATAGAGTGCAGTGATTTACTCTAAAGCTTCCCTCAAGGCAAGGCAAGGTTGCCCCTTGTCACCTACTCTTTTCGCTTTTTTCATTAAGCCGCTAGCAGCCGCAATTCGGAATTGTCTGAGTGTCGCCCCCCTATTCCCTCCATGGCCAAAATTAAATTATATGCTGACGATATTATGCTACTAATAAAACCCCACATGAATTCACAAACGCAGTTTCTACAGATGTTTGAAGAATTTGAGGCCTTAGGGGGCTATCAGATTAACAAAAAAAGACGGAAATTCTGATTTGTGGGGGGGAAACTCAATACTACATCCTGATATAGACGGCTGCATTAATCAAAGACCTAAAAAATATTTGGGGGTCCTTTTTTCCGCTTCAGTTCAAGATCTATATATTCTAAATTTTATCCCTCTTCTTCAGAAGGTTCGCTTGATGTTTGCACGGTGGAACCCGCTGCCTTTATCAATCGTTGGTCGGGTCACACTGATAAAAATGTCCATACTTCCTCTATTTAATTTTTTATTTTCTACTATTTCTTGTTTTCTGCCCGGTGCTTTTTTCTCAAAAGTAGAATCCATGTTCTCAGGCTTTGTATGGGCTAAAGAGACACCTCGAATCGCAATAGCAACCCTTTATGAGGATACAGAACACGGAGGTCTTTCTGTACCCAATCTTAAAGATTGTTACAACTCTTATTTTGCACAGTATTTGGCCAGATTTCAAAACGCAATTCACGGTCAGGCTTTATTTATAATTTTTTTCTATGATTTAATTTGTCTCGAGATCCAAATCCCCTCTCCTCTTCAGGTTCCTAAATCACCCACATTTGTTCACTATAAGACTTTAAATTGTTTTTTTAAAAGACGCGACGCAATGCTCAAAAGATATTCTCTTCCCTTTCTTAACTCAAAAACCCCCCTGATGAGTGTTTTTTCAGTTATAGGGACTAAAATCGGTTTAGGAATAGTCGCAAATTGGGAGCGCGCTGGGTTTACCATACTGTCAGATTTTATTAGGAATGGATCCTGGATATTCTTAGCAGAAATGGCATGCTTTATTGAGGGGAATTTCTTGCTGATAGGCTCCTACAATCTGATTTATAAAAGTCTGGTACAAATGGACCCATTACATATTAGCAATCCTACACAATTGATTAAGGGTCTTTTTTTGGATATACGGATAAAGAAACCGGGGGAATGGAAATGCTGTTTAGCACAGAGTAAGGAAGGAGATTTGAGTTCTAAAGCTATTAAAAATGGCAGAAACAGGAGAACCATGGGTTATCCCTTAACACCTGGAAGACCATTAATAAATGTAATTTTAGTTTATTGAGGGGAGCCAACTGGCGCAGAATGCTTTTCTTTAGTAAATGGCTTTTATACCGTACTCCGGCGGCCATCGCCAAAATGTATACAAATGCTTCCTCTAATTGCTTCAGATGTCTACATTATCACCCAGCCAACTGGTCTCATACAATGGTTCACTGCCATAAAATTAAGCTATTTTGGAATGAAATCTTTGCTTTTCTTCAATTATATTATAAAATTAATATTTTCTGGAATGTTAAACTAATGTTGTATTGCTTTAATCCGGAAATTAAATCTTTAGATCATCCCGTAGAATTGGTATACATTATAATGGCAGTGGCTAGGTCGTTATTACTGCAGAATTGGCGCTCAACTCAGGTCTCCTTGTTTCAGGAATGGTTGCAAAAAATGAAGAAAGTTAGAAAAAGCGAACAAATTTATGCTCAGAGAATTGGGGGGATAAAAAAGTTTGAAAAAATTTGGGGATTGTATTTTGACTAATCTGTGTATAAGGAAAGAAAAAAGAGAAAGAGAATTTTTTGTTTCTTCTGACAAGAATGTGAAGGCCTGTCTGTATCTTTTTTCGTAAATATGTTTTTTATGTTGTGATTAAATTGTCTACAAGAACTTCAATAAAAAGTAAAAAAAAAAAATAACTGATATGGTGCATAAGTTGTTGAAAAAAAATGGCAAAAAGTAGTGGTGAAAGAGGGCATCCTTGCCGGGTGCCCTGATTTTTTTTTTTTAAATGCCCTGCCTGGGAATTAATAATTATTAGCGGTGCTGCAGCCCTGTGATATTTTAACTGAATGGATCTTGTAAACTGGGGTGGAAACTGGAACTTGTCTAGGATTTGAAATAAATACCTTCAATTTACGAGATCAAAGGCCGTCTTGGCATCTGACACAATGATCACAGCATCTGGTTACTGCAGATGGACAATTTCCTCTTACACCCCTTTAGTCTTAAATTCATTACTCAACTGTTTAAACCCCCACCGTCAGAGAGATGTTTCAAAGAACACATCAGGGAAGATTTGAAATGAGAAGTCCTTCTCTACGTTAATAGTTTTACATTGTATAGCCTTTTGCAGGACTTTCTCCTGGATCCAAAAGCCCTGAAAGTGCATCAGGATTGTATGAGGCTTTTTCCCATCATTAGGCGCCATTCAAAGGGGTACTCAATGGATTCTAGCTATGGATATGTCTGTAAAAGATTTTTTGAGCACATGAGTATAAATCAATTTAGATACCGCCTCTAACATTTCCAAGTTTCTTTACCACCATTGAGGAATTCCAAACAAACACAAGCTATATCTGTGGGACCGATTCTCCAAATCCTCAATCTTCCTATTCATACTCCTCATCTCTTTCTGTACTTGCTGAGTCATCATGATCTTATTAGTGATTATATCCTCCAAATTAGATACTCTCTGCTCCACGTCTGTCTGATCCATGATTTTTGTCTCTAAAACATCCAATTGTGTTTCCAATTTGCTTGCCATGGCAATTTGTGCAGATTTTATTTCTTGCACTCCCTTTAATAGGAGCTGAAACATTATGTAAATGTTATCCCTAACAACTCCCCTGGAATTGGTCCAGTGGGAATGGCTTGTTCTGCCAGAATCACTACTGATGTCATTGATTACTCTCCAGTTGAGTCATAGCTGATAGGCAGGGCATCAGCAAGGTTCAATGCCCAGTTTCTGCCCTCCTCCTTGGACCTGGGTCTTTGATAGCTATCAGGTTGATCCTGGGGGACACTTTTCTGCCACCCATTTTTGCCTTTGATTTCTCTCCCAGGGCAGGGTCAAGTGTCTTGTTCTCTACATAAGCCTCCTGTAAGGATTGCTTCCCTAAACTCTCACCTTTGCCCAGCCTCTGGAAAATAGGATATTGTGATCCATTAAGGGGACATTATGTATGGAATTGAAAACACCATTAGATGAGGAGGAGGCGCCAATAGGCTTAGCTAGGGTCTCTTCCCTTACAGGATGTTCTTTATCCTCACCATTATGAGCTTCTTTCTGAACTCCAGTGCTGGGCCCGGGTTTTTCAGCTCCCAGAACCTTTTACTCCTGCACTCCCATTTGTATTGTCGCCTGTTTCTGTGGTATCATGGGGAGGACTCTCGTACTTTTCAGATCCCCTCTCAAATCCACCCCAGTTATTCCCCTGTTTTTACAGATTCCATTGCAATTTCCCATTCCTATAAGACAGCTGGAACCAAGGAATTCATAAAGTGATTCATCGTACAATTTACTAAGGATATAGGAACAGGTTTGCCCAGCTGACTTAGCTTAGTGAGGCGATTGCCTTGATAAGGTTTCCTGTTCTTCATGGAAGTTTTTTCCTATTTATCATGGCTTCAACACACGGCACCAAGGAGTTAGCCCCAATAATCTGTCCAAGTCCAATTTTACAGCCATTTTATACCGGTTTACACCCCAAGACCAATTAGTTCCTTATGATAAGGTTGATCCAACTGCCTCTAACTTCTTATGTAGGGCCCCCCCGGGAGCCTTCAAGCTGCTGCAACCTGTTCTCCATACCTGCGTAAGAGTTTAGGCAGTTTTTCAAATCTCTGTCTTTCAGCCTCAAAAGTGGAGGTGGTCAGAACCTGTGGAGTTTCACTCCACCGAATTCTGCAGAGTTACATAAAAACTCTGCAAGAGTACGCTGAGTTCCACAAGTGGGAGGAATTCGGCATGCCGTGCTGCTTGTGGTGATTTTTTGCACCAGAAGCTTGTTCGGTGCTGTAAAATCTGCACAGACAACACCACATGGCACACCAGTGGGCGCTGCCTCTTTCGGCCTCTCGAGTAGATTTTCTACTCAAACGGCAGCTTTCTTAACGTGAATGGTCGCAACCTGCCATGACCGCCAGCGATTAGAAGTCTCACGGGTGGCATTCTAGCAACCGAAAAGGGGATGCACATTCTTGCTCACGCTTGCCAACTTAATGTTTGTGGAGTTTTGCAGGAACTCCATGTTCCAAGGGGAACGCGGAGTGGTCAAAACTCTGCGAACTCGGTTGGTAGAGAAGAATTTTTCACCCATCCCTACTCAAAAGCTTACGTCACATGGCGAAAGTCTTGCAAGATGGGGGACTGAGAACCCAGATCCAGAGCATGGAGTATTCAGCACAGAACACTGAAAGAAGCCAGGCTGTAAACAAAAACAGACTCAGCCATTATCCAGTATCAAATATCAGGTAATTCGCATGCTCCTATTTATAGGGGATTTTGTGGGTGTGCAAGCACAGCAAGTCTAGGCTAGGGAACTGGTATTATTCTAGTAAATAATATTCACAGAGGTAGCTTCATATTTCAATCTAAACTTTATAGAAGCTGAAGTCAGCCACTGTAAATATATCTTTTCCTTCCCAAAATGCTGGCCTCCTAAGTCATATTACGTCCTCTAAGGGTCAGAAACAATGAGTGAGATCTTAGGAGACCTTGTTAGATTTGAAATTCTATTTCTGTGTAGCTTAGGACCGAAATGCTCTTTCCTTGCACTTATAAGCTGTGTACTTCCTTATTTTAGCATTGATGGCACCATTTTTATCTGTGACATATTGTACTATGACTGAAGATGGAGCTTTCTGTCTCATGGTGCATGCCTCAGTGGAGCTGCTGCTCCTGCCTCCTCCCACCTCCTGTTCTCAAGGCTGAAATCTTGCTGCCCTAGTGAATGTATTATGTTTTGCATACTTTTGCCGTTGTATATGTTTGTTCCCACATCTTAGAATGGTAGGGCCCAGCCGAATGGCCTTGGGGTTTAGATAGCCTGTACCCGGCTCTGAAAATGACTCATCCTTGTGTGTCTCCTTTGTTCATCCTGGTCTGAACTAGAAGCTTCCTGCCTGGGCACACCCTGGAAGGTACAAGTTTGGTATAATTGTTACCCTGAGTCCCTCAGCTGTCCTCCCAGGAGGCAGGTCAGACTGGGCTCCGTTGCAACGCAATTACTAATAAATGAGTGGTTTGTATTCTCCTTTGTCCGCCTGACTCTTTATTATTCGGAAGGCATAGAGATGGCTCGGGTGGCCCGAATGACCCGTTTATTGGGTCATTTCCTTCAACCTCTATGTGGAGAGAGTCACCAGCTCGGGCTTTATAGCCAGATATCAGCAGGTGCTTTTCTGCTGCTGCCTGACGTTGTACGTATGATCCGATTTTCAACTCCTGCTGACTGCAGCAAAAGTTTACTCACAAATCTGGTGAACTACCACTTCGATTTTCTGAGGCTCAAATTTCTTCTTTCCTCTCCCCTGTTGTCCAAGCTCATAGTTCAAAAGACCCAAACACCGATCTGCCATGTCAGGAAGGATCAGGCGATCTGCCTGTCGGGAAATCTCTCTCCCATCACCACCGGCAGAGGATCCTTGTTTTCATTCCAATAAATAAAGGCAAATCATTGGATGTTAGAGCTTTTTTCCTGTCGTCCATTGTGCATTTGTGGAGCAACCCATGCTGACTAGTCCACACCTAGGATCCAAAGTGGATGGCAGGTCTTTAGAGTCAGCTGGTTGGGTGCGGAGGGAACCAGTGTTGCTCCAGGTACTAGCAAAGAATGAGGTGGATCAACTGTTGGAGTCAGAGGGTGGCAAATATAGGGGTGTGTGAACTTTCCCTTCATTGGAGGGTATCTGTCAGTTGTGAAATTGGGCTCTTTTCCACCCATTTTTGCAGATTTGTCTGCCCGGATGATCTTTTTTGCTGTGGGGTGTGAAGCCCTCACAGTTTCATCTTTTGCACATTCTTGCGTCTTCTCTCTCCTAAGCTGCTTTCCTGGTACGTTCATCACTGGATGCATGCTTCTTGGGATCCACCAACTTTGACATTGATTACACTGTGCATTTGTGGGTCCATGTGACTTACAATTATTGGATTTTTTGGGATAGTTGGTGCCTCTTCATATTGCTTCTTGCTCTCCTCGAGGTGCATATCCTTTATGGGTCAGACATTGCTTTGTGGCATCTAATCAGTAACCTATTCCCTTTTTTGAGTTCTTTGTACTTGTCGCACTCCTTGGGATCCTCTTCCTCTATTGCTCCTGTGTTGCTTTGTTGCATTGAATCAGCATATATTCCTCATCCTGGGTTCACTGTTCTTCTCCTCATCTCATTTTGCTCCTACATCTACTGTTGCCATCAACCTCAGGAACCAGAGCCAGGACCTCTGCACCAGTATCTCAGTAACCTTCTACAGGTGGCTCAGAAGCCAGTCAGCAGCAGAAGGCCACTCGAGACCAGGACATTTTCCAGCACCAGAAAAAACACAAACTGCAGCTAGCAGTAACCCCCTTCCCTCTGCTTTCTTCCTTCCCCATATCTGCCCGTGCCTTCCCTCCCATTTCGCTCTTTTTTTCTTTTTGTTCCTCACCCTCCCTCCTTTTCAGCTATCATCTACTCCCATTTCAAAACTCCATCTACCTCCCACCGTCACCTCCCACATTTCTCTTTTTTTCTTTAATTACACTACCAGGCCATACATTGTCTTTATCAACCTTTGTTTTAGTTCCCAATCCAATGACATTGGTTTCACTATTACCACCTCTATTACTGCCCCTCTGGGAATTTCTGAATTTCTGCTCCCCCACCATCATCAACAGTATCACCACCATAGACACCACAATTGTCACCATCATAGCAAGTCCCACCAGACATGCACATACCAGTCATTTGTGCCAAGTCCCTTCACAGACAGATTCTTGTCTGACTTTATGAATGTTCCTGCCTCTTTCCAGCAGTGCGCAGAAGTGCAGCACAAGGAGCAGTCACTATCAGCATCCTCATTGCTTTGCCTTTGATGTCACTGTTCAAGCGCCTTAGTCTCGCAGTGATACAATCAGCACCAACAATATCTGATGGCAGGTTTAAAAATGAAGGCACCTCCTGTTCCACCAGCAGCAGCCATCAGCATATCCTTGGCATGAGGAGGAAGAGCTACTCCTGCCCTTACTTCGCAAGCAGAGGAGCCATGCCAGAGTGCTAGCAGCAACACTGCCAGCAGCCCCAGCACCAGAAGCAGCTGCAGAAGCAGCACCACCAGAGTCAGAGACTCCACCAACAACAACAACTCAACCAATGGTTGACACCAGCTGTGACAGCACCAGCACCACTGAAAGAAACATCACCTTTAAAAGTGCCAGCCACATGAGCAGCAACAACACTAGGGGCAGCTCCACCTGCGACAGCCCTATCAGGGACTGTCCCTCTAGAAGCAGCACTACAAGTGGGAGCACCACCAATGGAAGTACCAGCAGCAGCTTTGACTACACCATTATCACCACAGGGAGCCCCTCTATACTGGATCTGGTAATAATTCCTACTTCCAGTGGGAGAGATGCTGCAGTCTGTACCATTTGCAAGTTGCAGATGTGTGACCATCAAATGAAGACGGAAACCCACAATCGAAGTGCTCTCTGAGAACATTAGTAATCATTCTTCACCTGCTATGACACCATAATGTGACGGAGCCCGCAGTGACCACCATCACCACCACTGCTACCTCAATCATCACTACCACTGCCTTGATGGGGACCATGAATGCTGCTTCCAACAGCACCACCACTTCCACTTCAAGTAGCACCACTCAGCTGATGCTAGAACTGTGTGGAGGACTTTTCTTGGCCTGCAACCGATCATGGCTAGCGCACCCGTGCACTTAGGGAATCCAACTCCATACCTGAGCGTTGATCTATTGTGGCGTGGTACCATAGTTCTGGCACCTACTTCAGGTGACCCCTTCTTGGTAATTTGTGTGACGTTGTGTCATATCTGCAGCCTGATCCTGACATGTGGGTTCACACCAGCCTTGAAGCAGGCTCTGTGGCAGAACACAAAACAGCATCACCCAGAGCAGTTCCTGCCAATCCATGATCATGTGTAAACCTGTATTCCTAGAAGAGGAAGTTGGCAAGGGAGGCCAAAGAGGCAAGTGCAGGCTCAGGAGGGGAGAAACTCCTCAAAGACAACCTCTCTTCTGGAGGATTAACCAGTAGGCAGAGGAGTACAGAGTGGAGAGAGCAAACGCAACAAGATGATGGACGGAGTGCTGAAACTTTTCAAACACTCACCCCCAGTCAAGAGATATGGGTTAAATCCATCATTCTTGCTCACAATACTACCCCAGTTTGGACCTAGCCATACACAAATCAGTCTTGACTCGGCTCCATATGGGAATAGTCCTGCCTGATCTGCCATGCCAGGTCTTTCCTGGAATGGAAACAAGCATTGTGTGATATATTTAGTTTTATTGTGTTTGATTGTAATATTCACTTGATTTAGTTCATCAAAGCATCAACCATTTAGGTCTGACAATATCCCAAGGGAGATTAAATTCAATTGGATAGCGACATATCCTTTCATCAGACATACATCAAATGGCAATTCATTGGCATCATCCCAACTCATTTCGGGCCATAATGGCCCTTCATCAGGGGAAAACTTAAAGTGCAGGCGAGATCCGTTCTCACATCCACTTCGGTGGCTAAATCAAGTGAATATTACAATCAAATAAAATAAAACAAAATACATCAGATCTAATAAGGTTGAACTGTAATTACTTTCCCTTCCTGGGACCACTGGCTGTGCAGTAAAGGAACTTCATTGTAGATTGCCATACTGAGCAAAAATGATAGACTGGAAAGTGCTCTTGAATATTTAAAAACTATGATGTTTTTTGAGATAATGTGCTTATTAGCTCTGATGTACCTTACGAGCAAATCACTAAAATTGTCTCTTTTTTGCACAAACTTGTAGCTACGCCTTTTTGTAACTGAAAGTTCCTCATTATAGGAAACAAGTGAAAATGGAAGCTCTATCTCTAGGAAGAAGGTTGAAGGCCATTGATGGTTTACTATTCATGCCCACATGTCTTAAGGGTATTTGGGTACTTGTGTTCCTCTGTTGCTACAATTCTAGGTAAAAGAGCCTTAGAGAAATCAATACTGATATGTGAGCAGTGGCAGTTCACAATTCTGAACTTTTCAGTCTCACCCTCCTTATTTGTATACCTTTTGGTTTATCCTTCACTATCGAAACAACTCTCACTACAGACCAGTAGTCTACAAACCTTTTAATGCCATGCATTGAAAGCCAAAGAACCCACACTAGTTACACCTTTGCATTGTTCAAAATAAAAAATGATTAAAACAATTGAAAATATGTCTGGGGAAACAGCATACGTAGTCACAAGTAACAGAAAAAAAGTAAGTACTACAAGCGCAGGAGAGACAACGCAAAGATTATTCACAATCTTCAAATTTCCCACCAATGTATTGCAGTACATCAATTACTCAAATACTTCGAAATTCGCACCAGGTGTCTGATGAGAGCCAGCGAGACACCATCAGCAGACAGTCCCGCTGAAGGACAGAGAATGCACCATCCACAGTCCAGATTTCTGCTGCGGTCCAAAACACTGCAAAAAGGGTCGGAGAATTACCACCATATCATAGCCCATAGCTATGTGAGAGCAGCAAAAGATGAGTGAGAGAGGAGAGACAAAGAGATGAAAAGAGAGAAAGTGAGTGAAACAGTGAGACTGAGAGAGAATACTATCCCAGGCCCAAAACCCTAATGACCAGAGTGTTACTCCCTGGAGAGCTGTATGGAAAGTTTAGATGACCAACCTCGATAAGCACTGCAAGCTGTGATCCAAATGAACAAAAACCTACAGATTCGGGTAACAGTGATAGGGGGATATGGGGTAGAAGAGATGGATGTATGACGTTACGATGCATACTTTTACAACGCCTACCTTTACAACGCAATTTTTACAATGCAGGATCCATTACGACGAACTACCTTTACAACGCATGTTTTTACATCGCAGATGCCTTTACAACGCATGCCATTACAACGTAAGTATAGGTAAGTATATAATATTTTTTTTAATGTAATTAATTAAAATGAATATAATTTAATTTAATTAAATTTTTATTTTACTTTAATTTTCTTTTTTTAATATATATATATTTTTTATTTAATAATTTAGGTGTTTTATAATAATGGGTGTAATAGTAGGGTAAGTGTTGGATAGTGTAGGGGTAAAAATTACTATTCTAACTCCAGGGGGGTAAAATAGTAGGGTAAGTATTCTAACTCCAGGGGGGTGAAATAGTAGGGTAAGTGTTGGATAGTGTAGGGGTAAAAATTACTATTCTAACTCCAGGGGGGTGAAATAGTAGGGTAAGTGTTGGATAGTGTAGGGGTAACAATTACTATTGTAACTCCAGGAGGGTGAAATAGTAGGGTAAGTGTTGGATAGTGTAGGGGTAAAAATTACTAATCATCTAACTCCAGGGGGTGAAATAGTAGGGTAAGTGTTTTTGATAGTGTAGGGGGAAAAATTACTATTCTAACTCCAGGGGGGTGAAATAGTAGGGTAAATGTTGGATAGTGTAGGGGTAAAAATTACTATTCTAACTCCAGGGGGGTGAAATAGTAGGGTAAGTGTTGGATAGTGTAGGGGTCAAAATTACTATTCTAACTCCAGGGGCGTGAAATAGTAGGGTAAGTGTTGGATAGTGTAGGGGTCAAAATTACTATTCTAACTCCAGCGGGGTGAAATAGTAGGGTAAGTGCTGGATAGTGTAGGGGTAAAAATTACTATTCTAACTCCAGGGGGGTGAAATAGTAGGGTAAGTGCTGGATAGTGTAGGGGTAAAAATATTAATTAATAATAGAATTACTTTAAAAAAAAATTAAATAAATAATATTTTATTTCTAAATATATTAATTAATCAATATATATATTTTTTTAAATAATTAAATAACATTTTTAATATAATTATATACTTACCAATACTTACGTTGTAATGGCATGCGTTGTAAAGGCATCTGCGATGTAATATCATGCGTTGTAAAGACATTCGTTGTAATGGATCCTGCGTTGTAAAAAATGCGTTGTAAAGGTAGTTCGTCGTAAAAGTTGCATTTAAACGGTTGTTTCCCAGAAGAGATATACACTGGAGGAGGGAGGTTTGTCTCCTGAAGTTCAGAATTGCATTCATTGGTCTCTCTCTCAAAGATTGTGGAATAGCTGTGGTAACACACACCCCAGAGTCTGGATATAACGATAAGCAGACACAATTTGAGTATGAAAATAAGTGCATGTTGCAATGCAGCAGGGTGTTCACTCCCGCACACCGACAACAGCGGGAATCACAAGTCACGGGTGGGATTGCTTCCAGCGGCGCGTTTTCCCCCGCCCACCATCATCAGCAGGAGCAGCCTGTCGTGGGCAGGGTGTGCAGACTGCACAGGTCAAGGCAGTCCAGGGAGAGTTCAAGCACTCCAGCAGGCTCCTGCCTCCCTTCAGGAAACTTACCCTATGGTGGCGGGCAACAACAAATATAAAAAAAAATAGTTCTCTGACATAACACAAGAACATTGGAAGTAGAACTAAACTGTACTTGGCCAGTGCTTCTATGGGAGGAAATGGAAGTGACATATCGCTGCATGAGTAACATTTAGGATGCAGCAAAAAAGATGGACACTGTACTGAGCCAATGGTAAGCCAGCAGGCAGGAGCTAAGTCCTTTTAAAGTACAGCAAGTCTTCCAGACAGTTCATGCGCGCTGCCTAGACTCGATCCTAAAAAATGGCAGGTAAGTAATTTCTGGAATGTTCAGAAAAAAACAAGTACCCTAAAAGAGAAACTAGTGGTGGCACTACTTGAGAACACATAGGACACAAAAGCTAGTACAAGTAGAGAAACTGGAGCAAAAAAAATCCCACACCACAGGAAAAACAATCAGAATTGGTAGCATAAATGGACCAAAACACTCTTCATCCACAGGAGACATGATGAGAGAGATGCTGTGTGAACACCACAGCCCAACCACCCTCCAAGGCAAAACTATAAAAACCACAAGGCTGAAACAAAGCACAGAGCCTGCATATATGAAAACAGGCATGCATGTTGCACACCTCCATCCACACACCAACTTCCTCCGGCTACAACCACCACATACACAAAAGTGGGGACAAATTACAATAGCTACACCACACACACACAGAGAAGTAAGCAACTCAGTAGCAGCAGACCTGTGGTGGTGGGTAACAGGTTAAAACTGGTGAGATAGTTGCAGATTGTGTGCTGTCACTTATGCTGGCACACTACTTTCCTGTGTTCAGTCAACAGAACCACCGGGTCTCCTAGTCACTGGTACAGTGACCTCTGAAGCACTTCATAGCCTTACTCAATTAAGAGAGTCAGAATGTAATCTCCCTGCCTCTCAGATTGCCTTTTATAGGCAAGAAAGCCTGGCACTGAACTGACCAACATCAGTTAAAGCACCTACGGCCACAGGATTAGAAGAAACTGGAAACACAGCCCATGGGATGCTGAGATACATGAGGAGCCAGTGAAACTGAGGAACATGGCAAAATAAATGAGCAGTTTTCTCTACGAAAAGACATAAAGATTTGCAACTGTGGTGGTGGTTTGCTATCCCACATTAAAACTGGAAATTCGGGTGAAACTGTGAGGAGTTTGTTTTGCAGGCGATTACCGCAAAAAACTGATTCTCACATTTTGCACGCTGTAAAAAACTCCACCCTCTTCTCATCCAATATGTGGACAGCCAGGGAAAGCCTGTCCTTTTTTGGAAACCCAACGGCTAACAGTGTAGTTGAGGTATACATGCCAAAAAGTAGGACTAAGGAAAATGGGATTTTGTTGCAATAAATACATGAATGGGAAGTGATTGTGGAGATCAGGAGTGATTTGTCTCCCATTATTGCCTCTAGTGAAACATTTTAAGCCAAAAGCATCTACAAAATACAAGCTACTTTGATGTGTGAAAAGCCTAAGCAGTATCAGGTTACTATTAAATTAAAAAAAAAATGATTGCAGGAGCAGCTCAAAATTGGAAACAAGGAAGGGGACAGGCAGGGGGCAGAGAGATGAGTTGGTGTTGCAAGAAGAAAAGGATGCAAAGAAGGGAAGAGGATTGCCAGTGAGCATGGTAGCTTGGGTGCAGAAGGTCATAGGTATATAACCATTGGTGGAATCTGTTGGTATTTACACAATGTGATACCTGGTGTTTCAGAAGAAATAAGTGAAATCAAAAATGTTAGCAGAGGCTGTGGGGCATGTTCTTAAGGATTTATCGCAGAGTTAATGGTACTTTATTGCCGAGTTAACAGTACTTTAATGGAGCCAGTGGCGATA
This sequence comes from Lissotriton helveticus, assembly GCF_964261635.1. Classification (NCBI taxonomy): domain Eukaryota; kingdom Metazoa; phylum Chordata; class Amphibia; order Caudata; family Salamandridae; genus Lissotriton; species Lissotriton helveticus. The sequence goes on along the minus strand of NC_136068.1, from coordinate 705,004,901 downwards.
CATTTATCTCCCCATTCACAAGCTGGTGCTAACAGCCCATATCACCAGTTTACGTGTGATAGCAGCTGCAAAAAACATCGCCACAGATGACCCCCGCAACTATCGCTAATGAGATGCAGAGTAGGCGTTCCCATGCCAAATACTGTGACAACACCTCTCCGCCACATTCTCACAGACCAGCCTGATCGGCGATATGGTCTCAAAACAGGCGATAAGGTGCGTTAGCAGCAGGAAATGAACTCCTGCCCTAACCTGATGTAAAGTCGGACGACAGTCTTCACCAGAAAAGGGAGCCCAGCCCAGAACCACACCGGAAGACAAACAGAAGCCATGGAGCTACTGATCATGCGGCTGGAGCCCCAACAGGCTCACAACACCCACCACCACCACCCCCCAGACCACCACAGAGGCAGCACAGACACAGACAGTGGACCTTCAGAAAACGCACCAGCCTCACAGACTTTACACCAGAGTATGTCATTGCCCACTACAGGCTCAAAAAGACAACCATCCTTCGCATCCTGAACATCATTGCCCACAGGCTGACAGTGCCAACACAGCGTACAGCCAACATCCCACCCCAGACAAAGCTGCTGGCTGTGCTGCACCTATTGGCCTCGGTACTTTCCAACCAACAACCACCAGAGTCAGAGGAGTCTCACAGTAATTCCTATCAAAGTTCCTCAAACCTGTCCTGGATGCCATCATCAGCTTGGTACCCCAGTACCTATACTTCCCCCACACTGCGCAGGAACAGCTGAAGACCAAGCAAGGTGTCTACGTCATAGCTGTCTTCTGGCACGTGTTGGGGGCAATTGACTGCACACATGTCCTACTTGAGCCACCTGCCAAAACTGCACATGCACTCCATCAATGTGCAGGCAATAGTGGACCACCGGGGACTCTTCACCAATGTTGTCGCCAACTACCCAGGCAGTGTGCATGATTCATACATCTTCCAACAGTCCATCATCAACCAGCGCTTCCAGTCTGGCACCTACGGAAATGCATTGCTCATTGGTAAGTACCAAATGAACGCACTACACACCTCAAATACACAATCATGCAATTCACTCTGGGAATGCACACGCCACAGTCACATACAACATGTCAAACAACATGTCCATCCACCAGACACAACTATGTACATGATCCATCAATGACATGGCACCTCAGCCACACATTAGCAGAATGTGGGGAGAGGTGGAATGTGCGAAGGAGGCAAGTGACCGATGAATGAGACTGCACACAATGCAAGTGTGGCGTGGCGTGGATGTGCTGGACAGACTGCAGTATGCAGACCACACACATATCCATGTCAACATATATTGCTGGTGGTGGTAGTGTTGTTGACAGTGGACTCAACCATGTCACCCCAGCCAGTGGGGGTGATCACGGAAATGTAGCTTGTTACGTCCCCCTTGTAAGCGTGTGCAGAGTGGGCTGGTCCGGCATATGCCAGGCTAACGTAAGGGTGTGAATAAAAAGCACGTAGTCCTGGGCGTGGTCCTCTTCCGGAATAGCCAATGTCCCTGTCAGGGCAGCACCTCTCACCCCACACAAGGCTGACGCCATGAGCGGTGGTGTCTGTGATCCTGTGCACCTGCTGCACCCCTGGGCCGCTGGTCCCTGAAGCCGTCATGCACGCCCCTGCAAATCTAGGAATCACTGCTCACCTGCCTACACCGGCGTGTGTCAAAGAGGGACCACCACATGCCACTGTAAGCTCCAAGCACGAGGCCCCCGACCTTGGCAGCCTCCTCGGACAAGCATGGCCTCGGCGACACAGGCCCGCAGTACTCCTTTCTTGTTGACGTACTCCACCGGCTGACACAGCAGACTAGTAGGTCACACATTTGAAACTGAGTCTTAATTACACTATGGCAGAGATTATATCCCTATACTCCTTTTGATGTGGTGCCACCAACTCCATGCATAGCATTCCAACCTCATGTGTCTGTGTGCCCTTGCTGACTGCAACTTTTGGCCTACACTGCGGTCCTGCATGCCTCACAACAATCCAGTGCAGTCCGTATCAGGCAGCACACGGCATCATCGCAGGCTGCACACCCGCTCAGCTCTGGTGCTACTACCTCTGTCCGCCATAAATCTTCTCCACATACCATTCCAACGTCGTGTGTTAGAGATCCAGGAGGAGATGGCTGGACAGGGGTTAGCCCGCGCTGACCGCTGCCTTTGGCCTATACTGCGGTCAACTAGGTCACACATTTGGAACTGAGTCTTGATTACTTCATGGCAGAGTTCATGTCACAGTACACAAGGAGAGGAGTAAGAGGAAGACACGCTTCAGTCCGGAGGAGAATAGGCTCACCTTTACAGAGGTGATGGGACACTACCAACAACTGTACTGGTGCCACTGACTCTGTGCATCACAGGCCTACGACACGTGGCTGTGGATCACTGCTGACCACTGCCTCCGGAACATACTGCATTGGAGTAGGTCACACAATTTGAACTGAGACTTGCTCTGTTCATGGCAGAGTTCATGTCATTGTACCGGCCTCATCGCAGACTGCATCCCCTTTCAGCTCTGGTGCCACTAAGTATGTGCCCCGAAACTCATGGGCAATCTCTGGTTGAACTTTGGTGCATCTGAGTCCATGGGCTGGGGGTTGTCTTCATCATCATGTAGCTGATACTGACATGGAGGTAAAGAGGAGTCTATAGCATTCAACTTTGCCATATGCCTGTTTCTGCTTGCTTCTGCCCTCTGCTTCATGCCCTGGAAGGACCCCTTCCACTGTCTCCAGCAACCCTACGCGACATTCTCCTTGGATATCATCGAGGATCCGCTCAGCTTGCGTAGCCCTACCTCAGTGCACTGCAAGTCAACGTCCCATGGCGGTGTGCCTGTGCCGGCTGCAGTGCATCCGGGGTCACTAACTCTGTACTGCTCAAGTCAGGGACCCTTACTGTTTGAACCTTATACTGCTGATTGTCTGATCACTGTTGTGGTTGTTGCCAGCACGAACCTATCCCAGATGGGTGGCTTACACTAACCAACACCCATCCAGCACAAGCGCCAATGGGCATGTGACCCTGGCAATAAAAGGGGCTGGGCGCACGTGCCCGTAGCCAGTTCCACAAACTCACTCAGTTAGTCCGTGTGGTTATTATGTATGCATGAGGGACCCGGGCCATACCTAATTATGGGCGAAATTTGCGAATTCGCGGTCCGTGAATTCGTTCGAAATGGCAAAAAGATTCCGCGAGTTTGCGAATTTTCCCGCGAACTCGCGGATTTTTGTGGCATTTGCACAAATATGTGACCACGTGTGCCTGTAACTATGCCAGCGCGCCAAAAGGCGCCAAGTTCCCTAGAGTGAGCTGGCCATTATAGTGGGGACGGTTGGGAAGACGTTTCATACCGCTAGTGTGTGGTGGACGGGGCCAAACGGGCGGGGCTTCTATGCGAGTTCACATGCATCTTGTTTATAAAGGGTCAGAGACCGAGCAGAGCAGCAGATGAGGAGAAAGCAGCCTCCTGGTCACAGGAGCTACACGGGGATGGCGCTCGGGGAAACTCATGGATCCAAAAATACGTTTGACAGAGGACCCCACTGGGCCGTTCAGTAGCACGTGGGCTCACAACCCCTAGGCAGCTCAGCAGCGTGGGGGCTTATACCCACAGGGCTCCCGGGCAGTTTAGCAGCGCCACCCTCTGGTTCATCACTGCCACCCTCTGGTTCATCACTGCCACCCTCTGGTTCACCACTGCCACCCTCTGGTTCATCACTACCACCCTCTGGTTCACCACTGCCACCGTCTGGTTCATCACTGCCACCCTCTGGTTCACCACTTCCACCCTCTGGTTCATCACAGTCACCCCCGGTTCATCACTGCCACCCTCTGGTTCGCCACTGCCACCCTCTGGATCATCATCGTCACCCTCTGGTTCATCACTGCCACCCTCTGGTTCATCACAGCACCCTCTGGTTCACCAGTGCCACCCTCTGGTTCATCACTGCACCCTCTGGTTCACCAGTGCCACCCTCTGGTTCATCACTGCCACCCCCTGGTTCATCACTGCCACCCTCTGGTTCACCACTGCCACCCTCTGGTTGATCACTGCCATCCTCTGGTTCATCACAGCACCCTCTGGTTCACCACTGCCACCCTCTGCTTCATCACTGCCACCCTCTGGTTCACCACAGCACCCTCTGGTTCACAACTGCACCTTCTGGTACATCACAGCACCCTCTGGTTCATCACTGTAGATTATGGGGAGAAAGAACACCTGCCCAGCCTCAAGGAGTGGCTGGTTAATGTGTTACTGAATTTGAGCTTCAAGTCCGGCACCTGCTTCCTTATCTGTAAGTGCTTCCTGTTGTGTTTTAATTTTTGTGACAGCCTGGAGCATTGTGCCATACTTGTAACTATTCTCTGACCCTGCTTCGAGGGTCAGAGCAGGGTCAGAGAATAGTTGCAAGTAGGCAACAACTCTGGAGGCGCCGCTCAAGAAGCACTTACAGGGTTACAGCATGTGCCCAAGTTGAAGTTCATTTCTTTGTAACCAATTTGTAAATGGTTACAAAGAAATTAGCTTCAATTTGGGCACCTGCTGTAACCCTGTAAGTGCTTCATGTACTTCAGTTTTTGAAAATCTGTCCCGCACGCGATTTCGCAGATTTTTCTGCAATTTCACGAGATTCGCAGACCGCGAAATTGCAGAAAATCCGCAAATTCCGCGAACGGAACGGATTTTAGGCCCATGCTTAGCCATACCACATTACACTGTGCTGTGGGCGCAACCATGTCACCGCAGGGAGTGGGGTAGACCTGGGACATGTAGCCATGTCATACCACCCCGTGAGCGTAAGCGGAGTGCTGTACAGTACAGCGTAGGGGTTTCTCCTCCACACGTGGATCTGGGTTTGGTTAAATTTAGGCCTTGCCAAGGAAGTGACTGATGCTTGTGTCTCAGTTGTATTGTCAGCGCCACCCATCCCACAATGAACAATGTTGCTATGTGGAATGCCCCCGGTGTACGTGCTCGGCCAAAGGGGTACATGGAGGAGGGCATGCCTGCTCGGGGTAAGGGATCACACATTCCAACTGTTGTGTGTGTCGCTATTAGCGCAGCATGAGCCAAAGATCTACCTTCAACCGCATGGCGAGTTCAGCCAGGCAGGTGCTCTACATGTGTGTCAGCACTGTTCTTACAATGGGCCTACACACACGTGGCCAGCCACCTTCGGCCACATCATCACTGTGTCATAGTCAGGCTTGTGGACATGTGCAGACAAGCATGACAGTGGTGTGCCGCAGGGGTGCAAGTGATGCAAACGTGCTGTGCACAGTAGAGACTATGCTCGGGGGAGGGAGGAGCAGTAGTGAGGCTGCGTAAGACACATTGATGCCGCTCATTTGCAACAGTTCATGTCATACAGGAATCACTAAGTCACACATATCACACACCAATGAACCAGTGAGCCTGCCAACACATCATGCAGTACGTAGTCTTAACTCATGTCTCTCTGCACTGTCACAGGTGACCAAGGATATGCACTCTGCCCTTGGATGATAACACCCCTCCGAGCCCCAAACACACAGACCCAGAGGCTGTACAATTTGGCCCACAAATGCACCAGGGGCATTGTGGAGCACACATTTGGCGTGTTGAAGTGACGTTTTGGGTGCCTGGACGTCACAGGTGGAAGGCTCCTGTACAGCCCAGACATTGCAAGATGATCATTGCATGTTGTGTGTTGCACAACATATGTGTACGCAGCAAAGCCCCATGGATACATGTGCCAGATGCACCGGACGATGATGATGAAGATGAGGCAGGTGGACCACACCGCACTGCAGCCGCAGCAGGAATATCACATAGGAACTACATCATCAGACAATTTCTTCTCAGGATGACGTCACATTGTGACGGTCCTTAGCAATCATGGGACAGTACGATGAATGACCACAGGCATAGCATGTGCAAATAAATGCATTCCAAAACACATTCCCTGCGTGCATGTCACTCATCTGTACAGGCACTTCACTCAGACAAGTGTGGGTGCAACATGTAGTGCTGACAATTTTGGAATTTGTTATGGATGGTGGGTGTGTCACCTCTGTGCAGCGAGGCTTTTCAGGGTGTCACGTATTCGAACTGCCAGTTCTGTGTGTCACAGTTGGTATGGTATCCCATTCTTTGGCGTTTCACATGTGTCCCAATTCATTCCATTTTGGCTGTCATTTGTGGCCTCCAAGTGACAAGAGGGATTCTTTTGGGCTCTGATATGTGCCGCCATGATGCAGGGATGCACCCTGTGACTCAAGTCTCACGACATGGACAACATGTACGTAAGGTGGAGTCACTGTCCCTACATTAGTCAATGCTTTCATTATTGTTTGATCATGGACATGGCATGTCTGTGTGCAGGGGGTGTTGATTGTCCCTCTGCAATGTAAAGAGAAGAGGAGATGCAGTTTCACAGTGTGTTCCATGTATGTTGCCGCATTGGCGCAGGTTACATACAGAATGCATGTCAATGTACATTGTGGCTGTTTGTGAGGAGATGCCTATCTGATGCGGGTCAATAGTAATTTGTTCTACGTCACAGCTGTGGGGTTGTGCTCATATGATATCATCTCATTGTTTTTTTACTCTGCTTTTAAGGAGCATTTTCCCACATGACGTGTGGGATTTGCAGGCCTGTCGCTGGTTTTCGCTACATTTTGTATCGCGATTGGTCTCATCGCAATTTCTTTTGCCTTCGTGTTTTGCATTTTTGCGGCGTCATGTTGACTTTATCGCAGACATTCGATGCGTTGTCGTGGGTCTATCGCATGGTGCCTCCATGTTGTGAATACTTAGTCAACACAGCATTATTTTCCCGCAATAGACTGCAATGTTGAAAGTTGCTTTAAGCTAATTTTGCGATGGTTAGCACACGTTCTTGAGAATTTCCCCCTGTGTGTTTTAGGAAGCAGGAAACCAGTGAGATTCCTAAAACAACCTTGAGAGGATCGGTACAGGTGGAGGAGATCGTGACCGAAGAAGTAAAAGTGTCAAATAAGCCAAATGATGGAGCATAAGGCTAGGAAGCAGCAGGAAGGAGTGGAAATAAAAAGTGGCTTGGCCAAGAAAAAAAATGTAGGGGTCAAGGAAGGAGGTTGATCATCAGGGCAATAAGAGACTAGGAGGAAGGTGTGTGTGGGGAAGGACCTGGAGGTGACGGATTACAAAGAAAAGCATAGAAAACAGATATGCTGCAAAACAATGTAGAGGGTGGCAGATTGTTGGGCTTTGCAGGGAAAAAATAACAGTACGGGGTGACCCTGTGTCCCTCAGAACCTGGGTATATATTCATAGACAAATTATGGATCTGTCGGTTTATCATAGGTTACTTATCAGCGCACTGAGTGTCGCATACGTAATACCCCAAGAAATAATAGGTCATGAATATCACACACTGTTAAACAAAAATGTACAGTGCAAAATGATGACAATAACGCAGTATGCACGTATCTACTGTACATTTTTATCAGACTTAAATCATTTATGTATGTTCACTTCTGCGGTAGATTAAGGCTGTTTACAATGGGTGAAATATACAAAGTGATCATGTGACATAGGTGCTTAGTGATAAACAATGGTGCAGTATTTACAGGGTGGTTCAGGACTTATGTACAAGGGAAAGGAAAAAGATTAGGTGGCCAGATACAGAACCAATGACCCTGGTAGCTTCTAGTGCTCCTTTTGGTCTGCGCAGCCTTGGTTAATCTGAGCCCTATTTTGTCGTCGACGTTTCAACCCACGTTGTGTTCCCTTCGGTAGTCACTTAGGGTCTTCATCAGGACAGAGTGCAGGGAGGGAGGAGTTTGTAGTGCCAGAAACCAGTCGCAGGATGCTTGCTTCCGTTCTAGGGAAGACATGCCCGGCAGTTCGGGCTGGACTGTTCCCATGAGGCACAGGGTCAGACTGATTTGCATATGGCCATGTCTGAACTGGGGTGGCGGAGTGAGCTAAAGAATGATGATGGATTAAACCCAGATCAGTTGACTGAGGGTGAGTGCTTGCAATGTTCAACACTCCGTCTATCATCCCCTTTGGTTTCGCTTTGTTCGCCCTAAGTTGGCAGGGTATGCCAAGACGGGGGTCCCTTGCTCACTTTGCCACTGGATTCAAGCTAGCCTGGATGATGACAGCTGATTAGCCAGAAACCGGTCCCAGGATGCTTGCTTCCGTTCCAGGGAAGACATGGCCTGGCAGTTCGGGCTGGACTGTTCCCATGAGGCACAGAGTTTGACTGATTTGCACATGGCCATGTCTGAACTGAGGTGGCGGAGTGAGTTAAAGAATGAAGATGGATTAAACCCAGATCAGTTGACTGGGAGTGACTGCTTGCAATGTTCAACACTCCGTCCATCATCTCCTTTGTTTTTGCTAAGGATTAAAAAGGACACATGGATGTCAGGCGTGTGGATCGCTTGTGTAAGAGCGATACATAATTAGAGAAAGGGGGTGAACAACTCACCTAGTGCAAACCAGATGGGGTTCTGGCTGAGTGTGCCTCTTGGTGGTGTCTGGCGGTAAAATCAGGATGGACCCGGAAGTATGATTGGCTGAAAAATAGAAGGGTGTGTGGTTACCTAGGTGCAAGGAACAAGCGTGAGTGTTATCGCATGTGTTGCGGCCTGCGTGCCATCCTGCCAGTGGATGCAATCAGTTGGTCTATAGAGTGCACAAATGGTTTTAACGAAGGTGGAGGAGGCGCATTGCTCACATTGTACAGGGCGCGGTTTGGAGCTCACGTGAACGCTTGTGCTGGGTAATTGACTAAGTTAACCACAGTTGGATCGATCTGCAGCTAATGTGCAAGTTAAAATAAAAAGTGGGCTCCTAGATTGTGTAAATCTTGGGGTGCCACAGCAAGGCTGCAGTGCTCACATAAAGAAGCTTGTGCCGGGTAATCCATGAGAGAGTTACACAGTGGCAAGACATGAGCCTTTAGACAACGGCTAATACATTGTACGTTTAACCATGATGCTCTCTCAACTACACAAGAAAACGCTTGTGCCGGGTAATCAAATGAAAAAGTAAAGTTAAACAGTGGCAAGTCATGTGCATTGGTTCCTTACTGAGAGAGGAGGTGATGCATAAGATTCTTACTGTGAGAGGAGATGACATGCCACTTTCCTGGTGATGGGCCATCAGGTTATGCAGGACACACCTCAGCTCCTTTTGTGTGACTGTCTAGAGTGAATGCACAACCAGGCCCCTATCAGTCTAAACCAGATGTTGTTTCCACAGGCAGGCAGATACACATGTTAGTTAAACAAGGAAAGACCCACCTTCTAAAAGTGTCATTTTCAAACATATAATTTAAAAATAAACTTCCAATATTTATGCCCCTTATGTCTTTGAAGTAGGCATACTTCAAAGAAAAGACTTTGTAGTTTACAGGTTTCTGCTTTGCTCTTTTCTTTGCTCCACACACACACTCCAGGGGGGTGGAGACAGCATTGTGAGGTGACAGGCACAGCTCCATTCAGGTGGCAGTGACAACGACTCTCATGCCTCTATCTCAGCAAGACACATCAGCCTGGTGATGGGCCATCAGGTTATGCAGGACACACCTCAGCTCCCTTTGTGTGACTGTCTAGAGTGAATGCACAACCGGGCCCCTGTCAGTCTAAACCAGATGTTGTTTCCACAGGCAGGCAGATGCACACGTTAGTTAAACAAGAAAAGACCCACCTTCTAAAAGTGGCATTTTCAAACATATAATTTAAAAACGAACTTCACTAAAAGATGTATCTTGAAATTCCGTGTTCAGGGAGTCCAAACTCCAAATATCTATCTCTTCCCACTTGAAATTTACACTTGTGAGGTGTTAAAAGTTGCACTTGTAAGATGTTACAAGGCAGCTCCAATGATAAACTACGTGAGAGCTAGCCTCTCAATAGTGAAAACGGAATTGGCAGTATTTCACTATCAGGACACATGAAACACACCAGCACATATCCTGCCTTTTACACATCCACAGCACATGGGACCAACTTGGGCCTACCTTAGAGGTGCCTTACCTGTAGTAAAAGGGAAGGATTGGGCGGCAAGTGGTTGCACTTGCCAGGTTGACATGGTAGTTTTGATCTGCACTCACAGACACTGCAATGTCAGGCCTGAGACAAGTTGACAGGGCTACTCATGTGGGTGGCACAATCAGTGCTGCAGGCTCACTGGTAGCATTTGATTTACAGATCCTGGGCACACTCAGTGCACTATACTAGGGACTTACCAGAAAATCAAAAATGTCAATCATGGATAACCAATCACAATCATAATTTACACAGGGAGCACTTGCACTTTAGCACTAATCAGCAGTGTTAAAGTGCCCATAGCACAAAAACCAGCAACAACAAAGTAAAGCACACAGGCAAAAATACAGGAAGTAGATACAAAAAGACTGGGGAAACCACACCAAGGATGCCAGGTCTACCACCCTTCAGATATGTGTATTTGCCCATGTGTTGAGTCATCCCCTCAGACCCTACAATACTTTGTCCTTTTTTGTAAGTACTACCTTTTTCTTAGCAAACAGTTTTTACTCCCTTTACTTCGTAAAGACAAGTTCAGCAGATGCATAGTGGCGTTGATTTTCGTACAACAGCTAGATCATCATGCATGTAAAACAGTTGGTTCCTTTCTAAAAAACGAAATTTACCTGTGCACATGTATAATGTTTTAAAATGTAGGCCAGCGGACCACTTTTACTTTTGGATTTCTAAATTTGCCTATGGTGCTTGCAGGTTGCCTCAAAGTGCACTTAATCTGGTCAAATCTATTGTCATTTTAATTTTAAAGTGCTGCTAATACCTCTCCTTCATTCTTATTCAAAACTTGCTGATCATATTTGATGTTTTTATCATGTTTTATTATGTTTGTAACCTCTATTTATGAATCTATTCCTAATGTAATGTGTTTTTTAATAATGTACCTTTATGACCTGCCTTCACAAGATCGAATAAATAACATTTTGACAAGGATAGTTATATAGAGAGCATGTCTAGTATGATCATAGGAGTGAGGTGCTGAGACAAATATTCTTACCAATATTTGTACTCCTATTTGAGGAAGGGAAAGAAACATGCAGTTTGCAATTTGGGGATGTGTGGGTAATGGAATGTGCATTTGAGTTCCGCATTGGTCAAATTGTTGCAAGTTTTCTAGGAAAAGATATGTACTTGTTGTTGGGCCTACATAAGTATGATGAGGATAGCAGGAAATGCTTTGAACACAGCATGGCTAGTGATGGTAGTGCTTCTCCAACAAGATATTTAAGAGTCACAAGGAATGCAAACTACATGTGACACTGGTGAGAGGCTAGGGACAGACGCCTGTGCACTTTTGGAGCAGATGCCAGACTGGGATGCATGCAATGACAAGAGAAAAGGGCTTCTTTGGAGCCTCTTTTGAAGAAAGATGTATACTGAAATTTCAATGTGGGCCATTGCAGAGTTGAGGCAGGCTGCAAGTTCTTGCATCAGTGCAGCAGAAGAGGAGGGCTGCAGTTGGGCATTGCAAGTGGCAAGGAGAATCAGATATACCAGGCATGATGGTCAGGGAGAGAAGAAGGCCTTGGAGAGGGGGCAGCTAAACATGCTATCAGCAAAGAAAGCAAGAAATGTGTCGAGGACAGAGACGCATCCCTGCGACCACTCCAAGTGGGACAGCTGCAGTGAGATGAGATGGATTTTGAGTAAGACAAATGTAAGATGTTTTATGCTTATTTTTTATCGAGCTTTTCACATCCTTTAAAAGTGTCCTGTGGAATGTTTCTGGGCCAAAAACCTCAAGTCAGTTAAAAAAAAGCCATTGCTATTGCTGGAAAAAAAATTTAGGGAAAGAAGTCTGAAAGTCTGAGAAGGGATGTTGTTTCTTCTAAGCATAAACCATGCAAGCACTTCAGGGTATCTTTTCTGTGCCGGGTGCCTAAGAAAGAGCCAGGCACTTGTTGTCTGCTCCACCATCTTTCTAAACAATGAAGGCAATTTGGCAACTGACTTGTCACTAAGTCTGGGCGGTGACCTCCGCTCCGCTCACGGATTTTGCTAAGTAATCCGCACTTCGCTTGACACGGAGTGCGCGGAGTTCCGAAAAACTCTGCTGCGCTTCATGTAGCGGAGTTTTTTTCCCTCGCTCACATTCGTCAATGTCAAGTTGGCGAGTGTGAGCGAGGAAAATACACCTCCCAGTGAGATTTTTCCTCGTTCACGATCAACAACATCAAGAAGGCGAGCGCGAGCATGGAAAATCAACCTCCTAGCGAGATTTCTCAATACAGGCGCTCAGATTTCTCATTGAGAGTGGTCGCGTATGCTTGCGACTGCTCGCATTGAGAAAACGTCCGTTCGCGTAGAGAAAGCTGCAGCTCGAGCTAATATCTACTCGAGCAGCAGAAAAGAAGCAGCGCCCACTTGCGCTGTGCACCGTGCCATACGCAATGATTGCACAGTGAGTACAAGCACCTGGCACTGAAAATTTCTGTGAATGACATTTATCTAACGCACTCCGCTGCTCGCAGAGCCCCGCATAGTGCAGCAGAGTTTCTTTTGCAATTCACAGAGTTCTGTGCGAAACTCTGCAAACTCCCCCCAGGCTTACATGTCACATGGTGGCAAACACATTTCAAGCAGACTGATCAGAAAGGAAGGGGAAGGGACTCCTTTTGGCAAAGGAAGACATTCAGTCAGCTTTTGGATTGCTGTTGGTGCATCCAGGCCGTTATCATCAGTTGTGTATTCTAGCTGGACAAAAACGCAGCTGCGAGAATTGCCTGTTAATGAGCTGTGCGTGTCATATACTGCCCTTGAGCTTTTCAGAACATTCCGGTCGTGGCTGGTGCAGAAACTTGATAGGACGAATGTCAGAATAAATGTTCGGGTTATCTTTCTGATCGGGGGCATTCATGATTCTGTAGCATCTATGAAAGCGTTTCTATAAGTAACAGACAGGTTGGGGGTCCCACCGGCACCAGGAGAGTTCTAAGATTCCACAGCACATTTAATTGAATAAAGCATGGCCAGAATCAATGTTCCCATCAGACAAGACTGCAGCTTTTTTGACAAAGGCTACTTTGTGTCTAGTAGCAAAGAAGGTGACATTAAATGAATACAGTACTTGCTGGGTCAGGTACACCTTTCCACCCAAGTTGTACTGCGAGTATTACATTTACCTAGGTGTTTAACTAGAGCAACATTTAGTATGAAGCACCTGACCCATTCCTTTCACTCACCCGAATAAAGACACTAAACAGTAATAGAAGGCGTGGGATGCATTCTTAGAAGGGGGTGGTGCCAGACAGTAGAAACAAGATTTTAACACCTATTCTGAAAAGCATGATGGGCAAGCTAGTAGAGTGCTCGAGTAGAGTACTGGATAAAAAGTCCCCTTTTTAAGGTTTGGCTGTCTATTATATGTTGCAAGAGCTCTTGTCATCAATAGGTCGGGTGTGTGGAAACCACATAATTTGCTTTCTTGTAATCCCGAATACAGAGAAATTCCCACGCTTACTCGAATTGTGGCAACATAATTTAAATGTCACTCAGGCCAAATCAATACATCAAAAAGAAGTATAAAAAAGTATATGTAGAAAGTAGGCTTTGGGACCGCCCTCTCCAGCCATTGGCTTAAATGTATTTTTCTTGGTTGCCAATCTGCAAATTGGGTTGCCCATCAAGGTCATGACGTACCATTAATGTTTCCATTTGATTGTGGATCAGTAGCCCTTCTGAGACCCATTGTGTGTTGCCTGATGTATTTACTTTGCTGAAACAACAGCTTGTAAATGGCTGACGTATGGGTTTACTACATACCTTTTAGTTACCTATGCCTGTACTGTGCCTGTGTAAAACAAAGACACAGTACAATTCACTAATCGCCCTTGGACATTGATTACTTTTGCTTCGCTGTCACGATAACATGTTGGACTTGCAATTATTTTGTTCAACCAAACGAAAAAGATGTAACAATACTGGGCCTTTGGTCGAAAAATGTAATATTCAATGCTTTGCATATTTAAGTTTCAGTTCACCACTGTCAATTAAAACTTCGACTTTTGCCTCAATGTCATAGCATTCTCTTTTGCGGGTACAGTTTAACTCTGTTAATGCAATCCGTTCATTAAAGGGGTCCTTTTTCTAAACAACAACAAAAGAGCAACAACAATAATAATAGTAGTAGTACTAGTAGTAGTAGTAATAATAATAATATGTATCATTATTAGCATTAGTAGTAATAATAGTCATGTTGTTAGGGAAAAGCATCTATATGCAATCACATTAATAAACCATTTTTCCTATTGTACAGAATGTTTTATATTTCTTGCTGTCAGTTGGAATCAACAGTATAAACAACTTACAGCATCAAATATAATACAAAGGACTTTTCCATATGCAATAAGTGTGCTCTACTAATAAAATATCTGTGTTGCTTATTCTTAACAATGCCATAATTTGTAAGCAAGAAGTCTAGAAAACATTTTAACAGTGTAAATGTTTAAATATCAGATAAAAATGATAATTTGTGCTACCATGCCTAACTGACCATGTCTAATCTGCTATAGCTATCATACTTTACTACTATGCATTATTGTATCCCTACCTCTTCTGCATTTTAACCCTTTTACATTAAACTTAACCTACCACATCTACTTACATACTTACCAAAGATAACTACCATACCTATCTACCATAGCTACACTACCTTATGTGCAATAACTTACCTATCTACCATACCTAATATACCTATGCATCGACTACACCTAACCTTCTGTACCCAAACCACAATACCTATGCTGCCATACCTACCTGCCATACCAAGCCTACCATACCTAACTGTGCCTAACATACCATAGCTACCCTACCTCCATTTCTGCAGTGCATATATCTACTCCTGGTCTGAGGTGGTGGTTTGGTAAAAAAAAGAGCAAGTTGTACATATCGGTCCCCCAGTAAGGGTTTAAGGTACTGCAGTTTGCTACAGAAAGTGCCTAAATCAAAAGTCCCCCAAAAAGAAAGAGATGATTGCAGCTTTTGAGGGACATTAAAATTAGCGTGCCCTTGCTTCTTTAAAATTAGCAAGACCTTTTGGTTTTGCCAGTGTCTGTTCATATTCATACTGCTTAGCCTCTTATAGACCTTTTTGGGTCGGTGAAATGGTGGTGCCTATAAAAGGGCATGAAGTTGTTCACTGTTATCATTTTAGAGGGCCAAATACTGATCAGTCCAGTAGGTTGTCTTAGAAGCATTGAAAAATGGCCTACCATGCCCAGTGGAGTCTACCAGGGCCTTTAAGGAGGTGAGAAGACAGCATTGTTGTAGACAAAAGGTGGATGACTAATATATTGCCCTCAACACTATCAATTTAGCAGCAAAATGAACGCTGCCCTGCAAAACTATAGGCCAATATCTTTGCTCCCACTTCTTGGGAAAGTCACAGAGTCTTTGGTGAACCAACAACTTGTTTCTTTTTTAGTAACCTATTCCCTTTTAGATCCCTCCCAGTCCAGTTTCCATTCCTTCCATAACATAAATCTGCCCTGGTGGAGGCCACCAACATGATTAAGCTTGCCCTAGATCAGGGGAACTCTTCTATGGTGGTTCTCCTGGATCTATCTGCGGTTTTTGACACCATCTCTCATTCCAGCCTAATTCAGAGACTAGAGGAGGCAGGTGTCAGGGTCAAAGTTCTGGGATGACTGACTAACTTTCCGTTAGAGCGAACCCACACTGCACAGGTTGATCTCTTGGAAAAAGGGGTCCCACAGGGATCCATTTTGAGCCCCACTCTTTTTAATATATATGCTTCCCCTGGCCAAGGTTATTAGGTCATGTGGCTTCGATACTATTTCATATGCCGATGACACTCAACTTGTCATCACTATGGACTCAAATCCGGAAGTCACCAAACAGAAATTCAGGGTTTGCATGCTGGAAATTGCCTCTTGAATGACTACTAATTTTCTTCAGCTAAACTTCAATAAGACTGAAATTCTGCTCTTTGAGAAAGCACATGCAGTATGGTCAACGGACCGGTGGCCATCAGAATTGGGACCAATTCCTACCCCCCAACAAATGGTGAAGAACCTGGGTGCTCATCAGGATGACAACCTCTCCATGTCGGAGCATGTTTGTTCAATTTCTGCGTCATGTTTTGGCATTCGGCGCATGCTTAGGAAAGCCTTTCATGGGGTTCCTATGCAGACCAGACAAACCCTAGTCCAGGCTCTGGTAGTGAGTTGCTTGGACTATGAGAACTGGTCGCAATGAATGAAGGCCTCTTTTCCAGACTTCAGGTAGTGCAGAACACAGTTCCCTGTCTTGTCGGCAGCCTTCCGCCTCACATGCCTTCTGAACCTTTGTCACGTTCTCTCAAAAAATGTGCTCCATTTAAACTCCTCTGTTTGGTTCTTAAAGCTGTGCATGGAAATGGGCAACAATATCCTAGAAATAAGCTGCAGCCATATATCCCAGCTCGCACTCTTAGATCTAGTGAGCTATTACTTCAAGCGCCGAGAGATCCCCTCAGAGATGGTTTATGTGCTTAAGAAATAAATAAAAAATAAAAATAAAAAATAAAATTGTGGTTTGGGTCACAAAGAGTATTCTAGTCACTCTTTTGGAATTGGGTTGGCTTTAGAATAGGAAGCTGTACGACAGTAAAAGAATCCAGTCATAAGAGAATAATAACGGAAATCTGGAAATTTCCATCCCTGCAATCAACCAACAATGGAAATGGTGGATGTGGATGGTGGCGGACATAATCCAATAAGGATGACGCACAGAGAACAAGAATGCTCATGGTCAAGTGTTAGATGAAAGCTCTGCAGGTTCATGTTACATGGAGACCGAAGCAGGCTATGGTCAGGAAATAGGTTAATGAAATGATGGTATTGGAACTTTAAAACAGGTTTGCATGTTATCTTGCCTTGCTTGAAATGTTGCTCTTGTACTATTTGGTAAGGGGATCGGGCTATCTTTGGTTGACGTAGTTCAAGAGGTGCCTATGATTGACCTGTATTTTAGTGATGCTTATGGTTAATATAAAATAGAAATGCCTGGAGAGCTTTGGTAGATTCTATGCTGTAAGGCTGCAATAGTGATATTGAGGTGTCAACTTGGGAGAGCTGTTCAACATCAGGGGGCCACAAAGGAGTTTTCGGGATGCATTTTTCACTCTTAGCATGCTGGCATAACAAGACATCTAAAGCATATGAAGACCAAGAATGTACATCAATGTTCAACCGGAATGCTGGACTTTTTCACATGTGAGGGTGCTTCTGAGATCAGGACTAAACAAGGCAATCATCTAATAAAATCAGTTGGTTAAGGACGGCTGCTGGGGGCACCGTGGGAGCAGGTGTGGCAGGAATACCTGGCAGCTGAGAGCACCAATGGTTTAGGGCAGGGGCGTAACACAGGCCCACACAGCCCCCACGGTGCAGGGGGCCTCTAGCTCCAAGGGGCCCCCTCGGCACTGCGCTGTGGCCCGAGAGCTCCAGATTGAGCCCGGAGGGGGCCCCTCTAAGTACCGTGCAGGGAGGCCCCCTCACTTTTTGTTACGCCAGTGGTTTAGGGACAGATGAATTTATTTTTTGCTGCCTTGCAGTAATGTGATCCAGAAGTACCAGTTTTGGAACGAGGGCATAGTGTTGCCCCAGAAGGTACACCAGGTAGGACAGGTTAGGAACTCAGGAAAGTTAAGTCTCACATTTAGTCAGCAACCCCAGGTTCTGGTTTTCTACGCCTGAATTGAATATATCCATCCACATGAGGGGTGTGCTAAGATTCAGTTACCACCCTTTCCAAATAAGGATTATTCATATTGGAATGTTTTCAACCAGGATACTGACATTGGCTAATTTGATTTTTCCAAAGCCATCGGGCAAAACATAGGAATTTTAGTGGGAATTACTATTCATATATTTGTTTCTCTTTTCTTTCTAATCACTGTAAACAGGAGTACTTCTAAAAACACTTCTTCTTTCACTCTTTTTGGAGCAACCGTAATTTAGAGAATCTCCATAGAAAAATGTGTATGTTAATAATGATTTTTAAAAATATAAAAATTTGTTTTAAGACTTCAAAAATTTCTAAAGTGCATTCTGTTAAATGTGTTTCTCGCACGCTGACATTGTAAATTAATTTTGCATCACTTTTCTAAGTCAATGCCAGTAGGGCCGCACTGTTTTTTGTACTATATGTAATTAACAAGCAGTATTTGGAGCTGCTGGCAATCTTCAATAAGTGGCCTCAGTAGTACCAGTGTATAAAATGGTTGTGAAGAACCAACAATAACAAAGACCACCTGCCTGTATCTACGGATAGCAAAAGACGGCCCCAAGGAGGGGTCCCAATATTATATACAAATGACTAGGACTGACGATTACATATTAGTGAACAATTCAATCATAGGGTTCATTTAGCAAAAATATTTTTCTTTTATTTTCATTGTGTCAATTATTTATATCAAGCTTTAACAATACATAAATAAATACATAAATATCATCAATAACAATGTATACTGTCCCACAACTCACATTCATGATCATCATGATCATCATTTATACTAAAGTTCATTCATACTGACATTCATTCGTTCAACGAAACAAAACAACTGCCTACAGCATCACACATCAGGATGGTAAGGCTGCCAACGTATGTTTGAGATGAGAAGATCTCGTGTATCATCCCAATGATACGTGGGAACGAAGTCGAGAAACACGGGAGGAGCTAAACGCCGACGAGCGTTTTGTTGTACAGGACAGGGAAACTCCTTCATCAGGGAGAAGATGGTTAGGCAGTGTGGGACACACAGACACACCTAAAATCACAGGAAAAATGTATCATCGTGTACATTTATATAATTATGCAGATAATGTGTTCATTAACTGAAACACGGACAGAGTCAGCCCCAGAGAAAAACTCAATTTATTTTTTCATGATAAAAGAAGCGCAATCAGTCTAAGAACCGGAGTAGTGTGCACCAAGAGGTTAAGAATAGGTAGAAGAGAGGAGTACCCCCTTTTTCATTAAAATGCTATATGTGCTATCTAAATAGTAAAACATGCCCAGCATTTAGTGCAAACATCTTGTCCTAACGAAAATCCAAAATATTGAGGCTCACAGCATGCTTAGAATGTACCTGTAGAGATGTTCGCTAGGATTCATTTAATGAGGCCAGGGGAAACACCCGACAATACAATAAAACAGGATCTATAACAGGGATCAATGAATCGAATTTTACCAAGCGCTAAACACTGAGGATGTCCCATCATGGACAGGGGCCATTCGGGCTGCCAAGGATGTCATAAAATTAAAGGTTCATAGCGATATGCAGCAGATGAATCAAAGGATTTCATCGAAGCGGCCAGCAATTCTGGGGGTAAAAAGAAAAAAGATGGTAGAACACTAAAGAACGAGAAGACAAGGTTGTCACATAGCTAAGCAGGAGACCACGCCCAGTCCTAACATGAGCGTCGAGAATAGTTGTAAGAGAAAATGGATTCTCTACCTCATGGGGTCGCAGGGGATGTAAACAGATGCTATAGCCACCCAGCTGGATCTCATCGATTAGCGCGAGTTTCAATGTAATTCCATAACTCGTGTGTTGCCAGATACGAAACTAGGGGTTTTCCCGCCTTGCTGGATTGCGGAAGGAAATTCCTTCCTGGATGGACCTTTGATTCTTCACGAGGTAAGCGCTGGACCGCATGTATGTCTGCACGGACTGCTTGGAGACTAAGGGACTGGAATGCCATTCAACATACTGCCCGCGACACGCGAACTCTATTTACCCACACTGGGAGGGGGTCCTATATATTCTCCCTGTTTTTACTAACTAGATGGATCACCTAATCCCCTCATGTATAAGGCTATCGCCTAGTTTTGTATCTGGTGACACGCGAGTTATGGAATTACATTGAGACTCGCGTTAATCGATGAGATCCAGCGGGGGGCTATAGCATCTGTTTACGTCCCCTGTGACCCCATGAGGTAGAAAATCCATTTTCTCTTACAACTATTCTCGATGCTCATGTTAGGACTGGGCGTGGTTTCCTGCTTAGCTAATTCACATCCTTGTCTTCTCGTTCTTTAGTGTTCTACCATCTTTTTTCTTTTTACCCCCAGAATTACTGCCCGCTTCAATGAAATCCTTTGATTCTTCCGCTGCATATCGCTATGAACCTTTAATTTTATGACATCCTTGGCAGCCCGAATGGCCCCTGGCTTTCAAATCGATTCCGACGCAGTTAAATTACAGGTAGGTTACTGTCCACATATGACTATCCCTTCTCTCTTTTTGTTCTCTGATGGGACAGCCTCAGTGTTTAGCTCTTGGTAAAATTCGATTAATTGATCCCTGTTATAGATCCTGTTTTATTGTATCGTCGGGTGTTTCCCCTGGCCTCATTAAAAGAATCCTAGCAAACATCTCTACAGGTACATTCTAAGCATGCTATGAGCCTCAGTATGTTGGATTTTCGGCATGATAAGTTGTTTGCACTAAATGCTTATGTAATCTCCATCACATTTTCTTTTGAACTCGGCATGTTTTACTATTTAGATAGCACATATAGCATTCTAATGAACACGGGGGTACTCCTCTCTTCTACCTATTCCTAACCTCTTGGTGCACACTGTTCCGGTTTTTAGACTGATTGCGCTTCCTTTATCATGAAAAAATGAATTGTGTTTTCCTCTGTGACTGAATCTGTCTGTGTTTCAGTTAATGAACACATTATCTGCATAATTATATAAATGTACATGCTGATACATTTTTCCTGTGATTTGAGGTGTGTCTGTGTGTCCCACACTGCCTAACCATCTTCTCCCTGATGAAGGAGTTGCCCTGTCCTGTACACCGAAACGCGCGTAGGTGTTTATCTCTTCCTGTGTTTCTGGACTTCGTTCCCACGTACCATTGGGATGATACACGAGATCTTCTCATCTCAAACATCCATTGGCAGCCTTACCATCTTGATTTATGTGTGATGCTGTAGGAAGTTGTTTTGTTTCATTGAACAAATGAATGTCAGTATAAGTGAACTTTAGTATGAATGATGATAATGAATGTGAGTTGTGGGACAGTATATATTGTTATTGATGATGTGGACAAGGAGAATGGCTTTTGATTGAGGGACAGGAAGATATGGCGCTCAAGCATGTGTGATCACAGAGTTTCTCTATTAGTACAGTAGTAACGCGGTGCAAACAGGTCAGGGGAAAACAAACCCAGACAACAAACAACCCCTGCACTGGTATATAGAGGCCTATACCAAACAGATATGAACCAAGTCCTGTGCACACGCTTATATGGTAATCGGTCCTGTAGTCAGAACCCAACAATTAGAAGCAATGTTCATAAGAATCAATGAAGGTCAGACTCCAGGTTTTCGTATGTAGAGAAGATTTATAAGTCAATCTTGATCAGTACATATGACAATAGCCAGCCGACACGTGTTTGGTCACACCGTGTAGGAGATGTGACTCATCAGGGCTGGGAAGGACATGAAGGGAAATTAAATAAAATAAGAATAAAATGAAAAACTTGAATTAAGTCAAATGTATAACTGAGTGACTTTGTGACCTGGGAGAACACCTATGTGGATGTGGAGACCCTATGGTGCGTAAAGACAAAATAACATGATACTATGAACACAGAAACCAAAGCATTGTGTGTGGTGCAACGATGGTTTAAAAGCACACATTTCAAAATATGTCAACATAAAAGTAGTGTGAGGTTATTTAGAGGCTAAACGTATATGCGATGTTCTGCTGTCCATCCTAAGAGAAGACAAAATTCTATGCGTACGCAATCCGTGATATAAGTGGCGTGAAAATGCGGTGGTGAGGTACTTGAAGCAAAAAATCGCACCTTTCATACGTAATTATAAAAAGCAGAAAGCATACGTCCAGTGTGACTTAGAAACGACAGAGAACATCATAATATGCATGTCACATTTTTAGAACATAAACGTTCCGAATGAGGAAATAGGAAAATAAGATGTAAATGTCAAAAACACATGGAGAAGTACAGCAGGTAGAATTATCGCATCACATTATAGAGTTACTGCGTTACGGTTACCAAGTAGAAGTTTGAACCCAGAGGGAGTCGCAAGGGTTCTAATCATTTCATGACAATCAATAAGAAATATAACGGTAGAGCTGGATGTAAAAAACGCTATGGCATCATCAAGTTGAAGTGAAAAATAAAAAAGTCTATTATGTGACATGCTGATAAGTGACATTTCTGGCAGTGACAGTTCGTGTGATGCGATAATTCTACCTGCTGTACTTCTCCATGTGTTTTTGACATGTACATCTTATTTTCTTATTTCCTCATTCAGAACGTTCATGTTCTAAATATGTGACATGCATGTTATGATGCTCTCCGTCGTTTCTAAGTCACACTGGACGTATGCTTTCTGCTTTTTATAATTACGTATGAAAGGTCGATTTTTTGCTTCAAGTACCTCACCACTGCATTTTCACTTTATGTCACAGATTGCGTACGCATAGAATTTTGTCTTCTCTTAGGATGGACAGCAGAACATCGTATATACGTTTAGCCTCTAAACAACCACACGCTACCTTTATGTTGACATATTTTTAAATGTGTGTTTTTAAACCATCTTTGCACCACACACAATGCTTTGGTTTTCTATGTTCATAGTATCACGTTATTTTGTCTTTATGCACCATAGGGTCTCCACATCCACATAGGTGTTCTCCGAGGTCACAATGTCACTCAGGTATACATTTGACTTAATTTAAGTTTTTCATTTTATTCTTATTTTATTTTATTTCCCTTCATGTCCTTCCCAGCCCTGATGAGTCACATCTCCTACACGGTATGACGAAACACGTGTCGGCTGGCTATTGTCATATGTACTGATCAAGATTGACTTATAAATCTTCTCTACATACGAAAACCTGGAGTCTGACCTTCATTGATTCTTATGAACATTGCTTCTAATTGTTGGCTTCTGACTACAGGACCGATTACCATATAAGCGTGTGCACAGGACTTGGTTCTTAATTGTTATTGATGATATTTATGTATTTATTTATGTATTGTTAAAGCTTGATAATTATAATTGACACGATGAAAATAAAAGAAACATATTTTTGCTAAATGAACCCTATGATTGAATTGTTCACTAATATGTAATTGTCAGCCCTAGTCATTTTTTTATAATATTGGGACCCCTCCTTGGGACCGTCTTTTGCTATCTGTAGATACAGGCAGGTGGTCTTTGTTTAGTGTTGGTTCTTTGTATATTTCCCCTGCCCTGCCTGCCTATCATTCTTCCCTGCAGGGGTCCCCCTTTGTATTGGTTATATAATTGTTGTGGCCTAGTTGCCCCAAATGGTTCCTGTGTGTTTCCTTATACATTGGTTTTCAGGTCTAAATCACTCAGGTGTGGGCCAGAGCTGCGCCTGGTCTTGTCATGTCTTGCTTTCGCCTCTCTGATAATACAACTCTAACACGATGGCTCAGCACTTGGCGAAGCAAAAGACATTAACACAAAACAAAGAACACCTTTATAAAAGGGTTTTGTTTTACAAAATGCAAGGACTCTCTCTTTTAGAATAAGGCTTGGGGTTTTATTTTACACAATGCTCTCTAACAAAAGGCTTTCCCACATGCCAAGTGCAATACATTAAAATATATGTAGAGATATATGTTTATATGCAAGCAATATTAACACACTTGGTCTGAATGCATGAATAATACTTATGAATAAAAAGCAGCAAATAATATGAAATACGACTCAAGCAAATATACCTGACGTCCTGCAAGAGATCAGAAACATATATATACATCAAATGATTACTTTGGATGTGCACCTTGACTCACTCACACATCACAAAGAAAAGACCTCAAATGATCAGAGCCACTGGTAAAACATCACAAGGCAATAACCAAAACTCAGCACTTCAAATGACCACAGCCACTGGAACTACGCATCACAATGGCCCTAGTCAAAACTCAATACTTCACCTGGTGCAAACACTGCATCTCAGCCCACTTCTGACTGGGGAAGTTGTTGAGAGTCTCAGCAACCAGGGTTCCACACTCCGAAGTAGACGCGTCCGTACTCGTTCGGATTCCAAACTCCCAGTTTCTAAGTCAACAACCCTCAGCTTTATAATCACAAAACACACACTAGAAAGTTCAAGAGTGTTCCCTCCGAGCCAGGAACCCTCCTGAAACTGGCCAGCTTCCAGGCAAGCATTCCATAGCAGGAAGGAGTTCTCATGTTCCCTCGCTTGTTCCAGACTTTCACTTGACAAAGCTCACGAAAGTACATTAAATAACCTCTCACAAAAACAATAAGACCTTGAATGTGATTATCCCAAACAACTTGCAAGCGCTACTGTGCACGCAGATAAAGCTCAAGCAACGCAAAGTCAGAATTCAGGATGACATGAGGACATGTCAAAGCCAATAGTAAGAACTTCATAATTCTCATCAATGTACAACACAATGAACAATTGTGCACAACTGCTTGTAGATTCACATACTTCATCTCTCAATGTACAACACCGAGCACATTTGCTCAGAACACTGCACTTCAAGACCAAAAAGTACATGCCATATCTCTCTCTCCCTCTCATGCTTTGAAATGCACATTGCACACCTTCTGTTCTTGGCAAGGCAGTCCTACTCCGTGACAGCTCCCACTGAAAGACTGCAAGATTACAAGAAAGAAATACTAAGAGAAACAGGCATATGCAGGACGTTGTACATTCAGGCTAGGATAAAATAACACACCAAAGTCAGTTAAAATAATGGTAGTCAAAGGTCATCACAGGGTGTCAGACCACAAGAGTGCCTCTAGCACTACATCATCCTATCCCAATTTTTTTCCAGAAGCGGCGGGAGCCAGAGCCTTTTCAGTCTTCCTGCAGAAAGTTAGTGACCCAATGCAACTGCAGCAGCATGATCTATGATGTGCCATGGCACTGCTGAGTAGGATTTGATGCTGCAAGTAAGCAGCAATAAGTAACCCTGGGTGGGCAACTTCGCTACGCCCACAAAGTGGGCGTAGTGTTGCCTATTTGGCCCTTTGCAAAGTAGGCGAAGCAGGCAACACTACGCCCACTCCTTGGGCGTAGCGAAGTTGCCCGCCACCTGCCTCCCTCCCGCCCTCTTTGACTCCTGCGTGCCACGGCCTACCCTTCCAGCCTGTAATACTTTTTCTTTTTGATTATCCTCCAGGTTGGACTATACGGCATCGTACATGGGGGGTAGCAGCAATAACATTGCGTGCTTCGTCTAGCGGCGCTGGCGGAGGAATCGTTGGGGAAGCTGTGGACTAAGATGGGCTTGGCAGACACGGCGGCGGGACCCAAGGCAAAGCAGCTGATGAGAGCTCCATTATCAGAGCTCAATTTGAGGAAGCACGGACGTAGGTGAGGAAAGCCCCGGAGCACTGATGAAGCATGTGGTGCATAACAAGTAGTGGATGGTGCAGCAGGGGTAGCGCGCATGGGGGGCTGCTGATTGTTCTTAGTGTTCCCCAGGAAACAGGGGTGCACCTGTCTATCTAGGCGGCGCTGAGTTTA
This sequence comes from Lissotriton helveticus, assembly GCF_964261635.1. Taxonomy (NCBI): domain Eukaryota; kingdom Metazoa; phylum Chordata; class Amphibia; order Caudata; family Salamandridae; genus Lissotriton; species Lissotriton helveticus. The sequence continues at coordinate 704,979,299 of NC_136068.1, read as the reverse complement.
TTGTGGGCAGGGGGCCAGCACGAAAGAAGGAAGGTCTTTTGTTGCTTATAAGGACCCTCGGTCAGCTCGTGGCCTCTCGGCAGCGCGAGGAGTGCCTGTAAAGACCAGCTGCGCCTGTAAAACCAGCTGCGCGAATGCTCGATTTTTCCTTGAATTGAGGGCATCGCGTGGTGAGTGCTTAGGGAGCTCATAAGTCTATGTAGAAATGTAGCGCAGACTGATATAATTTACTGTTGTGTACCGATGCAGTCGGGGTATCAGGCTTTGCCCACACATGCACTTTACTTTTGTATCATGCTCACTTGTAATTTTCTCTTCGTAAATTGAAGGAAAAACATCTAAGAATTCATCTAAATCATTAATTCCTTTACATCCTTTTTGATTAAAAAATGTTGTTATAAATGTTTATCAGTAGGATATCATGTTCCCCTGCTAACGATATCAAATAAACCAAAAAAGTGATGTGAGGATCATTTGAGAACAAAATTAACGTTGGGATTTTAACAGAAACAAAAGTGTCAAAACTCCCTTGTGCCCTTCCTTCAGATAATGCCAGTGCTGGTTGGAATAGGGGATGATGCCAAGTGAGTTATTTTGGCCAGTGCCCTTTCTGTTCATGTCGTTTTGAAAACCAGGCCGTACCTTGTCAATAGTTGGTTACATTCTTCAAAGTTAGCTAACATCTTGTTAAATAAAGCATCTATCAGTCAAGAAGAGGAAGGAACATTAAAGTATGGTGTATAGAAAGTGCGTTGATTTTAAAGAAGGTTATTTTTTTATTTTCAACAAGGGAGTTACAGTAGACGGTTTTCAATTTGCTGTGCATTCAATGATGCTGCATTACACGATGGCCCTACTCTGAAAAGGGGTTCTTCCGGAAAGAACGGGTAGATACGAATGAATGAGGGAATGCTTGCTATTTTGTCACTGGGTTTTGTGGCGAGACCCATTCAGTAGGAATTAAATTTGGTGGTGGGCGGGTGAGCTTAATATGTGTGTGAGCTTAATGTTTAAATGTATGCTGCCAAATTCTTGGGATTAAAAAGACTACTCGTTGGAAAGGTAGGAAAGCAGATAATGTCACAGAGCACATCATGTCCAAGAATAAAGTGGCAATTGCCTGGAGAGTGGCAAATTTGCAAGACGGCATAGCATTGTAGAAGGGGTCACACGCTCAGCATTGCGTCCTTCGGGAGGTATGCAAAATAACATCTTATCGATAAACTCCTTGTTTTTTATCTTGGACTGTTTATGCGTCACTTTAGTAGTACTCCCCAAAACATTCGACTAGAGTTGTCTAAGGAAAGTCAATATTTTTACAAATCCTTGTCCCAGAGAAAGAAGTTGTAAATGAACAGTCGTTAGTCTAAGCCCCGTTGTGCATTTCTGACGTGATGACGTGACGCAGAGAACGCCTGCTTTAACTCTGTGCAGCTAATAATAGCTTTACATATTTGGATGTACAATAGCTGCCATCAAAGGCTGCTGCAGGAGGTAAATCACGAAGACTGGAAAGCAGTGTTATCTACCTTATGAGTCAAGCAGCCCTGCCAAGTGTTTCAGGCACGTGTGACTAGCAGTGTCAGTCTAGGACAGAACATAGGACAGAGCGGCAACATGAAAGTGGCCCCCATTAGCGAAGCAGATAGCGAAAGAAGTTGCACAGATTTGCAAATTGGGAAAGTTTTTCAGCTTGTAAAGACAGGCAGTATTGGTCTTTTGCAGGATATTGGTGATTCCAGGTGTTTATCTATGCTGTTGGCAATGTTTGCGGTATTATCAGTGGGCCTTTGTTACGCCACTGCTGTCAGGCCAGCCCTTTGGGAACTGGCAGACAGCCCTGAAGGCCAGTCAGAACCTGGTGACTAGCTGCTCCACTTCAGCTTAATTCTGTGCCTCCATTCCAGAACTTATAGTCTCATGTGTCCAGTTTAAAACCAGGTACAAAAGTCCTAGCATGCAAGGAAAGAACTGGAATGGTGGCGCTACATATCCATGCCAGGGCTGGTCCAGGAAAAGCAAGCTCACTTTCAAAAGAAGTCCCCAGTATCCACATATTGGGCATGATTGAAGGGTATATCGGAGAGAAATGCAACAGATTCCTTCCATGGCAATGACGAGAGTCCTAAGGATCCACGTACAGAGAGAAAGGCTATGGGGGCTGGGAGGCACATTAGATAGGAGTCACCAAATATCCCAAATCTCAGACAGATAGTTGCTTGGAGCACTTTAATTAACACTGTCATAGCATTGTGGCCGCTTGAGGGTGTTGGATGGGGAGTGCTGGCAGGGCACCTTCAGTGACAGAGTAATGAGTTGGCTTTTTCACTAATTCAGTGTTCCAAGACTTTTTCTGACAGTCCCGCAATTTGTTTCAAGCTAGATGGTCGAAGGAAGAGAGTCCACAGCGATGATCCTTAACAGGGAAGGGGTCTTGCACCAAAAGGTTTGTATCACGGCACCTGGAAAACAGTCTATTCTGAGTCTCTGATATGAGTTGCCTTTTTCCTTTAGATGAGCGGGCAAACTTTGAAAGGAAGCTTTATATACAAAGCCCTGGGTTTGAGCTCAACCCTCTGACCTGAGGTCAACAGAGGTACTTCAGAGTAAAAGTGACTTGTTCTGTCCATTTGAAGCCCAAAGTGTGAGCAGCGGTGTAGATTTACACTGTGTAGATCTGGACTATCATGGTGGGGGGTGTTTTGAAAATGCCTTATCACACACAGGAAGAATGAGCATTCATCATTCAAGGGGACTCCAATATTGCTGACCTCGCCAGAAGGTAGTGGAACAGCCCTTGAAGGAGGGTCGGTCAAACAGTGTATGTTAACCTCAGAACCGACTATTCAGTCGTGACAACATTAAGAAAGAGCCAGTTACCCTCCATGCAATATAGAGCAGCATAAACCTATATAGGTATGCTAACTCATCATATGCACTCAAAGATAAATTATTCTACTGGTGATTTCTTTGAACATCTGCAGTAAACTGGCAGCTTCCCCCATGTTTTTGTTTTTCATCGCTGACATTATTCCCTCTCTTACATTACCTTCCTAAATCCAAATCAACATCCGAATCTGCTCAAGTTAAAACCATGACTATTTTTCTGTGTGTATTGAACCCCCAAAAGTACATCTGCCACCCAAGCTAACATGATCAGCAGAATTCTGAGCCAAGTTACTAATTGTTTAGGTATTAATGTAAGCTATTTGTTTTGAGCGAGAAGGTGCAAAATGTACTAATGACAACTTCTTAGTGTGGAAAGGCCACTTTATTGACGCAGGTCCACATCACAAAAACATTACCAAAAACGCTAGGAATAAATGCATTATAGAGCTAAAGCCTTGCTATACAGGAAATAAACCTACTAGTTTCTCTTACTCTCACCCCAAACTGAAGATCTTTCTTGCATCACAAAAAGATGATTGACTGAATGCACGCTCATGGCGTCACAGTACATCTCAGGCCTTCTTGTCTCATCTTCAAGGGTATTCATGCGAATGGGCACAATCATGGATTGAGCCTGTGCACTCGTACCATGGATGTCCGTGTGGCATCGCAAGGTACGATGGCACCCATGTGCGGGTACAATGGGGCATTAGTTGCCGAGGGTTTGTCACGCTGTATCTCTGCACTCTGGTGCCTGTACACTTATATGTGTGGGGTTATGCAATCTTTTACGTCCTTGGCCTCTACAACTATAAAGGTTATTCCTGGGCTGTGTCGCATTGTACCAACTCCTCCTGGGGCTGGTGCACATTTGGGTGACTATGTCGTCAAACAGACTGGATTGGGGTCCAGTATCACGCAGGGTGGAGGCATCCTTGTGGCATCACACAGTACCAGCAAAGAAGTAGCGCTGACTTGCGAATTGTGATTGGTCATCTACATACAAAAAGGCACTAATCATTTGTGTTTGTTTTTCACTTATGTATGACCGGATCCATGGCGGATGCCTGGGAGGTGATCCATGCTGCAACAACTGCAAGAGGTGGACAACCAAGGGGACCGGTAGATCCGGAACGTGAGTGGCAAGCGACGGCATCAAGGTGATGGCCAATCAATCAAGGGCTCAAGAGGTGCCAGCACTGTATTGGTTGTTTATAGGTGTGTTAACCATTGGTGGTGACAGCCACAGTAATATAGTAGTACGCTGCTTCATGTGCTTCGGTATTCTGCCGCTACTGCGCTTGTGCTCGCGGGTGCCATTGTAGCGGATGCAAAAGGATATTCCGCAGTAAGGAGTTAGGCATACGCAGGGCATTTCCCTGGGCATAGTGGGCAGGTGTAGGTAGTCACGGACTCGGTGATATGGTTATAGGAGATCCCAGGGCCTGTGGTTTCCTGGGTAGCCTTCCAATTACACCGACAAGGAGTGTCAGTGTCTGGGGTGACGTGTCTTATCGGGCACAGTGTGATGCTATCAGTTGAGCCCATTTAGTGGCCCCGTGGCAGGATTAGTGGCCACATGGCCATATGTCCACTTTCCCTGAGTCTGACAGCCCTAGCATCTCTATCCCGCTCTTGGGGGGTGGAGAATGACAAATCCAGAGCTCCCAATGGGAGGGAGTGAGTTTGTGAGACCATGGGGCCAGTGAAAACATATACCTGGTAAAAAACTACTGGTGGCTAGCTAGGGCTTGACACTTACAGACTATAGCTCAGGGGTGCATCTGGGGGAGGAGCCGTGCTTCTTAAAAGACGGCGTCGATTTGTCCACACCAGGGGATAAATCGTCGCAGAGATTCTTCTTGCCTAGTTAGTGGCATTTAGGGACAGGGCAGGACCTTGCAGTGAGTGGGCTAGGTAATGTGAATTTTAAGGATAGGGCATGACCTTTCAGTTTAGGAGGGTAGGGGGGCCAGATAGTCGGTCAACTATGCTGGCCTGTGGCGGTAAGGTCATCATTGGTGAGCAGTTAATTTAAGGTCCTTAGGGGGCGGCGCCATTTTCGAATGGGGTCGCCCAAAGGGAGGGACAAGTGGTCTCTCCTAGAACCCCAGGGGCAGTTACATCCTGTTGGCTACATGGGTGCGGGGGAGGGGAGAGTGTCACGCTTTCTCTGGGCTGGTTGGCCACCCCGCACATGCACAATGACGTCAGTAAATGGCGCAGAGATGCAAGGGCCCTCTTTAATGAAGTTAATAGAGCATACGGGGGTAACCGGGGGGGGGTGGAAGTACCCTCACGGTAAGCGGGCCATCTGCGCATGCGCACTTCGACGGAAGGGCGTGGTTAATAGGGCGTGCGGAAGTAACCGGGGAGGGGGTGTACCCCCACGGTAAATGGACAGTCTGCGCATGTGCACTCCGACAGAGGGCGTGGTTTAAGTGATAAGGATCTGACACCAGTTAGTGACCTTGCCGTAGGCCCAAATAGGATACGCAGAAAACAAGTATTGTATAATGTGACTGTTACGTTAGATTCAGATAGGAAATACCTTGTACTAGAAGTATGTTAACGTTAGCCATCTGATATCTGTATATATCAATTGTAATCGAATGTCATGGAATGTTTTCTGCGTAATTGTGTGAATACTGTTTATTTCAATTTTTTATTTATTTGTATGTTTTAATAAATACGGCCGGGGGGTTGATGACCCCCCACCTCCAAAGAAATCCCTCTCATGTCCTGTTTACTAATGTTTGGTTAACGGAAGGAGGCTAGAACATCAATCATACCTGGGGCCAGGAGGACCACACGGGGGCAAATGGAATTAGAATGAAGAGCTGCAAAGGGCTGCTCCTCCTCAAAAATGGGACGACTAAAGGGGTACATTATTGACAAAAAAAGAAGTCCTTGGGGAAATTGAAGCTGCTGTGCAACCAAGCCAGAGGGGAGTCTTCTCCCTGCGTCCGTTTGAGCCTCACAGGCAGGCTCTTGTTTCCACTGGTGGAGCTGCAAAACTCGCAACTCAAGAATCACAGCCCAGTTTAAGGAGAAAAAAAAGTCGCTTCTTTCAGGATAGGGAAGTCACCCACCAGGCAAATGCTCTTAGCGTTCCGGTCCAGTGTCTCAGGCAGTGCACCAGTTTTCTTCACTTCAATCTAACAGGCACCAGAGACACAACACCTGTACCCTAATCTCAAGTCCTTCCCTAACTCCTGCATTGCTCTGCTGGCGCACTGCTCATTCATTGCGCCCAAATATTGCATCCAGTGTACCTAGGTTTCTCTTGACCAACAAACAAAAGAGCAAACTTGCATTCACTTTAGGACCAGGATTCAGAGGCCTGATGCTAGGATCTCGGAAGCAACACTTGTTTCAAAAGGGGTCACCTCAAGCAAAGCTTCCTCGCCATTCTGGTCAGTCTGTCACTCTCAGCTGGGCATCAACCACAATTTCTCCTTTCTGATTTGTGACCCTGTCTTTCGCTCAAGACAGTAGCAGGGGTACACACTTAACATCCCAGGGCTTCTGCCTTCACTGAGGTCCTAGTTGCCAGCAATGCCTGTGCTGGTTACCTTCACTTTGGCTTCAAGCTGGACTGATGCTGACACTGACTCTCCAGGCTGAATCTGATGTCCGGGCCCCTCTGGCAATGGTTGTAAGGCAGCAAATATCTATTGATGGACAGAACAAAAGGTTTTTAGACAAGGCACAGAAACAGTCTATCACCAGAGAGGATAGTCTTAGAATAATTCCTAGTCTTGGGACACCCCAAATATTAGAAAGGCACCCAAGAACCACTTTCATCTATCTATGAGAGAGAAAAAAAAACAACAGCCTGGACGTATTGGCAAGTATAAAAGGAACTCTTTGGTGAACAAGAGTAATACATCACCCAATCCCAAGCAGCCAAGGAAGTCTGTATTAATTTACTAAACTCAGAGTAAAAGAGAAAAACAAAACAGACATACCCTAAACCCTTACATTTGTGTATTCCTGTGTGCTAATCTGAAAACCCTCAAAAAAGGAAATGTTCTACACTTTTGCTCATAGACTTTACATTACTTGTACAGGACTGCAGACACTTCTAAAATGATTCTTCTTAATAAAAAGCACCTACATTGTACGCTTTAGGACTATGCTCTCATGTTATAGGAGCAGCAGGAAAATCTAAAACTGCTAATTTAACAGGGTTCTTATCTATAAAACAACATTTCCTTCAAAACATATTTTGCTAAGGATCTCATGGGCATCTTCCCTGCGTTCTACTTTTCACGATCCAAACTATGCAACATCAGCTCTAATAAGGACTGTCAGTTTATTTACACATACTAGCTGATAAAAAAACTAACAATGCCCTTGCAAAACTATGTAGCATGGAATAACATACAATAAATGGTGTTATCACCTCAGAATTTCAGAACAAAAACTACCCACATCTAGCTCCCCTTAAAGGTCAAAATAAGGGAACAACAATCTAGACTACTGAACGTGTCATCATTTCATCAAACAGGTTGCGCAGTAATAAAACATATATTTATTCATTTTATTAATGCTAACAATGTTTAAAACAGTATTACTGAATAGCTAATTAAATGTATTATTGCTATTTTACAGACAATTTAGACAGGCTAAAAAAAATTGAGAAAGGGAGAGAGCAACATACATATTACCTAGCCTTAATTTGTAGAGGAGCTAGCCTCCTTATCCCATTTTGACAGTAGGAAACCTGAAACAGGTTTCCCTTCTGTCAACACTATCAACCCCTGTTTGTAGCAACTGGGCATAAACAAAGTTATAGGAGGTACATAGCACTTTTGAGGAGGTAAAGAATATGAATACCCAAACACCAATCCTTTTAGCAAATGTACAAATGTAACATGAGGGCGAATGAATTCAAACTAAATCCCATTAGCTCAGCCCTAGTAAGCACCAAACTAAAAGGAGAGTTACTTCTCCATGCAGCAGCAAAAATAGCCTGACAGTTATACTAGAGAAGCAGGCGCATTCTACTAGCTAGGCCCTTCGGGGCATGTGCGAAGGTGGAAGATGCTAAATATAGTTATTTTCTAGGCAGATTACAAGAGCAGTCAACACTGAGGGAGGACAGAGCACATGGCGAGCACGTGGCAGCACGTGGCAAACAAAATGGCTGCCAGAAATACAAAATTGCTTTCAGCTCATGCTAACAAATCCCTCCAATATTTAACAATCTGATATCTGTATATATCAATTGTAATCGAATGTCATGGAATGTTTTCTGCGTAATTGTGTAAATATTGTTTATTTCAAATTTTGTATTTATTAGTAGGTTTTAATAAATGCGGCCAGTGGGTTGATGACCCCCCGCCTCCAAAGAAATCCCTCTCATGTCCTGTTTACTAATGTTGGTTAACGGAAGGGTGGGGGTCCTCTAGCAGTCCCTGGCAATATGAGCGTGTGACCCACTTTGCTTCATAAGACATCATTTGTAATAATATAAGGTACTAGTGCTGGGGAAGGGCTAATCACCTGGACGGGTTAATGAGGGTATATGCTGAAGGGCTCATTTCGTTCTGCCGACCCAATGACAGCATAAGGCATGCAGGGCAACTATACATAATTTGCATATTTCTAACATAAAAATTAATGCAGCCTTATAGGATAGAGGGTTTGATAAAAGCTCTTAAGCAGGTTAAATTGGAAGAGCAGGTTTATTAGTACAACCATCAACAGCAAGCCTCAGCAACTGACTCAGTATTCAGAATGTAAACACTCCATCAATGATGTAGAACACATAGTTTTCCATTAAAGAGACAGTAACCATAACACATCCCCTTACCAATGTAAAAGAAATGATAAATAAGATTTAGAAACAAAAACGATATCAAGAAATCTGTGTCTGTACAAAGTAACTTAATACAGAAAGATAATACAACATAAAAGAAACTGTACATAATAATTTAATACAGAACGTAATCCTTAAATTTCCTGGGAACTTTTCTTGTCCTAGGAACTGGTCTTGAACTATCAAGAACACCATCTTGGCTTTGGCTAGCAGTAGTGCAGGTATGACTGGAATTATCAATAGGCACAGAACCACTATTGGAATGACTATTAAACTCGGTACACGTTGCTAATCTAGGCGTGTTCCAAGTGCACCCATTGTCTAAAGTCACAACATTTTTTCTAATAGCAATAATGATGAAAGGACCACTGAAATTGGAAGTACTCTTGTGTCCATATTTTGGCTTCTTCACAAGAACACTATCCCCTATATTCCATTTCCTAAATTTGACAGCCATCCTATCATCATAACGTTGTTTATACTTCCATTGATATTCAGCCAACGCATCTCTCCTTCTCAATTCATTTTAAACACTATCATCACAAACCCTCTCCGGAAGCCAAGCTGGATTGAGTTTGGAATTAGCCAATCTCCCTCTCAATGCTTCAAATAAAGATTTTTGCATGATAGCATTGGGAACAGTGCGATGCGCCCACCAGGTCTCCCTCAACACACTACTGAAAGAAACCTTAGACTGCAAAGCCCTCTGCGCACAACTTTTTACAACCCTATTCATTCGTTCACTTGAGGAGAATAAAGAGCTGTCTTCTGTTGAACAATTCCAAGATCTTTAAGAAAACAGTCCATCACATTAGAGGTAAATTGTACCCCATTGTCAGTAAGCACGTACCTAGGCACCCCTTCTGACACAAACACATCCTTAAGGAACTCAATGATAGCCATAGAATTCACCATGCTCATGCATTTTGAAATCACCCACTTTGAAGTGTAATCCACCAGCAATACCACAAACCTCTCATGTGAGGGCATGAGCTCAAAAGGACCCACTATGTCCAATCCCACCTTTGTTCAAACCGTGGCAGGAACTTCTACTGGAGAAAGGGGAGAATGACTAGTGGTGCATGATTTGTCATTGGCAGCACACAAATGGCAATCTTTTACAACAACTTCTACCATTCGATCCATACTAGGCCACCAGTATCTCTCTCTGATGCGAGCCTTGGTGAGATTCCTCCCCAGATGGCCCTCATGAGCCAGATTGACAACTTTCTCACGCAAATCATTTGGAGGTACTAGTCTGTCTCCTCTTAACAAGTTACCTTGACAAAATGTCAAGTCATTTCTGACCGTCCAATAAGGCTTTAATTCACCATCCAGTTGATCATACCTAGGCCACCCTTTTCTGATGATATCCCTCAAAGATTGAAAAACAACATCATTAGCAACACAACTTGACCATTCATCCTTAGATAAAGAAGATTCCAGGACCCAATTTACGCACTCCAAATTACCTGAAAAACAATCTCCTTCAATCGGCAACCTGGATAAACAGTCTGCGGGCTTGCTGTTTTGACCAGCAATATCCTGTACATTAAAATTAAATTGCTGTAGACCTTCACTCCATCTCTTCAATCTAGGCGTCATATGATCACTTTGGTGACAAGAGAATATCTGAACAAGAGGGCGATGATCTGATCTTACAACAAACAGGATGCCCCATAAAAAGAACTTAAAATGATATATAGACCAAAATACAGCCAATGCCTCTCTTTCAATGCAGGAATAATTCAATTCTGCATCTTTCAAAGCTCTTGAAGCAAAAGCTACCACAACCTCCTCACCATTCACAATTTGAGAAAGTACCGCGCCGAGACCTTTAAAGCTGGCTTCAGTAGTGACAATGGTTTTTAGTTTAGATTCAAAGTGACCCAAAGTGGGCATTTTGCCAATTTCATTAATTATTTATTTATCAAACAAAATGCTTCTTCACAATCACTAGACCAAGTGAATCGTACACCCTTTTTTAAAAGAGATCTTATAGGCTCAACAATGCTAGCAAAACCTTTAACAAATTTGGAAGAAAATTCCGCCATGCCCAAGAAAGACTTGGCCTGATCTTTATCTTCTGGAGCTGGTGCTTTAACAATACTCTCAGCGAATTCTAACTTCGGTTGTATCCCTTTCCCAGAGATTACATGCCCAAGATAAGTAACTGAGTCCAAACCAATCTTGCATTTCTCTTTCTTAACCGTGAGTCCCTTGTCAGATAGTCTATTTAACACCGATCTTAAGACAGCATCATGTTCCCTGGCATCCACTCCATACATCAAAATATCATCCTGGAAGAACATTACATTCTGTAGATCTCCAAGAACCATTTTCATCACCCTTTGAAAGCAAGCAGCAGCCGAGGCTAACCCAAAGGGCATTATCAAGAACCGATAAGCACCAAGGGGTGTAACAAAAGATGTTAAATGTCTAGACTCTTGATGTAAAGATCTAGAACACTAAACATGTTCGCTCCCTTCAAAATACTAATAGACTCAGAAATATTCGGTAAAGGTTGTCGATCAACCCAAATACATTCATTGAGTCCACGCAAATCCACACACATTCTTACCGCTTTTCCACCATCCTTGGGTGCCAAAACTATTGGACTTAACCACTCTGAAGACTCAATTTCTTCAATCACCCCTAATTTCAAAAGTCTCTCAATCTCCAATCTCAAAGGCTCAACCATCATATTAGGGACCTTCCGAACCTTATGCACACACGGTTTAGCAGATTTTTTAAGAACAATCTTGTGTTCAAATCCCTTTAAACAACCCAATGTATCTGAGAACACCTTAGGAAATTCATAAAAGATGTTGTTGAAATCAGAGACAGTGTTAACTCCTTGAGGAAGAGAAGAGGGAATTAAATCTTCCATAAAGATGACTTGATCATGAGGATTTTTAGCACAAGGATTAAGGATTATACCAAAATCATGTTGATGTTCCCACCCAAGAAGATTGTCTCCTCTCACAGCTACATAAACTTTGCCAGTGATTTCTTTACCTCTGAAAGAAATCTTAGCCACTGTATATCCCAAGATGTCTATTTTTGAACGACCATAACTTAAAGGAGCAATATCTGGAGGTAACAGTGTGATATTTTCTAGACCAACAACCTCATCCCAAATTTTGTTACCAATCAAAGTAAAATAAGATCCTGAATCTGCCATACGTTTGAATATATACTTGTCAATACCTTTATTACAAAAAGGCATATTAATATTTTCAGAATCAACACTCGCTCCAATATCTTTTACATTCGAAATAACTACAGTGCGTACAATATCAGATACATTTTCATTAGGTTCTTTTCTTTGGTTGGACTTACAAAACGATCATAGTGACCTTTGCCCGCACAATTGTTACAATTACTATCTCTTGCAAAACAATTTGGATATTTAGAAGTGTGAGAAAAACTACCACACCTGAAACAACGCAAACTTTGATTAGAAAATGAGCGTTGTTGTCGAAAATCACGTTCCTTGGGTAAAGAAGTCTCTCTATTAAACAAAGGACGACTCTCTTGAGAACTCTTCTGAGATGATAAGTTCTTTTGGGGCAATTTGTTTCTTACAATAGCTGAAACTTTAGCAATAGAATCAGGTGAATCTTCTAAAAATTCATCTTCATCTAATCTATGCACAACATCTTGACTTTTCTTTTTAACCTCAACAGCAGTGTGAATTGCTTCCTCTTTATTTTCTCTTATCTCTTTAAGTAGAGGTATTCTCCATGCCTTCTACAATATCCATAGCCTCTTTTAAAGGATTCTTTGATAACAACTTTTCTTGGACTCTTGCGCTGTTCGTACATCTCACAAGCTGATCTCTCACAAGTGATTCAGCTAAATCCCCAAAATCACACGTGCGTGCAAGAGTTTTTAAAACGGCTACATATGTACCAACACATTCAACTGGACCTTGTGCACGAGTGAAGAATCTGTGGCGTTCTAAGACAACATTAATTCTAGGACCAAAATAATTTTCTAGCATGGACATAGACATTTCAAAAATGTCAGAAAGTTCACCATCAGCACCACCCACTGGTATAGTGTCCATGCTATCATAAGTGTGCCTACCTTCAGCCCCTAAATTATGCAATGAAATGTCCTGTTTTCTGGCAGCTGAAAACTTTTCCCCACCAATTGCCACCAAATAGGAATCAAAAAGATTCTGCCACCTTTTCCAAGGGAGTATAGGTTCTCCCTCTTCAGAGAGAAATGGTGGGGGTTGTGACATACTGGAAGCAGTAGTCATGTTGTAAAAGTCAAAATAAATAACTGATGTGGATAAGAAAACAAAAAATCTAATTCAAGAAAGAGGAGTCCTCTTTTTTTTTTTTTTTTAATAATTCACATCCCAATAAAAGAAGAAATATCAATGTGCGGTTGTGCACATCGACGTCGTGAATGTGGTAATCCAAAGATACACTGCTGTGTGTATCAGCGTTGTTATGTTAGGCAAAATGCGCTGCCGTGCGCATCAGTGTTACTATGGTATCCAAAGATACACTGCCGTGTGTATCAGCGTTGCTAAGCTAGTCAAAATGCGCTGCCGTGGGCATCGGCATTACCATGGTAACCAAATGCATTGCCATGCAGGGTTAGGAAAGAAATCAAAATGGCCACTGTAATGACGTTGTTTGCGTCGCGACGTGATGACGCTGCACGTGGCGTGCGTCGAGGTCAAAGTTCTTCAGTATCACATCACATCGCGTTCAAAGATGGATGTCAGCAGGAGAGCGAGCGCGCAAACGATGCCACACACGCGATGGCACACGCGGCCTGGGCCACACGCGATGCTCTACTCGAGAAGGTTCAAAGGAAAACAAAGCGCAACGGTAATCGTTGAACAGGTGAACCCAACCAATACCTGTTTTCCGAAATTTGTTGTTTGTTTTGGAAAATCAGCACGATGACAATAGAAGATCAGTGCTTTCCAATGTAAACCAAAGATACAGTATTAACCATTGATACTGTACTAGATAAAAGATAAACGGTCAGCCAAATTTTACATGTCCAATTTTTGGGCAAACCAAGGAAGAGAAGTTACACAGTATCCAGAGTCCAATGTGCAATCTAGAGTCCAGAGTTCAGTATCAAAAATACAAATCCAGGTTTGTCAAAACCAAGTCCAAATTGAATATCCAGTGTCCAATGTGCAATCCAGTGCCCAGTATTCAGTAACCAAAATCGAAGTTTGTCCAAATCCAAGTCCAAATCGAAATTTCAATAGTAGGGGAGTTGATGGTTGTAGATGCTTGTCCCCAATCAAGCCTTGACCCTCGTCGCCAGTGATAAAAGCTCCTAAGCAGGTTAAATTGGAAGAGCAGGTTTATTAGTACAACCATCAACAGCAAGCCACAGCAACTGACTCAGTATTCAGAATGTAAACACTCCATCAATGATGTAGAACACATAGTGTTCCATTAAAGAGACAGTAACCATAACAGGGTTGATAAAATGTTGACACTTTGGGCAGGGAATAGACTCAGACGGATCTGTGACGAAATATGATTCAGAGCACCACTCGCTAGAGGTGGGTGATGAACAACAGCTAGTTCTCCTTTTCTCTGGAAGGGGGCATTTCCTTTGAGGCAAAGTGGATCTTCTGGGTGGGATCTCAATAATGTTTGGTGAAGACAGCAACATATTCCTCCCTTGTGGGTTCACTTTACTCTACCATCTTTCTAGTAATTCAAAACAAACACCACAGTCCTAATTCTAACTTCACTTCACTCTCCTAATTCTACTGACTCCAGGCTAGCCCATAGAACAATAGGGGCATCACAGGTATTACCATGGCAGTGCTTAATTTGAGCCAGTGGTTTCCAGTGCTCAGCTCTGGCACTTAATTTGTTTCTGGTGCTGGGCACGGCACTTAATTCATTGTCAACACTGCCCTTATAACAGTCTGCCACTTGGTGGTGATAATCATCTAATTTAGAGGTAAGCTGAACAAATGTTGTTTCTGAATATAATATGCATTACAAATTACTTATACCTGCCTCCCCAGCCATTCCTCTAGCTTCGGGGCCCTGAAATAATCTGAACGGTCGCACTTGCAGGCGAGAAAAATGGTTAGTAGTTGTTTTGTCAGCGATGGCAGGGGCGATGGGTGGTGCGAGCTGCAGTGGCCTCATGATCAAGGCCCTGACACTTATTAGTTTACAAATTAAGCACTGGACCATGGGTGTTTCATTTGCCACCTTTAGCGTATTTCATTTGACAACATATCCACCTCTAAATTATTTGTCATCTATATATTTATCTTCATGCTTTTTTCCCCTTATGTAGCCTCGTTAACACATCTATTGGGCTTTTCCTCTGCCCCATTGCTTACACGCCTCCCACTGACATAATTGATCTTTTGAGTGAGTTCCGTTCAATATCTGCTTGAATTCTGAACTTGCATAGTAGTTGCATCGGTACACCTCGTCCCACAACCCTCACCACCCAAATGATACACAGACAAGCATGTTGGGAAGAAGAAGTTGCAGGTTTATTTGTGATACAAATAACAGAGCGGGTTAACTGACAGGTGACCCCCTATACCCCGCAACCCCTTGTTGCAGGGCACCTGAAGTTGAGCCAAAGAAGCGGACACCAGCGGCCATAGCCCGGTGTGTAACTTGGGAGGAAAACCACCCAACGGTGGACCTATCGTCCACCTGCACCACCCTCCGGACAAGGGAGAGCCAACTCACACCTTGCCCAGTCAGGCGGGGCATTATTAGCAAACCCCCGGTTGCTCAGGCTTACAACCGCCCTAAGGACTAACGGGGTGCCGTCGAAACCAAGTCCCCAAGAAGGGCCCCTTGGATTATGTATGACTCAGCAGTGTGCGTTTCGCACTGGGGCCTCAGGTCCTGTTCCTGCGCCTGTCCTGTATGGGGGTCACCTTGTACCTTTTCCACAGCCCTGGGCGTGGCACCCGCTGCGCCCAGAGCCCCCACTACCTAGCCCTTAGTTCTCTCTTATCTGCATCCGGCTGTTTCTAGCGCCTCCCCTAGGTCTAATAGGAAAATCGCCATGCCTACTTTGGACAAGTGTACCCCGTCAGATTCCCAGCATCCAATGGATTTTGCATGCAGCAAGCCATGCCTAATGGAACCTACCCCTCTCTGTTCGCTGAATTTGCACATTGCTGCGTTTACGCGCCAGCGCGTGACTTCTATTGCCTCCTGCGCTATTGCCCCATGCCAAATGGGTCTAGGGGAAATTTCTGACCAATATATGTTGCACTGTCCCAATTCGCCGCTTAAGATGCATGCAGCAGGCCGTGCCTTAAGAAACCTAAACCCGCATTTCCTTGAATTAGCGCACAGCTGCGTTTACGCGCTTGCGAGCTCTCGCCCCGGGCCAAAAGGGTCTAGGTGTCATCTCCGATCCCCAGCGGCCACATGGTCCCTGCTCCCTGCTCAATGTGCTCACGTCCCCCCTCATTCTCGTTCCAAGTCCTGCGCAGCGTTCCATGGCTCGCCCTGCGCATTCCTGTAAGCAAACCAGGATATCCTTGTGTTGCTGAAACCATGTTTCCAAATGACAGCCTGTACCCATCGTGTACTTCTACGACCAGAGAGTGCCCTAGCACGAGAGCCTGAGGAGTCTGTCTATTGCCCAGTTGCCCAGTAAAGGGCACTGCACCCCCAACCTACAGGTGGCTGCCCGCAAAAGCCACGGCATGGCTAAAGAGCCGGGGGATCCGACTCATGGTGCATGCATGCACCCGCCCCCAAGCCCCAAAAGACCGCCCCCTGCTGGCTGCGACTTCTCGGCTGCGTGAACGGCAAGTGTGTGCATGGCTTGGCATGTCCCTACTAACATTGTGTACTGTCTCTTCTGGTGTTAGTGCAGTGTTATATTCGTCCCCCTATAGCATGGCCCGAGTGGACCTTGCGGGGCCTGAACCAGCAATGACGAAACTGCCAGACAGATGACTGGCTATGCAATGTAATTCTTAGCACTACCACGTGTTTAGGGCGAACCCCCCATGTTCCGTGCTGCTGCTTCCCTACCTACTTATTCACCTCATAGCATTAGCAGGTGACACGGAGTGTTGCACTTGCTGTGCTATACAATTTGCATATTACATGTTTCGGGCGGACCCCCATGTTCCGTGCTGCTGCTTCCCTACCTACTTATTTACCTTATTGCATTAGCAGGAGACACCGCGTGTTGCACCTGCTGAGCTACACAATTTGCTTAATAGGCTCGCGCACAGATCCTGGAAGCTCAGACCAATGCGCTCACCTCCTGAGCAGCCATGCCTGCCCGCCCCTGTTACTAAGGACTGCGATCCCGCAGGCTGCCTTGGTTGGTGCCCTTCCTTCTGCTTCTTGTGCTTGCAGCGTTTTTTGGATCTACTTAGAGTTTCCCGTTGCTCAAATG
Source organism: Lissotriton helveticus (assembly GCF_964261635.1). Taxonomy (NCBI): domain Eukaryota; kingdom Metazoa; phylum Chordata; class Amphibia; order Caudata; family Salamandridae; genus Lissotriton; species Lissotriton helveticus. Next base: position 704,962,180 of record NC_136068.1, on the reverse strand, counting down.
TGTGTCATTACTAATATCTATATCATTCTCCTCGTCTTCAATGCTTATGCTCCCGAGAAAGTGTCACTCAAGCCGATGAAGTGTCACTCCTAGTTACTCAGACATTATGGAAGTGTCCCACGTAGCATTCTGACCCTTGTCAGCTATGATTGTTGTCATTCATTAATTCGACAGGATCCTTGCTACTTTAGTGATGCAGCATTGATAGCAGCACCTCCTGTCTGGAACTTGATCCAGTAACCCTGTCTGCGCCTGCCTTTCTAATTTCAGCCGGCTCGAAATCCAGACTGACCTTGCGCGCGTAATGAGAAATCAAAGCCTATTTAGCAGGTGATACCATATGTAATCTTTGAGATAATTACAGTGAAATCCTCCAGCAGATTCCAGATAATCAGAGAATTTATGGGTGTGTTTACTAGTTTGGCTGTCGTGCATGGGTGGTTTCGGCCAATACAACCTTAGGTGCCGCGAACCCATGGAGGATTCCACAGGGGGGGACGCGCCGGTGACCAATTTGCGCTAGCGGTGTCCCTGTACTGGGTTTTGTCCCCTCTATGAGGTGTCCCGACGTAGCTTTCTCAAACCACTGTGCCAGACTTGCCCTGGGTGGGCCATCTGTGATATATATACGCCCCTCCGCTTTGCCCAACCATTGCACTCAGAGCTAGGCACGCTCAAATAAAGCCTGATACAGCTTCTGCCGGTCTTTGCCTCCTGCTCCGGGCCCAAGGCTGGTTCTAACTGGACCCGCACCAGAACCCACAGTGTGGACGCATGTTTTAATGATTTATTGCTTACTACAGAGTTCCAGAACAGGTAACTTTTAGCACACTTTCCGCAGGCCAGCGTTTGCACTTGTTCTGCAATTAAGTCTATAACAGTAACCAGTGTCACCAATACAATGGTCGTGCCAGTTGCCTGTCAGGCCGTATTTATGTCGTTTACAAGTGTAAACGGAGGTAACCACAATTCTGGGGACAATCCCCTCTTTCTCACTGATACAACTCGTTTCACCATGCCTCCTTTATCTTCCTTATGGCAAGTAAGGGCACCTTGAACTAACTGAGTTCAGGATATATGTTGTCCCGACCTCTTGTGTCTGAGTCAATGAACTATACTACCCATGTGTAATAACAAGCCTGACCACCCAGAGGCTTCCTCTTGACACTGGCTTGCCTCTTAGTGCACTATAGGCCCTGTCGTCAGGGTGAGAGGAGGGATCAATATTCCTGCACTATTTCTTTTATTTACTTCAGTTAGCCTGAAATTAAACACTTTCCTGTTTATTTAACCTGTTTGTTAGGGTTTCCCAATTTATTGTTGCCATGTGTTAATCTTACTACATTGGAGAAAGATAACAAGGTCCGCTATACCTCGCTTGCATTCTCCTTTTCGTTTGGGACTGTAAGACATGATGTCCGATAAGATACAGTATTTGTGTCTACCTATAGTTTTACTAGAGGTTGCCAAGATGTCTTTGCATTTTCCCCTTAAGGTATGTTATTTTGAACCACATTATTTCTTTGTCTCTGGCCTATAAATAACTGAAGTTATGGGGTCCATGTCAAACTGCACATTTGCTCTCGACGGACCAGTATTGTGGTGAAATTACCTAGGACAAGGGCCCCTACGACCAGTGTTATGTATTACAGAAATCGGTATTTCCTTTGGGCCCGGGGTCGGCTGCGCGCCACGATCCATACTAGTGGCGGCCTGGTCCGTGACTCTCACAGCGCGCCCTCCCCTCGCCCCTGCAGATACCGTTGTTACCCAACACCATGGTATTCATTCCATCGGCCCCGGGGGACGATCGGCTGAGTGGGCCAGAATTATCACCAGTGACCAAGTAGAGGCGCAAACACCCGCCGTAGCACTTTGATCCCCAAAGCCGCTAGGCTTGGGATGATAAATCAGTCATGGCCCTGCTGTGCATGGTCCAGAGCACGGAAGGTATTCTGTGACTTCCTCTATTCGACCTTACATCGACATTTGCTGCCCTGCCGCAATCAGCCATTGACATCCGTGCTCTCATGTATCATTTTCTGTTCCTATTGTGAAGCGCTCTGACACCTTCGGATGACGTCTGCTCTATATGTGGCATGCAGAGTGTGTGCACAAACTTGGTGTGCACCTGGACCCGGAGCACCCCAGAGTGCCTCCACCCGTGCCTGCGTGAGCCAAACTGCCCCCCGAGTAGCACCTTGCTGTTATAGTCCATTGCCTCCGCGCTTGCGCCGGTGGGCATAATTAAGACACTCAATTTCCTCATCCTTATTACCCGCCATAAACTAAAATGCACCAAACTGTATTCTTCTGCCTGCTGGCAGGAGGCCCCTGACCGTGGTCAGGCAATATTAGCCGACCCCCATTCTAAACGCACTGTCCTTAAGAATGCTCGCGTCTGAGCACCGCCCTCAAAGGACGCCCTTTGCCAGCTGTTATGCAAATGCCCCTTACCCCGCAGTTGACGGGAAGCCAGCCCGTCAGGCGCCCGAAGAGCCAGTCGCGACCGCCCGTTTAGCGGCCCGCTGTGGACCTGACGCTGCGTGTTTGCTTACACTTTAGGAGTGGTGAATGCGTCGCAATACGTTTCTTACTGGGCACGTACCGGCGTCAACCCGGCATACATCTATCATTGTTCTGAATCACTTTGGGAGGAGGGGGGGGGGGGCGAGAGTGCGTGGTGACAATCCTTTGCCCTGGGCGGGGAGAGGGGGGGGGCGAAGACTATGGGTGGGAAAGCGCGGTGTCTAGCATAATCCCGTGCGACGATGTCCCTATGGGCTGGCTGAAGTGCGGCCAATTGACACTGACGCTACTTCGGCTGCTCCCCCTGCCTGTCCTCGAGCCGTTGTGCTGTGCGCGACCCCGGTTGTGCCGCTTAATTGCAGCCTGAACTGATGCGGCCCAAGGGAGTCCTGCTGAAGGCTGGCTCTACCTCTTCCGCATGACCGCAAGCCGGATCGTGCCCCTATAAATCACATAACGGAACCACTGCGGCATAGGGCAGCCAAACAATCGACTGCCCTGCCTTGTCAGAGACTGTACACACTGTGTTGCCACCCCAGCCGGTGGTGGCGGAACACCAATACACTATGTAGCCAGCATCCATTTTGGGGATTGTCCCCCGTGCTAATAATGGAAACCAATGCAGCCACGTGATGTGCACTTAAATGCACTGTGACAATAAGATAAGGTAACTGCCCGTGCAATGCAGAATCTTATTATTATAATAGTCATTATTACCTCAATATCGGTAATTATCCTATAGATAGAGGTCATTTTATCGACCACAGAAAATTAGATGGTAGATAGCCCTGCCTGTATTCGAACCCGTGTCCCTCCAGTTACACACAGCAGCCAAACAATCGACCGTAGCGGCACTGCCTTGTCAGAGACAGTACACACTGCGTTGCCACTCCGGCTGGTGGTGGCGGAACACCAATACACTATGTAGCCAGCCTCCATTTTGGGGATTGTCCCCCGTGCGAATAATGGAAACCAATGCGGCCACGTGATGTGCACTTAAATGCACTGTAACAATAAGATAACTGCCCGTGCAATGCAGAATCTTATTATTATAATAGTCATTATTACCTCAATATTAGTAATTATCCTATAGATAGAGGTCATTTTATCGACCACAGAAACTTGGATGGTAAATAGCCCTGCCTGTATTCGAGCCCGTGTCCCTCCAGTTACACACAGCGCTCTCTACAACGGTTGCATCACTCACCGCACCAGATTACCATTCAGTGATGCGTTCAGATGTAGATATGAAAATTCAATACCGGCCGCCCGACACGTTTAAGCAAATTAAGGGTGAGGTCTCTCTGGTGGGATGTTTGACACATTTAAATGCACACAACAGGCCCGATTGCAAAATTCTTTGTAAGTCTGAAACAATGCACATTTATTGGGTATTCACAGTAATCCACGTAGACGGACAATCTGTGCAGGTACTGCGGACATGTGTTAGCACAGTTAACATCTGTTTCAGTTTTTTGTGCCTCAAATGCACTTCCCAGGTGTTGCAACACCTGCCCTTAGACTCCCAGTGCGGCATCAGTGAAACTAATGCGGCCCACGGCAGCTCCGCCTCCCTAAGGCCGCCCGATTGCATGGCAGCCAACGTTGCGGCCCTGTAAACCCTTGAGATACTGTGACCTGAGGCGGCCCCGCCGCAGATGACAACCCGTCTCGACTGAAACAATTGTACTACAACGTCTGAAAGCAAGCGACTCTCATTGGAATCAGGCACTAGATAACAATGTTCCTGCTGCCCTGGAGTCATTTAGCACCTTAGAGTTCATTAAAAGTCGTAAATTAATTCCCTTGGTCCCGGGAACATTTGTGTTCCTGTATCACGTAATTGGGAATGCTGCCTAAATGACGGCCCATTCTTGTAAACCCCTTACCAAAATAACGTAATATTTTGCTCCCTTTCCTGACCTGGAGTCATTTGGCACCTTAGAGTTCATTAAAAGTCGTAATTCATTCCCTTGGTGCCGGGACTATTTGTGTTCCTGTATCACGTAATTGGGAATGGTGCCTAAATGACGGCCCATTCTTGTAAACCCTTTACCAAAATAACGTAATATTTTGCTCCCTTTCCTGGACACCTCCCCTCCCCGTGGTATCTGACCACCGGGCCCCTGTGCAACCTGGGTATAGCCCAAGGACGGGGCCGGGGGGGAGGCGAGAGAGTCAGCATGTGGCCTAAGGCAGCCCCGCCGCATGGCTGCCACCCGTCGCTGCCGATCGTTGGGGGGTTGACTTCACCTGACCCCCCCCCCCGGATTGCCAGCTCGAACCTTCCGGTACTCAATGCTGATTACCTGCGGCCCTACTGCCCGCCTATGGCATCCCCGCCCCGGCTGGTAGGACTGAAAAAGTCCCTTACGGGGATCCCCCCCCCCCCATGCCTCGTACCTCGCCTCGCTTGCGTCAGGTGCCAGTCTGCGGCCCTAGCAGAAGGCCCAGGGCGGCCTGGTTGTGCCCCGCCAGCGCGGACTCGGCATGCCCTGCGCCCGTTGCTGTTGTTTCGGGCACGCGGGGTCAGTCTTGCTCGGTAGCCGGCCTGAAGATGTGCCCCCGCTTACCTGCCCCCTCTCTAATGCTGGCCCCCCGCACGACCCCATTTCGCACGACCCTCCACGGACCCCTCCCCTCCCCGTGGTCCCAAACCACGGGGCCCTGTACAACTTGGGTTGTGCCCAAGGACGAGGCCCGGGGGGAGGGGACGAGTGTCACCGCTTACCTCGTTCCCGACGTTGCTCGACGAGGGAGATGAAAACGGGGATCTAATGGTCCTGGACGGGGAGGGGGACTGGCTGCAGCCGGAGCGGCTGAAAGGGGAGCAGCATGCGCGGGCCTCGCGTCCGGCGTCGTGGGGGGAAGTGAGAGGGGGGGCAAGGGGAACCTAAAGGCCTGTGGCTGGCGGGGAGCAGCCTGGCGAGACCGACTAGCGGGTGGGCAGCAGCAAAAGAGGGTGCCAAGGGGGGGGGGGGGATTCCCTATATCAAGCCCCGAAAAAGGGGGGCGGCCTTCCCTTGGGTGACCGCGCCCCCCCGGCCCCCCCTTCCCTCCACTGTACTGGCCTCTGGTTCCCCACGCCCTACTACGGGGTTTGCCCTCCTATGGGGTCCCTTGCAGGGACCTCGGGCATCCCGCATTAGACAGGAGGGATATCTAATTTGCGAACCGTGTCCCAAATTCCCTAGTAGTTAAAGACGTCCGCAGAACTCAGAAGTATTTCTGTACCATTAAAAATTTCCATCACAAGTGTTGGTGTCGGCTCAGCATTCTGTCATTATGAGCAAATAATGTACTCTGCATTGGCTCAACAGTCTGACATGGTCAAACCATGTACTCAGTGTCGGCTCAACATTCTTTCATTCTGGCCAAAACACGTGATTGCCTGTGCCTAAAATAAATTTTTTTAAATGGAAAAAAAATTCCAACAGAAAATTATTTGCTAACCCACTATATCAGCAGTGTAAAGCTTTAAATAGAGATGTGTATTTGTATTTGGAGTACCTCAAACATGAAGTACTTTACACTCTGGAGTGTACACTGCAGTTGAGGCCATATTCCAAACGGGGTGTTCTGTATTTTTTGCAACAGTATCAGATAATTCACTGTATCATTTTGTTTTATTGGACACATTTTCAGTTTCAAGCACACATGCAGAGCTCATCACGTTTATCCACAAACGTCATCTAGAGCTAGGGTTTCCATATTCTAAGAGAATCAATGAACCCATAAGACCATACTTCCTGCTTGCAGACTTCTATGAGCGACCAGTGACTACTTTTCGGCAAACAGTGTTTCAGATTGAACAATTTGAAGGATATTTGAGGGACACTCATGACTTACGAAATAAAGAATTTCAAAGGTTTAAAGTTGTGGTAAGTTCTGCTGAAGGCCTAGGAAAAATTTTAATTACACTGCTCAAAATCACGAAATCCACGAATTTTGCATTATGCAAAATTCTTTAAAATCTCACATTACACATTTTCACGTAATTTTTGCACACAAGAGAATCGTTTATGCAGAAAGTATCGTACCAAGATTTTTTTTGACTAAACAAGTCTCCCCTAAAATAGTTTTTTCAAAACTATTTTACCAAAGGGTTCGCTTATTTGAAAAAAAGGCGCACGAGATACCAGCAAACCACATTTCACTCTAAAAGCATATTTCATATTTTATCAAATTAAAGATATTTTGCAGAAAACATTATGCATATACACCCACCCTCAGTCAGCTCTTTGTCCTATTAGAAAAATGAATGACTATTTATGACTTGAAGGAGGGCCCGTGGGGGAGTGGGTTGGGCGCTGTCTGCTATATGGTCTAATTTCTGAAAGCAGTGCGGATTGAGAGTGCGCTAAACCCATGCAAATGTGGCGTTGAACACGCAGAAAGTAAATGTAGACAGCATAGGGGTGTGCGTGCATGGCCAAAATGAGCAGAAGAACAGTCTAGCACTGTTTAATCTTCATGCCCAGTAGCAGGTCAGGGTGGGAGTTAGGAAGCCCAACAATGAGACATTTTGAATAGTTCAGACTAGAGGGAATAAAGGTAGGTAACGCGGCACAGGTAGTGGTGCTAGTTCTTTAAATCGACCCGACAAGGACGCTCAGTAATCAGTAGCATAGCAAGGATGCCATAGGTCCTGATGCAAGAATGAGAAATGGCCCATTTGACAGCTGCTGTGTTAGTAAAATACAGTAATCATCAGGTTTCAATGGGGCCCGGTGCCACTGCACCAGCTGCACCAATGGTATCTACGCCCCTGACTGTGCACTTTAAAATAGTTCTATTGAGTAATGTGCCAGTCGCATAGGAATTTGTGTAAATTGCAGTTCTCTGATATGCATGCTCTCAGAGCTGGCCTGGCTTTCTTTCCAGAGTCTCAAAAACGTGACATTTTGTAAAATAGCAGAGAACCAATTATTTAAGAACAAGGGGACGTGACATTGTTCTGTAAGCTGGCCATTATACAGTGAGTCTGCCCTAAGAAGATCTCCTGTTTCTTGTGCATATTAGCTGTGGGCTGCTTCCTCGTGTCTTTGTTGGCAGCTTAGGCTGGTTTCTGCTCCAAAGAGATTTAAATGGAACCGAGAAAAAACACACTGTCTTTTGCTTTGATTGCTACTGACATACTGAAATTACAGATCAAGGCGGTAACATAGTTTCAAATTAACTTTCTCCAGAGCGACAGAGTTTGTTTTCTTCGAATCTATTACTTGCCTTTGGCAGGCAGCCACAAGAATCTCGCAGATGGCTTCTGCAACGTGAATTCCTTCGAAATCACCATTTTCACACGCTGACCTAGCATTGGCTAGTCTGGTGCACCCGGTGAGGTCCGACTATGGGCTAATATGAGGTGGTCAGGTTACAATACTGGCCGTTTCGGCCCACACTTTTCACCTTTCACCTTTGGGCAGCAGTGACAGCTGATTTATGGAACGATTACACAAATAAACTATCCTTTTAAATAATGCACACGGCATTTGTAGAGGTAGGATCACACCATAGGTGAATCAAGCATAGGCAACGTGAAAAGTGAGAATTAAAAGAGGGCACAAGTTCATTCTTTTTTTTGTGCATATCCATTTTATGACCTTACATTGGGATTCTCCCCCAACCACAGTATGGTCCATAGTGGAAAGCTGTCTCATGCTCTTAGGTATCCTGGCCCCCAGTTGTGATGTTGGAAATGTAAAACTTGAGCCTTTCTGCCTCTGCTATCCTATTTCCTCTGGGCCAGCTACCCCTAGCATCAGCAACCACTAGTGCCACAAAACATCCTGTGGAGGAATGATAAATCATTTGCTGTGAGAAGCTGGCTTAGTATATGGTGCTCACGAATGTAAGTGTAGCACCCTGCACTAATCCCGACAACCGTTATAGTGATTTTAGTGGTCTTAGACAACCTTAGAAAGCTCTCTAAGTGGTAGATGTGGAGGGCAGCCTTCAGGCTTAGTCCAGAAAGAATGTAAAGCAGCTTGTTTTACCAGAGCGTAATCTTATTGGTATAGATTATGTAAAAAAGAACCACACAGGGTATTTATAAAAAGATGTATTTATTATAAGACACTCACTAACACATACAAATATCTCCTACCGGAGAGATACGAAATGCACACAATACTTTGCAAAGAAAACAGTATTACACAGTGGTCACCGGGGGGTAGGGCCAAACCATATCCTAAAATATTGGGATGCGAACCACGACTCAAGTGAAGACTAAACCCTGAAAATGTAGATGTGCTAGGGAACCAAGGAACCACCCGAGGCAAGTAACCAGAAATCCCACAGAGTCCGAGTGCAAAGTGGAAACACAGCTGAATGCTCAATACAAGTCAATGGGTAAGTCGTTCATTCAGAGATTTCAGTGTATGTCCGTATCTCAGCCCAAGGTCAAAAGTTGGTACATAGCAGTTACTCAGATTGTACGGTTATGGGCCCGACATTCAGCATTGAAAATGGCCCCCAAATAACAGCAACAAAATTACCCACTCTGTTATTATTGCCTCTCATTGACTAAATTTCAGTCATACAAAATGCTATAAAACTGTTCCCTTTATTGCTAGACCCTCTATACTATAATTATGGAAATCGCTCTTGGGTTGAGGGTGCTAAACCTGCTCTGCTAAAAGTCCACTTGGCGAATAATTTGGATTGGCCCAAAATCTTTTGATGTATATGCTACTTCAAATTCAAATCTGTAAAGGCATCTGAACCTCCACCAGCCCTGCTTCTTACGAAGGATGAAACTCCTCTCACTGACAACCAACATGTCTGAGGGGGAATTTCTTTGGGCCCCCAGACTAGTAAATACTGAGCTGACAGTGCTGAAATTGTTAAGATGTGCACTGAAGACATCCCAAAGGGTAATATGTCACCAGTAGGGTACGATATAAGTGTAAGCATCCTGGTTCCTATCTGAATGAAACCTGTGTATCACATTGTCTTACATTCTTGTTACTAACCATTAAAGTGGTATCACTTATAGGTTATATGTGTATCAAAGCATTATGTGTTCAACCCACATTTTGGCTCAAATTTTACAGAAAACGCTGTCAAACTGGTATTTTTGACAAGAATACTATATAAATAATCCCAGCATCTCTTGATAATTTTATTAAAATAGATCATAGGCTAATGAAAGCACACCCCGTATGCCTGTCAAAATATTTGGATGCAAAAATCCAACTGAGAGTTGCCTTTGAAGCAATCCTTTCTGTGTACCAGTTTAATCTCTTCTAGACAGACACACAGTCAGCTAGATCCCCCTGCTGCTCTACAAAAGACGAAAAGAAGGGAACAAAGACATAATTAAATCAGATATTCTTTAAAACGAGTATTAAGCTCTCAAAATGTGCAATGAAGCTCCTGCACCCACCTGACCTTGTCACCAATTAGTCCCACTTAACCATCAACCTCTGGATTGTGACGATATTAGGTACCAAAACGCAGTGAAGACTTCCTCTTCCACTTTATCCCTAACACAAAAGCTTGAAGTGATTATTCAGTCAGCCTGTGCAATGCCCTCTCAAATCAACCATTAACCCCTTCCATGCTCATGACGAGCTGAGCTCGTCATGAGTTGCGCCGCTCGCATGCTCATGACGAGCTCAGCTCGTCATGTAACGCGGTAAATCGAAAAAAGCCGCACAGCGCAAAAATGACCGCAGCACGCTTGCGGTTAAACGAATTGCTCTGCTGTCAATTCGCTAACTTGGGTTTATTTTGGGTCTCTGTAGACCTAGCTTATGTTGATAGAACAGTGAATTGTTTTCCATATGTTTACAGAATGTGTGGCATATGTTGTTCTGCTGGTGGCACCATTCTCTGAACTTTGCTTACTTAAATGGGACAGCAAATAAGTCATTGTTTTTGCATTCTGGACTTACTTAGAAGAAATACTTGGGGACTAATGTAGTCATTTAATTATTTATCTGATTGTTCAGTACAGTCTCACAGAAAAATATCACTACATGGCAAAATTAGATTAAAAAAAAGCTTAGAATTTCAGAAATGATTAACTATATTAAACAACCTGTGTCACAAATTGATTGAATCAGGATAAAATAACAGTTTCAGAGCATCTCTTGTTGAAGTAATATTATCTGAAGTAAAAATAGCGCCTTTAAATAAAGTCTCCCTATGCATAATCAAATCGGAAAACACAAGGAACCTCATTTAAGATTTAAAATCGAAGAATTACAATACACATACGTCTGCGATCATATATCCTTGGAGTTACTATGGGTACCTTAGTCTATACCATTGTGCAATTTAAAGCAATTAATTTTAAAAGTAATGTAAATTTCCTGGCTCGGTGTAACTAATTCAAGATTCACACTTTTCAGCTGCGAACAGTGTGGTTGGTAAGCTTTGAAGAATTTAAGTAATATGATTGGCTTAAGCCAAGACTTGGAGATACAATATGAAACAATGGGATAATAATTTATCTCTTGTAAGATCTAGTGCAGTCAGTGAAGAAGTCGCCATTTTGGGCTAAGGTATGAGCAGAAGTCAAATCAATGGTTAATTCCAAGCCTATTATGGTTGTAGGAAGGGGTTTTGGAGCCTGACACCCTCTTTAACAATAGCATAGTATTTGAGCAAGCCTTGACAACGAGGCCCTTTAGGAGAAACATAAAGATTTTCACAACCTACTTTCTACTTTTGTAGGTTTAGGTTTAAAGATTCAAGATCACCAAAGTAAAACAGAAGGAATTTTGGCTATGAACACCTGCTACAAACCTTTATCACTGCATTTGCCAACTGAATGAATAACTGTAATAAACCAAGTATGAGGTTTTTTTAAAATCACATTTTTTTGATTTTGGATATAAAGTACAGAATGTCTGTGCGACATGAGGCAAACGTAACACTGGTAGAATATATCCAATACAATCATTAGTCCTCGTCACCCCATGTGCAATCTGAGCTAAAACATAATATAATAACTCTGGTATTGTTGTTGTTGTAAGCTTTTATTCGATAAACAAGTATCTTGAAAGCAAGTTACATACAATAAAAACATTTCAAGACATCCAGCTAGTCAATGCATACACCATTAAAAAGTTAAGAACCGGGTGAACTCCCGAATAAATTAATTAAGAGTACAATTAAACAGAATTGACAGCCTCTTGGAACGAATCAGCCAAAATTGTTTTAAAAATTTGGAGACACCACAGACAATAACAGGGGAGGTAGCTGACATTAAAATGCGAAGGGCAACCAGGTGACTGCGTGTTCCCATATTAGACAAAAGGGGCTTGAGCCTCTGGTATTAACTTATCCCTTACAATGCCCCATATCATCATACATTATAGTCTTGGTCTCGCACATCACTAATTATGTAGTTTAGTAAAGCTGTTAACTCTCTCTTCTTTTGCACATAAGTTATTACCTCATTATCCAATTGACCATCAGCTGTATTATATGTCTTCAGGGGAAAATTTCTATAAGTGGACCCCCTTGTCCAAATTTTGGTATGTTTCTGCGGACATCTTCGGGCAAAAAAGACCAGGAGTTCCAACTCCATCATGAAATCCATGCTTGTCTTCCAGAGCGATACTCAGGGCGGAGTTTCTGCCTGCCATTGTCTGGCAATGTCACGTTTTGCTAATGTGAGACCTAAAGATAAAAAATTTCTATAATATCTGTGTCTGCCTATGGTATCTGCGCAGTGCAGTCATATATGTTTCGGGTATCTCGGTAAGTCTCATGCCAATACCTTTTTCAGGCAAGTTAACACACTCCACCAGAAACTATCTATGGTTGGACATGACCAGATTGTGTGTAAGAAGGTTCCTTCTTCCAAGTGACAAGGGAGGCAGAGCAGAAAAGCAATCAAACCCGTCATCCAAGGTCTATGTCTGGTATAATACACCCTGTGTAAGTATTTGAATTGGATGAGACGGAGTCGAGTGGAGATTGCGCCTTCTGCCCAATCATCATCATCGATCGGTCCCTCATCAGTGTCCGATATGGCTCTTAAGGGAAACATCACTTACAACGCAACTTATACCACGCAGTGCCTTAACATCGCAACCATTACAACGCAAACCATTACAACGCATTGCGCTGGGGGGCGCTCTAGGATAGGGAATAGGTTAATTTACTATCCAATAACCTTCCCTTGTGTCCACGGGGACTGGAGTTGGAATAGTAAATTAAACTATTCACTATCCAGCGCCCAAAAGCACTATGCGTTGTAATGGTATGCGTTGTAAAAACCGCGTTGTAAAAGCATGCGATGTAAAAGCATGCGTTGTAATGTCGTACATCCGGCTCTTAAGTATCTACGGTCCTGGGCCTGTTTGTAACTAGGGTTTGATAGATTTTGGATATTATATGCTTCCCTAGATCCCCCATCAGAAGTTTACCTTCTAGTGGGCGGAATTCTGGTAGATTAGTTAGATCCTTAATGTATGGATGGAGAGCATGCCGTAGTTTTAGGAATTTGTAAAATTGAATATGTGGCATGGAGAAGTATTTTTTTGAGGCCTTGAAAGGATTTAAGGACTGCCCCCCTCATGACATTGCCCAGGGCTGATATTCCAATTCGATCCCAGCTGCAGAATCCCCTTAGGTCCGCAACTTGCAGAAGCAGGAAATGTTGCCACTAACCGATTAGATGAAGGGTCAATCTCCAGGTCATGATCACCACTCTTGTTGCAGGAGAAAGTGCTTTGGGATCGACCCTGCTATAAAGGAATGAATGTATGAAGGGTTCTCCCATAATCCATTGTTCAATTTATTATGCGGGGTCATCTCTGGACTCATACCACCATTCGTTCAGGATCTGCAGGTGTGCAGCCACAAGGTAGGATACCACAGTATGTGAATTGTATGCAGGTGGGTAAGGCCATTCTGGCAGTACCAACGCTCCCCACAGGAAGTGCCCCAGAATTGCATTAATTTGACTGAACCAGGATAAGGGAATAGGATAAGGGTGAGATTGTAGTGGTATAATAATCTAGGCAGGGAGACCATCTTCAAGATGGTCGATCTTCCACAAAAGAACAGGGAGAGTGCGGACCAGTTTTTAACCTCTGTTTTAACGCTTTCTGTTGTTGCTTCTAGATTATGTTTCCAGGCGATGGTTTGACTATCCAACACGTAGAGGCCTAGATATGTGAAGCCATGTATCACCAGTGTAAGTCCCTCCGTCCTTCGGTCATTCTCTATTGACCCTCTTATCGGCCGAACCAGTGATTTAGGGGCATTTATATATAGGCCTGATGTCTCCCCGAAAATATGCATAATCTGTAGTATTCTGGGGCCTAATCGATGGGGGTCGGTTAGAAAAAAATCTGCGTAAAATGCAATATGATCAGAAATTTCAGGGGTCCACTCAAATCCACTATTCCTAATTGTCGGCGGGCACTACTACCATTTAGCTCTTGTGCTAACAACTCAGTTTTCATGATCTGGGCATTGAGTTGCATTAAGGTCTGCTTTTTCTGGTGTTTGGCCGGAGTGTAGTGACTAATGTCAAAACCCCGGATGGTAGATGTCATGGCCTCCCACAAGGTAGTGGCAGAACCTGCATTCTCCTCATTTAAAGAAAAGTATTCTATAAGGGCTTTATGTATGTTAATTTTATAACTCTGGTTGTGAAGGTGTCAGGGCAACAGTCGCCAGTGAAACCATGCCCGTCTGGGACCTATCTCAAACTGCAGCTGAACGAGGGAGTGATCTGACAGGCCTATGGATAGGATATCTGACTTGACCAACCGATGAGTGTGTTCCCTAGTGATAAAAATGTGATCCAGTCTAGAAAACGACTCATGGACAGTTGATAAATATGTATAATCCGTATCTGCTGGATGAAGAGTCCTCCACGTGTCGGACCATCCCAGAGCCTTCACTATTGGCCCTAAATGAGAGTCTCTTTGTGTGTGTTGTGTAGCTGTGGGACGGCATATATCCTGATCAGGGTGAATTACATCATTCCAGTCTCCCCCTATCAATGCAAGGGCATCGGGTAATAATCCCCAGGTATCAATAATGCGCTCAGTAAATGTGTGTCTGAGAGGCGGGGGAGCATACACACTAACCCAGCACTATAGACTCTCCACTGATCATGCCTATAATGAACAGATATCTGCCCAACATAACAGCGAATGTCTCTGGGATCTGAGATGACCAATTCAGGTGGTATAGCCCATATTGGTGCCAGTGAAGGGATACATTGATCGAGATTTCTCGCCAGTAATGATCATGTGATCTGGGGTGCCAAAATGTTGAGGTTCATGAGTCAGTTGCCTAGTATCTTAGCTTGTTTGTCACCTCAGGAGTGGGAGCGCCAGGGTAACCTCGATTGGTGCCTTTGGTTATCTTTCCTATTATTATTCTGAAGGAGGTATGGGTCACCAGAGGAAGAATCTGCATCCTGAAGTGACGGTGTATGAGGCTTGACCAGACGGCGTTCATCCGCCCACTGAAAGAGCTCCTCATGGGGATCAAAGAACATGCTATTCCTTTAGCTGACTCAGAGGTGGGCTGGAAAAAGCAACATTCATGGAATTTCAAGTCCTGAAGACGGGATACTGTGGCTGTGAAGGATTGTCTCTGCTGCTGTACCAATCTGGTGTTATATGGGAAGAACATTATTGGTTGGGATTCAAAGGTGCGGGACTTTTGTACCCAGGCTTGTCTCAGGATGATGTCTCTGGCATCATCCTGTTAGGATCCGTGAGATTACTGGTCAAGGACGGGCATCTGGAGGAGGCTTGGCAGTGAGGGCTCAGTGGGCTTGCTCCAGAATAAAGCAGAGAGACAAATGTCCATCCGGAATCCAGGATTTGAGCCACTGATCCAGGAACCCCCTGAATATGCTGTTAGTTTCACGTTGGCGGGCCAAGTACCCTCTCCGGGACATCACACGCTACAAGGTGGTCAGGCGTGGTCACGGCGCTCGGTCACGGCCACGTTACCCCCGAGCTCACGCTCAATGCTCCAGCCAACTCTAGCGAGCGCCGTCATGGGGAGGGAGCTTATCCGGGCAACAGCCTCCCCCTTATGATGAGGCCACAAAATTTAGGGTCACAACCGTCCTTTGAGTCCACAGGGCTCAGATGCACCCACTCGCTTACTGGTCGAGGCCCTGGCGACGCCCGGCCCCCAACCACGTTTCTGTGGGCCACACGTCTGGCAGGGCACGGTCTCACCGTGGAGCCCTGGCTGTGCCGCCTCTGATTTCTCGACCCGGCGTTGATGGCGTCTCTGGGGCCCGATCTCTGCAAGGATGAGCCAGGATGTGTCTCATGGCCCCAGGCGGCTTCGAAGTTGTCCAATCAGAATTAGGGTTTGATGCTCAATTGCCAGGATAGTGAAGGATGTTTTCGGGCCTACATGAGCTAGACTAAGGCGTGTCCGCCATGTTGGACCACTTGGCAGCACCCTCAGTATGAGTGAATTTTTACAAGAAAACGTGTTGTTAGCAGTAAAAGTTAATCCGAAGTAACAGTATTCAATCACTAAAGTTTAACGCCATTTAGTAGCCAGTCCTGAGTGACTGACGTTCCCCTGGCTCAAAATGTATTGTTTTTTAGTTCTTAAGATTAAAAAATAAATATTAAATATCCGCCTATTTTAAAAGTGTGTTTTGATGGTGTTGTAATCCCATGGGCATTTAGTCAATTACAATTATGTTGTCAGTATACAATTGAACTGGTATACCAATAAGAAATTGGAAAATAACCTAGGGACTGATCTAAATGTTGACAGAAGGCCCACCTTCCTTCAGAGTTACGAAGGACGTCTGTCACTCCGCCTAACTAGTGCCTGCAGTATCTTAAGTTCCACTCTAGCCCACTGGGGATCTCTTTGTTTTCAGAGGAACCACCATTAAGGCAGTTCCTCTGAAAGCACTGCAAGTATTTTAGCACGGCTGCTTTCTTTCAGGTAGCCATGCACCAAACTTTGTATTTGTTTTTCGAAAAAAACCTCCCAAAGTGGGAGTTTATTGCTGACAACAAAACAAAAAGAAAGCTAATAACTTCTATACTCTGATATCTTTCTCAAGTGGTGTACTGGTATTTTTTTCTTTTCTTTCAGTTAGAAACCACTAGGTTTTCCCTGTGAGTGATAGATAGAAAAAAAAAGAATACATCAGACTGTCTGCTGTGAATAGGGCACGCATGCTGTTGCCCTGACTACGATGCCTCCTGCTCCTTTATCATTGGATTAAGCTGTCTGACAGCAAAGCCACTGGTGACCTCACAGTCGGAAAGATGACAATCCATTCAACTCACAATAGATCAGTCACACTGATGGTTTGACGGACAGGGTTCTCCACACATAAATGATGGAGTACCTTATTCTTCAAACTCTAAATTAGGTCCCAAGTTTTTCCTAAGTAGTCCGGCAAATCAGCTGTGTACAGTTAGAAACAGGGTGTGACATAATACCCCTGATTGAAACGATTCTAGGTCTGGGTAGGTTATAATATTTCTAGGCTTCACAAACTCTTTCACTCAACAATCAGCATGGAGTTTCATAAATAAATGTAACACATAAATGGGAATCTCCTAAACCCTGAAATATTTCCGTTAGGTGTAGCAAACAACATGGTTAAAAGCATCAGAAGAAACATACTGTTTTGATATCTGCATGTCACATTGTGCTTATTCTGCAAACTATGAATAAATACATTATTTTCTGCGCTACGGTTTGATTTAAATTCTCCATGCTGCTAAGGGGATAGATTACTGATGGATTCCTCAAACAGTTTTTAAATGGATTTGGCAAAATACTAGCCTGAGGTATCTAAAAGTGCTAAGGACTGACTATAAACCAGAGTATATCTTCTTATAGATGGGACATAAAAAAACATTTGCACCAGGACCCAGCATTGTATCAAGGGCCAGATGTACGACCATTACAGATTGCGTGTCACAATTTGCGAATTTTAACGACGTGTAACTTGCGAGTCCCAATCTCTACTGTACAACAGTGTCTGAGATACTGCAATTCCCAAGTGGGTCACAAAGGATGTGCTTCGTTAATATTCATGAGGAAGGTCGCATTTTACGACCCATTGGGAATGGCAGGCACACATATGTATGGTGACATGGTGGGGAGAGCAGACCATCATGTCTGTTGTAGTGTAGTTCCTATATTCCCAATAGGCTCTGCGCATTGGAATAACATAAACAGCAGTTTAGACGTAGGACTGAGGTCATCTAGGTCTCTACTGACTATGTTAGACTTAATAAGTTTTGCCAGCTAGCTCAGAGGTCACTAGAAACTTTCTCGAGTGAACAGGGAGGGGTTAACTTTCCTGAATAGACAAGAAGGGATTAGTTTCTGACAACCGCATAAACATGACAACTTTGCTCCCTCAGATTAAAGAGTATATCTCCAGAGTCGTGTGAAAACAATAGAGAGTTATTTCACTCATTCAATCGTGCATGCTTAATTTCACCAGGGGTGCAGAGAAATAGAGAGACGGGCGTTTTCAATAAAAGGTGTTATTCATTGAGCAGTCTTCTTTCTCATGCAAGAGAAGTGAGTTGCCACAATCGCAATACTTATCATAAAGTAAAGGGCGTACAGTAAAAGGAGTATTATGAAATAATACTGTAAAAGCATTGATATGGTTTCTTAGCCAAATGATACTTTAAAATGGATAAAGTATATACATACATAAAAACATTGACTAACATACTCAACTGGTGCTTCTAAGATACGCCTACCCCGGTGTACCTGACCTAAGCCTAATACGTGGGAAGGAGTAAGTAAGTTGCAGTTTAAGTTAAGTTGTTTTTTTTGCCAAGAATCTGAATCAAGAATTCTCTTAAGGGTTTTGTCTGCTCCGTACCTTGGTAATAGAATGTAGGAGGTCTTTTATCTCTCTCTCAGGACTCGATCTCCCAGCAACCCGCAAGGGTGACTGGAAACACCGGAGCTGGATTTCTCGGCTTGAGAAAAGACAGCATCTCTCTGAGTGCGTCAAATGGGAGGGTCGGCTTCCTTCGGCACTCGCATCAGCTGGGCGTCGGGCAAGTAGATAGCCGCTCTGCTCAAAACCACCGTGTGTTTGCTTAAGGCAACTGTTGGTATATTTATACCTGAAAGGTGCCGAGTTTGACGTAAGGTTGGACATAAGACGTCACTAAGAACTAACAGTTCTTTCTGGACTCCAGGAGTTCTTGTGCAAATCGAAACAAAAGCAGGGGGATTTCCCGGGCTGCTGGAGGCTTGGTTTGTTTAAAGAACGCGTTGTACTTTCTAGGAGTCTATGGGAGTAGCCTTGCCGTATTTGGACTGCATGGGCTATGACTAGATATGGACATGATTCCTGTGCCTTTATAAGGACATGTTTTGTTTTAACCATATAAGGGCATGAATCGGGGATATCTTGATTAGGGTCCTAGATAGATTCACAACACCCACTCCACGTATTAATGTCATTATTACTTAAATACTAAGCAATACTAAACATATAACGATGCATGTGTTTTCCAACCCACCCCAAAATACATAAATTGCATTTGAAATGGTGTATGGTATATACACGAAAATGAGTATTTATACTGTACGTTTTTCAAGCAGTGTTATCATTCAGGAAATGCATAAATAAATATTAGCTGAATGAATTGCGAAAATGACATTTATGAAATGGCTCTGAATACTGAAAAGAAGGTCGAGACCATTCCATCACATATTTATACAATACTGTACATGTGCTAGAGGTTGAGGTAAAATATTGTCTCTAGTATCTCTAAAAATAGAAGCTCTGTTCTCTAAGAATAGTTCTACTTTAAGCAGAGTACCATGTGCCAGAAAAAAAGGTAAATATTTTGGAAGTGGAAAAAAATAATTACGCTTTCAGGGGAAAAAATAGTTCCAAATGTTTTCAGTAGTTTTGTTTATCAGGGAACACTGTGTGCTCGTTGTTTTAAAAGTTATTCTCATTGTTAGGAGAGAACATCATATCAGACAGGCTTGCGAAAAATTGGTCTACAACATCAGGTGAAAGTTTGACCAAGTTCGAAAAAGTTGAAATTGTGCATATGTGAAAATGATTGCTATCATCGATGTTTGGATCAGCAATGCTCACAGATGGTTGTACCTGTTTGGTGCTGCTTTCCTCTCGTACTTCACCGCCACCTACTCGTAATGGTGAAGTCTCAACGAATGCCGTCATCAGAATAGGTAGCCGCTGGGGACAACACGTTGCATGAGTCGTTACAGGACCTAGCAAAGTATCGATATCCATTGGTACTGCTGATGGTAGTGTAAGACAGACGTCCAACATGCATTCTTCTCCGCATAGCAGACATCGAAGCACAGGTAAGATGCAATTCTGCCAGATGGGTCTGAATGAAAGAAACCATGTTGTATTCAGATCTCTTAGCCGTGCTAATCCGAGGACTTTAGTGATTTGGTCTCGGTAGCGTATTGCTAGGATCGTCTCTTCCATTGTAGCTGGAGCTTTGTCTGTGGCTTGGCTTGCCATATCGGAGCAGAAGGATCAAAAATAAAATTCCTGCTACGAGTCCCAAAAGAAGAGGCAGGCCGCCGAAAAAGGAATGGACAAAATTCAGAAAAATGCCCAGAACTGTTTCAAAGGGTGCTAACAGTCCCGAAAAAATTGTCTTAAATACATATGCGATGCCACTGGTATCAGACATGTTTAAAATTTGACCTAACATTTCTTCAAAATGCACGGGGCAATTTGTTGATAATAGGGTATATATCTCTGCCGCTGTCCTTGCAACTTGCAGATCATACGTCTCTTTGGACGAGGTTAAAGGCACAGTTGTCTGTAAAAGAATAGACTTCATTCTGCTTAAAGTATCAATTCGAATAGAAGAGATATTCAAAGTAGGCCATATTGCCGCCTCCATGTCTGGATTGCTGTTTGGATACAATACTTGCATACAGCAAGTGACCATGGAAGTAAAGCTCACGAGATAGGCTTTTCCTGGCACCATGCCACAACAGCTGTGGTCACTTATTAGAACGTAGCTGCCGTTGGAAAGCTGTCTGAAAAGTGGCTCTATCTGTGTCGCAGGAGTGCCATGCAGGTGACATGAAAGGTTATTTGATGAACCTTCGCAGGCTCCATGTAAGTTAATACCTTGACACAGAAGTGTACCGCTTAGTGATTTTTTACAATTATTACCACTAAGAAATACCTCCTTTTTCCCTTCACTATAACATTTGTGTGTATAAGGTAAATTCCATGTTGACTTGATGTATCCTTTACCCAACCTTTCATACAGGCCTGCTGGTATATATTTTTGGCAATACTTAAACTGGAAAGTTGTTATCGGAATTGTAATTGTTCCGTGTATTATCTATTCAATGACAGGTCTCTCTGACATTGTCAATGGTAATCTCTCAAGTTTTTCAATGCTCAGAATCGTATAGTCTGCTCCTTTTTGTGCCAAACTGATTTGTTTATCAGTAAGGTTAAAGATAGAAAATAATGACGTTATGTTGATTAGACGCCATGGCACGTAGCCTGAACGCAGGTTTTGCAACGTCCAGCCAAGTTGTACAATAGAACGCAATTGGGACTGACCATGTTGTAACATTAGTAAGTCCTGCTCTATTATATCAATAGCAGATGATACAATGCTGTCCAGTGAATATATTCTGGAGAACAGAGTCGTTAATCCATTGTCCACTACAGAAAGTGATTTTATCCAAATTTATATGATCAATTTCTCGTATTTTCTCTGCAGTTTCAATTTGTGTTACTTTCCAAGCTTTGTTGTAAGCAGCGTATATACCTGCGTATATGAAACGTTTTTGACGCTGTTTGCGTGGTCCCAGTATGAAATCACGCAAGTCAGCACCGTCTTTCAGTAAAGATAAGTGTTGCGTAATTTCAGCCAGTGTGGATTTTTTTAGCCATTCGAGGCATAGTTTCCCTACACTGTATGTTGTAACTTTCCCTGGATGTTGTCTCTGGGAGTATCTTGGGTCTGGCCTGTTCTGTTTTAACCCCTGTAATTTGTTCAGGAATCTATCTTGACAGTTATTTGTGTCTGTGGGCCAGATCAACCATTTTTTCCAATCAGGATTTGTTCTGTTTTGGTGTAAAATATGGGATACGTCTATCTCCACATCTGTAGTGCTATTAGTATCAGGTATGGGCTTTGGAATAGACGGTTTATTTAAGTCTTTTATCTTGGCTAAACCAAGACAGGTTGTTTGCTGAATGGTGACATTCAGGAATATTATCTGTTCTGGGATAATGCAGGCTCTTTATAATGCTTCTAGACCTTGTACCTGCCAGTCTTTTTAACCCCAGATGGTTTTTGTTTCAATGTTGTTTTTCCAAAATTCAAAACCAAATGTAACCATTTTTTCATAAAATGTTTCAGAATAAATCAATTTATTATTTGTCAACATTGTTTTCAATCCTGTCTTATTTAACATTTTAAAATAAAACGTTTCTGGATCACTGTTGTTAAACCCTGAGAAGTATTGGAATTTCTCATAAAATGTTTTTGAGCTGCCTTTTGGCGGAGTTGGACAATGTTCCCATTGATTATAATTAAAAACATTTCTAGGTTGAGCAGATTTATGCAAATAGTGATGACCAAAATGATTATAGCAATACAATTCTTCATAATTTGATGAACTCTGTAAATAATCATGTTCTTTGAATTTAGCTGACATTACTAAATCTGACATATTATTAATATTTTCAAAGTCCCAATCATCAGAGAAAGTACTTGGTTTTACAACGTCACTTAATGAAAGCTTGAACTGATGTGGATATTTCAGGAGCTCAATCGGGCCATAAATTTCATAATCCGTTTTGTCCCATGCAACTCCACCGGGTATTGGATTGGCTTTGATGTTTACTGATGACAGTTCTCTTTTCTCGATGTGTGAGGATTTGTGAGGCTTTAGGACCAAGTTGATGTTCTGACTTGCTGTGTCCATTGTACTATATTTTTCAACAATAAATCTACCCAAACATAAAACCATGATGAGCCAAAGCAGGAGGAAAAGTACACCTAACACAATCCAAAATTCAATCCATGGTGAAATCAGATATGTTTCTTTGAGTTGATGAAAGAGTTCAGTCATTTTTTGTTTAAAACTTTTTGTTGCTGGCATTTCTTCATGTTCACTTGGATCATCAGAAAAGTAATCGAAATTGATGTAGTAGCCAGATGCAGCTCTGTCAATTGTTGGAATTGCTTCCGGATTTTCTTTAGTCTTTGAATCTTCTTTTTGTCACATTAGTATAGTCTAAAGCTACATCATTGTAGACAGGTGTTTATCGACGAACTGTTGCAATTTGGGTTTCAAGAGGCACAAGTTCCATGGCTTTGTTGCATAGTCCTTTTTTATTCACTGCAGGTTTATCAAATGTGATTAGTCTCTCAGTTTGAACCTCTTGGATTGTAGCAAGATTTGGTCTTCTGCTACTTCTTGGGAGTCCACTGGGCCTACTACTTATTATTGGCCACATGATTGTGGTTTTAGCAGGTCGATGGATACAACTCGGTTCTCCTTTTTACCAGCATGGGGCAGTAGTACTACTGATCTTGTTCCGCTGACAGCTAAGACAGGTACTGCTTTTCTGTAAGAAGGCCCAAATTCCTTCTTCACCGCGATCTTTTCTCTGACCAGATCCCCAATCTATGGAATCCAGACAGGTCTTGCTAGGACAGGTGGTTTCTCTTCAGTGGCTGTTGGCTTTAACTTTATGTTACTTAGACTTCTTCTTGTTTCATTTAAGTCCTGTAAAACAGCCAAACGGTCTTTGATATCAAAGGATTTTTCATTCACCACTGAAGTCTGACAATCTAAATCCTGGATTTGCATTCTCGTACCGAACAATAGTTCGTATGGAGTGATACCTTTTAGAGAATTTCTTGGCAGATTGTTAAGACTACGTTGGACACTTGTTAAATGTTTGACCCACCCATCACCCGAACCTAATACCCTCGCCGTTATAGATTGCTTTATGTCACGGTTTTTTCTTTCTACTACCGCATTTCCCTCAGGATGGAAGGGAGAAGAGTACCGCAATGCAATGCCCATGCTGGCCATGGCCTCTTTGTAAGCTCGAGAGCTAAACGCAGGACCCTGGTCAGAATGTAGCATGCCAATTGCGTATGTGCCGATAAAGACTCGCAAATCTTTTATAACAGTTCAGGCGTCAGCAGAGCGCTGGGGTCTACATCTTAAGTGAATCTAGTCTTAATAATTATGGGACCGCCTTTTTCCTTCTGGATTTTTGCGTATAGATAGCCTGATGCTTTCTAATAAGGGTATCTGGGCTGGTGTCTCGTCTGGTTCCCCACTGCAATCTCTATTGCAGTTCTGACAATTAGTTGCAAAGTTGTAAATTTGCACGCACATTCCCGGCCACCAGTATTGTGATTGTAATTCTATTACAGATGTCAAGATCTCTTGGTGCCTCAGACCCTGTCCAATATGTGCTTCTTGAATCAAGTAAGCCCTCCAGTTCGTTTTTGGAATTACTCTATCCCCCACTCCAGGGATTTGAGCAAAAGGAACGGAGTTTGCATCAATTATGTATTTATTTCCGAGTGGATAATTTAGAGGTAACGCCGCATAGTTGCCTGTCATTGAGGTTTTTACTGCTAGTAGCGTTTCACCATCTATTTGTTTTTTAGTACGCTTTTTTCGTGACTACGGAAGCCGGTTGAACTGCTGCCGCTGTGGCTCTGTTAGCCAATGAATTCCCTGCAACGTGAAAGCCATCACGTTGATGACTCAGTGTATGTATCACGTGAGTCTTTCGTAGTTCTTTCTGCAAAAGAACTACTTGTTCCCATAGCTTTTTATGCTTTATTCTGGCACCTGTGTCATCTTTGTAACTGTTTTGAATCCAGGTCCGCATGCTCTTATTGTAAGTCTGGACGCAGTAATGCGAATCGCACACTATTAGTGTGGGGAATTCGTGATCTGCATTTTCAAGCGCCATCTTTAAAGATCTTATTTCAGCTCGCTGAGCTGTACAGTTTCTGAGTGATTCAGTTTTGGTGATTATCGGTCTGAATTTACCAAAGCGCCAGCGACCTTTAACAATCGCGCACGCTGCATTGTAGGAGTTTTTATCCACATCATAGTGTTGTGCAAATAAGTCCATGTAGATTACACAGCTGTACTTTTCTAGAGGCAGAATTTCGAAGTGTTTCACGTCTTCTGCAGAAAGAGAATTTTCCCATTGTATCCATTTTGGATCTAATGCCATAGTTTTCAGATTGCGTGGACTTGTTAATGCCTCAAGCGCTGATTCTGCTGTTAAAACAGATATCCTTTTGCCTTGGGTTAGGGCTCTTTCTTTTGCTACAGCAGTTTGAACCGCAGTTAGAATTTTTTCAGCAGAACTGAATTTCATTTCAGCTTGTGTGTACAAATGTGATTTGTAAGCTATTGGTACCGTTTCTCCCTCATTAGAGGTCAGGTACGTGAATCCGCATCTTCCTGGGATGACTCGGATTACAAGGTTGCGTTTGTTTGCGCGTGTTTGCAGTTTTGTTTTAGTTAACATTAAGTATGGGCGTAAAATCCGTTCTGCTCGCGGATTTTGTGGATTTTCGGCAAATTCGCAATCCGCGAACTCTCGCGAATGTGCCGAAAATTCGCAAATACGTACGAAGCGGATTTTTTTGCTTGGTCGCGCTTGACAAATAGAATATTATACAATTTTGCGGCGCGCAGCGTTACCTTACCGTCATTCAGCGTTTGAAGAGTTGTTTTTCTCCATGTTTGCGTGTGCTGCGCCATTTTGGATTTTGCTGCGGGATCCCGCGGGAGTTTGTCGACCGCGATTACGTCATCGCGGCTTGCCACCTTGCACAGCGAGAGTTTGTCAACGCGAGTACGTCATAAAGGCCCGTGATCACGCATCACGGGAGTAAACACTTGCGAACACGTAGATGCGGCGGGCAGCGACAATCTCGCAATTGCGAAATTGCAAAATTTGCAATTTCGCACAAGAAATCCACCAGCAGTCAGCATAAACCTTCTGAAAATGATGATTTTCATCAGAATAACTCCTCAGGTTGACATTTGCCTGCACTTTTTTTTGCAAGGAGTCCATTTTGGGGGGGGGGGGGTGGGAGGAAGGAAGTGCCCCACAGTCTCCACATTCCTGTTCCTGTCCAGCAGGATCCTCCCAGTGCTTTCTTCATGTGCGGGTCACTTTGATTTGGATCTTGACCTGGAAGGATTACTTTTTGTGGATGCTGCTGGATATTTGGATTTGAGGCCTTTTTGACTTACTTTGGATCACTTTTGGATTAGAAATTTCACAAGTAAGTTTGTTTGGGGCATTACAGTTGCTGCAACTACAATTTTGGAACATTAACTAAAAAATATTGTGGGTAGCCAAAGTAGTATCCAGTAGGACCAGGGTTAGTTATGGGTGCATGATACAACTGTTTTGTTGAATTTCAACTTGATTTAGGGCATGGATGGCATGGGATTGTGGTGATTTTTGTGTGTTTTTCGATTTTTGTTCTGTTGTTGGGGCCTTTTGCCCAGGGGTACTCAGTTGTGCATGGACTGAGTCTTTCTGTGGGGTCTCTTTAATGTAAACATCATGGAGGGCATGGATGGAATGGGATTGTGGTGATTTTTGTGTGTTTTCCAATTTTTGGGGGGGTTGGTGGGGCATGGCCATGTGGCTGGGGGCCATTTTGAGGACTGGTGCAGGCAGGGCCTGGCCATGTGATGGGGGTCTAGGGGCCATTTTGAATCCAGGCAGTGTGCTTTGTGCCATAGGCCTGCATCCAATGTGGCTTGCTTTCATCCATTATGCCCAGGGTTACTCATAGGTGCATGGGCCTAGTCTTTCTGTGGGGTGTCTTGAATGTAAACATTATTGAGGGCATGGATGGCATGGGATTGTGGTGATTTTTGTGTGTTTTTCGATTTTTGGGCTGTTGTTGGGGACTTTTGCCCAGGGGTACTCAGTGGTGCATGGGCTGAGTCTTTCTGTGGGGTCTCTTTAATGTAAACATCATGGAGGGCATGGATGGCATTGGATTGTGGGGATTTTTGTGTGTTTTTCGATTTTTGGGCTGTTGTTGGGGCCTTTTGCCCAGGGGTACTCAGTGGTGAATGGCCTGAGTCTTTCTGTGGGGTCTCTTTAATGTAAACATAATGGAGGGCATGGATGGCATTGGATTGTGGTGATTTTTGTGTGTTTTTTGATTTTTGGGCTGTTGTTGGGACCTTTTGCCCAGGGGTACTCAGTGGTGCATGGACTGAGTCTTTCTGTGGGGTCTCTTTAATGTAAACATCATGGAGGGCATGGATGGCATTGGATTGTGGTGATTTGTGTGTGTTTTTCGATTTTTGAGCTGTTGTTGGGGCCTTTTGCCCAGGGGTACTCAGTGGTGCATGGACTGAGTCTTTCTGTGGGGTCTCTTTAATGTAAACATCATGGAGGGCATGGATGGCATTGGATTGTGGTGTTTTTTGTGTGTTTTTCGATTTTTTGGGGTGTTGGTGGGGCATGGCCATGTGGGTGGGGGCCATTTTGAGGACTGGTACAGGCAGGGCTTGGCCATGTGGTGGGGGTCTAGGGGCCATTTTGAATCCAGGCAGTGTGCTTTGTGCCATAGGCCTGCATCCAATGTGCCTTGCTTTCATCCATTATGCCCAGGGTTACTCAGAGGTGCATGGGCCTAGTCTTTCTGTGGGTTGTCTTGAATGTAAACATCATTGAGGGCATGGATGGCATGGGATTGTGGTGATTTTTGTGTGTTTTTCGATTTTTGGGCTGTTGTTGGGGCCTTTTGCCCAGGGGTACTGAGTGGTGCATGGACTGAGTCTTTCTGTGGGGTCTCTTTAATGTAAACATCATGGAGGGCATGGATGGCATTGGATTATGGTGATTTTTGTGTGTTTTTCGATTTTTGGGCTGTTGTTGGGGCCTTTTGCCCAGGGGTACTCCGTGGTGCATGGACTGAGTCTTTCTGTGGGGTCTCTTTAATGTAAACATCATGGAGGGCATGGATGGCATTGGATTGTGGTGATTTTTGTGTGTTTTTCGATTTTTTGGGGTGTTGGTGGGGCATGGCCATGTGGGTGGGGGCCATTTTGAGGACTGGTACAGGCAGGGCCTGGCCATGTGGTGGGGGTCTAGGGGCCATTTTGAAGCCAGGCAGTATGCTTTATTGTGCCATAGGCCTGCACCCATCTGACATGCTTTCATCCATTATGCCCAGGGGTACTCTGTCACTGGTGCATTTTATTGGTCTTTCCATTTGGGGGGGGGGGGGGTGTATAATAAAAATGCTTACTTGCAAACTATTAATTGAAGCGCTACATATGCAACATTTATTTAACTGATGTTCCTCTGGCTTCGTTTGCTTTTAGGTGCAGAAAGACGAATCATCAGCCTCATCGTTCCTCATCAGTTGTGTGCAGCACAATGTCACGTGTGGCCACAGACAACTCTGCAACTTGTGCAACTGCGGCCTGCTGTTCTGACATCTGAAGAAGATAGCCCCAAAAAAAGTTGCCCGTAGCTCCTCTAGGAAGAAAGTTGCCAGTAAGGAGCAGAAGAAGCAAGTGGCGCCACTTACCAAGGAGACTGGTGTGCCGACCGCCGCATTTTTTGGGGAAAAAAAAGTACACCTGCAGCAGCAGCGGGGTCTGCTGGGGACCAAGCTGGGAGCAGCACCTCCGCTCCATTGGGCTCAGTGCCACCACCACTACGCCAACTTAGGTCCAAGCCCTTGAGTGCTGCAGAGGCAGCCAGTATAGTTGGATCAATCACCATCGAGCAGTGATGTTGGCTCATCGCAAGAAAGTAGCAGCATCCCTCAATCAACACAGGTTGTTGTAACTCATCTGACGAGTGTTCAACAACCACAGCCGCAACAACAACCACATGTGCAAGTACAAGCCCAAGCACATGTGGAAGGAGAGGCGGCGCAAGGACCTCCATACACCTCGACCTCCATTTCCTCAATTAGTGGTGCTGTAAGTGCACAACGTACTAAATTTCGGCAACACACATCCTCCAGTTCATCTGGCATTAGCAGCATTCCCAGTATCGCCTCCTCCGCCCCCCACAGACATTTGAAGTCCGCAGTTTGGGACTTCTTTAGTGTTAGCCCAACAAGGGAAAACATAGCCATTTGTACCATTTGTAAGGTTCGAGTTAGTCGTGGTAAGCTTGGTACCAACTATGGTACCGGAGGCCAGAGAGGTCATCTTGAGAGACAGCACACTGTCAAATGGCAAAAGGCAGCCCAAATTGCAAGTCAACAAATTGTATCCGTTGATGTTTCATCTGCTGATGACGAGGAGGAAGAAGCGTCAAACATTTCTTCAGTTACACCCAGTACCCCTGTCAGCAGCACACCCCCTGCAAGATATATGAGCCAAACTAAGAGTGTGGGAGAGAGTGAGACACCAATGCGAAAAAGTTCATCATCACTGAGCGTAACTGGGTCGAAGAAGTCATCATCATCCCATACAATGGTCCAGCCCACCATTAGAAGCATGTTGTTTTCAGATGCGCCATTTGAACGCAACCACCCAACGGCGCGTCTGTATAACACTAAGCTGGCTAAAATGCTAGCGCTGGACCTTCTCCCATTTTCTTTTGTGGAAGGGGTAGGTTTTCTTGAAATGGTGGCAACGCTCTGCCCTAAATGGAAGGTTCCTAGCCGGTTCTATTTTGCCAGAGTTGCGGTTCCAGCACTACATGAAGATGTGCTGGAGGTGATTGGGGCAGCTTTGCAGAATAGTGCTGTTCACGCTATACATCTGACAACAGACATGTGGACCAGTTGCGCAGCCACTGATTACATGTGCATCACTGCACACTGGGTCTCTTTTTCAGGGGTTAAAGCAAAGATAAACGCAGGTGTTGACTCGGACAAAGTTTATAAAGCTGCTCGGAAACATGCAACAATAGCCATGTTTGCCATGGAGAAAAGTCATACAGGAGAAAACATTTTCCATGAGTTTAACACAAAGGTCTTTGAATGGCTGTCCCCAAGAAAACGCACGATTGGTTATGTTTCCACGGATAATGGCGCCAATGTAGTTAAGGCCATGGATATGGGTAACTATTTCAGAGTGCCGTGTTTGGCGCACTGTATAAACCTGGTTGTTCAAAAATTCTTGAGTGAAGTAAGTCCAGTCTCCGAGTTACTGACCACCCGCCGAAGAATGTGCACACATTTCAACCATTCTTTTAAGGCCCGGAAGCAGCTGAGGTGTCTGCAACATGAACGTAAAGTGCCAGTGAAAGCACTCATCCAGGAGGTGGCAACGCGTTGGAACTCAACCTTCTACATGCTTGAGCGTCTGTATGAGCAGTATGCGGTAGTCGATCAGTATTTCTTTAAACTGGGTACACCTATGATAGACATGAGGATAGAGGTGGAGCAATGGGAGCTAGTTAAAAGCCTGACAGACATGCTTCGTCCTTTTGAGGTCTTCACACATGCAGTCAGCAGGGAGGACTGTAATTTGGGAAAAGCTATCCCATTGTTGCGCGTGCTAGAGCACCAACTGAAGGCGGTGTGTTCTAAGTTTGAAAAAGATTGAAAGGAAGAAGCATTTGAGTTGGCGGAGAAGTTATTACACCGCCTACTTCGCGATAATCGTCTTGAAATGATCCACACAGAACAGCAATATATTTGTGCTACTATTCTGGATCCACGGTACAAAAAGGCAGTGGCAGGCAGAGTATTCTTTCCTTTTGATGACGCAGATGTTACAAAGTACAAACATTGGCTAGCTGTGTCAGCCACTCGGTTTGAAAGAGAACGGCAGGAAATTGAAGGAAAAGGCAGTACATCAGCATCAGCAGGCCATCCGCAGTCAAAAAAATCCACTTCTGCATCTCTGGCTGTGGCAGAAGTGAGTGATTTTCCCTCTCAGCTGTTAACGACACCAGCAACCGTATCATCTGCCTCAGACACAACAGTAATATTGTGTGAAGAAGAGGATTGGCTAACTCAGCTTGGGTTTGCTTCTCAAATGGTCCCAGAAAAAAGTAAGCAAAGTGGAGGAACCCTGGAGAACCTTGAGTCGATGGTGCAGGCCTATCTGAATGACTCAACAGAGATCCATGTTTCTCATGACCCATTGGCGTATTGGCATGGGAAAACAGATGTGTGGCCAGAGATCACCAACCTGGCTATAAAT
The DNA here is from genome assembly GCF_964261635.1 of Lissotriton helveticus. Taxonomy (NCBI): domain Eukaryota; kingdom Metazoa; phylum Chordata; class Amphibia; order Caudata; family Salamandridae; genus Lissotriton; species Lissotriton helveticus. The sequence continues at coordinate 704,931,517 of NC_136068.1, read as the reverse complement.
TACTTGTCTTGCCCACTTGCAAGCGTGTCTTCTGAACGTGTTTTCAGTGCTGCTGGTGGCATTGTAACTTCCAAAAGGACCTGCCTCTCGCCCAAAAATGTGGAGAGGTTAACAATGATCAAGATGAATTAGCACTTCATACCACCAAATTACAAAATACAAGAATGCACGCAGGAAGAAGACGAGGAGGACACCAACTAAGATGAGGGAAGTTCTTCCCTGTTAACTGACCTACTCCCATCTGAATTAGCAGAGTTTGAGGACGAGCTCTTCTTCCCTGACACAGAGCCCTGAAAATGAGTCAATGAATCACTAACTTTCTTTTTCGTCCTTATTCACTTTTATTCCTGTGTGTCTATCTTTCTTTGTTTTGCAAAATCTATATAAAAACACTTTAATCACCTAATCACAAAAACATGCCCATCAGCAGAACTGTCTTCACTTATTTGCTTATTGATTTGAAGGTGTCGCAGTCTGCATTCCTCTGGTTCACAAGAACATGCTCCTCTATCCTCCTACTCCAGACTCCTATTTCCCTCAAAGCAGATGGCTGGATTACGCCCAATGAAGAAAGACTCTGCACGTGTGGGGGGTTTCTACTTCTATGCGGGTGAGTTGACGGGTCAGGGGCATTGCTGTGAAGGTCTAATACCGGATAAAAGTGGTTTGGAGAAAATCGGAGCAGAAAAAGATTTTGCGCTTTTGATCACTTGCCTATCTTTGGGGTGCTGTTTGGCGGGCTTTTAGGTTGTTGTGGGTGGGTTTTGGGGTCTGGGAGCACTGCTGGCACAGTCTAATGTAGATTGCATTTGTTTTTCAGGAAATCCATGGTGGAAAAGGGGAGTTAGGGCCTAGCTGCACAGCGTATTTGGACAGAATTGAAGGTAGTAGGCCCATTTTTGCTTTTTGCCTGTTTGGGGGTGTTCTGCTTTTTTGCGGGTGGCTGCAGGGGTCTGGGACCATTGCTGGGAATGTCTAATACCGGATAAAAGTGGATTGAACAAAATCGGAGGTGAAAATTTGTTTGCGTTTTTGCTGACTTGCTTGTCTTTGAGGTGCTGTTTGGGGGGGTTCCGGGTGTTTGTGGGTGGGTTTTGGGGTCTGGGAGCACTGCTGGGTATGGATACTTTTGATTGCAAGAGGTTTGAAGCAAATCCATGGTGGCAAAGGGGAGTTAGGGCCTAGCTGCAGAGCGCGCGCGGAGTGATTTTGGAAATTTGCCTGAAAATTTCAGTCCCCATTTTTGTAGTTTTGCTTTTTGGCTGTTTGGCGGTCTTCTACTTGTTTCCGCCTGGGTTGACGGGTCTGGGGCCATTGCTGGGAAGGTCTAATACCGGATAAAAGTGTTTTGGATAAAATACATGGTGAAAAAGTTTTTCACTTTTGATAGTTTTCACTCTCTTTCGTGTTTTGGGGGGCCTGTTTGGGGGGTTCCTGGTATTTCGGAGTGGGTTTGGGGTCTTTGAGAAATGCTGGGTGTGGATACTTTTGATTGCAAGAGGTTTGAAGCAAATCCATGGTGGCAAAGGGGAGTTAGGGCCTATCTGCAGAGCGCGGTCTTTTACTTGTTTCCGCCTGGGTTGACGGGTCTGGAGTCATTGCTGGGAAGGTCTTATACCAGATAAAAGTGTTTTGGATAAAATCGGAGGTGAACATTTTTTTGCGTTTTTTCTGACTTGCTTGTCTTTGAGGTGCTGTTTGGGGGGTTTCACTTTTTATAGTTTTCACTCTCTTTCGTGTTTTGGGGGGCCTGTTTGGGGGGGTTCCTGGTGTTTGCGGGTGGGTTTTGGGGTCTGGGAGCACTGCTGGCACAGTCTAATGTTGATTGCATTTGTTTTTCAGGAAATCCATGGTGGAAAAGGGGAGTTGGGGCCTAGCTGCAGAGCGCATTTGGACTGAATTCCAGGTAGGCCCAAAGTTTTTTAAGTGTGGCTTTTCCCGGGTTTTGCCTTTTGGCTTGTTGGGGGGGTTAAGCTTGTTTTCGCCCGGGTTGACAGTTCTGGGTCCATTGCTGGGAAGGTCTAATACCCGAAAGAAAGTGTTTTGGAGACAATCCCTGGGGAAAAAGTTTTTGCATTTTCCGAGATTTCGCTCACTCTACCGTTTTCGGGGGGCTGTTTGTGGGGGTTCCTGGTGTTTGTGGGGGGGTTTGCGAGTCTTGGAGCAATGCTGGGTATGGATACTTTTGCTTGCTTGCAAGTGGTATGAATACAATCCATGGTGGGTAAGGGGGGATTTGGGCCTACTTTACTTTCAAAGTACGTTTTGTCACCATTTTCTATTAGGCCTCGTTTTTGGAGATCTGATTGGGGGTCTTCTACATTTTTGCGACTGAGTTTAGTAAGAGCCTGGGAGCACTGCTGGGAAGGTCTAATTTTGTTCTAAAACACAGTTTACAGTACACCTAGCTTGAGGGGAAAGATCCGCTAAATTAATTCTCCCATACTTATTTATCCTTCAAAAGGAGACTCAGACATAGTAGGCACTTTCAAAAATATTGTACTGTCTATTAGGAAACTCAAAGTGTGACTTTTTACACTACACAGCGTACATACCTTATATTTATTTGTCAGTGGTGTTCTAATATCACTTCCTGTTTTTCCATCAATAATTACAGGCCGGGTTTCAGCCTGTGCAATGGGAAAAAAAGGATGAAGTCAGGCTTCACATTAGCGAGCCGCAATTCAGCATCCGCCAGGCAGGCAGTGGACAGGGTGTCTTCTGGTCACCAACATTGATGGACGGAGCGTCAGATGGAATGGAGGAGTTCCGCTAATAAGAGAAATGGTTGGATGCATGCAATTTACCAAATTCAACAGGACAACTACAACAACATACAGATACAGTATCCGTTCTTTTCTAATTATCTTTTAAGTAATGTTATTGCTGTGAACTTCTATGAGTGTGACTCTGCATTTCTTTGATCTCTGCTTCTAAATTCATCCCTACAGCCATTCTATAGGTTTTACTTCTGCTATTTTTTAAACCTAATTTAATGTAAGAAGTGTTTCTCTGAGTGCAGAGATAGGCAAGTGAAAACGCATAATTATTACTGCAGCCCTGTACTGTCGCATTCTTTCATTCACGGTTGTCGAAAGTACTACTTACTTTTCAGTAACCATGCATGCAGTAGTGCATGCACTACCTTTATGTCACTTAAAAGATTTATGGATAGCTTTGTACCCAAAGATTTGTTTATCTTCAATTATTGTTTGTTCATGCTGTGCTTTTTTTTTCTTCTCTCAACAAAACTTTCCCAAAAACCCCCATTCCCATCCATTTTCCAAACCCTAACCCTCTTCCCCCGGGCTATGTGGTTTTGATTGATGTGTGACTAAATGACAGCAATAATTCCACACACTTGCTGGGGAGGATAAGGTCATAGCAACAGGCTGGTGAAGGAATCCGAGGATATATTCTTACTCAGCTTGACACTGAATCACTATTGGCAAATGAAAGCAGATTTTCATGTGCGCCATCAACTTGATTGGTCATCAAGAACATCCTCCTCCTAGACGTGGCAAATTATTACGCTGCTGTGTCCTTCACCTTCAGTACTATTTCTTGTAGTAGTAGCCAATGTCAAAGAAATTCAACGCAAGTACTAGTTATACTTTCAATACTTTACCATTTGTTAGGCTACATTGTGGCACTGTTCTAGTGTACTGTCACCTGCTATATTCTCTATCGTACCGTTCTAATGCTACAGTAAGGACAAACAAGGTTTAATTTTCTTTTTTTTCAGATGCTGCAACTGCCACTGTGTAACACCACAAGTACCACCGCAATGATGACATTTCATCCGCCCAGGATTGCCAACCTTAATCGCCATTTCCCGTGCAGCCAGCCCTGTACCTAGCCCTATTTCCAAACACAAATTACAGGTAAGATAAGCGTTTGGGGGGAGGTAGTATAATGGAGTATCAGGAGAGACGAGAGACTGACGGTCCTAGGACTATTGAATTCACTTACTCTGTGACAGGCACTTAGTTTTGAAAACATTTGGGCAATTACTAGTACTTACACAACTTGAATCAAGATGCCACCTAAGTTTCAGGAAAACAAACTTACTGTTAAACCCTCACCCACCAGCCTCAAAAGCAGTAAAAAACACACACGTATGCTAAGATAAAGTTTAAAGTATATTTATATATCCCTAACATAAATAATCTCCCGCAAGACCCAACCCACCCCCCTCCCGAACCCCAACGAATGTCCGTGAAAACTAAGTCTAAAAAAGTAGAAAACCCAACTCCCAATTCCCACCCCCCAGAAGTCTTTAAAAAAAGGGCAAGGGACAGTCTCCTCCTACTGCTGGCTGCTGTTGACTTTTCAGGCCAGGTTGGCATGCTCCTTGCGGAGGGTCTCGAGCAGGGTTTTGGTGTTGAGGAGCTCCTGCTCGTGGTTGGACACCCTAAGTGAAAGGCGGTGCACGCGTGCCTTGCACCTGCTGTGGGGGGCAGCTGATTTCTTTGCTGCTCGGCGGTGGCGGGTGGCTGCGGTACCCCGGCTCCGTACCGCTGGAGACCTGCTGCGCTGACTGGCTGACCCAGGGAGCGCGGAGGAGGATGCAGGTGTCGCCGTGGATGTTGTCGACGTACTCTGCGTGTCCTCCTCCTCCTGGACCACCAGCTGCCGATATTCGGCGACAGTGGCCTCCAGCCTCCGTTGCCAGGCCCTTTTCGCCAGCTCCTTCCGTGTTGGTTTGGAAGGAGCATCTATATGAAGAAAGAAAGACATAGTCTGTAACCAATGCTCTTTAAGATTAACACAAAATGATTCAGCAGAAAGTTGTGTCACAGTAGAACTAGCAACTTGCAAGCGCAGTACATAACTATTGTGGCCAGTATCTATCTAACCTCCCACTTCTTCATCCTTGCTCTAACATTAGTGGGAGTTTAAGGAATCAATTCTACGAGCACTATGGACTCACTCCATTAGAGTCGACTATGACAGTACACCAGTCTTATTCTTCTTCTTCTCTCTTGTTTAGCAAAATTGGTACGTTAACTTCTGCAAGCCGGCATAATGCCAGCGCAGTCAACTTGCTCCCGAGAAAAACAGACGCCCGCCATGATGAGTGAGACAGACTTGCGTTACTGTACCTGTCCAGTACATGCAGGTGGTGATGCTCTTACTTTTCTATTACGGGTGGCACTGAGAATACTCTGTTACAAGGGCTACTGCTTAATTAATTTAACTTTCTCCCTACAGTGCCAATGAATACTAGAAAAGGAAAATGAAGAAGATAAATAATCTGATTATCTATCACTGCACATGGTATGTATTTGTTTACATATGGGATGACTTTAGGTGCTTTCCTTTTTATTGAGTGAACAGTGATACATCCACACATGAATGGCCGAGTTCTACTAAACTTATTAACAGAGGTAGTGACTGGCCATCGTAATAGCCGGATATATGCTGTGCTTGCAATACAAACTACTGCTACTATTCATGGTAGTATTCGGATAAAATTACAACTTCTTTTCTTTGCCTTTCCTACACTGGGACGGACGTGCGGGTGCGGTGTTACATGCTCTTCAAAGTAACATTTAGTTCATCCAGTGACCGTCTACTCTCTCTAGATACACATATGCTATCTAAGAGTCAGATAGTACCATGCTCCAGGCATCCATCCATTCAAAGTAAATGTCAATAATTCTTCTTAATGTCTCAAGTGGACAAACCTTACGTTTTCTCATGGGAAAACAACCTTTTCATTTTATTTGGGAAACCGCAAGCCATACATCCGTGCTTGACTTCCATTTGAATTTCAACCAAAGAATATATTGCACACACATACAGTTTCTGTTTCACCCACCCAGGCTGTTCTCCTTCCACCCATCCTTGCTTCATCCTTCACCCAGCCATGCATCATATTCCTTCCCAGCCACCTCGGGCACCAATCAAACACGTATCATTCTTCTTTGTCAGTCATCATTACTTTTAACTTGCTCGTCCTTCCACACTTACTTACACCCTTCTTTCGCTTTTCGTTCATCCCATCCATCAAGTTGATCTCAGATCTGATTTGGATTCTCGAAAAAAAATTCACCGCTGAGTTGAAGTAAATTTAGAGGAGGCTACTACCTGGTTGATAAAAACTTTGTTCTAAATTTGAAAGTCTGCTTAACAGTATAGTAACTTAACTGTAGAACATATATACTACACCCGTGCAGAGAGCACACTATGCAGTCAGCAATCTCAATAAGTAGGGAATATAAGAGCTTATCACTGCCCGCCACTACCGTGGCAACCCGCACAGCAGTTTCGTCCGGCACTTGCACCGCCTCCTCCCCAAAAGTGTCCTCCTCCACCTCCGCGCTGGGCCCAGCACCAGATGTTCCACCTACAAAGTACATTTAAGAATGTTAGATGTCATAGACATACACCACTCACTAGTATTTTATCTAGGAATGAAGAAATGTGAATACAGAAACCAATCTAATAATTTGTGACTGTCTACTCTAAAGTAAAAATGTCCCTTTTTCCAGGGAAGGGTGTTGTCTTGCTGCACTTTTTGGCACAACTGATGAATGCTTGCTTTTTAACATGCACCATTTTTCTCATAACAGACAGAAGCTTCACTTCTAAGAACAAATCATCATCACTAGGACGGAGTGACCAACGATTCAGCACCAAAACGAAAAATTAAAGTTCAAACCAGGTGAGGGCTCGGCTCGCCCACAATAAATGTGTGGAATAAATCACTAAGCACTTTTCCATTTTTAATCAACCGTTTATGTTTTATGACAAGCTTGATTTGAATAAATATTTTTACTTTTAATAAAGCTTTAAAACTTAAATAGACTCTGTGGTTTTTGGTCAAGAGTGAATGAGCAAAAGGTTTTGCAATTTGCAAGCATGAGTCCGTGCCTCTGACACTTCTGGACTCTGACTCCGTACTCTTGTCCTGCGTTGGATAATCATCATTGGGGGATCAATCATCAATGAATCCGGGAGCTAAATGACTCTGCCACACTATCTAGTCAGTAAGGAGATTGGCGGTTCTTCAAAGTCTGATATCACTGAGGTATGTGGAAAGTCTACCTGCGCCTATTATAATTGATAAACAATGCACTATTTAGTGTCCATAGTTCTGTTTGTGCAGATTTGTCCCTGCAACAGTAGTAGTATGGATTGTCCTCCTATCCAAACCAAAAGTAAAGTAGTATCTTATTCTTTCTTGGTGGTCATTCACCTTTTTATTGTTGGTAATTGTCAAAGCATAAACATTTAGAAGACTTGAAAAGACATTATGGACAATCCCAGAGGACTGCAATCAGTGCATAGAGCTATTGGTGATTAGAATGGGAGTTTCGTTTAACACCTTTTGCCAAATGTGCAATCTTAGTTAGCTACACAGACAGCCTAATAACTAAGAATAATCTAGTAATACCACAGGGAGTCATAGTAGAGGCAGGATAAGAATTTAGATACAGTCTACAAGAAGATCAAAGACGATTTAGAAAAAATCGAATGAGGAACGCTAGGAAAAAATAGGTACTCTATATTAAAATTAAAACTTACCAGGGCCAGCAAAGGAGCCCTCGCCTGACCGATCCTGGCCTTGAGCAGCAGCCGATAACCCCTCCTCCTCTGTCCTCTTGCCCCTGGGGGGAGCTGATGTACAACAGGAAAGAAAGAAAGACCCGAAAACATGGATGATTGTTGTCAACCAAATCAAACATTTCAAAAGAACAATAACAAAATATTTTGGTGAAATAGCAAATAGACAACTATTCCACGGGATATATTGACCTATCTCATGTGGTCTACTACGATATTAGTATTGCTTGATTTGCGGACCGTCGACTTGGAAAGTTATGTAACTCACTAAACAAACTACTAAAAAGGTTCGCCTAGGACTGGCAGGCAGCAGTCCGCGGCACGCGAAGTGACAGACAAACTCCATCGTGATTGCAGATCAGCGACAACACTAAAAAGTTTCCTACTACATTCACCAGTCATTAAAATACTCAAACTATCAATCCACCACCACTATTTCTTCCTATTGCCAGGTGTACAAAGGAAGGACTGGACTTGAGTCTGTAGGGGCAGATTTACAAGCCCCTTGCGGCTCTTTTGCTCCATTGTTGCGTGACTTTTGTGACGCAGCGGCAGAACAAAAGAGGCGCCATGTTGCGGCGTATATTAACAACGTGACACATATGGGAGATGCATCACGATGTAAAGCCCTGCGCCATCAGGGGACGTTCCGGCGCAAGGGAGGGCGTTCCTGCGCAGGAACGCATCCTAAAAGTGGCTGAGGGAAATCTACAAGATTTCAATCAGTCACTTTTAGGACAATGATGCGTGACTCAAACCCTGCGCATGCTTGAAGCAGACGTACAGCTTGACGCAGCATTGGGGAGATAGGGCACCCCAGAGCATTGCTGGAGCTGCGCCATCATTGCGACGCAACTCCAGCAATGCGCCGCCTTTACGGCACAGATGCGTAACGCTTTGGTGACGTTTTGGGCCCATGGTGCGCAGCATTGTAAATACGGCGCACCATGGGTGGTGGTGGCGTGGCGCACAATTACTGGCGCATCCCTGCTACTTTGCAGGGATGCGCCGGTAATTGAAAATCTGACCCTTAGTGTCTAGCATTACGCAGTTCTTTAAACTACACTCATACATAATTTCTCAGGCCAATGAAATGAACACAAAATCGAAAATAAATAAGCATAGTAGCAACGCTACTGAGAAGGAGAGCAGTGCACCTGAAATGCACAGAAGATTTTGAAATATAATTTACCTACAATGTAATCAGCAGCATTATTGCTCTTGGTAAAAAAGAAAAATTTGCAATATAATAACACACAGAGCAGGAGAAAACAGAGTAGTGATGAAATAGCTACTACTACTCACCAAGCCGGGGGATCTCGATGCCGAGCAGGTCGAGCAAGTCGCGTTCCCGGTCCAGGAGATCTATCCAACGGTGGGTGGCCTGGTTGTAGGTGCGCCGGACCCGAGAGTGTTGATACATGGCCCGGCACACCTTCTCCCACCGCTTCCGGCGCTCCCGGAGACCGTAGCCGCTAGCGATCTTGCTGCCTGCCATGATGGTCCTGGGGAGGCGGCGCTGGACATAAAACACTAGTGCGGCCACCTCCTCCGCGCTAAAGATCTCCGGGGCTATGACTTGCTCCCCCCTGAAATGCCCGCATGGGAGCCGGGCACGGAGTGCGGGACCCTTCCCCTTCTCAGGCTGCTACCCGGCTCCCTTTACCATGGTCTGGGCAGAAAGCAAGGTAAATAAGAAATAAGAAATAGAATAGGGAAGAAGAAAAGAAAAGAGTTTAAAAAAGTAGTTTAAAATTATCCAAAAGTAGCAGAAAACACAAAAATATAGAGCTAGAAAAATAGAGGGATAGATAATAAGTAAAATAGATAAAAAAAAACTTCAAACAAGCAAAGGATAGCAGAGATTGACAGAGGATACAGAAAGCATGCCCAGAACCATAGCAATGAATGAAAAACAAGATGGCCGCGCCCGTTCACGACCGCGTGGGTAAGTTCGCGCGAGATTTCCCTCGCGATCACACGCGAACTTGTACTAGCGAGCCACACACTTTGCGAGATTACACATAGCGCCCGGAAACGGAAATACGTCACGCAAACAAGATGGCCGCGTCCATGTACGACCGCTAGGGTAACTTCGCAACGTTGCGCTACAAGCGGCTTGCGAAAACGCAAAAAATCACGCGAACTAACACGCCGCAAAAAAAACAAATCGTATATTTGCACGAATTTGCGGCTTCCGAATTCGATCTCGCGCGAATTCGCGCCCAGAGAATCGCGCGAAATGGCAGAAAAACGATTTTTGCAAAACTGAAAGCACTCAGCAGGTGCAAAAGTTCAATCTTATCATTAGTAACCATTCCCTGTAGTGCTTCCTGAGGGGTCCCTCCAGAGTTCAGTTGCCTACTTGCAACTATTCTATGACCCTGCTCTGACCCTCACAGCAGGCAGGCTCAGAGAATAGCTACAAGTATGCCACAAAGGTCCTGTTAAAAAAAATTACACTGCAACAGAAAGCAATTACAGATAAGGAAGCAGGTGCCAGACTGGAAGTTCAAATTCAGTGACACATTAATCAGCCCCTAATTCATTCATGTCATTTGAGGCAGGGCAGGTGTGCTAACGAATTTTACAAAACTGAAAGCACTTAGCAGGTGCAAAAGTTCAAGCTCATCATTAATGAGGAAGCACTTACAGCTAAGGAAGCAGGTGCCAGCTCAAATTCAGTTGCAAAAAACACAGTTGATGGACAGAATGTAGAACAATGTCATACATTCACCCCAGTACAAGGATCCGGGCCTAAATCCATCATTTTTTTGCACTCCACACCACCCTGGGTTAGACACTGGCTATATGCAAATCAGCTCTGACCCTGTGCCTCATGGGAACAGTCCAGTCCGAACTACCAAGCCATGTCTTTCCCAGACCGGAATCAAGCATCCAAGGACCGGTTTCTGGCTATCAGCCTTCATTCAGCCTGGATAGCTTGACTCCAGTGGTGTGGAGAGCCTGGGACTCACGTCTGAGCATACCCAGCCCACTCGGGGTGAAAATTGCAAAAAACACAGTTGATGGACAGAATGTAGAACAATGTCATAGATTCACCCCAGTACAAGGATCTGGGCCTAAATCCATCATTTTTTTGCACTCCACACCACCCTGGGTTAGACACTGGATATATGCAAATCAGCTCTGACCCTGTGCCTCATGGGAACAGTCCAGTCCGAACTACCAAGCCATGTCTTTCCCAGACCAGGAATCAAGCATCCAAGGACCGGTTTCTGGCTATCAGCCTTCATTCAGCCTGTATAGCTTGGCTCCAGTGGTGTGGAGAGCCTGGGACTCACGTCTGAGCATACCCAGCCCACTCGGGGTGAAAATTGCAAAAAACACACAGTTGATGGACAGAATGTAGACCAATGTCATACATTCATCCCAGTACAAGGATCTGGGCCTAAATCCATCGTTTTTTTGCACTCCACACCACCCTGGGTTAGACACTGACAATATGCAAATCAGCTCTGACCCTGTGCCTCATGGGAACAGTCCAGTCCGAACTACCAAGACATGTCTTTCCCAGACCGGAATAAAGCATCCAAGGACCGGTTTCTGGCTATCAGCCTTCATTCAGCCTGGATAGCTTGACTCCAGTGGTGTGGAGAGCCTGGGATCCACGTCTGAGCATACCCAGCCCACTCGGGGTGAAAATTGCAAAAAACACAGTTGATGGACAGAATGTAGAACAATGTCATACATTCACCCCAGTACAAGGATCTGGGCCTAAATCCATCATTTTTTTGTACTCCAAACCACCCTGGGTTAGACACTGGCTATATGCAAATCAGCTCTGACCCTGTGCCTCATGGGAACAGTCCAGTCCGAACTACCAAGCCATGTCTTACCCAGACCGGAATCAAGCATCCAAGGACCGGTTTCTGGCTATCAGCCTTCATTCAGCCTGGATAGCTTGACTCCAGTGGTGTGGAGAGCCTGGGACTCACGTCTGAGCATACCCAGCCCACTCGGGGTGAAAATTGCAAAAAACACAGTTGATGGACAGAATGTAGAACAATGTCATACATTCACCCCAGTACAAGGATCTGGGCCTAAATCCATCGTTTTTTTGCAGTCCACACCACCCTGGGTTAGACACTGGCTATATGCAAATCAGCTGTGACCCTGTGCCTCATGGGAACAGTCCAGTCTGAACTACCAAGCCATGTCTTTCCCGGACTGGAATCAAGCATCCAAGGAACAGTTTCTGGCTATCAGCCTTCATTCAGCCTGGATAGCTTGACTCCAGTGGTGTGGAGAGCCTGGGACTCACGTCTGAGCACACCCAGCCCACTCGGGGTGAAAATTGCAAAAAACACAGTTGATGGACAGAATGTAGAACAATGTCATACATTCGCCCCAGTACAAGGATCTGGGCCTAAATCCATCGTTTTTTTGCACTCCACACCACCCTGGGTTAGACACTGGCTATATGCAAATCAGCTCTGACCCTGTGCCTCATGGGAACAGTCCAGTCCGAACTACCAAGCCATGTCTTTCCCAGACCAGAATCAAGCATCCAAGGAACGGTTTCTGGCTATCAGCCTTCATTCAGCCTGGATAGCTTGACTCCAGTGGTGTGGAGAGCCTGGGACTCAAGTCTGAGCATACCCAGCCCACTCGGGGTGAAAATTGCAAAAAACACAGTTGATGGACAGAATGTAGAACAATGTCATACATTCACCCCAGTACAAGGATCTGGGCCTAAATCCATCGTTTTTTTGCACTCCACACCACCCTGGGTTAGACACTGGCTATATGCAAATCAGCTCTGACCCTGTGCCTCATGGGAACAGTCCAGTCCGAACTACCAAGCCATGTCTTTCCCAGACCGGAATAAAGCATCCAAGGACCGGTTTCTGGCTATCAGCCTTCATTCAGCCTGGATAGCTTGACTCCAGTGGTGTGGAGAGCCTGGGACTCACGTCTGAGCATACCCAGCCCACTCGGGGTGAAAATTGCAAAAAACACAGTTGATGGACAGAATGTAGAACAATGTCATACATTCACCCCAGTACAAGGATCTGGGCCTAAATCCATCATTTTTTTGCAGTCCACACCACCCTGGGTTAGACACTGGCTATATGCAAATCAGCTGTGACCCTGTGCCTCATGGGAACAGTCCAGTCTGAACTACCAAGCCATGTCTTTCCCGGACTGGAATCAAGCATCCAAGGAACAGTTTCTGGCTATCAGCCTTCATTCAGCCTGGATAGCTTGACTCCAGTGGTGTGGAGAGCCTGGGACTCACGTCTGAGCACACCCAGCCCACTCGGGGTGAAAATTGCAAAAAACACAGTTGATGGACAGAATGTAGAACAATGTCATACATTCGCCCCAGTACAAGGATCTGGGCCTAAATCCATCGTTTTTTTGCACTCCACACCACCCTGGGTTAGACACTGGCTATATGCAAATCAGCTCTGACCCTGTGCCTCATGGGAACAGTCCAGTCCGAACTACCAAGCCATGTCTTTCCCAGACCAGAATCAAGCATCCAAGGAACGGTTTCTGGCTATCAGCCTTCATTCAGCCTGGATAGCTTGACTCCAGTGGTGTGGAGAGCCTGGGACTCACGTCTGAGCATACCCAGCCCACTCGGGGTGAAAATTGCAAAAAACACAGTTGATGGACAGAATGTAGAACAATGTCATACATTCACCCCAGTACAAGGATCTGGGCCTAAATCCATCGTTTTTTTGCACTCCACACCACCCTGGGTTAGACACTGGCTATATGCAAATCAGCTCTGACCCTGTGCCTCATGGGAACAGTCCAGTCCGAACTACCAAGCCATGTCTTTCCCAGACCAGAATCAAGCATCCAAGGAACGGTTTCTGGCTATCAGCCTTCATTCAGCCTGGATAGCTTGACTCCAGTGGTGTGGAGAGCCTGGGACTCACGTCTGAGCATACCCAGCCCACTCGGGGTGAAAATTGCAAAAAACACAGTTGATGGACAGAATGTAGAACAATGTCATACATTCACCCCAGTACAAGGATCTGGGCTTAAATCCATCGTTTCTTTGCACTCCACACCACCCTGGGTTAGACACTGGCTATATGCAAATCAGCTCTGACCCTGTGCCTCATGGCAACAGTCCAGTCCGCACTACCAAGCCATGTCTTTCCCAGACCGGAATCAAGCATCCAAGGACCGGTTTCTGGCTATCAGCCTTCATTCAGCCTGGATAGCTTGACTCCAGTGGTGTGGAGAGCCTGGGACTCACGTCTGAGCATACCCAGCCTACTCGGGGTGAAAATTGCAAAAAACACAGTTGATGGACAGAATGTAGAACAATGTCATACATTCACCCCAGTACAAGGATCTGGGCCTATATCCATCGTTTTTTTGCACTCCACACCACCCTGGGTTAGACACTGGCTATATGCAAATCAGCTCTGACCCTGTGGCTCATGGGAACAGTCCAGTCCGAACTACCAAGCCATGTCTTTCCCAGACCGGAATCAAGCATCCAAGGACAGGTTTCTGGCTATCAGCCTTCATTCAGCCTGGATAGCTTGACTCCAGTGGTGTGGAGAGCCTGGGACTCACATCTGAGCATACCCAGCCCACTCGGGGTGAAAATTGCAAAAAACACGCAGTTGATGGACAGAATGTAGAACAATATCATACATTCACCCCAGTACAAGGATCTGGGCCTAAATCCATCGTTTTTTTGCACTCCACACCACCCTGGGTTAGACACTGGCTATTTGCAAATCAGCTCTGACCCTGTGCCTCATGGGAACAGTCCAGTCCGAACTACCAAGCCATGTCTTTCCCAGACCGGAATCAAGCATCCAAGGACCGGTTTCTGGCTAACAGCCTTCATTCAGCCTGGATAGCTTGACTCCAGTGGTGTGGAGAGCCTGGGACTCAGGTCTGAGCATACCCAGCCCACTCGGGGTGAAAATTGCAAAAAACACAGTTGATGGACAGAATGTAGAACAATGTCATACATTCACCCCAGTACAAGGATCTGGGCTTAAATCCATCGTTTTTTTGCACTCCACACCACCCTGGGTTAGACACTGGCTATATGCAAATCAGCTCTGACCCTGTGCCTCATGGGAACAGTCCAGTCCGAACTACCAAGCCATGTCTTTCCCAGACCGGAATCAAGCATCCAAGGACCGGTTTCTGGCTATCAGCCTTCATTCAGCCTGGATAGCTTGACTCCAGTGGTGTGGAGAGCCTGGGACTCACGTCTGAGCATACCCAGCCCACTCGGGGTGAAAATTGCAAAAAACACAGTTGATGGACAGAATGTAGAACAATGTCATACATTCACCCCAGTACAAGGATCTGGGCCTAAATCCATCGTTTTTTTGCAGTCCACACCACCCTGGGTTAGACACTGGCTATATGCAAATCAGCTGTGACCCTGTGCCTCATGGGAAAAGTCCAGTCTGAACTACCAAGCCATGTCTTTCCCGGACTGGAATCAAGCATCCAAGGACCAGTTTCTGGCTATCAGCCTTCATTCAGCCTGGATAGCTTGACTCCAGTGGTGTGGAGAGCCTGGGACTCACGTCTGAGCACACCCAGCCCACTCGGGGTGAAAATTGCAAAAAACACAGTTGATGGACAGAATGTAGAACAATGTCATACATTCGCCCCAGTACAAGGATCTGGGCCTAAATCCATCGTTTTTTTGCACTCCACACCACCCTGGGTTAGACACTGGCTATATGCAAATCAGCTCTGACCCTGTGCCTCATGGGAACAGTCCAGTCCGAACTACCAAGCCATGTCTTTCCCAGACCAGAATCAAGCATCCAAGGACCGGTTTCTGGCTATCAGCCTTCATTCAGCCTGGATAGCTTGACTCCAATGGTGTGGAGAGCCTGGGACTCACGTCTGAGCATACCCAGCCCACTCGGGGTGAAAATTGCAAAAAACACAGTTGATGGACAGAATGTAGAACAATGTCATACATTCGCCCCAGTACAAGGATCTGGGCCTAAATCCATCGTTTTTTTGCACTCCACACCAACCTGGGTTAGACACTGGCTATATGCAAATCAGCTCTGACCCTGTGCCTCATGGGAACAGTCCAGTCCGAACTACCAAGCCATGTCTTTCCCAGACCGGAATCAAGCATCCAAGGACCGGTTTCTGGCTATCAGCCTTCATTCAGCCTGGATAGCTTGACTCCAGTGGTGTGGAGAGCCTGGGACTCACGTCTGAGCATACCCAGCCCACTCGGGGTGAAAATTGCAAAAAACACAGTTGATGGACAGAATGTAGAACAATGTCATACATTCACCCCAGTACAAGGATCTGGGCTTAAATCCATCCTTTCTTTGCACTCCACACCACCCTGGGTTAGACACTGGCTATATGCAAATAAGCTCTGACCCTGTGCCTCATGGCAACAGTCCAGTCCGCACTACCAAGCCATGTCTTTCCCAGACCGGAATCAAGCATCCAAGGACCGGTTTCTGGCTATCAGCCTTCATTCAGCCTGGATAGCTTGACTCCAGTGGTGTGGAGAGCCTGGGACTCACGTCTGAGCATACCCAGCCTACTCGGGGTGAAAATTGCAAAAAACACAGTTGATGGACAGAATGTAGAACAATGTCATACATTCACCCCAGTACAAGGATCTGGGCCTATATCCATCGTTTTTTTGCACTCCACACCACCCTGGGTTAGACACTGGCTATATGCAAATCAGCTCTGACCCTGTGGCTCATGGGAACAGTCCAGTCCGAACTACCAAGCCATGTCTTTCCCAGACCGGAATCAAGCATCCAAGGACAGGTTTCTGGCTATCAGCCTTCATTCAGCCTGGATAGCTTGACTCCAGTGGTGTGGAGAGCCTGGGACTCACATCTGAGCATACCCAGCCCACTCGGGGTGAAAATTGCAAAAAACACGCAGTTGATGGACAGAATGTAGAACAATATCATACATTCACCCCAGTACAAGGATCTGGGCCTAAATCCATCGTTTTTTTGCACTCCACACCACCCTGGGTTAGACACTGGCTATTTGCAAATCAGCTCTGACCCTGTGCCTCATGGGAACAGTCCAGTCCGAACTACCAAGCCATGTCTTTCCCAGACCGGAATCAAGCATCCAAAGACCGGTTTCTGGCTAACAGCCTTCATTCAGCCTGGATAGCTTGACTCCAGTGGTGTGGAGAGCCTGGGACTCAGGTCTGAGCATACCCAGCCCACTCGGGGTGAAAATTGCAAAAAACACAGTTGATGGACAGAATGTAGAACAATGTCATACATTCACCCCAGTACAAGGATCTGGGCTTAAATCCATCGTTTTTTGCACTCCACACCACCCTGGGTTAGACACTGGCTATATGCAAATCAGCTCTGATCCTGTGCCTCATGGGAACAGTCCAGTCCGAACTACCAAGCCATGTCTTTCCCAGACCGGAATCAAGCATCCAAGGACCGGTTTCTGGCTATCAGCCTTCATTCAGCCTGGATAGCTTGACTCCAGTGGTGTGGAGAGCCTGGGACTCACGTCTGAGCATACCCAGCCCACTCGGGGTGAAAATTGCAAAAAACACAGTTGATAGACAGAATGTAGAACAATGTCATACATTCACCCCAGTACAAGGATCTGGGCCTAAATCCATCTTTTTTTGCACTCCACACCACCCTGGGTTAGACACTGGCTATATGCAAATCAGCTCTGACCTTGTGCCTCATGGGAACAGTCCAGTCCGAACTACCAAGCCATGTCTTTCCCAGACCGGAATCAAGCATCCAAGGACCGGTTTCTGGCTATCAGCCTTCATTCAGCCTGGATAGCTTGACTCCAGTGGTGTGGAGAGCCTGGGACTCACGTCTGAGTATCCCCAGCCCACTGGGGGTGAAAATTGCAAAAAACACAGTTGATGGACAGAATGTAGAACAATGTCATACATTCACCCCAGTACAAGGATCTGGGCCTAAATCCATCGTTTTTTTGCACTCCACACCACCCCGGGTTAGACACTGGCTATATGCAAATCAGCTCTGACCCTGTGCCTCATGGGAACAGTTGATGGTAGTTCGGACTGGACTGTCCTCATGTAGGCAATGAGGCGCCTGTCACGAAAATTAAACCTCAACAGGAAGCACTGACAGATATAAAAACAAGCATTTGCAATGTGATAGGTCTCGCATTAGGAAAGTTTGAGCTATTGGTCTTGTAAATGACAATTTTTTTTATTTATGTGTTGGTTTTGAAAATAGCAAAATTAATAGCTGTGTCATTTACAATGCCAATAGTTATAACTTTCGCAAATGTAACACCTATAGCATTTGTAATGCAACATGTTTTGTATTTACGTGACTTAGCTGTATTGACATTACAAATTACAATGGCTTTTAAGTTTTTTAAAATAATTAATACTTAAATAAAAGTGATTTTAATTTATAATGACAATAGCTTAAACATTTGTAAATAACTTTTGTGAAGATTATGTGACGAAAATCCAAGAACAGAAGTGAAATATTAACATCTTTTTGTGACATTTGTAATAAAGTTTGAAACATTGAGAGAACATATTTGAACCAGTTGTTGTCGAATGGTTACGCAGATTGATGCTGGGGTGGTGCTGTGGTGGTGCTGAGTGATACTGGGATGGTGCTGAGTGATGCTGGGGTGGTGCTGAGTGGTGCTGTGGTGGTGCTGAGTGATTCTGTGGTGGTGCTGAGTGATGCTGTGGTGGTGCTGAGTGGTGCTGTGGTGTTGCTGAGTGATAATGTGGTGGTGCTGAGTGATGCTGTGGTGGTGCTGAGTGATGCTGTGGTGGCGCTGAGTTATGCTGTGGTGGTGCTGAGTGGTGCTGTGGTGGTGCTGAGTGATGCTGTGGTGGTGCTGAGTGATGCTGTGGTGGCGCTGAGTGGTGCTGTGGTGGTACTGATTGGTGCTGTGGTGGTGCTGAGTGATGCTGTGGTGGTGCTGAGTTATGCTGTGGTGGCGCTGAGTGATGCTGTGGTGGCGCTGAGTGATGCTGTGGTGGCGCTGAGTGGTGCTGAGTGATAATGTGGTGGCGCTGAGTGATAATGTGGTGGTGCTGAGTGATGCTGTGGTGGCGCTGAGTGGTGCTGAGTGATAATGTGGTGGTGCTGAGTGATAATGTGGTGGTGATGAGTGATGCTGGGGTAGCGCTGAGTGATGATGTGGTGATGCAGAGGGCAGAAAGGCACAAAAAGCAGTCTAACAGAGGACAGAAGGGCAGAAAAACAAGGGAAAAACGAGTCTAACAGAGGGCAGAAGGGCACAAAAAACGAGTCTAACAGAGGGCAGAAGGGCACAAAAATAAGGGAATAACAGATCGCAGAAGGGCACAAAAAATGAGTCTAACAGAGGGCAGAAGGGCACAAAAACCAAGTCTAACAAAGGGCAGAAAGGCAGAAAAACAA
Source organism: Lissotriton helveticus (assembly GCF_964261635.1). NCBI lineage: Eukaryota > Metazoa > Chordata > Amphibia > Caudata > Salamandridae > Lissotriton > Lissotriton helveticus. The sequence continues at coordinate 704,912,549 of NC_136068.1, read as the reverse complement.
GGGAAAAAAAAGTCTAACAGAGGGCAGAAGGGCACAAGAAAACAGTCTAACAGAGGACAGAAGGGCAGAAAAACAAGGGAAAAACGAGTCTAACAGAGGGCAGAAGGGCACAAAAAACGAGTCTAACAGAGGGCAGAAGGGCACAAAAATAAGGGAATAACAGATCGCAGAAGGGCACAAAAAATGAGTCTAACAGAGGGCAGAAGGGCACAAAAACCAAGTCTAACAGAGGGCAGAAGGGCAGAAAAACAAGGGAAAAACGAGTCTAACAGAGGGCAGAAGGGCTCAAAAAACGAGTCTAACAGGGGGCAGAATGAATCCCGCCCTGCGTGTTTGTCCACGAAGATGCCACCTTTTTGTGCAATACCTCTACTCAACTGGTGTACTTTCTACTGTCTAATCAGTAAGTGCTCCCTCGTTGGCTAAATGTATAGGGGCAGATTTACAATAACTGGTGCATCCCCAGGGATGCGCCAGTTATTGTGCGCCGCAGCTCCGCCACCCATGGTGCGCCGCATTGTAAATGCGGCGCACCATGTGGCAAAAACGGCACAGATGCGTCACGCATCTGTGCCGTAAAAGCAGCGCATTGCTGGAGCTGCGTCGCACTTGCGACGCAGCTCCAGCATTGCTCTGGGGGGCCCTATCTCCCCAATGCTGCATCAAGCCTTGCGCCTGCTTCAAGCAGGCGCAGGTTTTTGACTCAGCATTGGCCTAAAAGTGACTGAGGGAATTCTTGTAGATTTCACTCAGCCACTTTTAGGAGGCGTTCCTGTGCAGGAACGCCCTCCCCTGCGCCGGAACGCCTACTGATGGCGTAGGGCTTTACAAGGTGACGCATCTCTCAGGTGCGTCACGTTTTTAATACCCAGCACCATGGCGCATCTTTTGTGCTGTCGCTGCGTCACAAAAGGTCTCGGTAGAGGGTGGCAGTAGTGAACCAGAGGGTGGCAATGATGAACCAGAGGGTGACAGTGATGAACCAGAGGGTGGCAGGGGTGAACCAGAGGGTGGCAGTGCTGAACCAGAGGGTGGTAGGGGTGAACGAGAGGGTGGCAGTGGTGAACCAGAGGGTGGCATGGGTGAACCAGAGGGTGGCAGTGGTGAACCAGAGGGTGGCAGTGCTGAACCAGAGGGTGACAGTGGTTAACCAGAGGGTGGCAGTGGTGAACCAGAGGTGCTGTGATGAACCAGAGGGTGACAGTCGTGAACCAGAGGGTGGCAGTTGTGAACCATAGGTTGGCAGTGGTGAACCAGAGGGTGACAGTGCTGTACCAGAGGGTGGCAGGGGTGAACCAGAGGGTGCTGTGATGAACCAGAGGGTGGCAGTGGTGAACCAGAGGGTGGCAGGGGTGAACCAGAGGGTGGCAGTGCTGTACCAGAGGGCGGCAGGGGTGAACCAGAGGGTGCTGTGATGAACCAGAGGGTGGCAGTGGTGAACCAGAGGGTGGCAGGGGTGAACCAGAGGGTGGCAGTGGTGAACCAGAGGGTGGCAGTGCTGAACCAGAGGGTGACAGTGGTTAACCAGAGGGTGGCAGTGGTGAACCAGAGGTGCTGTGATGAACCAGAGGGTGGCAGTCATGAACCAGAGGGTGGCAGTGGTGAACCAGAGGGGGACAGTGCTGAACCAGACGGTGGCAGGGGTGAAGCAGAGGGTAGCAGGGGTGAACCAGAGAGTGGCAGTGGTGAACTAGAGGGTGGCAGGGGTGAACCAGAGGGTGGCAGTGATGAACCAGAGGGTGGCAGTGGTGAACCAGAGGGTGCTGTGCCCATACACGACCGCATGGGTAACTTCGCCATGCAAGCGGCCCGCGAACACGCAAAAAGCCCTGCAAACACGCAAAAAACCCTGCGAACATGCAAAAGACAAAAATCCGCAAATTCGCACAAATTCGCGGATTGCGAATTCGATTTCGCGCAAATTCGCGGAACGCGAATTTGCAAATTTCGCCCATACTTAATAAAAACATTGACTAACGTACTCAACTGGTGCTTCTAAGATACGCCTACCCCGGTGTACCTGACCTAAGCCTAATACGTGGGAAGGAGTAAGTAAGTTGCAGTTTAAGTTAAGTTGTTCTTTTTGCCAAGAATCTGAATCAAGAATTCTCTTAAGGGTTTTGTCAGCTCCGTACCTTGGTAATAGAATGTAGGAGGTCTTGTATCTCTCTCTCAGGACTGGATCTCCCAGCAACCCGCAAGGGTGACTGGAAACACCGGAGCTGGATTTCTCGGCTTGAGAAAAGACAGCGTCTCTCTCAGTGCGTCAAATGGGAGGGTCGGCTTCCTTCGGCACTCGCATCAGCTGGGCGTCGGGCAAGTAGATAGCCGCTCTGCTCCAAACTACCGTGTGTTTGCTTAAGGCAACTCTTGGTATAGTTATACCTGAAAGGTGCAGAGTTTGACGTAAGGTTGGACATAAGACGTCACCAAGAACTAACAGTTCTTTCTGGAATCCAGGAGTTCTTGTGCAAATCAAAACAAAAGCAGGGGGATTTCCGGGGCTGCTGGAGGCTTGGTTTGTTTAAAGAACGCGTTGTACTTTCTAGTAGTCTATGGGAGTAGCCTTGCCGTATTTGGACTGCATGGGCTATGACTAGATATGGACATGATTCCTATGCCTTTATAAGGACATGTTTTGTTATAACCATATAAGGGCATGACTCGGGGATATCTTGATTAGGGTCCTAGATAGATTCACAACACTGTGACTGCTTTTTAAATAAAGCGATAACAAAGGGTATGAGGGACGGAGCATTTGAGCAAATCAAACACTCACCCCCAGTCAACTGATCTGAGTTTAACCATCACCATTCTTTAGCTCACTCCACCACCCCAGTTCAGACATGGCCATATGCAAATCAGTCTGACCCTGTGCCTCATGGAAACAGTCAAGCCCGAACTGCCAAGCCATGTCTTCCCTGGACCGGTAACAAGCATCCTGGGACCGGTTTCAGGTTCATAACCCTCATCGGCCAGGCTATCTTGAATCCAGTGGCAAAGTGAGCAAAGGATACACGTGTGGGCATGCCCTGCCAATTTAGGGCGAACAAAGTGATACCAAAGGGGATGATGGATGGAGCATTTGAGCAAATCAAACACTCACCCCCAATCAATTGATCTAGGTTTAATCGATCACCATTCTTTACCTCACTCCACCACCCCAGTTCAGACATGGCCATATGCAAATCAGTCTGACCCTGTGCCCATGGCATCAGTCAAGCCCGAACTGCTAAGCCATGTCTTCCAAGGACCGGAAACAAGCATCCTGGGACTGGTTTCGGGTTCATAACCCTCATCAGCCAGGCTATCTTGAATTCAGTGGCAAAGTGAGCAAGGGACCCACGCTGGGCATACCCTGCCAACTTAGGTCGAACAAAGCGATACCAAAGGGGATGATGGACAGTGCATTTGAGAAAATCAAACACTCAGCCCCAGTCAACTGATCTGGGTTTAATCCATCACCATTCTTTAGCTCACTCCACCACCCCAGTTCAAACATGGCCATATGCAAATCAGTCTGACCCTGTGCCTCATGGGAACAGTCCAGCCCGAACTGCCAAGCCATGTCTTCCCTGGACTGGCAGCAAGCATCCTGGGACCGGTTTGGGGTTGATAACCCTCATCAGCCAGGCTATCTTGAATTCAGTGGCAAAGTGAGCAAGGGACCCATGTCTGGGCATACCCTGCCAACTTAGGGGGAACAAAGCGATACCAAAGGGGAGGATGGACGGAGCATTTGAGTAAATCAAGCACTTACCCCCAGTCAACTGATCTGGGTTTAATCCATCACCATTCTTTAGCTCACTCCACCACCCCAGTTCAGACATGGCCATATGGAAATCAGTCTGACCCTGTGCCTCATGTGAACAGTCCAGCCCGAACTGCCAAGCCATGTCTTCCCTGGACCGGAAACAAGCATCCTGGGACCGGTTTCGGGTTCATAACCCTCATCAGCTAGCCTATCTTGAATCCAGTGGCAAAGTGAGCAAGGGAACCACATCTGGGCATACCCTGCCAACTTAGGGTGAACAAAGCGATACCAAAGGGGAAGATGGACGGAGCATTTGTGCAAATTAAACACTCACCCCCAGTCAACTGATCTGGGTTTAATCCATTACCATTCTTTAGCTTACTCCATCACCCCAGTTCAGACATGGCCATATGCAAATCAGTCTGACCCTGTGCCTCATGGGAACAGTCCAGCTCGAACTGCCAAGCCATGTCTTCCCTTGACTGGAAACAAGCATCCTGGTACTGGTTTCGGGTTCATAACCCTCATCAGCCAGGCTATCTTGAATTAAGTGGCAAAGTGAGCAAGGGACCCAGGTCTGGGCATACCCTGCCAACTTAGGGTGAACAAAGCGATACCAAAGGGGAAGATGGACGGAGCATTTGAGCAAATTAAACACTCACCCCCAGTCAACTGATCTGGGTTTAATCCATCACCATTCTTCAGCTCACTCCACCACCCCAGTTCAGACATGGCCATATGCAAATCAGTCTGACCCTGTGCCTCATGGGAACAGTCCAGCTCAAAATGCCAAGCCATGTCTTCCCTGGACCGGAAACAAGCATCCTGGGACCTTTTTCGTGTTCATAACCTTTATCAGCCAGGCTATCTTGAATCCAGAGGCAAAGTGAGCAAGGGACCCACGTCTGGGCATACCCTGCCAACTTAGTGCGAACAAAGTGATACCAAAGGGGATGATGGACGGAGCATTTGAGCAAATCAAACACTCACCCCCAGTCAACTGATCTAGGTTTAATCCATGGAATGGTGAGCAAAAAAACGATGGATTTAGGCCCAGATCTCTGTACTGGAGTGAATGTATGACATTGTTCTGCATTCTGTCGATCAATTGTTCTTTTTGTATTTGTCACCCTGAGTTTGACGGGTATGCTCAGACGTGAGTCCCGTGCTCTCCATGCCACTGCAATCAAGCTATCCTGGCTGATGAGGGCTGAAAGCCCGAAACCGGTCCTAGGATGCTAGTTTCCAGTCCAGGGAGGACCTGGCCTGGCAGTATGGGCTGGACTGTTCCCATTGGGCGCAAGGTCAAGACTGATTTGCATATGGCTGGGTCCAAACTGAAATGGCATGGTGAGCAAAAAAACAATGGATTTAGGCCCAGATCTCTGTACTGGGGTGAATGTATGACATTGTTCTGCATTCTGTCCATCAATTGTTCTTTTTGCTTTTTAAATAAAGCTGTTTAAAAAAAAATGAAAATGGGATGCATTTCAGAAATAAAAATGAAATGTGAGGCATTCTGTATTGAGGTTAGGCATAGAAGCATGGCCCATTTCACCCCCATCTTTTCAATTGGCTCCTGTTACTGTCCTTGCAAAATCATTGCTTTTCATTTGTAAATAGGCTTAATAGTCCCTCCTTGTCTTCATTTGTAACCTCCCATAACAACTGGAGTTTTTACTTGTGTCATTACACGGTCTGTTTCATAAGTTGGTGAGAGCTATTTTCTTTAATGATGTTCCCTTATTCCACCCACAAAATCGCAGCACGCCTCACGCTCTAGTATTGTATGTATTTATTTAAATTTGCAATGCGGGCCACTTTGACTTTAGCGGCCTTGCTACAAAACCTTTCTAAATTATTATTATTATTTTCTTTACTTTGGGTGAAAGCGCCTCATTAGCACTTTTGCTTAAATGTTGGCCACACCCCTTTCTTTAGACGCTGCTCACTGTAACCTGAATATGGGAGCGGCGTCTGAAGAAAGGGACATGGCCACCATTAAAGTGGTCACGCATTTGCAAGAGTTTGAGCTATTGGCATTAAAAATAACAATGCCTTTTATATATGTGTTGCTTTTAAAAATACAGAAATAAAAGGCACCGTCATTTACAATGCCAATAGCTTAAATGCTCACAAATGCGAGATCTAGCTCACAAATGCAAGACCTATTGCATTGAAATGCTTGTTGAAGAGCAGACAGTGGCCTGTGGGATCACTGCCTGCACTTAAAAATACACTGCCCATGCCTTTAGCAACTGGCTTTGTTATATTTCATATAGGTGCCCTATATAGGCGCAGGTAAAACTGCAACCTTTCACATATATCCTTCCCTACATTTCATACATAACGGTTCATAGGGACTGACCTTTTACCTAGATACAACACTGCATTCAGAACATGGGTTTTTCCCTGGTTCGATATTCATACATTATGCATGAGGCTTCTTGGAAGCACACAGCAGGACTCCCAGCAGGATGAACATCTCCTGTATAATATTTATGTTAAAGTTCAAGCCCGACATCATCCTTTAGGCCGACACAGTAACCCAGCATGGTAAGTACCCTGGGGAGACCTGTGGGTATATATACATCATGTCTTGCTTAGACAGACAGAGGAGACCGTGACTTCCCGGCCGACACACTGACCAGAGACGCTGAGGTTCCTGCATGCAGAAGCTCCAGCTAGCAGTGGTCTAGCATCCCTAGTGGGGTGTCCAACTCGAGACCAGGACGGGGTCCTATAGTCTCTCCTTACTCAGGTAATGGGGCTGACCATGACCTTAGAGGGATTCTTTGCATAACACCTACACTGATGCTAGGTATATTTGGGTACATTCAGTTAGGGAGACATCATAGGAGTACGCACTTTCTTATCATGTGTTTTATGTACTTGTATATATTCATGATTACTGCAAAATGGTAGAACTGTACCCTCCCTTTACTTTCGTAGTATTGCTAATCATGTATCTCTGCTATTGTCTAATGGTTGTTACAGCAAATCTATTCTACACTAGAATAACAACTGTTCAATAAATCCTTATTGAAATGCCCAGATTATTTATTCTGTGTGTCTCTGAGACAAACTAAGTGAGCAGGAGTGACTGAGCGAAAAGTAGTATATTGTTTCCACGATCCTGAGGGATCAGGGCTGTTATGTTCTGAGGTTGCCAGAATCGATTCTCTTCCTGATAAGAGGAGATTCTAGTGGCACTGCGAGGTTAACATATCCGGTGAGGGTGCTCGGAACCAGTCTGCCACCAAACCCACAGTTTATGTTATCCGAACGCCCAAATCCTGTATAGATATATAGGAAGTACATGACATGGCGCTGACAATGTTGGTTGGGTACTTATTTAACAGTCGAATCTGAGTAGTTCAGTAGTGCTATTCTCAGAGAACCATACTCACAAAACACCAGTGACGTCTGGAGTGGGTGGGCACAACCTCTTCCACAGCTGAGTAGGTAAAAATTCTGATTTATTGGCTGTTGGTTAATCAAGCTTGAAGGGCAAAGTGTTCCTAAAATTGTGCATTAAAACCTTATCTTAGTTCCCTTAAACAAACTTCTTCCTCTAAAAATGACCAAAGGCGTGGAGAACGCAGGGGTAGTGGTGCATAATTTGCAACTCTCAGATAAGGAAGATGCAGATGCAATACAGATTGCCGAAAAATGTAGAAATACAGTCACCCTGAAATTGCTAGAGAGTGAATTATCAGCTAGGGGTGGCATAGTAGCTTTCATGATTGAGGCACATGAATCAAACAAAACAGAGGTATTTTATTTGTGGGTTACATTCCCAGCAGCAAATGCAAGAACACGGACATTTCACTACTATACAGAAGGATAAGCACCAGCGGAATATTGTCCATTTGAGGACATTGAGGTTCCGCTCACGTACCAGGAACACTTACACTGGTTTAAAGGCGCCCTACCACATACAAGAAAAAGAGTAAGACTCGACTAGCTTGGAGGAGAAGGGGCAACATGGCCGATATTAGCGGCCTACACACCACGTCCTGATATTGAAAAAATGCCACAAGGAGACTTATTCATACAACACAAAAATGTAATCAAAATCTACATAAACTTGATGCAATTCATCATGAGGACATTTACAGTCCAACCAGCAATAGTTGCAACAAATGGAACTCATTCTCAGGGTACAGCAACTAAAATCACACCACAAACATTACTCGCAGTGATGGGCAAAATCTCACAAAACGTGAACAAATGCCATTCTGGGTAGCTCAGAAAATAACACAGTTAGAGGCAGTATTCCCGAATACTGCACCGTATGAAAAACACAGAATGCTAACAATCTTCTTGCCCATGGGCATAACACCACAAGTAGAGGATTGTACCACTTGGGGTACAGTTTTGCTGCCATTTATACCAGAACTTATGGTATTCTATCATTACCAGTTATACCCGATAGATTAAGATAAATACAGAACAAGGACGGAGCATAGCCTGCTCTAAACTTAGGGATGAAGTTAATAGGTAATGATGCCCAGATATCAGCCATAATGTTAGATAATATAAAAGGGGAAGCAGCCTTGGTGGCTATCCGCCAACGCCTCAGGGAGTTCAGTTCTTTAGAACAGTATCATGAGCTGCCAAAAATTATTGAAACTGCGTATGCAGAATTAGGCAGGGACAGTTTGGGTGGGAAAGGACTAAAACCACAGCTAATGGGCAGTCCTGAAAAGGACACTTCAAAGCAGACACTGGCTTCTTCTAAATAGAAGTGGGACAATAAAAAACAAGAAACATTTAAGGGAAACAGATCTCAATCTAGAGGTAGATCTCCTCCACTGGAGCCCTCTGAAAAGAGGTATACTCTCAGGAATAGGGATAATATTAGGAAACCTGACATGAATAAGGATACTGATACACATTCCTCTTATTCCTTTCATGGTTCATCGAAAAACTCCGAGAGGGAAGGATGGTCAGAAAGACAAGAAGAGTGTACAAAGTCCAGAGACAAGCAGCATGCTCAAGATTACACTTCTAAGAAAGAAGAGAAACCAAAGCAAAAGCCACAGTTCAAAAAGAAGAAGGTTGCAGGTCTACAGATCAGACATGCTCAGAATTTTGAGGACTCGAATACTGAATGGGGAATGGGCTCTGGTGATGCTAGACAGTGAGTCAGAAGTAACAATAGCTCAACAGAACCTGATGGAATTTCTGATGACAGTGGACTTGAATGATTATATCACGGTAGAAACACCTGATACCAAGGTGTGTGTCCCACATAAAGTATATGAAATAACGCTCCGAATGGAGGGGGACAAGTGTTGGAAAGTTAGAAGTCTCTTTTCGGAAAACCTTACCTTTGGCTATGGCATTAAGTTAGCTGAATGAGACTGGCCGCCAGCATTAGTCATTGATTGCCCTAAAGGAGAAACGGTAATTCTACCAGCATTCTCAGATCATATTCCCAGGCATTTGTAACAGACATATGCATGGGAGTGGGCGGTAGCCCAAGCTCCAGCTTTATACAAAAACCATGTTGGATGGGATGAGGATTCAACTCACCACATGATTCCTTTAAAAAAAATACTCCAACTGCACAGAGGCAGTATCCAATAAAGCAAGAAGCTAAAAAACAGGTCAGGGAGATCTTAGATGAACTTGAATACCAAGGGGTTATTGAAACATGCACCTCTCAAATAAACAATTCTTTGTTTCCAGTCATGATACCCGACAATACATATCATCTAGTTTTAGATTACAGACATTTAAACACTTGCACTAACAGTTCAAAATGCACACAGTGCTGCATTAATGAATAACATTGTGCGGAAAAAATACAAAACAACACTTGATATCTCAAATGGATTATTCTGCCAAAATATAGCACCTGAAAGATGGTATTTAACAGCATTCTCAGTGCTAGGATCACAGGGGCAGTTTTGTCGAATCCCACAGGGGTATAAGAACAGCCTGGGGTTGTTTTCGGCCAGAGTAACAGCGTTAGTACAAAAATTGGATGAAGAGGCATTGTCCTATGTGTATGATATTTATCTGATGGAATATTACCTAGATGAACACTTGAACAGGTGAATACCATTATTTTGGGATTTGCATCTGAGGGCTACAAATGTAACTTTAAAATATCAAAACTAGCCCACCTCAGTGTCCTGATTTTAGGATACAAGCTTTCAAGTAAAGGAAAAAGCCTGGCAGCCAATTTTTGGGAAAAATGTGTGCTGCTCCAACCTCCAAAATCATAAAAAAATCTACAATCAATACTGGGATTCCTAAATTCTTGTAGAACATACATTTTGGATTATGCAGAAAGAGTGAAACCTTTCTACTACTTAATTAAACCCGATTTCTCAGCAAGAAATTGGACACAAGAACACACAGATACACTACGTTCCTTACAAGCTGACATGATAGCTTCCAAACACTTACAGATACGCATAAACGTACGCAACCTGGTGATCCGTATAGTTGCGGGTCAATCTGGGTACACCTTTCTAACATATAACGAAGGTGAAACAATACTAATTGCATACAATTTACATTTATACACAAATGCAGAGACGCGCTTCGTATCCACTGAAAAGATTCTGACGAGCAGTACAGACTGCTGTAGTGAGAGAAAGAGCACTGGCTCAGGGGAAACGAATACTAGTAGTGACTCCAGTTCCAGCCTTAGAGGCTACAACCAAGGTAAGTGTCCCTAACACTAAAGCCGTACATCGGAGATGGATACAATGGGCTATTTCTCTCACTGCAACAGATGTAGAACACAGGTACGATCCAAATTTAGAGACACAAGCATTCCTGCAAAACGAACAAGAATATCCTCTATTTAATTAAATAATGCCTCTGGATCAGTATGAAAATATCATTTACACTCATGGATCTGCTCAACCGTCCATAGGAAGCAAGCAACAATATAGCGCAGCATGTGCAATTGTTAAAGGTCACATGTGGGATCGAAAGTTCCATCCGAGTTGCACTAAAACGCAATCTCTCGGAATCTACACGGCACAGTTGGCAGAATTTAAAGCACTAATACTGGTACTCGTAAATACGGATTGAGAATTCCCCACACTAATTGTTTGCGATTCCTTTTACTGTGTGCAGTCATATAATGACTACTTGCAATACTGGTTTCAAAACGGGTTCAAAGATGCAAAAGGTGGCACGATTAAGCATAAAATGCTATGGGAACAGGTAGTGGAGTTGAAATCTGAACTACCAAGGACTCACATGATACATACACTGAGTCATCAGCGTGATGGCGTTCATGTTGAAGGGAATTCATTGGCTGATATAGCCTCAAAGGGGGCTGTATGCAAGGCGTCTGTAGCTGCAATCACTCGTTCTAAAATGAAAATAGATGGTGAGATTATGGTGGCTGTTATTGCTTCAAGCAAAAACAGCGCTGCAGTACCAAAAAGAATTCCACTCAAGTACTCCTATAAGTTAGATGTCAATAAAATTTCAAATATGGATCGTAGGATAGGTTTAATTCTAGCAGCACAAGAAGGGATAGGTTCTGCACCTGCTGGAGTTGCGGTGACAATTTCTTTATTGAAACAACGCTATTGGTGGCCTCGGTTAACAAAGCAGACTGAAGACTACGTCTTGAAATGCGACATCTGCCAGCAGATGAAAGGTTCCACAGTTCCACAGTACCACATCCAGTGCAGACACTGTTGTTAATAGCTGACAAACCACTAGAGTGTGTCTACCCAGACCACTGCGGCCTCTTGAAAAGAGATGGGGCTAAAAAATACATAATGGTAGCAGTGGACTCCTGCTCAAGATTTCTATGGGTGTGTCCCCAGCGCTCGGCTGACGCTTGAACTGTTATAAAAGATTTGCGAGTCTTCATAGGGACATAAGCAATTGGCACATTACATTCTGACCAGGGCCCTGCATTCAGCTCTAGGGCTTACAAGGAGGCAATGGGAAGTTTGGGTGTAGCATTGCAGTGCTCATCTCTGTACCACCCGAGGAAAATTCGGTAGTAAAGAAAAAAGACTTAAATCACTCTTTAACAGCAAGAGTATTAGTCACCGGCGAAAGTTGGGTAAAAGTAAAACATCTTTATGGATTCCAGCGGGCCCTTAATATTATGCCAAGAAGTTCTCTAGGGGGGTCACATCCTTATGAGGTCCTATTTGGGACAAGAATGTGGGTACCTGATCTTGATTGTGAAGGCGCAGTGGCAGATGAAAAGCCTTTTGACATCCATGAACATTTGGCTGCTTTACAGGATCTAAATGAATCCAGGACACAACAAAGTAATGTCCACCTGAAGCAGATCACCACTGGGGAAGTCAAATCAGTCACAGCAAGACCTGTCTGGATCCCAAAAGTCGGGGATCTGACCAGAGAGAGAATAGCGGACAAGAAGAAATTTGGGCTATCCTACAGAAAACCTGTACCGGTCCTAGCAATTTAAGGAACAAGAACTGTACTTCTACCGCCTCTTGCTTGAGAAAAGGAAAAAAGATGTATCTCAATCGACCTAATCAAACCACACTATGTGGCCGACACTAAGCAGTAGGCCACTTGGACTCCAAAGTAGCAGACACCCTCCTCTCGATTCAAGAAGTTCAAACGGAAAGACTCATCACGTTCGAAGAGTCACCAATACGGAATGAAGGGCTATGCAACAAAGCTATGGAATTCGTTCCCCTTGAACCTGAAATTCAACGTCAAAATGAAACTCTAAATAACGCTCAAGTTGGTATTCGACCAAATACAGACGTCTACGTCAACATGCCTCAACAAGAGCAAATTACGATTTCAACAAATCCTGATGTAATTCCAACAGCTGATCGAACTTCTTCTGGCTACTTCATAAACTTTGATACGTTTTCTTTGGCTCTAAGTGAACCAGAAACGTTGCCAGCCCAGAAAACATGCAAGCAGCAAGTTAAAGACTTTTTGACCTTTCTTAGAAAGACTTACCTGGTGTCACCATGGGTAGAACTATGGGTAACTTCCAGGATTCTTTTCTTTCTTTTCTGGTTAAGCATAGTGATAGTTTTTAACATGCTTATTAGTGGATGATACATTCGGCAAAGCTCTACTGCCCAAGAAGTGAAATTAATTTTAAAACCACATCAATCATCTCATCGAGAACAAAGAGACTTGTCGTAGGTGAACATTACAGCAGTTCCTGTACTGGATGGTATAGTTTGGGACAAGGTTGATTTTGATATATTTGGCCCAACAGAAATTTTTAAAATTCTACATTTATTTAAAATATCATTGAGTGATATCATTACCTCAAGTACATTTTCTGATGATTGGGATTTTGAAGCTGTTAATAACATGTTGTCTGATTTAGAAAAATCTGCTGCTTTTTCTAATAGTGAAACATTGGAGAGTTCAGCAGATTATGAATCAATGTATTATGATCAGCATTATGGTCATAATTTTTTGCATAATCTGCTAATCCTAGAAATGTGTTCACATACCACCAATGGAAACATTGTCCAACACCGCCAAAAGGCAGTTCAAAAACATTTGCACACGCGTTTCCATATTTTTCAGCGTTCAATATGTCTGACCCAACCTCATTATATTTTAAGGTTACACCAACATCAGCACAGAAAAATATGTTGACAAACACCAAACAGATTTACCCTGCATCCTTTATTTCCCAGTTGTCTGAACAAGGTTATGACTTATGGAAAGACACTATAGACTTAAAATCAGTCTGGGGTACTAGAGAATGGCAAGTGCAGTGAACAGAAGCTTTATCTAGAGCATGCCTTATCTCTCAACAGATCATGTTTTTGAATGAGGCAGAGCAACAGACATCTTGCCTTGGACTAGCCAAGAACAAAGACTTGAACAAACCTCGGCTACCAACACCATCACTAACCGAGGGTAATGAAACATCACAAGAGGGGGTTACATTAGATGACATCATGCACTACAACAGATCAGACCCCAATTGGAAGGAATGGTTGATTGGGCCCACAGACCCCAATGGTTGTTTGGAATGATTCATGGGTAAAACCAAAGGGTTTACTATCCATAGGCCAGATCCATGATGTGTACAGGGACAACATCCAGGGGTAGTGACATCATACAGTGTTGGGAAGTTGTTCCTTGATTGGCTAGGAACCTTAACACTCACAGAGGTGAAACAGCACTTATCCTTACTCACACGAGACATGGATCCAAGGGATTTGTTACTAGGTCCCAGGAAGCCACGTCAGAAAAGTTTCACATATGCTCACATTTATGCTGCCTACAATAACATTTGGAAAATATCCCAACAAGAGGCCGCAGAGAGATTACGGGGAAATAGACTGTATTAACTTAGAAAAATCTCTAGCAGTGGTAGACAATGGGTTAACAACATTGACTTCCAGGATATACAGCCTGATTCATCAAAGACCCGTTTTGCGAGTCTATAATAGCGATTCATAAGGAATCGCTATTACAGACTCGCAAAACGGGATTCATGTAGGAATCGCAAAAAGAATTGCGATTCCTACACATTCCTTATTTGCGATTAGCAAATTGCTAATCGCAAATAAGGAATAACTCCCCATTCATTCCTATGGGCCAAAAGGCCCATAGGAATGAATGGGGAGTATTTCTTATTTGCGATTAGCAATTAGCTAATCGCAAATAAGATAGCGATTTAAAGGGTGCCAGGGGTGTCCAAAGGACACCCTGTAGCACCCCTTAAATGCAAATTGAAACAGGTGTTGCGCACACACATGTCCAAAGGACATGTGTGTGTGCAACATGCAACTTAGAAAAATGCTTTTAAAAGCATTTTTCTAAGTTTTCGCTATTTACCACGAGGTTTGACCTTGCGGTAAATAGCGGGCCGAAATTGCGAATTCGCAATTTTTAAATGGATGATGAATTGCATTTAAGGAATCTTAAATAGAGATTCCTTAAATGTAATTCCTCGCAAAATAGCGAAATCGCTATTACCGATTTTTGCATTTGGGATGATGAATGCCAAATGCAAAAATAGTGCTCGCAAAGGGCCAGATTCACAGAATCTGGCCCTTTGCGAGCCGATTTCGGCTTGATGAATCAGGCTGATATTCCTTAGGCAACATTGTATCTTCTGCGATAAACATACTGGAACAAGATTTGGCCATATTACAACAAGGGCAATCTCAGTTACGTTCTAATAAGTTGTTGAACTGGACGCTGCATTCTTTGCGTGCTGGCTATGTGCCTTGGCCTTTTATTAACAGTACCTCTCTGTTTTCTGAATTCAATCTAACATGTTTTCTGAATTCAATCTAACAGATAAACAAATAGAAATGGCACAAAGGGGAGCAAAATACACAATACTGCGTATCGAAAAACTGGGTACATTACCATTTACAGTGGCAGAGTTACCGTCCACAGAATGGCTAATCCATGGCCACATAACTCTACCGGTCACTACTTTTCAGTTTCAGTATTGCCTTGAACAAATGCTGGCAGGAAAATATGAAAAAATGGGTAAGAAATACATTAAGAAATCTTGGGAATTACCATACAGATTTCGATGCCGGAGTGGGGATCGAGAAGTGTTCCTCAGTGGTACAAACTGTGAGAGTGATTTAAGTGGATCGCTCATATGTCAGGATATTACTCTGCAATGGCCTTGTAATGGTTCTGTAGCGAACTTGTCCTGTCATATGAGGGGTACCCTAGATATCGTGATTACTCCAGCTTTCGGGCTACTTTTGAATGGGAGTTACTTGAAGCTGAACAGTCAAGGCTGCTGTGGAATACTCCTGAGCATCGCATATCTGTTAACCATGAGCTCCAGAGTTACTTGCTGTATGCAAGTATTGTTTCCACCGACACATATAGTCAGGGAGGCACCATTATGGCCTTCACTGAATGTTTCTTTAACATGGTTTGATACTCTAGGCAGAACTAAAGCCATGCTTTTACAGATGTCTGTGCCATTAACCTACGCTCGAGAGACTTTTGAACTTGAGATCTCAAGGTCTTCAGCCGAGATACAGGCCCTTATCCACACAAGTTGCCCTTTACATTACGCAGAAATGGTAAATCGTATCTTTACCATGTCTGATATGATTGGCATTGTCCACCTATTTAAGACCATAGGTTCTGGACTTCTAAGCACCTTTCAGACGGTTCTTGGAGTTATACTAAACTTCATACAGTCCATATTTGGAAGCATCTTTGGAGGACTTACGCTGATCCTGTTTCTAATAGAAATTATCCTGATTGTCTTCTATCTGCTACGCAATGGACGTCCCAGTCACCAAGAAGATGGAAAAAGCGCTCCTGGAACAGAAATACGGTTCAATCATGGATGGATCAGATGAACCTGCTTACCAATAAACACATCATTGTCGACAGCGCAAAATCCCTTGGTGTCATACTCGACAGCAAACTCAATCTAATCCCCCACATCAACTCCATTGCAAAATCTGCACGATACCAACTGCGAGTTCTTTGGGGAATTCGTCACTTTTTCCCTGAACAAGACCTTAAAACACTGGTGCAATCACTGGTCCTCTCCAGACTGGACTACTGCATTTCTCTTCTTACTGGCCTTCCCAAATCCCACCTGTCCCCCCTTAAATCTGTCCTCCACTCAGCAGCCCGTTTCATTTGTGGGGCCAAAAGAAGCGACCACATCACACCGTTGTTATCCACCCTTCGCTGGCTTCCAATCGAGTCTAGAGCTATCTACAAGACTGCCTGTATCACCCACAAAGCCTTGCATTCCTCCTATCCTCTCTACCTGTCGAATAAACTGAAACTGTCTGGAGGCTCTAGACCATCTCGTAATGCGGAAAATCTACTGCTTGAACCCCCCACTTTCAAGAAGGAAAGATCGATGGCCCAATCCTTTTCAGGCAACGCAGTGAGAATCTGGAACTCACTTCCGCCTCAGTTCCGGACCACCTCCTCCTCCCAGGCCTTCAAAATGGACCTCAAAGTTCTCCTCCTCCAAAGACACCTCCAAATCTAATTCACGCCCTCTCTATCATCTGAAGGAAGACCTCCCTTTATTGAAAATTCTATTGTCCATGACTATGGAAGTGCCTTCCCAGTGTGTTCTAGCAGTTTGAGTGTTTATCATTTATTGCAGTATTATCCTTGTACCTGTGTATGGTACCCTTTTGTAACTTGCACACGTCACTTTTCTCTTGTAACACACTATATGCTACCTCTCACTTTTTGTTTGCTTTAGATAATTGCACAAGTGCCACCATTGCCTACGTAACGTTTGTTCTTGTGCTGGAGTGTCTGCAATTTATTGCAGTATTATACCTCTACTTGTACTTTGTACGCTTTTGTAACCTGCACACATATCACTTTTTCCTCCTGTAATGTACCGATTGCTACCTCATGTATTTTGGTTGCTCACTATTGTCACTTTTGATTCATGTAACTTAACGTTTGCTTTTGTAATTTGTTCACTTGTAATGTTTCTCCTCATGTATCATTACTGTTCCTATTGTGAAGTGCTCTGACACCTTCGGGTAAAGTCCGCGCTATATAAAATTGCATAAATAAATAAATAAAATAAAACTGTATCCGAATGGTACAACATCTAGGCACGCCTCACCTAAGAGAACTAAGTGCATCTTGGTTTCTGTCATTTTGATCATTCTGGATGGACTGCATCTTACCTGTCCTCTGATGGCTGTTTTGTGGAAAAGAATGCGTTTTAGACCTTTGTTTGACACTCCCATCATGTGGGAAACGGACGTGAATGCTTCAGTGGATGTTCTGCAGTGTCCCCAGCGCATTCCAATGTTGTTGGCAGCATTCCTTGAGCCACCACAGGTTGTAACTCAACTGTTGGTATGAAAACCGGCTCTTCCACTGGCACCCAGGCTTTGGACGACGCACAGGCTGCCCCAGCACCTGCTGCGGACAGCGCAGAAGAACATCTGTGCTCAATTGACGTACCCTGCAAGATGTTCCAGGGCCGTCTACTGCGGAAGCAAGCAACAAAAATGTTGCGTCTACCAGCCAAGACACATAAACAATTGACTAATTTTGGCTCGTTGTGTGCTGGAATAAATTTGCCCTTTTTTAATAACAAGCTCAATTTGAAACTCAAATACAAAAATTGACATTTTTTTCATTTATTGGGCATAAGTGGCTTTCTAATGCTTATAGTAGTTTGGACTATAACAACGGACACTTTTAGAGCTAGAACCTGCAAAAACATATTTCCTTTTATGTTTTTTAAGTCTGTTTTGAAATTTTTAGATGTTTTTAAACATTTTAACTAAAGAAATGTTTTTAGCACTTTAGTGCATACCAATGTCTAGTTAGAATGGTAGTACACTTATAGGTTACATATGTCGTTCAGTTGAAAGAGAAGTGGGTGTTATATTTCATATAGGTACCCTATTAAGGGGCAGGTAACACTGCAATCTTTCACCTATATCCTTCCCTACTTTTCATACATAACAGTTCATAGGGACTGACCTTTTACCTAGATATGACACTGCATTCAGAACGTGGGTTTTTCCCTGGTTCGATACTCAAACATTATGCATGAGGCTTCTTGGAAGCATAGCAGGACTCACAGCAGGATGTACATCTTCTGTAAAATATCTATGTTAAAGTTCAAGCCCAACGTCATCCATTAGGCTGACATAGTAACACAGCAAGGTAGGACCCCTGGGGAGACCTGTGGGTATATATATATCATGTCTTCCTTAGACAGACAGAGGAGACCGTGACTTCCTGGCTGACACACTGACCAAAGATGCTGAGGTTCCTGCATCCAGACCCTCCAGCTAGCAGTGGTCTAATATACCTTGCGCGGTGTCCAACTCGAGACCAGGAGGGGGTCCCATTTTCTCTCCTCACTCAGGTTCGGGGTTGACTAGACCTTAGAGGGATTCTTGACATAACACCTACACCGATGCTATGTACATTTAGGTACATCTAGTTAGGGAGACATCGTAGGAGTACGCACTTTCTTATCATGTGTTTTATGTACTTGTATATATTCATGAATACTGCAAAATGGTAGTACTGTATCATCCCTCTACTTTCGTAGTACTGCTAATCATATATCTCTGCTACTGTCTAATGGTTGTTACAGCAAATCTGTTCTACCCTAGAATACCAACTGTTAAATAAATCCTTATTGAGACGCCCAGACTGTTTATTCTGTGTATCTCTGAGACAAACCAAGTGAGCAGGAGTGACTGAGTGAAAAGTAGTATATTCTTTCCACGATCCTGAGGGATCAGGGTTGTCATGTTCTGAGGTTGCCAGAAACTATTCTCTCCCTGATAAGAGGAGATTCTAGTGGCACTGTGAACTAGCTAATGCAAACAGGTTAACATAGCCGATGGAGGTGCTCGGAACCAGTCTGCTACCTAACCCACAGTTTACGTTATCCGAACAAGAAGATCCTGTATGGGATATATAGGAACTACACAACAGCTTATCACCTACTTAAACTACGTTATAAACTGCAATTGCGGTTACA
This sequence comes from Lissotriton helveticus, assembly GCF_964261635.1. Classification (NCBI taxonomy): domain Eukaryota; kingdom Metazoa; phylum Chordata; class Amphibia; order Caudata; family Salamandridae; genus Lissotriton; species Lissotriton helveticus. The sequence continues at coordinate 704,893,344 of NC_136068.1, read as the reverse complement.
AAACAATATTACATCCCTCTGAGACTTGCTATTAGGAAGCTATGCCATTGGCACACCCCTTTCTAATAGCGACTCGCAAAACCAATTTGCGAGTTGGTAACAGGTTTGGTACATGCTATAACCCTTTTTAGTGGTCGCAAACGGACCGATTTCCCATTTTTGACTGCTAAAAATAGGTATACATCTGCCCCCAAGTCTTTAAAAAATATTAATGCTTACACACAAGATTTAACCAAAACTGACGGAGAGTATAGATACATGTGTTTAAAGAGACTACAGCCATACCCTATGCACTGGAAGATTTGGAAATATCTCATTGAATCAGCATCTCTTATTCTGTCACGTTTACTTGAACATTGTCAGAAAAAGGCAGTGAATCCTCTTGTAGGTCACTATTACTACTAGAAACAGAATAGAGAAAAAAGAAATAAGAAAGCCAAGTGGTGGTGGTGGGGCATAATACTTCCAGCAAGTGGGCAAAGCGAGAAAGCCTGACGTCTTATAATGTGGTTTGGGTGGGAGGGTAGTTTACCCACTGAAAAAGTTTTATTTTTGAAAAAAAACAAAAATGATGCAAGTAGTGCATTTTAAAGCACAGTTATTACAGATAAAGATAATTATTGTCGTGCCAAGCCAATGAAGCCTGATTTCAAAATAAGCAGATGCCCTGTATGTCAATATTTGTATAGACTGTGCAAATGCCATCATTTCACCATGGATGCCCCAATATGCCTTTTGTGTTCTCTTATTACAAGAATTGCCTCCAAATCACAGCACAGCATCTTTCCATGTGTGTCACTTATACCAAGAATTACCTCTAATGTGCCATTGCCAGCGTTTTGCCATGGGCGTCCCTTTTGCAGAACTCACCTCCAATGTTGTCAGCGTTTCGCTACATATGCCAAGAATCACCTATAATGCACCAGTGCCAGTATTTTTCCATAAACTAACTCGATGAACTACGGAGACTATCCCTTTCAGTTTTTTTATTGTTCACCCCAACCAACCCAGAGACGAGATGGGAGAGGATGAGGTGAAAGCCCTAATAGATGTGTAGTCCCGGGCACTTTCATCATAGAGATGCGAGCTTCTATTTTCACTAGTTTCCTAGAATGAAGAACTTTTGTTACAAAAAGGTGTGGCTACAAGTTTGTGCAAAAAAGAGACAATTTTTGTGATTTGCTCGTAAGTTACATCAGAGTTAAAAACAAATATCTCAAAAACATCCTGTTTTTTAAATATTCAAGAGCACTTTCCAGTCTATGAGCTATGCCCATTATGGCAATCCATACTAATATTATAAAGAGAGAGTCCAAACATTTGAGGCGGGTAATCTCATGAACCACAGCACCGATCACAACACCCAATACAGCGTTGGAAAGGGCAGTTGCAGCAGAAGGACATAGGCTATGCAGACGCCCACCATATACATTTAAAAGGTAAAAGAACCATGCCAGCAAAGTAGTCCCTTGGGGGCGTGTCTGTGTTGTGCTGTGGGCGTGTGCTGGGAGCGTGAAAAACGCTGGGGGCGTGTGGTACGTTCCGCCCTTCATGCCATGTCTCATATCGTGTGCTGTGGGCTTGTGCTGGGGGCGTGGGTGTGTGCGGGGCACAGGATTACGGGGGAAAAAGCAAGCGTTGTGCCCAATATTTCATTGTTTTTTCTTCACAGGTTCTGTACATTCCAGCTCTGGGTGTCCACCTTGTTCCCTTTAAATACCCCTGCACCCCATAATCATAACCCGCCCTTACGCCTTAAAATACCCCAACACCCTTAAACACAAACCCATCTTAACCCTATAAATATACCCTGTACCTCAAAACCCAAACCTATCCCTAAACCCTAAAAATACCCCTGTACCCCAAAACCCAAACCTAGCCCTGCACCCTAAAAATACCCCTGTACCCCAAAACCCAAACATACCCCTGAACCCTGAAATACCCCTGTACCCCAAAACGCAAACCTACCCCTGAACCCTAAAAATACCCCTGTACCCCAAACCCCAAACCTAGCCCTGAACCATAAAAATAACCCTGTACCCCAAAACCCAAACCTACCCCTGAACCCTAAAATACACCTGTACCCCAAAACCCAAACCTAGCCCTGAACCCTAAAAATACCCCTGTACCCTAAATCCCAAACCTAGCCCTGAACCCTTAAAATAACCCTGCACCCCAAAACCCAAACCTACCCCTGAACCCTAAAAATACCCCTATACCCCTATACCCAAACCTAGCACTGAACCCTAAAAATACCCCTGTACCCCCAAACCCATACCTATCCCTAAACCCTAAAACTACCCCTGTACCCCATAACCCAAAACAATATCTGAACCCTTAAAATACCCAAACACCCCAAAACATATACCTCAGTACCCCAAAACATATACCCCTATACCTATACTTACCTTATCCAAACATTTAAAAAAAAAACATGCTTTTACCGTTCTTGCATTTACAACGATTTTCGTTGTAAATGTATGCGTTGTAAAAGCATATAAAATGTAATGCCATGCGTTATAATGGCGGAGTCATGGTACTTTCGTAATGAAAGTATGCAGAGTGATGGTATGCGGAAAGAAAGTTGCGGAATAATGGGTGTTTACCCTCCCCCGGTAAGTACATTGGTGGCACGGCGGCCCATATCTCCAGCAACATGCTCATATTTTTTCACCACCGATTTGAAAAATGCACAGGTCTCTCTCATTGATGGCCAGCACCGACATACACTTTTAGACACACCTCCTGCCACAAGTTCTAGAATTGCGAACTTTAGAGCTGGGGAGCTACGTTCGAATCTCGGCATCAGCTCAACATCCTGTGATTCCAGGCAAATCACTTTGTCTCCCCGTGCATACCACAAATGAATGTGTTCTTCTGTAATGTAAATTGTGTTCATGCCATGTTGTCGAGTACGCGCTATATAATATTGCAAGGAAAAATAAAGTAGGGAAACTCGAGTTCACACACTTCTGAACGCGCACTCTTAAGTGCATCAGCAGTGCACTGTGAATCGGAGCGTTTCACAGGCCTGTCACATATAAGAAATGCTATCAAAACGAAATCCTACAAAACAATATACTACTGGCCGGCAGCAATTCATACCCGGACAACGTCTGGACGGGCTGCTAGTCTAGAATAAAGTCCCTTCAGGGCACAGCCAGTGGTCCCCGGAATGGAAAGTAATTACAGTTTAAAGTTATTAGATCTGATGTATTTTGTTTTATTTTGTTTGATTGTAATATTCACTTGATTTAGCTACCGAACGGGATGCGAGAACGAAGCTCGCCTGCTCTCTAACGTTTCCCCCTGATGAAGGGCCATTATCGCCCGAAATGCGTTGGGATGATGCCAATGAATTGACATTTGATGTATGTCTGATGAAAAAATCAGTCACTATCCAATTGAATTTCATCTCCCTTATGATATTGTCAGACCTAAATGGTTGATGCCTTGATTAACTAAATCAAGTGAATATTACAATCGAACAAAATAAAACAAAATTCTTCGGATCTAATAACGTTGACCTGGAATTACTTTCCCTTCCGGGCACCACTGGCTGTGCACTGAAGGGGTGTTTGCCACAACGGGAACGCTTCTTTGATTTGTCCTTGGCACTTTTGATAAGAAACTGATTCTTTCCTGCACGCCTACAATTGATTAAATGGATTACTGCACGCTTAAGCTTTTGCGCACCCCGGAGAGCGTGAGTCAACCCATCCAATCTAGAAAAAAGACTAGCTATATGAAAATGAGTGTTGATTCTACTACAGATGATCACATCCAGCCAGATCATGTACCCTTCAGATGGGACTACAAGCAACCCTCAACCAGTTTCCACATACTCTCAGCGAGGAGCAGCTTGAAGTGATGGATGGAATGGTTGAATGAATATTAACTACTGATACTTACTCGAAACCACATTCCAGCCCCAGCATAGAGAAAAAAGACAGTAGAAATGATTTCAATATGTGATGAAACAGCGTACATTTGTGATGTAATATTGAGACTCATTCATTGCGATGCATGTGCTCCATAGGAACATAATGATACATCAAACAGCTAATGGCACTAGAAGAGACAGTAATATCCACAGGAGGAGAAACAAAGGCCCACTCTGCATATTTTGAAGAATGAGAAACAATAGGTATGTATGGCTGACAGCAGTGCTCTCAAGCTACAGCTAAAAAATGGATGCAACAAACAAAAAAGATTAAAGACTCTAAAAGGCAACTAAAAGGTTGAGAGCAGGCAGCTAGTGCCAATAAACAATTCACCAAGGAGAGATATGCACAGGCTGTGTGCACTCAATTGTGCATTCTGCACAAGTTTTACACAGCCAGGTCCCAACTACCTGATCTCAGATATGCATGCATCTTACTGCTCTGCCTGACCATCAAACCAAACCACACAAGGCCCTTTAATGCAGGTGATTACCAAAGCCATTCACAAGAGCATAGTGAAATTAGGAGTGTCCTGCCATGCTCAAATGTACAATCGCACCTCAGGGTGCCATTCTCTCGGCTATGACTTAGGCCGGGTCTTCTGTCTCGCTCAGGTTTTCCCTTGCACACAAGTATACTCTAGGCATTCTCGAAACCCCATGCATTCTGCCCAGGGATGTAATAGTGAGAGAAACGCTTTTGTGTCTGTAAGGAGGGCCCTAACACAGAATAAAAGGTGATCCAGTAGGTAGGTCAGACCTGACAGTTAGATTCGGATGATTGTACCAAAGGTTTAATTTCCCATCCCAAATGCTACTTTCTGTTCTTGATGCAACTGCATCACTTATTCTCATCACATCGAGAGTCTTTCCTGACAACTAGTTTTTGAACCTCACACTTGTGTACAAGAAACCAGTTAAATTTTAGCTTGTGTACCCTATCGGGTGATTTGCCGCACTTTATAAATCCGTGATTGATTTAAATTGTGTGCAAGTAACTTCATACTACAAGATGGCGGCCGTAAATATTAAGTGTAAGTGCAATGTTTAAACTATCCAGCATTTTAGCTAGTACCTTTAATACTCGCTATGAAGGTAAAATCTTTAATTCTGTGCACACCATCTCACCTTCCCATGACACTTGGGGACGCGTGCTGAGAGCTGGTGATAGGCGTTTCCAGTAGTGGCATGGTAGTCTGGTGAGAAGCCAAAGTCTTGGGGGCATATTACCAAGCAATAGCGATAATTATCGCTATTGCTTGGTTAGAGACAAAAATTTACCGCTGAGCTGCGGCGATTTTCATCGCAAATAAACCTTGGTATTACCAAGGTTTATCGCAAATGCGATAAAAATCGGCCGCAATGCATGAATATCGCTGAAAAGTCAGCGATATTCATGCATTACCGAGCTAATGTTCTTAGCCATGTTATCCACCTCCCATTGGATAACATGGCTAAGAACTGCTCAGGGCAGGTGTTAGCTTTTGGAGATATTCGCGCTTAGCGTGAATATCTCCATAAGTTGGTAATAGGAGATAGTGATGTTAGCGACTGTTTCCAGTCGCTAACATCTTGGCACGCCCACTTTGCATGTCATTAGTGATAAATATCACTGACATGCAAAGTGGGGCCCAAGATGGTCGCTATCTCATACTAGCTGTCGCTAACTGGTGTTAGCGACAGCTAAGTAATAGGGAGATAATTTTATCTCCGCTTTCTTGGCTTTTAAAGCCAAAAAAGCGGAGATAAACCCCCTTGATAATATGCCCCTTAGTTCTCTCCAAATGGAGTGGGGTAATCATTTGGAAAATGTTAGGCTTGTGGTGGAGGGTCTTGTGATTAACACATCGCAATGCTCCCTCACCAACATAAGAGCTCACTGGAGTTCGCCTTGGCCAAAGCAATAGATACAAAAAATACTTGTTGGGCCCTTGACCTGCAAGAGTGTGTCTGAGGGGGATGCAAGACTTTATCCGGCCCTTTTGGCTTCAGGCAGGTGGCATGCTCTGTCTGTGTAGTCGAAAGGCTGAAGCTCAAGAACTGAGACTGGTGCAGAGTGAGCTGAAGAGAGACCTCGAAATGCCCATTAGACCTATTCTGGATGGTAGAGTGCATTTAGGGACTGTGACCTAGAGGTCAGTGAAAGGACAGTGATGTCACTGAATCACGTAACCTCAGTAGTACCCTTCTGGCGTTGCCTCAGCTGCCTGAACCAGAGTCCCTCACTTGCAAAATTAAGCTGTCCCAGAATTCCTTGCGTTGTACCCAGAAGGGAATTAAAACAATAAAACACAAACAAACATCTAGTTTCATATATTCAGTGCTGTTGGTCAAGTGCTATCACCATCAAAGGAAACACACGTGGCTCTTTCCATATAACATTTCCATTCTCACGAGTTAACTGTTTGTCTTCCAGGCTGTAGTTCCATGAGTGGAATTTCCAGGTTGTGCGCACGAGGAGCCTTGCACTGGATTGCCAGTGGTTAAACTCATTAGTCCCTTATCTGCGCATCTTAATAAAGACCTCTAGCCGTAAGAATGTTTCTAGGTTTCAGCTAATTAAAAGAAGTCGCTGATATCCATGCCATGGCTCGCTGGCTCGCTCTGACTGCGGCTGTTTTATCCCCTACAACAACTGGCATCTGTTTTTATTAGCAACGCCAGGGGGGTCGAGCAGCAAACTTCTGAAGAGGGAGGAGCCTCGGCGAACGGGGCAGCTTTCCCCTTCAGCTCGGATCAGCGCACGAGGAACGAGCTAAGAATAAATGCGACTAATTAGGAATCCCCTCTGCCCAGCCTGATCCGGGCCCGGATCCGACGTAGCATGAAGTAAAGGATTGCGCAAAGGCAGCACGTGAGCAAGCAGACTTCAGCTAGCTCCGACAATAAGAGCCACGAGCAACATCGTGGCACAGAAGACGGGGCTGATGACGCGTAGCTTAAAATGGTGTCTCCCCTTTGAGCGGGAGCCCAGTTATGAACTGTGGGTTGCGCGTGATGTGTTGTATTGTTTACAGCGTCGAACACATCCGCTCCAGAAAGCTTATCAGGGGGGCTGAAGCGAGGTTGGTGACGAAAGAAGCAGAGAGGGGCAAGGAAAAAGGTAAATGGCCAGCTGTGCAGGTCAAACAGGATGACATTAGAAGCCATCCCAGAGTTATTGGATGATCATCCAACTACTGTAGGTCATTTTCACATCGTCAGACATCATCAAGCTCTTAAAGTCATCAGCAAGGTTTAGAAACTCACCCTGACAACTTGAGGATGACTTGAAAATTATTACCTGATGACTTCACCAGATGGGATTTTTCTTGATAATTTCAGAATGACTTGAAAATGAGCAATCGATTACTTCACAAAATGAGTTTGTTCGGGATGTTTGATGATTATTTGAAAATGAGTACTGATTACTTCACAGGCACTATTTGCAATGAACAGTAGGAGAAGAATAGCTGATTACGTGTAGAGCATATCCACCAATTTAGTTTCATTTTTGTTATAAAAGTTTAACTCTTTAAGCGATTTGTGATTTCAGAATTGCATGATTACTGCACAGTGAAAACCATTTAAAATATGAAATGTATCTTTTCTTATATGCAAATAAGCACCCAGTGTCAGATAACTGTGTTTTAGTTAATTCACAGTTAATAATTTTACAGGCTTTTATTATACTTGTAAATATTTTTTTAAAACAATTAATAAAAACAAAGATCCAAGCATTAAATGATCAACAATTAATATTAATGATGCAAATGAAGCATTGAAGGCAGGACCACTGGGATTTATTTGAAATGTAGTATGCAATAATGCAGCAGGATGAGGAAAATTATGGTGCATATACTACGTAAAATAGAGCAAAATTATGAAGAAATTGCTGTTGTCTAAAATACACACATCTACAGCAGTATTTCATCAATAAACTTTATTCGGTCGTCAGACCATAAAAGTACAGAATGCATATATACTACCCAATAAAAATTTTGATATGTTAAAAAGCCATCATGAAGCATAAAACACAACAATTTCATCAATATAAGCCTAAACCTTAAAAACAATGCAGTAGATGCTAAAAAAACAAAAAGATAGCTAGTTCACGGAGCCCTGTGCATCTAGGGGACTGATTAATTGTGGCTTTACAACGGGGTGGTGCAGATGAGATGTTGGGTGATGTACAGGGAGAGGTGTGGCGCCGCGGCCAGGGCGACTGACGCTGGAATCTGGGGACCATGGTTCGATCCCCGGCTCCGGCGGCAGGTTAACCCAGCACCATGTGACTCTGGGCAATAGCTCGCTTAATCTTCCCGACGGCCCCCCAGCGCCTAGAGACCCTTACGGGTGATTGTGCGCTTTACAAATGTGGACTTTACTTTACTTTTACTTCCACTAGCTTAGGGTAGGGTCGGGGTTGGGCTCTGGGCTTTCCTTCATATTCTCCACATTTGGCCCAGAAACTTTGCTGTTACGCACACAAGTGCTGATCGAGTGTCCGATTTCAATAAGTGCAAAGCTGCACTGGAGTCGTGGGTTCCGAGCTGCTTGCAAATGGGAGATAGCCATTTTCCCAAAAGCAAACCTAAATTACCTACTTTTGATTTCACCCACCTCACCTAAAAGTGGTTTAAAAGATGTGGCTACATTACAGCCCTCAGATGCATCCTGATACGATATTCAAAACTGAAAACTGGGCGATCCATGCCAAAAAGATATAGATGCAAGATTAATTGTTGGCATTGACCCTGGACGTCAGATGTAAGGCTTCATCACATGTCCTATAGCAATGCGTGAAATGCAGGGACTCGCCATCAAAACATCTGTTCCCTTCAATAAGTGCCCATTAAATGCACCACCTCACAGAACTGTAGGGCAAATAGACATAGGAAATTCAAGAAAGACCAGCGTTAATCTGCATTTAAATCAAGCAAATGAGGTGAGAATATTTTACATTGCTTCGTGACAGGAATTTTTTGCAATAATCCTAAGTAAGGAAACATAAAACATCGGGTCTCCTTTTCAACATTAAAACTGTGTCAGCTGCTCACAGCTGATGGACGAGAACGTTGTAAAGTGTTGCTTTCAATAAATAACTTTTCTCTGTGTTGTGAAGTTCAGAGGAATGCAGGTGTTCCTGGTCCCACGCTGTAAGTCTCCAGGGTCCTCGGGCGCTTCGCACCCCTTGAATGCCTGCTGTGCTGCATGAATAAGGAAGGCAGCTCTACAGCCAGGCGACACCTTAAAACAATTAACGTCTTTTCATGGCGGGCTGCTACACGAGAGGGAAACGAGAGCATGCACGCAGGCTGTAACTAGTGTTTATGGTTAATAGAATCTCTTAACCAATATGAGTTTTGGATAAGTCTTTACACTAAGGAAAAGTTTTAGAAACAAACCTGAAAAAACAGAACGTTCCCAGCACGTTTTGTTAGTTCGCTTAGCTGCAACAGCTGACCCAGGACACAAAACTTAATTTCATTAGAGAAACGCTGTGTGCTTCATTCCTAAACTACGTACATCCTGTGGCGCCGGAAATACGTCACTGCCTGCGCCATTGCGTGAATGCAACTTGGAGATATCTGCGTCGAGGTCTCTTCCAGCAAGTCTTATGGCGATTCCTTGTACTCGATTTTATTTCTGCTGCCTATAAGAGTTTCAGCGCTGCACAGGACGATGTAATCAGCAGCCAAAGATCTGATTCCTGGCAGGCTCCAGGTAAGAGGGGGCATGGTTTCCTTCTGTTTATTATCTCAGTTTAAAAGGCATCTGGCAAAAACATATATATTTCTGTTGCAAAGCTAATCCAAGTCTGCCCCATTCCGCATGGCGGTGAACAGTGCCATGGGAAAAACTTGCCTTGCTCTTACTAAGCATGGCCTCATGGCTCTGTTTGCACTTGTCAACTGGTATTGGGGGATTCTGTTGCCCAAGCAGAACCACACCCAGCCAGTACTGGCACAATTTGCACTCTGATTGATTTAGGACTATGAAAATACATGAATATACATACAGTGTTAAAATATATGTTTGCATATGTGGTCCTGGATCATATTATTGTACACAGACTCCTTCACACTTAACTAACAGCTATCTGCAAAAGAGCAATGGGGGAGAGGTTGTAACTCATTGAGAATTTGCGCTATAAATGACATGCAAATCTGGCGCATAACCTTGAGTTGGGATTTAATTTCAGCTCTCCCAAGAATTAGATCAGTTGCCCTGTTCCTAGCATTTGGTTGTAAGCTCCTATTTGGATTTCTGGTCAGTATGGTATTTTTTTAGACTGTTTTCCAAATAAGAATACTGTAAGTAGAGTTCAGGCTCAACATGGCTGCCTCCATGATGGTTTTGTAAATGAAATCTGGTATTGATTGCTTTCTGTTTGCAGAGGAAGTGTGACAGCGTCTGGTGAACAGCAGCAGTAGTTTCTTCACTTGGACAGGTGAGTCTTCTTTACCTCCTGCCTACCTCTTCATCGATGCCTTTCTCTCACCATACCTCCTTGACCAAGTAACCTTAATGTTAAACTTATGAACCCTTATAAGCATATCTCATCGGGCACACTATATGAAATAAAAGGATTGGAATATTTTAAAGGCAGCCCTGTCCTATTAAAAACCTAAAATAGTGGTGTTAACATGATACTGATGTATGTTAATTTCTTTTTCCTCCAGACTCTTTGAAGTCTATGTGCACGGATAAAGGCTGGCCATCACTGGAAAACAGAACTATGAGAAGGAAGCTGGCTATAAAGATTTGCAATACTGGAAGAGGACTAAAGAAAACTCTGAATCTAAAAACAAAAATTGAAGTTGCTGGCTTTCATTAAGCCTTTTTGTTCTTGTTGTAGTATTCTGGCATTTTTTCCCCTCTTGAACAGTGTCCTGGACTTTCTCTATGTTCTCTTGTTCAGTATCCTGGCTCCTATGAGGCCAAAGGTGTGTTTTGGATCAATAAAATTACATCTTAACACATCCCCTTTGATGCTTTTTCATTTAACCATTACTTGTTTCAGTCTTTTGCCACTGGTCACCACTTTAAACAGCTTCAGATAATGTTCTGTACCTCAAAGTAAGGCACGTCCCAGTGAGTCAGGAGTATGGGAGTAGCTGCACAAGTTGTTAATCTTATCTGAATGCAAAATATAACATTGTTGAAGCCACAACTTTTGTATGCATATGGTCTTGCAACATCACAAAGCTAGCCAAAAGGAATCTTTCTAAGATTTATTTTGTACAGTTCACCCATCTCACAGTAGAGTTTAAAAAATAATCTTTCCAGAGTATGAGAATATTGATGTTATAATTGGGACCAGATTTATGGAAGTATTGTTTTTGGTGTGCTCAAGTTTTATAATGCGGACTTGACACTCAATCTTTTCAGGATTTATAAACCAGAGCAAATTGGTATTTGTTACAACACTCATCCCCATGGGAAAAGTTTTCAGGTTTTTCTAGGCATAGTATTTTTTGTACTGCAAGGGGGCCCTTCCAGTAAAAAACCTAAGCTAGACTCTCGCAGACACCTTTGCACCATAGTGCAAATGCGTGTGCATGGTGCTCAACTGCCTAATGGTGCAGTGGTGCAAGGGAGAGGGGTAGACATGGCACTTTCCTGCTCTCTCCCTGTGATGCAACGCAGCAAATCTGGGTGTTGTGCTGCGTTAAGTGACACTTTTGTAAATCTAGGCCTTACTTTAGAACTCATGGCATTGCAAATAATTCATGGTATTGTAAAAGAGGGCATATTGCATCCAAGAGGCCTGTTTTTGACAGGAAGGTTCATTGAGGAGGTGATCCTCTAAATATTTCCCTACCACCAAATCCATATTCTTAAACTAATAGTGGGACCCTGCAAGGGAATACTGACAGTCGGCTAATGTGCTTGTAACATGGAATTGTTAAGGTGTAATCCAGCCCGTAATGATTTATTATTGATCCACAGCCACTCTAAGTTATTCATTAAATCACCTGGGAGCTATCTACGCTTGGCCTGCCGTTGGTATAAAAACCTGCAAGAGTATTTCATAGCCATCTTAAAGCCCTTATGTAGTCATTGTCTAGTAATCCATGCTCATTCTGTAGTTGTCCTAATATAATCCTAAATAATCTATGCTCATTTTTGAGTTATCATTAAATCATCCTGGAGTAATCCACACTCCTCCTGAAATTATCATGGGATCATTCCAGAGTAATCCACTTCCATCCTAAAGCGGTAATAGGATCATCCAGGAATAATCCACAATCATCCTTACATTGTCTGAAGCCCATCCTGGAGTAATTCACACTCATCCCAAAGTTGTCAATTAGTATTCGTGGAGTTGTAAAAGGTAATAACTCCCTGCCAGTGGAAGTCATCAGAACACACTCCTAGAATAGTTTTTGTGATTACAGTAAGAGTCATCCCATTTAAATTTTTTCCCCTGTGGGCAGACTTCAGGATGGTTTGGGATGACGTCCCCAGATAATTGCAGGAGAAGTCATCCAATGACTTTAGAATCACTCCAGGATGATCTTCTTTTTTGACCAGGGTGGGCGGAAGTGGCTCTACCGATGCAGGTCAAAGGTCAGTCTTATTTGAAGGGTTACAGTAGTCTCACAAACACCTGTTTGAAAATGTTGGTCTGGCCGTGAGGGTGGAATAACCAAAGCAAAAACAACGTATCTGGACGAACTAGTGCTAAAGATCCAATGAGTCAGGGCTGGTTCTAGGATTTTTGGGGCCCTGGGCAGAAAGAGAATGTGGGAGACCCTTCTAAATTACATAGATGTGACACATTAAGGGCTGGTTGCATCTGAATGGCTGCCCCTGCTCCTGAAGCTGCAGCCCTTCCCTCTCAGCCACCTACAAGCACCTCTTAACAGCTCATCAAGGGCTGAAGGTGTGATGGTTGCCTATCTCCAGAGAGAGTTAATACTGACAAAGAGCTAAACAGCAGGGCACTAGCCATCCCGCTGTGCCTCTGCATGGGTGGATGCCCAATTGCTCGACAAACCTGAGGAATGTGCAATTGCTGGACAAACATGAGGAATGTGTCTTACAACTGGGAATGGGGGCCCCCCCTCCCTTCGGGTTTCCCTTGCTACACAATAGCACAGAGGCCAGGCGAGAGGGGCCTCCTAACGTGGCACACTTACAAGGTGGCACCTTTCATGCCATGGTCTGACACTGTTGCATTGGTGGCACTGGTGCAGGGCCCCAAGTTGGAGGGCAGACTATGGGTCCCTGGACAGTTGCCCACACTGCCCATGCCTAGCGCTGGCCCTGCAATAAGTTATGATTCATTGAGGTGGGATGATGATACTCTTACACGTCTGGTGATTCCACTTCAACCTGTGTGCAGCTGTTTCATACCGGAGTTGGTTGCGCCAACAAATTAAGAGGAAGCTAAGGTCGCTCTGGATCTAAGAGCTGGTGCACAATCCCAGCCTTCAACATTTTTGGAATGTAGGTCATGCTACAAACATTGTATATTAAATATGATAACATTTTAAAAAGAGTATTACTTTAACACAAGTTTCACCATACTACATCAGATCATATCACTGTTTTGAGAGAAACATGAATTTAGAAACATTACCACACTCACCTCACCTTTTCTCTGAAGACAATGACACTAATGAACTAAGAGACAAGTCAGTTGTCATTTGTAGGCTATATGTTACTTAGATTCTTATTATACATGCATCAACATTATAGGCTATTAAATGAAACAGAAGGGTCCTCATTTACTTCAAAATGAAGCAGCACGGCCTTTATGCAGAGCCGAGCTGCATCATATCGAAAGCACAGGGATGTGTCGTATTAACAACAATGCAAAGCATCCAGGGCAGGACTGGCTGTAGCGGGTAATAGGCGTCTTTCCTGTGGGCCACAAGGGTGGGGGCCAGTTTTTGACCTGTGGGGGCCGGTCTTGTTAGTGGGGGCCGGTTTTGCAGCAGAGCCACAATATTGCCCCCTGCAGCAAAAGCAGCAGCAGTGCTTAACACTAGTACCCCCTCCGGCGCTTCTCAGTAGCCCCCCCACGAGCACCCCCCTGGGCCTGGTGGTGAGAAGTTGCCAGGGCTGGTTTCTATTCCCAATCCAGCCGTAGACGCATCCGTGTGCTTTCCCCTGTGCTGGCACACAATTGGCTGTCATGTGCCAGCGCAGGCACCCTTGCGTCATGTTGCAAGAGTGCCTGCGTTGCGGGAATGATTGTTTTTGTGCAGTAAGGGACACCTTCCTGCACAAAAACAATAATTGATGGCATATTCCTCTTCCTATGTGTGCTCCAGAATGCAGCTAACAAAGAAAGAGGAAAAAATAAGGATAAATAACAGTATTTCTCCTCATTGCCCCACTACTACGCCCCGAGGCATATGATTCGGATGCATTCCCAGCTTTACAAAACGTAAATCTGAGAATGTTTCAGGTTTCATGGATGTTGCATGGGAACACCGACAGCAACATCCATGGAACACCACTTTCCCGCAGAGTAATGCATGAAAGGGGCCCATATTTACAAGGCCATGAAAAGTAATGCAGGGTGACTTTACGTGGCCTTGTAAATATGGGCGAGCCCATTGTGCTCCCAGTGCGTAAAAAAATTAACGCAACAATGGTGCATTGGGATTGTAAATGAGGCCCAAGAGGTTTTGTACAGTGCAAATACTTTACTCTCATAGTTACAGATGCTTTCATAAGTGATAACTAAGAAACAGAAGGCTCTGTGAAATAGAAATATTTGCGTAGGATCGCACAATATGGTCAATCGTCAAATCCAGGATTAATTCCAGGTTTTCTGGTTTAAAATTATGCATTTCAGCCACTATACGGGTATCTCTTCATCTCCTGTTTAACATCAAAGGTTTAGGCTTTGTTAATTTATGGTGCATAAGGGTAAAGCGTGAGTGCAGGCTGAAGTCATATGATAGTTTGGCTCGTTTTGGGCTCGATGATCCAAGATGACCTTAAGCTGAGGCAGAGCAGGCACCTGGCTTGAGTCTGGCTCAAGCCTTCAGTAGCTCAGCACCCATCTAGTTTCATACACATGCGCTCTGCTTAAGTAGAGAGAAAGCGAGAAACAGACCTTCCACCCTTAAGATCATTTTCACTGTGTGATTGTCCAGAATAGGAGGCTTTGCATTGGCAAGGGGGAGTGGGCCTTCAGCATGGTGAGTAGGGCTTTGGACCCCTTGCTCTGCCTGTACAGGGAACTTGTGCTTCCCTCCACTGAATACCCCTCATAACAAGAATTACTCGTTTGGCGTCATCTCCCATGTCCTGGGGAGGTTTTAAATAGAGCGGCATTGTGAGAAGCATTCACACCTGAGCTGTAAACCTATTCTGTGAAAGGGTTTAGTTGTAAAGTAGACACTGGAATCTTAAATGAAGTAAAACAAAGGGAGTTGTGTCTACATTGTTGTACATCCCATTTGTAGTATTGGGCCACGTTCGCTAATTAATTTGATATGCTTTCTTATATCCTGCAGTACGCATAATCATGTTGAAAAGGAAGTATACACATGAATGGTAGCTAGGCCAAACCGAACTACTGATTCACTTGTTTTACTACTAAATCATAGACATTTTATTAATTAACTTTTTGACTTTTTAAACATTTTAAATGATATCTTTTAAACACATTTTGTATAGATTGTATTTTACATATATAGAGCTTCATTGTTTATCTCCTAATGTATCTATTGCACTTAAAAGTTGTATGTATAATAGTTTTTTGTTACGATGTAACACTGTCCATAATATTGTGTCTTTTATGCTCGCAACAATCGAAATAAAGACTGCTTTGACTTTGAAAACAATCTTCTTTGTTTCACATTTGAAGTAACTCGTGAACAGACTGCTCAAAAATGCCCCACAGGAAAGGTTTCACATCACGGACTACCAACGCTCTCTAACATCTAACATTCTACTCTAGTCAGGAGATCCAACCCAAAGGATAGGAAAGTAGGCGGGTTGTCAAGGAAAGAAAGAAAGGCAAAAATGATGTAAGGGTAAAATGGACAAGGTTACACCATGTTTCTAGTTTACCGTGTGATAGTGCCTTATCACTGGGTTGCCATGTGATGAGGTGTGAAACCATGTCTCACATGCCTGCACCATGTGGGTAGGCAGGACTTTGAGTGAGTACTAGCCCCTATATAGCAGAGTGAATTTCCTAGCTCAGAAACAGCTTGCTCTACTAAGAACACTACAATACAATGCACTAAGACCCCAAAAACCAACTACCTCTTCTATAACTTGTTGACTATAAGCTTGCCATTTACTCTGTCCAGCGCTTCACTGCCTTTTCAACTAGGTTTATACTATACAAATACTACATACATATAAAGAAATCAGGATATCCTTTTATCACTCAAATGCCTGCTTCTATTTTCTCCAAGAACAGGCATGGGACAAATACTTATTGTGATGTGAGGAGTTTAGGGCAAAGGGCATGCATTATGAGATGCTAGGTTTACATGGACAGTCAGTGAGGACTTTGTACATCCATCAATGATTTTAGCCAGCAGCTCGCTAAATCAGTCACCTTTCCAAGGAATCTGGCTTATTGATAAAAGCTTCCTTGTCAAAAATGTTTTATAATAAAATAACAAGGAGCGTCATGGGAGATGAAGAGTCATGTCAGAGTGGAACTAGGGGTCTTGCTTGCCCAAAGAACAAAATATGAGTTGAATCCTCAAAATAATTGTTGTGTAAATGATGCTACATTCTATTCTGTAAGATCCCCAAGTATTTCAGTTTTCCATTACACTATATAGTTGCAATGAGTGAAATTTATTAAAATGAACAACTGCTCAATAGAAACTTATAAAATTCAAGAAACTTTTTCTCCAATGTCGAAATGCCCAGATGATGTTGCCATGAGTGATACAAGAGACATTTCAGTGTGACGTATGCAATACATAGGTGACCAGTATCATTAAGAGATACTGAGGAACACTGTGATGTTTTAAAGCACATAGGAATAAGGATTGAGTTTTTGTGCAGTTCAAATCTGAACTAAATTACTTCATAACACTCCCAATTGTCAGTCAAGAAAGTGAGGTACAGTTAAGCAAAGTTATATGCCTAGGATCACTCAGTATTGGTTAGTGGGAAAGTCAGGTTTGAGCACACAGTGGCAGTCTGCTGTTTAGGAGGAGGTGTGGCGCCGCGGCCAGGGCGACTGACGCTGGAATCTGGGGATCACAGTTCGATCCCCGGCTCCGGAGGCAGGTTAGCCCAGCACCATGTGACTCTGGGCAATAGCTTGCTTAATCTTCCCGACGGCCCCCAGCGCCTAGAGACCCTTACGGGTGACTGTGCGCTTTACAAATGTGGATTATTATTATTACCCACGATATCAGTCACCTCCAGTTTTATGTAACAGAAGGCTGATTGGTGCACAACAGAGGACACAATTGGCTCCGCACATGTGTAGAAACAGGCCAACTACATCTAACCGAGCAGGAAACTGTGAGATGGAAAAGTAGGCGTACTACCTCACCTCTGTCATGTAGTCTAAATGTCCACTGTCCCACATCAAAATCCAGCACATCCCACACAGTAACAATGTACATTGTCATACAGTCTGCATGTAAACAAGAACAATGCCCCAACATACATGTCAACACAATGTCAACAGGCATCTCCCCTTCACATTGTAGAGGGACAAACAACACCTTCAGCAGAGCAGACAACTCATCAGTGATGCTGGTGATGACCACCACACCCTCAACACTGACGCCCTACAGCAGCTCATGGACATCCCAGGCAACCCACCACCAGGACCAGGGTAGCCAAGCTACATAGAGGAGAACCCAGCCCCTGCACAGACCACACAGCAGGAAGCACCCGCCAGCATGACTGGCACCCAACACTTCACCGAGCCACATATGGCATTCCAATGCCAGGTGTCAAAATGCCAAAAGGGGTTGGCCGAACAGGTGTGGGTGGGGTACGAACCCATGCAAGATGAACTAGTTCACATACGTGGGTGTCCTATTCCCTTCGGGGACCACCTACACCCCAGAACAGAGACCCACATTGCGACAGAGACACATTCATTTGCAAATTTCCAGTACTGAACCACTCCCAGAGGCACACAATTATGATACATACACCCACGCAAGACCTATATTCGATGGTCCAGTTCACTCCTCTTATGTATTGAGTGGGTGACGACAAAGCTACATGTCCAAGGTCCAACCCACTGCCTGCCGTGACATGTTTGCATCCACTGTACACAGCACAATGTAATGTTGTAGGGCCCGGGGCCCTCATGCATACATTATGACAACACAGACACGTGCAGATAGTTTGAGGAACTGACTACAGGCATGTGCGCCCGGCCCCTTTATTGGCAGGGCTACATTGTGGTTTATAAAAAGCCTTTTTAGGGGCTCACTGATGCATGGGCCTTAAACCAGCAAAGAAGAGATTGGCATGGAAGCTGGAATATGAAAATAAGGTATTTATTAATCACTCATGATTGGGACTACATCGATACATCCCCTGGGGCACTGTATGAGGTAGTACAAGGAGTACAGAAACCAGGGGCCTTTTATATACATTTGTTTCTTTGTCAGCATGAGACCAAGGGGAGGTACTGGCACATACAAGAATAGATATTGACTAATATGTATTAGTCAGGAAAGTGGGAGGGGAGTAACTAATTTCTCCTTACATCAGTAAAAACAGCCTGACAGTTACACACTAAGACAGATGCATTCTGGCAGCTACAGGTTTTTCTGAGCATGGGCAAGGCTCTGGCTTAGTACTGATGGAGTTAATTATAGTTCATGACTCAAGCAAAATAGAAGAGCAGGCAACAGTGAAGATGGGAGAAGCACATGGCGAGCACATGGCTTACCAAAATGGATGCCACGATCAAAATGGCTCCAGCTTATGCTAACGATAATTTCTGCCGTTTCCACAACATGTCCAGTGATGCCTGTGCTGGATGTGTGTGGTGAGTGTAAGCCAGCCCTCACGGAGTGGTTCGAAAATGGCAATAACTTGAACACTGAACACCATTACAATGGAAACTGCTAACATCAGCATAACAGAGACAATTACGGAGCATCATGGAGGTAGCCGGAGCAAGCACACAGGTCACTCAATATGCACACAAAAGTGTCCATGAGTACCAGTGCATTGAGGTTGGGGCACTAGAGCTGAGCGCGCTCATGTGAAGAAATTGTCTAGATTTGTCTCCCTTCGGGATATACCTGATGCAGCTGCAGTGGGGTGTGTTACACCTGCATCATCTTCCTCGTCATCGTCTCAGGTCTCCCACACTGCCTAAGGTGACATTGCTGCACAACCACTCCACAGCACAAACCTCTATCAGTAACGATCCATGGGTTGCGGCGCACTGAGTTAGTGGCACCTGGAGTACTGAGCAGGGTATCAGGCATATGATGGCATCCACGACAGGTGTGAGCAACTCCGTTAGTCTGCCAGTACGACTGTTTTGACTCTGGCATTTGGCAGTTGGAGGTGGACCTTGCGGTGGTGGCGTGTGCCTCCTATGATGATGCGACATCCCGGCCGGTCAGGACTCAATATGATGTGTGAGCCCTAGTGGGCTGCAGTTGAGGCCGGCGGCAGTGACCAGCGCAGGGCCACATACACATGGCGTCGAAGACACCAAGGCCATTGTCTCAGAGGCCGTCCAATATTCAATCAGACAGGGTGCCTGACTTGAGCTGCTCAGAGTTAGTGGCCCTGGATGCACTGCGTCTGGCACAGGCACACAGCCATGGGACGGTGACTTGCGGTGCACTGAGGTAAGGCCACGTAGATTAAGCGGGTCCTCATCGATGTCCGAAGTGAATGTGGCAGAGTGTTGCGGGGGACAGTGGTAGATGTCCTGCAGGGCATGATGCAGAGGGCTGAAGCCATCGGGAAGCGACAAATTGAGAAGTGGAATGCTACAGCCTGGTTATTACCAGCACGTCGGTATCAGCTACATGAGGATGAAGACAACCCCCAGTCCATGGACTTAGACGCCACCAAAGTTCAACCAGAGAGTGTCCATGAATGTCGGGGAACAGACTTAGTGCACCGGGTCTAAGAGGCGATACAGTCTGCGATGATGCCGGTACAATGATATGTACTTGGCCATTGCTAAATCAAGACTCAGTCCCAAAATGTGTGGCCTACTCAAGCTTAGTGCGGCCCGAGGGGCAGTAGTCCTCATGGGAACCCACACACATGTGGTCGGAATGCTATACACAGACTTTGTGGCACCACATCGGCAGTAGTATAGTGACATAAAAGCTGCCATAAATAATGTTCTCTGCCATAGTGTAATCAAGACTCAGTTCCAAATATGTAACCTACTAGTCCGCTGTGTATGCTGGTGGAGTACGTCAACGAGAAAGGAGTACTGCTGGCCTGTGTCACGTAGACCGTGATGGTCTGAGGGGGATGCCAAGGTCGCTGGCCTCGGGCTTGGGGTTTTCACTGGCATGTGGTGGGCCCTCCTTGACACACGCCAGTGTCGGCAGGTGAGCTTTAAGGCCTGGGTGTGCAGTGGCGGGCAGGACTGGTTCTGGTACCAGCGGGCCAGGGTACAGCAGGCGCACAGGTTCGCAGGTAACACCGCTTACGGCCATGGCATCGGCCTCGTGGCGGGCTGAGCGACGCCACCCTGACAGAAACTTTGAGCATTCCGGAAGAGAACCAGGCCCAGAACTACGTGTTTTTTATTCACACCCCCTATGCTGGCCTGGCGTATGCCGGGCCAGCCCACTCTGCTCACACCTATAGGGGGGGACGTAACAAGCTACATTTCCGAGAGCTTCCCCACTGGCTGGCATGACATGGTTGCATCCACTACACTCCAAACATCAGCGGTGTATGTCGACATGGATATGTGTGTGGTCTGCATACTACAGTCTGGCCATCTCATCCACGCCACACTTGCCATTGTGTACCTTCTCATTCATCGGTCACTTGCCTCCTTCGCACATGCCTGCCTCCCACCTCTACCTACATTCTGCTATTGTGTGGCTGAGGTGCCATGCCGTTGATGGCTTATGTCCATGGCTTGCCGAGGTTCCCACAGTAAGTTGTGCTATCGGGTATGGTGGGTGGGCATGTTGCTTGGCATGTTGCATGTGAGTTTGTAACATGTGCATTCCCAGTGTTATGAGTTGCATGATTGTGGAGTTGAGGTGTGTGGTGTGTTCATTTGGTACTTAGCAACGAGCACTGCATTTTCATAGGTACCATCCTGGTAGGCCTGGTTGATGATGGACTGTCGGAAGATGTAGGAATCATGCTAACTGCCTGGGTGGTTGGCGTTGATGTTGGTGGTGATCCCCCGGTGGTCCACTATTGTCTGCACATTGATTGAATACGACTGCTGTCTGTTGCGGTATTGTGTGCAGTGTTGCCAGGGGTTACCAGTAGGACATGTGTGCAGTCAATTGCCCCCAACGCTTGTGAGAAGCCAGCTATGGCGTAGATGCCTTGCTTGGTCTCCAGATGTTCCTGCACAGTGTGGGGGAAGTATAGATAGTGGGGTACCAAGCTTATGATGTCATCCAAGACAGTTGTGATGAACTTTGATAGGGCTGGCTGTGAGACTCCTCTGACTCTGTCAGTAGTTGGTTGGAAGGTACCAGAGGCCAACACGTGCAACACGGCCAACAGCTTTGTCTGTAGTGGGATGTTGGTTGTCGGATGTGTTGGTACTGTCGGCCTGTGGGCAATGGTGGTCAAGATGCAGAGGATGGTTGTCCCTTTGAGCCTCTGGTGGGCAATGACATTCTTTGGTATTGGGTCTGTGCCGTTGGTGCGCTTTCTGAAGGTCTCTGTCTTTGTCTGCGCTGACTCAGTGTTGGTCTGGGGGGGGGGCGTTGGGGTTCTTGAGGGGTGGGGGGTCCTGGGGTGGTGGCGGTTGGTGTTGTGGCCCTCTTGGGTGTCAGGCCTGCATGATCAGTGGCTCCAGGGCATTTGTTGTTCTTCAGGTGTGACTCTGGTCTGCGCTCCCTTTTCGGGTGCAGGCCGTCGTCCGACTTTACACCGGGTCAGAGCAGGTGTTAATTTCCTGCTGCTAATGCGCCTTATCGCATGTTTTGTGATCTTATCGCTGATCTGGCTGGTCGTTGAGAATGTTGTGAGGTGGTGTTGTTGCGCGGTTTTGCACAGGAACACCTACTCTGCATCTCGTTAGCGATAGTTGCCGGGGTCATCTGTGGCAATGTTTTTTGCGGCTGCTATCGCAGGTAAACTGGTGATATGGGCTGTTAGCCCCAGCTTGTGAATGGGACGATAGTTTTATCGTGACTTTGGCTGCGATAAAGTGCCGATAACTCGGCGATAGCTCCTTGAGAATATGCCCCTTTATATTTTAACTTATGAAGCAACACAGTAAGCTACAATGATACAGCATGTATTGCTGTTGTTTTCCATAATACACAGTTCTGTTTAAATAAACACTCTATATGCCAATAGAATACGTATCCCCAGGCTTAAAAAGACAGACTGTTTCATGAGAAGTCCAGCACCTTATTAAAATGATTAAAACACGCACTTGAAATGCCAAGAGGTCTGTTGTTGTCTGCCTGCCTTCTAGCTTTGTTGATGCTTGCTTTGTTTTGTGATTTTTTTGCAAAACTTTATTGTAAGGGAACCTGCTTGGCCCTCATCAACCTAAAAAAAAAACATTGGTTAAAAGCAACACTATTTTCTTGGTCTCAACAAGCACACATCGCCATAGTAGACCCTAGCACTGTAGGAAACCACTCTGTCTATGCCCTTACTTACGGTGGTTAGCTAATGGCTGAAATGGCCTGAGACACTGCTCCATGCTGTTGCTGCAATTTTCAGAGCTAAACTGTGAATTTCACATTACCCTATTAGAAAGTAAATTATGGATATAATTGTACTAAAATCTAAAGGTCTTGCTCATGGCTGAATATCAGATTAGGAGTAAGGACCCTTCATTCTTTCTCTCACATTATAAGTAGTTTACATGGACTCATGTGAAATTCAACTTTAATCTATAGATACATTTTTCCTTATCCTACATTCACACTGCAATTTCAGAGGGAAAAGTACAAGTAAAACACGTATTTTAGGCTTAGTCTGTGCCCATGCATACAACGCTTACTGGGTGTGCCTTGTTTAAGGGTATGCTGCATGCATTATTTTCATTTCAAATCTGCACTAGTGAAACAAGGG
This sequence comes from Lissotriton helveticus, assembly GCF_964261635.1. NCBI lineage: Eukaryota > Metazoa > Chordata > Amphibia > Caudata > Salamandridae > Lissotriton > Lissotriton helveticus. The sequence goes on along the minus strand of NC_136068.1, from coordinate 704,870,228 downwards.
AAAGCAAATTGTCCTGAGCTCATTTCTAAAACGTATCTGCAGTCCACAGGCTGACATTCAAAGACCTTTGAACTGAGTTGAGCTCGAACCTTCATTAGCCTACTCGCCAGTAGAGTACATTGTGATTTTAATGGAGCACTTTAGGTTGGAGAACCGATGTTTCTTTTCACAGCTGGGTGGATTAAACCATCCTCAGTTTTAACAACAACTCCGAGGGTGACTGTTACAACGAATTGGCAGAGTGCGGCATTAGCCACCTCGACTTAATGCCACGCTCCGCCACTCCAGAAACGCAGGGCTGCACTATATTTACAACAATATGGTGCAGCACTGCATTTCCCCCTGCGCTGCAAGAAATTTAGCAGCCAACCGCCAACGCAAGCACCCTTGCACCATAGTGAAATGGTGTCTGCATTGAGGCAAAGATTGTTTATGTGCAGGAAGGTCTCCCTTCCTGCTCATAAACAATCTTTAAATGTTGTTTTGTAACTTTCATGTGTGCTGCTTAATGCAGCACACATAGAAGTTGTAAAACGTCATTTTTTGGGGGATTGTTTATGTGCAGGAAGGTACACCTTCCTGCACATAAACAATCAATGACGTTTTGCTGTTTCTATGTGTGCTGCACACAGCACACATAGAGACAGCAAAATAGAGGAGAAATAAAGCATTTCTATTCAGTTCACCTGTTTAAGACCAGGTTTTCCCTGGTCTTAATTTTAGCACTGCCTCCTGTTTATGCCACCCTTGTAAAACCTTGCATTATTGTCAGCATCTGTTGAGATAATTTTACATAAATTATCTCAACAAATACATTTTACATAAATGTATTGCTTGGAAGGTGGAGAAGAGGGTCATGCATGACATGGTTTCACCTCCCATATATTTGTTTCTTAAGAGACCTTCACCCTTCCATCCAAGCTTACTCACACAGTAGGATATTACCAGTCTAGAAATATTGTACCACAGCTTTTCAGGGGTGTTAAGAGCTAAATAAATGCAATTACAAGATGTTACTGGAGCAGGAAATGAGTAGATCCAGGGGCATAACTAAAGCCTCTGCAGCCCTAGAGGTGCGGGGGGGGGGTATCCCTACAGGCCCCCCACCCTCCAGGGGACTCCGATTTAGGCTGAAGTCAAAGAGTATTTGTGGGATATGTGAGACTCAGGGGCCCCACATTCAGGGCCGGACTAGCCGTAGCGGGCAATGGGCTTTTCCCGGAAGGTTTAAGGGAGGGGGGCTGGTTTTGCTGCTGTTGGGGTTGGATTTCTTAATGAGGACCGGGTTTGCAGAGGTGCTGCAATGTCCCCCGTAACAGAAGCAACAGAGCCTCAGAATTGTGTCCCAACAGAGCTGGATCAACAAAATTGCCAGGGCTTCTTTGGGTTCCCAGTCTAGCCATGCCCACATCACATTCTGCAGAGGAAGCCATCATTTTACTTTATGAGGCTGAGTGGGTCTTGTACAGGTTTCAGAAGCACAGATTGATTGATTGATTGATTGATTAATGCTGTGATTTGCATAATTACAACATTGCTATAAGGACAGGCTTACAGGCACTGATGCAATACTACAGGTCTTAAATTGACATAAGTATTTCTGGAAAAATCCCAGTCTTGATGTACTACTCTGCTTTGAATGCACAGTGGGGTCGGCATTCAGCAGCTGAAATTACATTAATAAGAACAATTACAACAAAAACATAATAATTTTGATAATTAATGTATTGTTTTCAACTTCTTTACATTACTACGGTTCTTTGTAGTTAGATGCATGCTGTGTATATACCATGTATTCAATAATTTAGCACTCCACAGCGTGAACTTTCCCTTCACTATATAGTCCAGTCCAGATGAAGGGGACGGGGCCCTCTAGGGCCCAGCAGGTTATTTCCACAGCCACCTGCTATGCCTTCGCAAATGAAGAGTCGGTCAGATAGTAGAGAATGCAAACGTACTTTATTATATATATGCTCTGCAGAGGAGCCCAGTCAGGCCTTCACCCTAAGATGGCCGAGTGGGATTGACTCCCCAAGGTGTGCTACTACATGATAAACCCTTCTGGGGACTTCAGCCACGCATCTTGTAGAAAAGTACTGGCTAGAGTGTCGCATGAACAAAGGAGGTACAGAGAGATGAGCTAACACCTGCCAGATGGGTGCATTATTAGTACTCCAAGGCCAATGTTCTGAGTCTCAGTGTCTCCTAACGTGGGAGCAGATCTACACACACAGAAAGGAATGTATGAAAAGAACATTAATTCACTAGCAAGTCAGGCTTCAACCTTGAACCGGAGAGAGAAAATAATAACAGTGTACAATTTTACAGTTCTGCTGAAGCAATCGGATAGCAAAATGAGGTCTAGTGTGGATGCAGCCCAAACAATCTTCTAATAGTCGTGAAATACAACATGGAGGCCCACAGGCTAATGAAACTTATACTTTGCAAGGATACCTCAGTGGGTTGCATAATACAAATACAAATGACATCTATTTAGCCACATAATGCTAACCTAACATAGTATGTATAAATGCCCACCAGAAAAGGAATTGTAAACTTAACACAGTACTATTAACATTTCATTTTTAATAAATGCAAACTGTGAGGAAATGGCTTTTTGCAGGTTCACCCCTCCACTTTGTGCATCAGATTTCGACTATTAGGTACTGGTGTAATGACTCTGAGAGTGCACTGAGACCTGATAACCAGACCTCAGAGCCAGTGCACTGACCCTTATCAATGTGTGTTTAATTGGTTTATACCCAATTGACATGTTACCTTACTTATAAGACCCTAGTGTACAGATCAGAGGACTCACAGCTTGCAAGTTAAAGTGTGCATCGTGTACTGCAGCACTTATTGTGCCACCACAAGTGTTACAAAGTAAAACATGTCTCCCAATCTGTTACAGTAGACTTGTGAAACAGTTTTAAACTGCTAGCTCGACTTTGCTATTCAAACTAATGACAAAGTTCAAAACTTTTTTTTAAAACTTATATAAGTAACCCATAAGGTAGGCAATAAAGCCCTAAGGCAGGCTGTTGTATATTAAAAAGAAGAGTGTGTTTTATGTGTCCTAATAATAAAAAACCCAAATTTACATTTTTATGGTAGAAAGGCTAGTAGCCCCATTGGCAAGTACAGGGTTACATGCTGACAGCTCAGCTCTACTAACTTTAGAATGGCACTACTAAAGCTGGTACTTCAAGGTACCTAAAGAATCGCTACATTAAACAACATGATGCCCAAGTTAAATGTAGTGTAACTTTTGTGTATAAGGGAACTTTAGAACATTTGTCACACTGTTGCCCAGGATTTCCAGTGGCCATTTATAGTTGCTGACCAAGAGACAACCTTCTGCCCTCCTGGTGAGAGGTGTGAATGACTCTCAGAAAAGGACATAATAGAGGCCTGTAGATGGAAGAGGTGTAACCTTTCCTTGGCAGGAAGCCATGTACAGCGTGAGCCCAAGATATGAGCTTCAAGGGAGAAGCCATCTTTGAAGAGCACATGGTAGACACACATGAGAGGGGCTGCTCTTTTGTTCTGGTAGGCAGATTGGCATTGGTGACAGAGATGGGTAAACATTGGTCAAACTAGTTTTCCAATGAGTGTGTAGTCCTCAGGTAGCCACGCCTCCAGGGTGGGCTACCAAATTCTACACACCAAGTGAAGGGTTCTGCCATCTTGCAATGGGGCAGAATAATGCACTCTGGGATAGCTAGATGCCACGCATTGCAGAAATTCAGGCCAAAGGAGACCTGGTTACCCATTGGCCTGTAGACACTGCAGTTGTAGGAATACAAGTGGCACCCTTGGACCTTGCAAATAGAGGCTGCACCAAAGACTGGACTGCATCTGCTTTTCCTTGGATTAGCAAAGAGAGAACTGTGCTTGTGGTGTTCTTCTGAAAGAACGTTAACCCCAAACCCCAGTCACCAGAAGTTGGACCGAGTCTGCTGGCCCTGGGAGAGGCATTGAAGTGCAGTTTGGTTGTTCAAGATGAACACTAGCCCCAGTTAAAAGAAACCACAGATTTTGCAGTGACTGGAGACCAGTAGACCAATGGCAACTGTTTTTTGGCTAGACTTTACAAGGACTTCAAGCGTCATTGACTTCTGTGGCCTAAGTTACCCCTACTAGTTAATGGAATGAGGGATTGCCCCGGAAAACCCCCCATTGACTGGATCAGCATCCTCAGCATCCTTCTCATCTTCAGCTTCCCGTATTCCTTGCTTCGGGACTACTTCATTGATATTCATGGTGGTTTGCCCTAAGAGCCTGGATCTGGGCTGGAGACTGCTGTAGGAGAGTAGGGTCTGCTTCCTATGGTTACCCACACTTTTTGCTGTGATTCTCTGGTTTTTCGACTTTAGTGTGGCTGTGGACCTGATAATCAGGCCCACAGCCCAGCTGCTCTCTCTCTAAATTAATACCATGTACTTTAGGTACATACCAGATTGGTTACTGGGTCACCCTTGTGAGACCCTGTATAGTGTACCATCGGTACCCAGGGCATAGGTGCACCCTAGGTCTACTAGGCAGACCCTCCAGGATATCGCGATTTCGCGATTTCGCGATTTCGCGGTTTGCGGCGAAATCGGCACTTTTGAAAAAATGCCGCGATTTTTACCAAAGTGCCCGCGAAATCGGCACTTTGGTAGAAATCGCACGGCATTTTAGCAAAAGCCGCTATATCCTGGGGGTCTGAAGCTGGCCTTGTAAGGAATGCCTTTGATTCCGTTGGTGTGTAGGTCCCTGCAAAACCCAGGCCTCCAGGCTCCTGGGAAAGAAAGTAAAACGCATCTCCCATTTCTGAAAGTTACTGGCTGCACGGCCGGGGCCTGAATCGTGGCATCCTTTAGTCTGAGAAAGGCAGAACCAGAACAATTAAGTGGTTCCAAGGCACACTTTTTAAAGTGGACTGCCATCTACTGATTGGACGTGGCTCCTGCAACTAATAAATCAAGGGGGTGTTGCCGAGGGAGGAAGAAGTAGTGCAAAGGTTGCAGTGACCGCCCAGGTCGCATTGTGTAAGCCGCGCCTGTGGTTGCTGAGCGAGCTTGTGACAGGGCCGGAAATGACTGATTATTTAGTCATTATTCACCTCACTGATGCTTACTGAAGACTGAAACCGCAAAAGCTGACGGCTAATCGGCCTACTGATAAGATCACTACTTATTTCACACATACACACACTGAGCATGCCAACAAGCGTGGTTCCCTGAAAGAACACCGTCACAGTCATACATTCTTAGGCAGAGAACGATGTGGAAGGAGGGGTGACGAGGGAGGGACCCAGCAAATGGCACTACAGCGTCACTTCGATAAAAAGACTTTTAGACAGGCTGATGTGACATTTATTTTACAGTGCTCCATAAAGCAACGTGCACCAGTGCTGGTAAGAAAGGTGACGTCAAAAAATGAAACTGTAGATGATTGCATGCAAGTACAGCCCTGCTTTTAGTGGCTGGCGCACCATAGGATTTTTACCTTGCAGAACAAAGTTCAGAATTGATGCTTCGTCTTCCCATTGATTTGAATGGTGAGTGTGCTGACAAGGGGTCAGTGGGATTTCTTCAGGACCACTATTTGCAAGTCGGTTGTGGGCGGTAGGCATGTGGGGTTGATATCCAGCTACAGGTTTCAGTGGGATGGTTTATTGCTAACCCATTCAAGGACTTTATTGGTTTTGTATACCAGTTTGTGTAGGAAAAATGGCCAAATAAAATGCCGCAAAATTGCCGCTAAATTTCCATATTTGTGCCGCTAAATTTCCATTTTTGTGCCGCTAAATTTGCTAATCCATGCCGCTATATCCTGGGGGTCTGACTAGGGGCTGCAGCATGCATTATGCCACCCCGGGTTTGCCTTCCAAACTGACACCACAGGTCTGTTCTTACAGCCTAAGTAATGTGGTGTAATCACCCCTTACTTAGATATAGTCTACTTATAACTATATACATATATAGACACATATACACCTATAAGCCACTCCTAAGGCAGACCTCGACAATCCTGGAGGTTGAGTGCTTGATTTTATTTGAGAGGGTGCCCTAGCATGAGCTGAGCCCCTCTGCAGCTTTTGAAACCATCTCGTTATAGCTGTTCTATGATATAGCCATGCCATATACTCTTAAGTGCATTATAATCCTCGTGGTTAACCCCTTCCGTGCTAATGACGAGCTCAGCTCGTCATGAGGCACGGTGCTCGTGTGCTCATGACGAGCTGAGCTCATCATGACCACACCCATTTACATTAAGGTCCAGCACAGCAGAAGAATCTGCCAAGCAGCCATGCTGTTAATGCTAACTTTGGTTTGGCTTTATCAAAACATGTCGTGTAAGGTGTCAAACACTTTGGAATACTACCACCCCGCTAGTCCTGGCGGCGGGGTTACGATTCCATCCTTCTAGAGGGAGAAGACATGTAGTTACTGGTTTACCCGGTTAAAGTTAAACAGAGCCTCAGCATCACAAAATGGATGCTGCTGCCCCTGACATGAGTCTGCCCTCCTGTTGCTGGACACAACTTCGGCAGGGGAGGTCTGGGCAATAGGTTTCCTGTCCAAGGAGATACTGGCACCTCCCCAGACAGGCTTTTGTGTATTGGGGCAGGGAGGGTTGCATTCAGTGAATGCTTTTCAGGCACTGCCTAGGGCACATTAGGTGCATTTCCCAGTCCAAACCAGTTGCTGGGGCACTCAGCCCCAGCTCTGGCGTGAAACTGTACAAAAGGAAAGGAGTGTAACCACCCCCACCCCAGGTCCACCCATAGGAGGGACGTTAGAGTTAGTCCAAACCCTAAACGTACAATAAGTATAGAAACCCAGTCCCTAGGACTTTAGATTACCCTGGACGAAACTCTGCAACATATATCCTGGATCTTCGACATTCCATATCGACTGGAAGACGGAAGAAATCTCCCTTGTGGTCAAGGAGTGACCACCTGTTCAAACAGGCACCAACAGCATCTTTACCAGTCTGCATTTTGGAGGCTCCCGCCAGATCCCAAAGAATCTGCGACACAGGACATGGACTTCTAGACATCTCTGACCCCAACCTTTGCTCAGTGCAAAGCTGAGACCCGTGGCAGACACGAGAGACGTGGGACCAGAACTCCTGGACATCCTGCATTTTTCTGCCTGCATCAACTTCCTGAGGTATCCCGAAGTTGTGCATTGGGGTGCTTGAAGCACCAGACCCGAGCACCTTTTGCACCAAAGTTCAGAGGCCCACACTCCATGAGTGCCCGTGGGCCCACTTTGTGCATTTCCACTCAATGCATCTTTGCAGTTCCTGGTGTTTTGGCTAGTGAGCCCCCAAGAAGACAATCCTTTATTTCAACTTATTTTTCTGGTTGCTCCATGCTTGTTCCAACTTCCCTCCAAAGGAGAAGTTCCACAGACCTTGCTGATCTACACCGAAGCCAATCTTGATATCCTGCATGGGTTACGTTTGCCAAGGCTTGATAGGTCCAATCTGGATACCGACACCGCAGTCAACTAGATCCTTTATCGAACAGCTCAAATCCAGCTCCTGGTTGGCGTCGACGCCTCCTGGTCCTCGTGGCTGAAGAGACAAACTTCACCTTTTCACCTGAAATCACCCGACATTCTGTGGCATCTTTCTATCGCTGCCCTGGTCACTGGCTAGTGGCCCAGACTCTGTCCCCTCTGCTTTCAGGTTATTCACATCTACGATCCTCCCTAGGATCCACCCGGACACTTTTCCTCTGGTCGCCTGCTGCACTTCTTCGCAGCTCTTGATTGGAATCGACGACGAAACCCAACACGAAAAGACACCTATGTACCCGGCTTCCCTGGGTGAGGTAACACGAGTACTCCAGTGCTCCCGTGGGTGTTGACTCTCCAAGTGTCCTAGTCTAAAGGGGTTCCATCGCAGTTCACCTCCTTGTACCCTTTTTCTTTAAAATTGTAACTTGTTTGTTAACCATGTATGTATGTATGTATTTATTCTTGTAAAGCGCATAAATCACCATTCGGTCTCATAGCGCTGACAGAGAGCAAAAAGAAAAACAGAACGAATGGGAGCCAAGTCCCTGATTAAAATAACCATGTCTTGAGATTTTTACGGAATGTTTTGTGGTTTGATCTTAGAGCCAGTGGTAGGGAATTCCATGTGACAGGGCCTATCTTAGAGAAACTTCTATCCCCGTTTCTCACTGTCCGAACCTTAGGGATTTTTAGGAGGTGTTTATTGGATGAACGTAAGGTTCTATCTGGACAGTATCCATGCAATTTGTTCTTCAGGTATTTGGGCCCTAGTCCGTTGATTGACTTGTGCACTAAGCAGCATATCTTAAACTTAATGTGCTTCCTAATTGGGAGCCAATGTAGTTGTTTCAAACATGGAGCCGAGGGAGTGCGCGGAGGAAGGTTCAAGGTCAATCTTGCAGCTGAATTCTGGAGCATTTGCAACTTGGTCAATGCGTTTTCATTAATGTCTGCGAATAATGCATTGCCGTAATCCAAACGGCTTATGATAAGGCCTTGAATCAGAGGCTTCCGATATATCATAGGTAGCCATTTAAAGATCTTTCTTAGGCTTCTCATAATGCCAATACTAATGTGGACCACTTTATTTATATGAAGGACCATGGTCAATTTGTCATCTAAAGTGACGCTGAGATTCCGGACCGTGCTTCTCTGGGTTGGGCATAGGCCCAATTCCTGTGGCCACCATTCCTCAGACCAGATTTTATTGGCTGCACCGAAAAGCATTATTTCAGTTTTGCCTGCATTCAACATTAAGTAATTGTTGGTCATCCATTCCTTTATCGCGGACATGCATTTACGGAATCTCATTTTGGCATCTGAGGGGTTTGAGTCCAGGGTGATCAGAATCTGGGTATCATCGGCATAGGATATCGTGTCAAAGCCAAAGTCCCTGATTATCCTAGCTAGAGGTGACAGATAAATGTTAAATAAGGTAGGGCTCAAAATTGAGCCCTGGGGAACACTTTTGTCATTCCCAATCACCCCTGAAGAGAATGGTCCTGTTTTGACCCTGGAGCATCTCCCTGCTAAATAGCTCTGAATCCATCTGAAGGCATGACCTCCGACACCAATCCCAGCCAGTCGTTCTAACAGGACGCCATGGGATATGGTGTCGAAGGCCGCCGAGAGATCTAAAAGAATCAGAATAGCAGATTGTTTTGCGTCCAGAGCCAACCGGATGTTGTCAATACCTCTAACAGGGCGGTCTCGGTGCTATGGGAGGCTCTGAACACCGACTGGGAGATATTCAAGAGCATGTGTTCTTCCACGTGTTTTACTAGCTGCGTGTTAATTATGGATTCCATAATTTTCCCAAAGAGTGGTAGCAATGATATGGGGCGATAATTTATTAATTGGTTAGGGTCCGCATTATTTTTTTTTAGAATTGGCCTAACAGTGGCTTCTTTCCAAGCTGTAGGGAAAATGGAACGTGATAAAGATCTATTAAAGATTGAGGTTAATACTGGGGCTATGGCTGGGGCTATCTTCACTAGGACCTGAGCCGAGGCTGGATCGTCAGGAGAGCCAGATTTGGCTTTCTTCAGTTTGTCGTTAACCTCCTCCTCTGAAATAGTACAGAAATCTAGTAAGCAGTTGTGTGCGGCCAGGGACTCTGGGGGGGGGGGGGGGTAGGTACATGTGACTAGGGTCATTAGCTTCCTCTGCTTCTTTAGGAAAAGATTGATGTATTGTATTTATCTTATCTTTGAAGTAGATGGCGAGCTTGTCCGCCCAATCCTGTGATTCAAGCGTTGCTCCTTGACATGCAGGGGGGTTAGTGAACTCTTTTACAATAGTATAGAGTTCTTTGGGAGAATTTCCCGCTAGTCTGATTTTTTCACCCAAGTAAGTTTTCTTTGCTGTAGCTATTTTACTCATATAATCTTTGTGCGCGATTTTATAGCGTTGTTTATCCTCTGTGTTTTTGGTTTTCCGCCATTGTCTCTCCGCAGTTCTAGTAGTCTGTTTGGAAGATTTTAACTCGTCTGTAAACCAGGGAGACTTCTCGTTCGGGCATTTAATTAGACGTTTGGGGGCTATAAGATCTAGCGCCCTGCCTATTGCTATGTCTAGATCTGCCACTGACTTATCTATCTCTGCGTCTTGGTTTAGCTGGGGTGGTACAAAGACCTTAGTAAAGGAGTCTAGGTTAATCTTTTTCCAGGGCCGGTTCATTTTTTTCACCTTTAGATGGTCAGGACTGGTTAGATGTGCTCTGATGGTGAAATTTATTATCTTGTGGTCTGACCATAAGACAGACGATAGTGCAGTTATAGCAATTTCCTAGGAGTTGGTGCATATAATATCTAAAGTGTGGCCCGCTATATGAGTGGGACTAGTTTCAAGCAGCCTTAGGTCCAAGGAATGGATACTATTTATCAATTCCGCCGAGTAGAGCTCCTCATGCTTTTCAATATGGTGGTTGAAATCTCCTATTAATAAAAAGTTCTTGCAGGCTAGTACATGGGGTGCTAAAATGTCCACTAGCTGGGCGGTGAAATTGGCTTTGCTTTCTGGGGGTCTATATACCAAAGCTCCTTTCCATGATTCCTTACTATTGAGAATGAGAGAGAAAATTAGAAACTCACCCCAGGTGGCTAGGAGTGTGTCGATAATGCGAATTTCTATCTCTGTTTTATGAATGATTGCCGTTCCTCCCCCTTTTTTAGAAGTTCTATCCAATCTGGCTATTTTATAGTCTGTGGGCAGGGCTACTGCTATATCGGGTAGAGCTGTTTCTTGCAGCCAGGTCTCTGTTATAAAAAAGAGGTCGGGTGCCTCCTGGTCCAACAGAGCCCAAATTTCTAGGGCATGTTTGGGGAGAGACCGTACATTTCCATATAAGCAGGTCAATTGCTTGCGGGGATGTGTGGGAAGGTATTGAACGATTTTGTTTTCCCTCACCTGTAAGTCAGGATTGAGTGCTAAGAGCTCAGTGCGAGTGTAACTAATCATCTCCCTAAGTCTATACCTGTCCGATAAAAACCGGAGGTGGCGACTGGCGACGATCCGGCGCGGACAGGCGCAGACAGGCAGGGCTTGACTTTGGTGCGACTTAGGCGCGCTGCCTGCGCATCACTGCGCGAGTCCGCTCGGCGCACTGTGTTTTATGCTTCAGTGGGCGGGACCGCAATTAGTGGGGAATCTAGAGCGCTAACCGGTGAGGGCTACCGGAAATGTTGTTTGTTCACGGTCGGACCCCGCCGTTCTAGCGGCACAAGCCGTGACGGATCGGGTGACCAAGCAGGTACGATTTTAAAAACACTTTCAAGCTGCAATAGTTGTTAGAAGGCGCTATTCACAGTGCACATAATACAATTGCAGGTGACGGCGCAACACTGTTAACACGCAGAACAAGAGCTGTCTCTCAATATCAGGCAGTGTCTTTGATTTTAAAAGCAGTTTAAAGCACAAATAATATTACCAAAACACACAAATATTTAAAACGGAGCAAGAGCTGCCTATCGTTCAGTCAGTCTCTTGGGGTAATCTGTCTGGGCGAGTCCGCTCGGCGCACTGTGTTTTATGCTTCAGTGGGCAGGACCGCAATCAGTGGGGAATCTAGAGTGCTAACCGGTGTGGGCTACCGGAAGTGTTGTTTGTTCACGGTCGGACCCCGCCGTTCTAGCGGCACAAGCCGTGACGGATCGGGTGACCAAGCAGGTACGACTTTGAAAACACTTTCAAGCTGCAATAGTTGTTAGAAGGCGCTATTCACAGTGCACATAATACAATTGCAGGTGACGGCGCAACACAGTTAACACTCAGAACAAGAGCTGTCTCTCAATATCAGGCAGTCTCTTTGATTTTAAAAGCAGTTTAAAGCACAAATAATATTACCAAAACACACAAATATTTAAAACGGAGCAAGAGCTGCCTATCGTTCAGTCAGTCTCTTGGGGTAATCTGTCTGGGCGAGTCCGCTCGGCGCACTGTGTTTTATGCTTCAGTGGGCGGGACCGCAATCAGTGGGGAATCTAGAGCGCTAACCGGTGTGGGCTACCGGAAGTGTTGTTTGTTCACCGTCGGACCCCGCCGTTCTAGCGGCACAAGCCGTGACGGATCGGGTGACCAAGCAGGTACGACTTTAAAAACACTTTCAAGCTGCAATAGTTGTTAGAAGGCGCTATTCACAGTGCACATAATACAATTGCAGGTGACGGCGCAACACAGTTAACACTCAGAACAAGAGCTGTCTCTCAATATCAGGCAGTCTCTTTGATTTTAAAAGCAGTTTAAAGCACAAATAATATTACCAAAACACACAAATATTTAAAACGGAGCAAGAGCTGCTTATCGTTCAGTCAGTCTCTTGGGGTAATCTGTCTGGGCGAGTCCGCTCGACGCACTGTGTTTTATGCTTCAGTGGGCGGGACCGCAATCAGTGGGGAATCTAGAGCGCTAACCGGTGTGGGCTACCGGAAGTGTTGTTTGTTCACGGTCGGACCCCGCCGTTCTAGCCGCACAAGCCGTGACGGATCGGGTGACCAAGCAGGTACGACTTTAAAAACACTTTCAAGCTGCAATAGTTGTTAGAAGGCGCTATTCACAGTGCACATAATACAATTGCAGGTGACGGCGCAACACAGTTAACACTCAGAACAAGAGCTGTCTCTCAATATCAGGCAGTCTCTTTGATTTTAAAAGCAGTTTAAAGCACAAATAATATAACCAAAACACACAAATATTTAAAACGGAGCAAGAGCTGCCTATCGTTCAGTCAGTCTCTTGGGGTAATCTGTCTGGGCGAGTCCGCTCGGCGCACTGTGTTTTATGCTTCAGTGGGCGGGACCACAATCAGTGGGGAATCTAGAGCGCTAACCGGTGTGGGCTACCGGAAGTGTTGTTTGTTCACGGTCGGACCCCGCCGTTCTAGCGGCACAAGCCATGACGGATCGGGTGACCAAGCAGGTACGACTTTAAAAACACTTTCAAGCTGCAATAATTGTTAGAAGGCGCTATTCACCGTGCACATAATACAATTGCAGGTGACGGCGCAACACAGTTAACACTCAGAACAAGAGCTGTCTCTCAATATCAGGCAGTCTCTTTGATTTTAAAAGCAGTTTAAAGCACAAATAATATTACCAAAACACACAAATATTTAAAACGGAGCAGGAGCTGCTTATCGTTCAGTCAGTCTCTTGGGGTAATCTGTCTGGGCGAGTCCGCTCGACGCACTGTGTTTTATGCTTCAGTGGGCGGGACCGCAATCAGTGGGGAATCTAGAGCGCTAACCGGTGTGGGCTACCGGAAGTGTTGTTTGTTCACGGTCGGACCCCGCCGTTCTAGCCGCACAAGCCGTGACGGATCGGGTGACCAAGCAGGTACGACTTTAAAAACACTTTCAAGCCGCAATAGTTGTTAGAAGGCGCTATTCACAGTGCACATAATACAATTGCAGGTGACGGTGCAACACAGTTAACACTCAGTACAAGAGCTGTCTCTCAATATCAGGCAGTCTCTTTGATTTTAAAAGCAGTTTAAAGCACAAATAATATTACCAAAACACACAAATATTTAAAACGGAGCAAGAGCTGCCTATCGTTCAGTCAGTCTCTTGGGGTAATCTGTCGGGGCGAGTCCGCTCGGCGCACTGTGTTTTATGCTTCAGTGGGCGGGACCGCAATCAGTGGGGAATCTAGAGCGCTAACCGGTGTGGGCTACCGGAAGTGTTGTTTGTTCACGGTCGGACCCCGCCTCTCTAGCGGCACAAGCCGTGACGGATCGGGTGACCAAGCAGGTACGACTTTAAAAACACTTTCAAGCTGCAATAGTTGTTAGAAGGCGCTATTCACAGTGCACATAATACAATTGCAGGTGACGGCGAACACAGTTAACACTCAGAACAAGAGCTGTCTCTAAATATCAGGCAGTCTCTTTCATTTTAAAAGCAGTTTCAAGCACAAATAATATTACCAAAACACACAAATATTTAAAACGGAGCAAGAGCTGCCTATCGTTCAGTCAGTCTTCTACCATAGAAAGTCAATGGTAACCCAGGGGCGCTAGGTGGCGCACTAGTGTATGGACGCCTTTCTGTGAGGCTCCCACATCCTGGCGTAACAATCCTTAATTTCTCCTGATTTCGGCGACCTACCGGGCTGAAACTTGCCCCATCGATGCAGGGACCCCCCTGGATGCTCCGGTTCAAATTTGGGTCCGGGGACTGGTCTACTTCGGCTCGGAGAGGCGATCTCGTCCCCACCGCTCCTGACCGGCGGAGGTGACTGCGCGGCCGAGCGGCTAGCCTGACAGCGCGAGCCCGGGGACACAGTGGAGGAGGTTGGGCCCCTTTTGGCGCGAAAACACTGGCGTTTGCAGCGGCGGCGGCGGAGCAAGACGGACGCTGTCCCCCTGGCTGTACCCTGGACCTTGCACAGTGAGTGGCTTGCAATACGGCTCTGCTGAGCCCTTCCTCGCTAGCGCTTGACCACCCTGCAGCCCCTGAAGCCCCCGCTGCATTGCTGTGCTCGCCGACCTTGGCCGATGCCCTGCCGTAACACAGACAACATGGCGGCTTCCCAATGCGTGCAGATAGCGCTGTGATCGGTGCAACATTGAACTTGCCTGCAGTGCTCACCTTCTGAGGTACGGGGAGCGACTGAGATCCGCTGGGCTGTGCACTGGATGAGCCGCTTTTGGGGGCTGGTGTTGGCTGGGGGGATCGCCTGCACGGACTACGCCACAGGACACCTGGGTCCCTGACGAGTGGTTGTCTTCCCTGCATAGCGGCATCCCCCTCTATTCTTGATGCTAGCATCGGTCTCCGCTATCTGGAGGGGGGACGCCCAATAGTGTGGTTAACGCTATCCTGTCTCGGGCGTGGGTGCGCTTGGAGGAGCCTCATCCCATCATTCAGTTGGGCTACTATCACGGCGGTGGCCTGGATGAGTACGCCTCGGCTGCGCTGTCCGTGGCCGGGAGGTTGTGCTGACACCTGGATGCAGTTAGGCCGCTAACATATGAGCGCACGCCCGTCTATGACCTGCCTTCTTGCGGTCTCCTTGCCTTCCTGAGTATATCTGCTTCTGTGCAGCCTGCTTGATCCCAGCTTCGACGACACAACTATGGGAGGGTGCACGGTGTGCCTAACAGAACGTGCGATCTCTGGGGAGCAGTTGGGCCTGGCTTTGTTGACTTGCCCTCGGCCCATGACCAAGTCATATTAACAGGCACTCGGGCTGACCGCGCACCATCTCAGGGTCCTTATCCCGGCCGGCGTGGGACTTCCACAGACTACGGCGATTGCACTCGCTCTTGCCCCCTGCACGTACGGACGGATCCGCGCAACACAGCTCATTGCTTACAGGGTACCACCGTTCTGAATAGCAGCGGAGATGGGGAGACCAGACGCACGCCAACCGAAAATCACCTTCGACGCTGCCAAAAAACCGACTCGCAACAGCCCGGAACAGCAGAAACAACCCGAGGCCGGTGGTTCTGGTGATGGCCAGCCGACCACCTCCGCGGATGTCCAGGAACTCCTCCGAGAAATGCGCCAGGGTTTTGCGACCATAGCGGACAAGGTAGACAGGATGTCTTCGCGTATGGATGCAGTTGTCCAAAAACTGGATGTGCATGAAGGGAGGCTCAGTAAGGCGGAGCAGCGAGTCTCGGACGTCGAAGATACCTCCTCACAACACACAGCGCGGCTTACTCGGATGGATGACCTCCTACGCACTATAGCAGCCAAGAACGAGGATTTAGAAGCGAGAAGCCGGCGCAATAATATACGCTTGGTGGGAATTCCGGAGTCTACCAATGTGGGAAAAATGGAAGACTATGTGGAAAAGCTCCTTCTAGCGGCAGTAGGTCAGGAGGCACTCTCACCTCACTTCATAGTGGAGAGGGCGCATAGATCCCTTGGTCCTGTACCCAAACCGGGCATGAAACCGAGACCTATCATCGCCCGCTTGCTGAATTATAGGGATAGGGATGCTGCCTTGCGGGCAGCTCGTACCTCCAAAACACTCTCCTTTGAGGGCAACAATTTCACGATCTATCCTGACTTCACGCCCATGGTGCAGGAGGAACGCCGTAAGTTCTTGGATGTCAAGGCGAAGCTTCGCACTCTCCAGGTGGATTATGCCTTACTCTATCCGGCTCGGCTACGGATTACTTTTCAGGGGCGCCAAAGGTTCTTCACGAAACCACAACAAGTGGAGGACTTTATCAAACACTACAAACGTACGGCGCATCAGCATGGTGACGGAGAGGACGAGCCTGACCGGAGACGCGATCATGTGGAGGAGGATGAACAATGACCTCACAATCTCCTCTTCTAAGACTGTCTTGGATTGTACGGACTCGTGTGCGTGAGTACTGGCCACTGGGCCATATACTGCAGTGCCATTGCCTGCTGCTTTATTTTGTTTTTCCTCCTTCAGTTGTGCTGGGGCTGGTTGTAGGTCCGGGGGAAGCCGACTTGATATAACGCTCGCCAGGTACCCCCTCCTCTCTCCCACTGGCTGGTTGGATCCGGTCAGGGGTGCTAGTGGAGCAAATGGGGGAATTGTGCTGCCACCTGGAATGCTACCTAGAGGGTATGACCCACTCAGTTTTTGTTGGTATGGGGAATGTTCTCACCCGTTGCTGTTGAAAGGGGAGGGGTGGGTGGGGAGGGGAATCGAACCTGGCATGTTGGGGATGCTTCAGTGGGAGGTTGGGAGGGCAAGGGGGTATGTTGGAGGGTTGTATGTGTTGATTGGGTGCTGGTTACAAGAATTCACAGCCGAAATGGTCTGCAGGCTGACTGGTAGAGGCAGAAGCGTTTACACCTTGTGGATAACTGTTTTTTTGCAGGGTACCTTTGTAAAACTGTGCACAGCATACGCTTATGGGGCCAGGGGAACTTAACAAGTGTACTTTTTTGTCATGGAATGTGCGGGGGCTGAAGGACACACGTAAATGCAGACAATTGGTGGCATATTGGGATAGACATGATGTGCAGGTAGTTATGCTACAGGAAACTCACATCCCCCCCTCTGTCATGTCCGCTTTCGGTAGGAGATGGGCGGGCGTAAGGGTTTTCTCAAATTATTCCTCGTATGCCAGAGGTACTGCTACCCTTATTCATCGCGCCCTTCCGTTTACGCTCCAGGGTCAATGTATAGATAAGGAGGGGCGGTATGTGGTTTTGTGGGGGAGATTGGGGAGGGAGACACTGACTATTGCCAACTGTTATGCTCCTAATGTTGATGACCCTCATTTTTTCACTGCACTCTGGGGGATAGTGATGGATGTGGGTTCCACTCATCTAATATGGGGTGGTGACTTTAATGTGGCTTTACTTCGGAGGCTCGACAGGGCAGATGGATGTTCGACATATCACCCTGGGGCGAGGGGGGTCCTTCGTGGGATCTTAGACGAGGAGGGGCTGGTTGATGCATGGAGACACTTACATCTGGACGTGCTTGATGGCACACATTTCACCTCATACACTGGTACCTGGGCCAGATTAGATTATATTCTTGTGTCAAGGGATCTAGCACCACATGTCCTCACTGCGCAACACCTACCTAGGACACACTCGGACCACTGCCCAGTGCTACTGACGGTTGATATGCCCGGATTTAATAAGCCACGTCCACCTTGGCGGTTATACCCTAACATTCTAGTAGACATGGTCTTCCGGGAAGAGCTCAGGGAGGATATAGCAGACTTCTTTCCTCGCAATAAGGATACTGTTGACAGTGTAGAAACGGTCTGGGAGGCCTTCAAGGTTACGGTCAGGGGGTGGTGCATCGCCAAAAGCTCTGGGGTACTGAGGGACATACAGCGTACACTCCGGAGGTTGGAGGATAGCCTGCGGACACTGGAGAAAGACATGGTGAACGGGGATCCAGGAGCAGCGCAGACAGAATTTAGGGCCAAACTATCGGAATATGAAGCGGAGGCGCACAGAGAAGTGCAGTTTAGGGGTAAATACTGGAAGGCCCGCGCCTATAATGAGGGAGGTAGACCTGGTAAAGCGCTGGCCACGGCAGTTCGAATGGCGCGTGGCTCGAACACCATCTTGGAATTACACACAGCTGACGGGGGGGTATGTAGGGATTCAGCTGGTATACTGAGCACACTTCAGGCACACTATGAGCGACTTTATACGTCTCGGACGTCTGTGGCCTTGGGCCTGGATGATTTTTTGGGGGATGTCGCACTCTGTTGGCTGAGCGATACTCATCGACAGTTCCTGGGAGCCCCACTTGAGGTGGATGAAGTGAGGGACGCCATAATGTCCTTGGGCACAGGGAAGGCACCTGGTCACGATGGGCTTCCCGCGGAATTTTACAAATGTTATGTTGACATCATGGCGCCTGTCTTGCGTGAAGTGTTCGAGGACGCTTTGGAAGTGGGTGTCCTGCCGAGATCCATGAGAGAGGTTGTAATCACATCATTGCTTAAGCCGGGTAAAGATGCCACACAGTGTGACTCGTATCGCCCCTTATCACTGTTAAATTGTGATGCCAAAATTTTAGCCAAAGTGCTCGCTACGAGGCTCTCGCTACTCATGACCACACTCATATTGCCTGATCAATCAGGATTTGTCCCTACGAGATCTACCACACACAACCTCCGCACGGTTTTCTCTCTGATTCAAACGGTTAGTCCGGAGATACCGCTCGCTGCAGTCTTTTTAGACGCATCGAAGGCCTTCGATTCCGTAGAATGGGGGTTCTTATTTGCAGTGTTGCAGAGGATGGGCTTTCCCCCAATCTTTATGGATTGGGTGCGCCTACTATACACGGCTCCGAAGGCGAGAGTACTGGCGAATGGTCTCCTAACTGACACTTTTGCAATAACGAGGGGTACCCGACAGGGATGCCCCCTCTCCCCTCTGCTCTTCGCCATTGCGATTGAGCCGCTGGCCTGTCGCATTCGGCAACTGCATAAAGCCAGCGCCTTTAACTGCTTCCAACGACAACTTTCTATTTCGTTATACGCTGACGATGTCACGTTATATGTCAAAGAGCCCCAAGTCACCTTGAATACTTTGCTGCGGGAATTTGTCGCATTCGGAGGCCTGTCTGGCGTATCTATCAACTGGAGTAAGTCCCAGTTTTTTCCGCTGACACCTGCGGTTTCGGAATTCCCACTCGATTACCCTCTTGAGTGGTGCTCCTCGGAGTTGCGCTACTTGGGGATTCAACTTTCGAGAGACAAGGGCGACACGCTGCGGATGAACTATGGCGTGGCTATAACTAAACTAGCAGACTCGGTGACCCGATGGATCAAACTACCTTTATCCTTGGCGTCTAGAGTCTCCCTCATTAAGATGGTGGTTCTGCCGCGTTTTCTATACATGTTCCTCAATATACCATACCACCCTGGTGCTTTTTTCTTCAAAACGTTGCGCTCCGAACTAATAAGACTGGTATGGGGGGGCAAACAAGCGCGACTTCGGTGGGCAGTTATGTCACAACCTTATCATAAGGGGGGTTCGATATCCCTGATTTTGAACTTTATTATCTGAGTGCGCAGGCACACTTCCTGCACTATTGGGTGAAACCGGCTGCCTTCATGCCACAAATTGCGGCGGAAGACTGGATTGCCCACCCTCTGCCACTCTCTGGGGTGATTCATGCCCCCAGCTCGGTACTGGACATGCAGGCAAATACGGTCACTTGTACAATGGACGCATGGCATAGGATAGGGAAACGTTTACAGACCCCGTTGCTTTATACAGCACGATTACCCTTGACTTATCACCCACATATGGCGCTTTATCAGGAACTGGGTTTTCGGAACATGTGTCGCCGGTTGAGAATCCAGACATGGGGCGATCTATTCCAGGATGGGATCTTTCGCTCTCGGGAACACTTCTTTGGGGACATAGAGCCTACACCCCTGGAGCTGTTTTATTTCCTACGGTTGCGAGAGGGCCTGAAGACCGTCCTGCCGCAATACCCTCGTGAACCCCCTAGTGTAGCTCCGCTTACAGTTGTAGTGGGTAGCGCGGATGGTACACATCTAGTCTCCAATATATATAAAACCCTTCGGACGGAACTGCCGGTTGTGGAGAGCACGGCTAGAGCACACTGGTCCCATGACCTTGGTAGAGACGTCACAGATGACCAATGGGAATACTGCTGTAACCTATCTGGGGAGGTGATGTCTAGCTGTCGCTTTAAAATTATACACTACAAGTTCCTCCATCGGCTGTATTACACGCCCGCTAGGAAAGTCCGATTCGGCTTGGCTGACGCAGATAACTGTGAGAGATGTGGACAGGAAGGGGCGGACTTCTTCCATTTGGCATGGACTTGCATGCAGGTGCAGGAATATTGGTCGCAGGTGTGCGAGGGCCTCTCTCTCATGCTAGGCACTGCGTTGGTATTGGATCCTCTACTGTTTTTACTGGGCTATACGGCGCACACAGCGAGGAACGTCAGGAAATACACGAATGTTGCACTGTTGCTGGCGAGACGACATCTGGCCTGCAGGTGGGGGCGGGGTCGGGCCCCTAAATTCAAAGACTGGTTACGAGATATGTTATATTGCCAGGAATAGTATGGAATTTTCTCTGAGTTGCTGCCTCTGGCATCTAGGCCGGCTGACATATGGGGTCCTCTCCAGACATACCTTCTCCTAATAGCATCACAAGGGACAGTGGGTGATGAGGTGGCTGATGAGATCCCATTAGTGGCTTCTGGATAGATCTTGGAGCTGTAGGTAGGAATGGAGCAGGGGAATGGTGAGGGGCCTATTAACCCTGCCACTGTCATCCAATTGGTTGTATGGGTACCCGCTCGATCACCGTTACAGTGACTCTGATGGCTTCTGTGGGATGGACGGTCTTGCGCTATTGTGACTGCTTTGTGTTGTATAAATGTGTCACTGATCTACTCTACCCTTCCCTAAGCTGCCTTGTATCGGTGCTATGTTGACACCCCTGTTGACAGATGTGGCCTTGTATTACAGCAGTCCTGTGCTATATGTTGATAATAACTGTTATAAGGGCTCTAATTACACATCCCTCGCATCAGATGATATGTCCCCGTATATTGTTGTCTAATTAGTTACGAACTTGCGATACCCCCTGTCACAGGTAGACTCCTGAGTCACTGCTGTGTTGTTACTTGAGTCCATGATGCTCACTTATTACTCTTTGTTATCACTGGTACCGCCTTCGAAATGTATGTGTATCGCTGCCGGCCTCATACGGTTGTAGGCACACTGCTGTGTATGTAACCTCACTTAATAATAAAAGTTTATAACCAAAAAAAAAAAAGTCAATGGTAACCCGCGGCTTTGTTTAGACACTGCACGCATCTCCCGTGGGCCTCCTACATCCTAACTTTTGGTTCTCCGGAGTAGTCCCAGCGATTCCACAGGCCCCAGGCCTGTTTCTATTTCTCACGTGGTTCTTATACCACTAATTTAGTATATGGTTTGTGAGGCCCCTAGGGCAAAATGTATACTGTGCAACTTATCGTATTCTAATTAAGTTCCTTGTATTGTACTTTTACCTCTGACCTCATAAAGAGTCCAGAGGGGTTGTGTTTAGAATAAATACATATATATTTGATATATACCCTGTGTGGTGTGCTTTCGTTTGGTACTCAAGAGATTATAAATGGTAAAACAACTAGCTTAATTCGCTCTCTGAAGTCTTAGCCTGAAGACTGCTCGCCATTGCTACCCCTAGGATTGCTTTCTATAAGGTTGACTTTACAACCACCATCAATAAGGGTTGATTAGACTGGTGCAAGGTGCCCACTAGAACTAGTGGACATCATACACCAGACTAACTTCTCACATTGGAAGCAGCAGAAGGATAAGAGCTTCCATTGTTTTACCAAATAATCTTGAGAATATCATTTGAAAAATCACATTAAGGGACCTGTAGGCACATATGAATCTAGACTTATAATACATACGTTCTACTGAACTTAGCAGGTGTAGGTGGTAAGGGCTTAGCACACCCTGACTACAACTTCTAGAGAGGTTCTAGTAGGAAACAAGTAGTGTAGAAAAGAGCAGACATCTAAATATGACACATTCACATTCCAAGACTTAAAGGGATTGTGTGTCACAAGAAAATTAAAGCAAGGACAGCGTCCCACCACCCAACATCTGATAGATATCTTAGTGGCAGATGACTTAGCAAAGGCATCATATCTAGATACACAGAGTAATAGAGATGGGGGCCATCCATCATCAGAAGAAGATCCTAGTGGGGTTCCCCACCAGAATTCTGAAGATGATGAGGATGCAGATCAGGAGGTGGTTGATGAACCAGACCTGGGAGAGACAGGACTATCTGGAGATGGAGATGGCCATGATGGGCCTTCCTTCATCCCCTCAGGTAGGCCTACTGGTGTACCTAGAAGGCAGAAATCTCACTCAGGTGAATCTCATAATTCTAGTTCATCAATAGGGTCCTCTGCCTCATCTCACAGGAGGAGAACATCCGCTGAGAGAAGAGAGCATGAAGCTAGAATGAAAGAAGTCAAGCTTAGGATCCAGAGGCAACAAGTTGCCCTGGAGAAAGAGACCCTAGCTCTTGACAGAGAGAGGAAATTGTGTGGGCTAGAGCCCACCGGTGGCAGCAAAACCCCTAGTGGTAGGTATAGGTCTTATGACCATAGTAACCTAAACAAGATTGTCCCTCCCTATCAGACTGGGTATGACATCCACAAGTGGATAACTGCTTTGGAGAGGGCCTGCAAAGTACAGCAGGTACCCCAGAGTCAGTGGGCAGCAATCCTGTGGCTCTCCTTTGCAGACAAAGGAAGAGACAAGCTCTTCACTGTTAGAGAAGAGGACGCTGACAACTACAATGTCCCGAAGAGTGCTCTAATAGATGGGTTTGGCCTGACCACTGAGCAGTATAGGTTGCTGTTCAGAGATACCCACAAGACACAGATTCAGGACTGGACAGATTTTGTAGATTGTGCTACTAAGGCTCTGGAAGGCTGGTTACTGGGCACTAAAGTAAGTGATTATACAGGATTGTATAACCTTATAATGAGAGAACAGATTCTTAATAATTGTCAGAACCAATTATTGCATCAACACCTGGTTGACTCTGATTTGACCTCTCCACAAGAATTGGGTGAGAGGGCAGACAAATTGGTCAGAACCAGGGTGAAGCAGAAGGTACAGAACAAAGGTGGCGACCAGAAGAAGCAAGACCAAAAGGGTGGGAGAAAGCAAAAGACCAGAAGTCTTCTCAAGGTCCCCAAAAATGTTCTAATGGTGGGGGTCCCCAACAATCCAAAAATAACCAAGGCCAAAATAAACCCTGTTGCAAAGTTTGTAAAAGTAATTCTCACTGTACCAGTGATTGCACCAAGAAGGAGACAGCTCCAACCACCATTGCCCCTAATGCAACTGTTCCCCCTAGTTCAGCTCCAAGTGGTGGTCTCAACAGAAGGGTGTAGTAGGGTTAAGCCTGGGAACTGAGATGGGTCTGGCTTAGTCAGAGTACCAGCTCAAGCTGTTTTGATCTGTGATGGAGGAATGGATGTGTCCTTCTCTGTGAGCTCTAATAACTTGGGCAAGTACAGACAAACTCCTTTAGTCAAGGAAAGAGAGTCTCAGGCCTACAGGGGCACCGGGGCTAGTGTCACCATGGTGATACCTGACTTTGTGGACCCTGGACAGATCATACTGGGTGAAACTTACCTAGTGACCAATGCTAGCAATGTCACTACCACACACAGTGTGGCAGTTGTTAATTTCTCCTGGGGAGGGTAACTGGCCTCAAGAAGGTTGTTGCTAGTTCAGACCTCCCTGTAGAATTTTTGCTTGGCAATGACCTAGAGACTTCAGCCTGGTCTGAAGTGGAGTTTAGGACACATGCAGAAATGTTGGGCATATCAGCACATGTTCTTGCTGTGACTAGGTCACAGGTCAAAAATTGCAACACTGAACAGGCACTGGATTCTTCAATAATGGACCAGTTGCCTACCAGGAAAAGGAGCAGTAGGGTTAATGGTGTGCCTTCCCCCTGCCTCAGAATGAGGATCAGCCCTCTGAGGAAGCTGATTGTGAGCCTAAAGAAGGAACTGTCCTAGAAGAGCTTGAACCTGATCAGGTGGAGTTTCTTGGGACAGGGGTACCTTCTAGGGCAGATCTGAGGCAGGTGCAGTTGGACTGCCCTTCTCTTGAACCCCTCAGACTGCAAGCTGCTGCTGAGGCTGCAGGGAATGCTAGTGGAACCCATGAGGTTTACTGGGATGAAGGGCTCCTGTATTCAAAGGGTAGAGACCCCTAGCCTGGTGCTTCCAGGAGGTTGGTCATTCCTTTGGCATTCAGGGGCTTCCTTTTGACACTAGCCCATGATATTCCCTTAGCAGAACATCTTGGCCAGAATAAAACTTGGGACAGGCTTGTTCCACAATTTCACTAGTCCCACATGTCAGAAGACACCAAGGAGTTTTGTCGCTCCTGTGTGACCTGCCAAGCCAGTGGCAAAGCAGGGAGCACTACAAAGGCCCCCTTATACCACTACCTGTGGTGGGGGTTCCCTTTGTAAGATTTGGGATAGACATTGTTGGACCAATGGATCCCCAAACAGCCTCTGGGCACAGGTTTATTCTGGTGGTAGTGGATCATGCCACCAGATACCCATTAGCTATACCACTTAGGACCACTACAGCTCCTGTTGTGGCAAGAGCCCTTTTGGGAGTTTTCTCAAGAGTGGGTTTCCCTCAGGAGGTTGTATCAGACAGAGGTGCAAACTTCATGTCTAGTTACCTAACTGCAATGTTAAAGGAGTGTGGAGTGAACTATAAGTTCACCACACCCTATCACCCACAGTGCAATGGTCTAGTGAAAGGTTCAACAAGACCTTAAAGGGTATGATTAAGGGTCTCACAGAAAAGCTCCGGCGGAGATGGGATATCCTGCTACCCTGCCTTTTGTTTGCTTACAGAGAGGTCCCACAGAAGGGGGTTGGCTACAGCCCTTTTGAACTTTTGTTTGGGCATACTGTAAGAGGACCCCTTTGTCTGGTGAAGGAAGGATGGGAGTTACCTCTCAAACTTCCCAAGCAAGACATTGTGGACTATGTACTTGGTCTCCGCTCCCGGATGGCTCAGTATATGAAAAAGGCATCCAAAAACCTTGAGGCAAGTCAGGAACTGCAAAAGGCCTGGCATGACCAAAAGGCTGTACTGATTGTTTACCAGCTAGGACAGAAAGTGTGGGTGTTGGAGCCAGTGGCCCCAGCAGCTCTCCAAGACAAGTGGAGTGGACCCCACACTATTGTTGAACAGAAGGGAGAGGTAACCTATGTGGTTGATCTTGGAACTCCTAGGAGCCCCCACAGGGTGCTTCATGTCAACAGACTGAAACCATATGTTGACAGGGCAGACATGTGCTTGCTCATGGCTACTGATGAAGGACAGGAGGAAGAGAGTGACCTTCTCCCAGACCTGCTCTCTCAGAACCCTGATGATGGTTCAGTTGATGGTGTAGCCGTGGCAGGCAGCCTCACTGACCAGCAGCAGAGTGACTGCAGACAAGTTCTGCAGGCATACAGACATATGTTTTTACTGACTCCAAGTCAGACTACCTGGTGCACTCATGAAGTAGAGACTGTGGACAGTCTGCCTGTGTTAAAAATAAGATTTACAGGCAACCTAATCATGTCAGGGACTGTATCAGGACAGAAGTCCAGCAAATGTTGGAAATGGGAGTAATTGAACCTTCAGATAGCCCTTGGGCTAGTCCAGTTGTCCTGTTGCCAAAACCTCACACCCAGGGTGGTAAGAGAGAGATGAGGTTTTGTGTAGACTACAAAGGTCTTAATGCTGTCACTAAGACAGATGCCCATCCAATACCTAGAGCAGATGAGCTCATAGACATGTTGGCCTCTGCCAAATATCTGAGCACATTTGATCTGACAGTTGGCTACTGGCAAATCAGGTTAGCTGATGAGGCCAAGCCAAAGACAGCATTTTCAACCTCTGGGCATTAGCAATTTGGGGTGATGTCCTTTGGTCTGAAAAATGCACCTGCCACATTTCAAAGGTTGGTGAACAAAGTCCTCTCAGGCCTAGATGACTACTGTGCAGCGTATCTTGATGATATTGCTGTCTTTAGCTCCACCTGGGAAGATCACCTGATCCACCTGAAACATGTTTTGGAGGCCCTGCAGAGAGCAAGCCTAACTATCAAGGCTACTAAGTGCCAGATAGAGCAGAGTCAGGTTGTGTACCTGGGCCACCTTGTAGGTGGAGGCCAGGTTCAACCATTGCAGAGCAAAATCCAGACCATAATGGACAGGGTTGCTCCAACCACCCAGACTCAGGTCAGAGCTTTTCTTTGGCCTGACTGGGTACTATAGGAAATTTGTCAAGGGGAATGGTTTTATAGTTACACCCCAGAATGACTTAACTTCTAAAAGAATGCCTAAGAAAGTTCTGTGGACAGTCAGCTCTCAAAAGGCATTTGATGACCTGAAGTAGGCCATATGCACTGCTCCCATTCTGCAAAGTCCAAACTACTCAAAAGACTTAATTGTTCAAACAGATGCTTCTGAGTTGGGGGTAGGGGCTGTACTAACACAATTGAATGAAGAAGGTCAGGATCAGCCAGTAGCTTTTATTAGTAGAGGGCTTACCCCTAGAGAGAAACATTCATCAGCTATTGAGAGAGAGACCTTTGCTGTGGTTTGGGCCCTGACGAAGCTGAGGCCATACTTGTTTGGTACTCACTTCACAGTTCAGACAGACCATAAACCCCTCTTGTGGCTAAAACAGATAAAGTGTGAAAATCCCAAACTGCTCAGGTGGTCCATTTCCCTACAGGGGGTGGACTATACAGTGAAACGCAGACCTGGGAGTAACCATGCTAACTTAGAACATGAAGACTCAACTGGTCAAGGTTAGTTTAATGTTCCTGCGTTGGGGGGGAGGGGGGGTTGTGTAGGAGAGTAGGGTCTGCTTCCTATGGTTACCCCCACTTTTTGCTGTGATTCTCTGGTTTTTTGACTTTAGTGTGGCTGTGGACCTGCTAATCCGGCCCACAGCCCAGCTGTTCTCTCTCTAAATTGATACCATGTACTTTAGGTACATACCAGATTGGTTACTGGGTCGCCCTTGTGAGCCCCTGTATAGTGTACCATAGGTACCCAAGGCATAGGTGCACCCTAGGCCTACCAGGGGTTGCAGCATGTATTATGCCACCCCTGATTTGCCTTCCAAACTGACACTACAGGTCTGTTCTTACAGCCTGGGTAAGGTGTTGTAATCACCCCTTACTTAGATATAGTCTACCAATATCTATATACATATATAGACACATATACACAGATAAGCCACTCCTAAAGCAGACTTTGACAATCCTGGAGGCAGAGTGCTTGGTTTTATGTGAGAGGGTACCCTAGCATGAGCTGAGCCCCTCTGCAACTTTCGGAACCATCTCGTTATAGCTGTTCTATGATATAGCCATTCCATATACTCTTAAGTGCATTATAATCCTCGTGGTTAATGCTAACTTTGGTTTGGTTTTATCAAAACATGTTGTGTAAGGTGTCAAACACTTTGGAATACTACCACCCCGCCAGTCCTGGTGGCGGGGGTAGCATTCCACCCTTCAAGAGGGAGAAGACATGTAGTTACTGGTTTACCCGGTTAAAGTTAAACAGAGCCTCAGCATCACAAAATGGACGCGGCTGCCACAGACACGAGTCTGCCCTCCTGTTGCTGGATGAAACTCCAGCAGGGGAGGCCTGGACAATAGGTTTCCTGTCCAAGGAGGTGCTGGCACCTCCCCAGACAGGCTTTTGTGAATTTGGGCAGGGAGGGTTGCATTCAGTGAGTGCTTTTCAGACACTGCCTGGGGCACACTAGGTGCTCCATGCATTTCCCAGTTCAAATCAGTTGCTGGGGCACTGAGCCCCAGCTCTGGCGTGAAACTGGACAAAGGGAAAGGGGTGTAACCACCCCCACCCCAGGTCCACTCATAGGAGGGACCTTAGAGTTAGTCCAACCCCTAAACTTACTTTAAGTATAGAACCCCAGTCCCTAGGACTTTAGATTACCCTGGACAAAACTCTGCAACATATATCCAGGATCTTCTACATTCCATATCGACTGGAAGATGGAAGAAATCTCCCTTGTGGTGAAGGATTGACCACCCTGTTTAAACAGGCACCAACAGCATCTTTGCCGGTCTGCATTTTCGAGGCTCCTGCTGGATCCCGAAGAATCTGCAACCCAGGATATGGATTTCCAGACATCTCTGACCCGACCTTTGTTCACAGCAAAGCCGAAACCCGTGGCGGACACGAGCGACATGAGACTGGAACACCTGGACATCCTGCATTTTGCTACCTGCATCGACTTCCTGAGGTATCCTGAAGTTGTGCATTGGGGTGCTTGAAGCCCTGGACCAAAGCACCTTTTGCACTGAAGCTCAGAGGCCCACACTCCACGAGTGTCCTGTGGGCCCGCTTTGTGCATTTTCGCTCAATGCATCTTTGCAGTTCCTAGTCTGTTGGCTAGTGAGTCCCCAATAAGACAATCCTTTCTTTCAACTTGCTTTCCTGGTTGCTGCAGGCTTGCTCCAACTTTCCTGCAAAGGAGAAGTTCCACAGACCTTGCTGGTTTGCACCAAAGCCAATCTTGACATCCTGCATGGGTTGCCCTTGCCAAGGCTTTGAAGGGATCAAATTAATTCTAACGGGTCACACTTACCAATAACCCATATACCATTTGGATAATCAATAATTCAGTCGGCAATGGAGAAAGTTCAATCGTTTATTCATCAAAGTCAAAACCCTGACAGGGGAGCCCCGGTCTACACAACCACCAAGGTGCGCAGAGGAGACTGCCAGCATATTCAAAGTACAGAGCATATATACGTTTCACACAATTAAGATGGCACCTTACAAGGAAAAACACAATTTGTCAGTGGGCCAAGAGGAATACCCATATAAGGCACAATTGATTGCTAGTATTCTGAGCCTGGACTATTCCGGGGGCAGGTCAGCCGAACGCCTCCTAGTCTATCTTGAACCGGGGAGGAAAAGAACAGGCTTTGTGAGAATGTACGCATCCCGCAAGGAAGGCAGGTGCGACCTTGAGTTTCCCTTGAGCTACCAGTAGTCAGACCTCGCATGCAGTTTGGCTGACGTCTAAGTTTCAGTAAGAAAGACATGATCACGTGATTTCAAGGAAACAGCCGTGGTGCATAGAGAAATGAAACAAGATGGTTTCTGTCATGCCAATAGCACTGTTACAGAAAGAGTATCTACAGTTAACTGAATACATGCACTTCATTCTATTTACAAGTATACGTGTACAAGGAATATATGTTGGATATATTAGGCCAATATACGGTTTATTATAAATTCGATCCCTACAGACGGCCCTTTTGGCCTAATATGGCCAATATACTGGCTTCTATTCTACGAATACCCCCTCATCGATTTGCATAAGGTCATTCACTTCCTTTTGGATCATCTGCTTTTCTTCCTTTATCTGTCGGGAAAACTGCAATGCTGATGTGATCCTGGTAGCACAGAACGAGCAACAGGCAGGTCCGCATTGCAGACACAAGCAGCAATTAAAAATTACTCCAAATGCCCCTGCCAGTATCATAAAAATCTTCCAACCCCAGGTGGCTAAAATACCCCAAAACCAACTACTAAGAGACCAGGTACCATTCTCAACATGGGCCTCACTAGCCAGCCGGTGTAACTTCTGTATAGCCAGATGAATAGTGGGTGCTGAATCTGGAATAAACACACAGCAAGAGCTGCCGATCACACGACAGGCTCCTCCCCTATCTGCGAGGATGACGTCAAGAACCATCCGGTTCTGGAGCGAAACAAGCCTTGTGGCAGCCAGCTCGACCGTGATATTAGTGAGTATTCCAGTGGTGGTCTGTACCACATTCTCAACTATCCTTGACAAAAGTCTTATACTACGGCTATTGAATATGGGCCCCCAGAAGGGGGTAAGTCCTTTTGCAAAGTCTTCGAATTGCTGCAGGGAAGTATCTGTTTGATCAGTGGCATCCAAGTCATAACTCCTAATGTTTCGGCTCACTACTTCTTCTTTCGGTATCAACTGATGAGTTCTATGATAGTCAGGGGGTGCAATATATACAGGAGGATAAAGAAACGAAAGATAACAACTTCCTGCCCATCCCCGGGGAAGCCATATGTAGGCTTTCTCACCACAAACGAAGTAAACATCTGGCGGGGTGATCATAGGTGGGGTACTGTATACTTGTAGAGTGTAGGTGTAATTACATCTACTCTTGTCTACCTTAACATGGCCTCTACCCTGAATGCAGAACGGGGAGGTAGTATTAATGATAGGGATTGGAAGGGCTTTGTCATTTGTAACGTTTCGGTCCTTAAAATGCTGAAAGTACATTGTATCATTAAAGAGCTAAAAATCCTGCATTTCTTCCATTAGCCAGGAAACATTCTTGTACTCAGTATAGAGATTCATGCAAGCACTAGGGTCCAATGAGCCTTCCCCTTCATTCCCCGCTGCGTCAAATCCCTGATGTGTTTCTATGTACTTTAAAATGGCTTCATAATCCTTCTCAGTATACATTTTTGGTTCAGCCACATAATGTGAATACATCAAAGATAGCAATTGGAACCATGCTTCACAGCTGGCGAGATAGGACATTGGTAGGGAAATAAATAATTCATGCTGATGCATACTGAAGGGAGTAGTCCACATACCCAACAGTTCGACTTATTGGTCGTGGCATGAGTCTGATGCAGCATTTCTATGAAGGCATTTTTCATATACGTTTCTCTATGTCTAGCCTTGTGAGGGGGTAAAGAGTAAAAGAGATGCTCTTCTGGAGCCGCAGTAGTGCCTAATAATTTCTGCACTGGATGTTGAAATTCTAAATATACAAATACACTCATCATAACAATGGTAATAATAATAATAAACACAACGAACGCCATCTTCACTCTGGTGGACCATCCGGAAAACAAATGCATATTATCCATATATCGTCAAGGGGCAAGTGATCTCTCATCTTCCATTGCAAATCGGGCAAAAGGAAACATGCTCTCTAAAAGTTCAGATATAACTCGGTCCCTCTCTATAAGTCCAAAAACTATCTGTATCCACAAAGCACGCACGCCACCAGAGGGATTCTTCTCCCTGTGTCCGTTCAGAGTCTCACAGGCAGACTCTCGTATTTCACATCCATGGGCCAATACAGCATACCATCTCCTTAGTTTTCTAGAACGACCGCAGCCCCCAACTCAGTCTTTCTCGCTGAACAGAGCTATTTAACACAATGTTCCAAGCTCTCAACGCGTTCAGTCCAGTGTCATGCTCAGTACTCCAGCAAATCTATCCAACGTTTCTGAACTCAAGTCTTTTCCTATCTCCTGACTGGTGGAGCTGGAGTACCGCGCTGTTTTCGGGACCACAGGTCGTATTTGCAGTAACCAGGTCGTTCCTGATCAGAAAACAACTCAGGGACACGGGATTTAGATACATCCGAATCTTGTGATGGACCTTCAATACTGATCTCTGCTGATTGGGTCACCACTTGGTCGACTGAGGGCTCAGTTTCACTTGGCTGCCCCCTGTCTTGAGCTTCTGAAAAAGGAACAAAGCGTTGAAGCGATTCTCCTTCTTGGCTTGGAATTCCTTCGCTGTTTTGCAAATCAAAGGGCAAAGGAAGGGGGAGCCGCTTCAAATGGCTTCCGTGGATCCAATGTTTCCGCCCGTGCTCCTTCACAGCTGACCTGGTTACAAGGATGATCTGGTAGGGCTCAGACCATTTCGGCTCCAAACTCGATTTCCTCTGGTAGTTCCGTACTAGAACCCATTGGCCAGGCTCCAGTCGATGTCCAGGACCCTCTGGTAGCGGCCGCAATGTCTCGGATACCTGTTGATGAATAGAACACAGATCTTTAGTTAAGGCATACAAATAATCTGTCATCAAAGGATAATCAATGTCTCTAAAAGACCTAGGTCTAGGGACTCCCCACACGTTGGCAGGTCTGCCAAAAATTACTTCATATGGAGACAACCCGGTTCTTGTGTGTGGAGTCGTTCTTAAGGATAATAATGCCAAAGGGAGTGCATCAATCCACTTTACCCGTGAGCTCGCACATATCTTGGCCATTTTCAGTTTTAATATGCCATTGTATTTTTCAACTAATCCTGCCGACTGGGGGTGTCTAGCTGCATGAAATTTCTGGCGAATCTGTAATCCGTTACATACACTTTGAACTAATGCTGAATTAAAATGTGTCCCATTGTCCGACCATATAATTCGGGGCAAACAATATCTGAGGAAGTATTCTTTAATTAAGGCTTTAGCAGTTGCCACCGCCGTGGCTTCCTTGGTAGGGTAGGCTTCGACCCATTTACTGAAAGCACAAACCACCACCAATACATATTTTAAGTTATTCACTCTTTCCATTTGGATATAATCAATCTGAATAACTTCGAAAGGCAAGGAGGGTGGTGCAAAATTTCCACTTAGAACAGTCTCTCTGCCCCCTGAATTATAGCGTAAACACACTGGGCAATATTTGACCACATGCGTTGCTGTTCTGGAAATGTTTGGGTTATTCCAGACGGGGTCTAGCACAGCACAAATACCTTTTGCTCCTATGTGTGCCGGGCCGTGGGCCATGGTCACTACCGCATACACTAATGCATTAGGGAGTAACCAATGCTGCCTTTCAGTTCGGTCTATCCAACATTCATTCTTATCCAGTTTTCCAACTTTCTGCTCCCATCTCTTCGTTTCATCTATGGTAGCTTCTTTCTGTAATTCCCTTACACTCTCTATGGTATTGTCAAACACAGAAGTTTCTGCCAACTATCGAGCTGAAGTACTGGGAAACATGGGTGTTGCTTTAGTCTGAGCTGTCTCCTTCGCCACTGAATCAGCATAGGCATTTCCCTTTCCTGTGGAATCGACTATTTTCTGATGGGCGCTACATTTGATAATGGTCACTTTCTCTGGTAGTGTCAAAGCTAACAACAACCGATCAATTAAAGGACCATGTTGAATCTTTTGGCATGTGTGGTAAAGAAACCCCTCTCCCTCCATAACCTCCCAAAACTATGGGCAACGCCGAAGGCGTATTGGCTATCCATGTAAATATTTACTCTCAATCCTTTGCTAAGTTCGCACGCCCGTAACAAAGCTATTAGTTCAGCTGCCTGGGCTGAGTGGTGTGAAATCCTAGCAGTTTCTACTACTGTCTTCAAAGTCGTAATAGCATATGCAGCTGTTGCAGTTCCGTCTGGTAACTTAAAACAGGAACCATCAACATACAATTCTCCTTGGGGTTCTGGTAAAGGAATGTCTGTCAGGTCTACGCGGCCTTTTGTCTCTTCCTCAGTCTTAAATACACAATCATGGGTTTCTTCCTCTCTATCACTAGAAGGGAGAGGTAATAGTGTTGCTGGATTCAGTGTGGCGCATCTCTTAATAGTAATGTGAGGTGCAAACAATGTCAATTCATATCCTGTCAAGCGGGCACTTGTAAGGTGCTGGGTTTTGGTTTTATTTAACAAAATATCCACATCATGTGGTACCATTACTGTAAGGTCAGTGTTCAAAACTATCCCCTCTGACTGTCGGATGGCCACTGCTACCGCCGCCGTGGCCCTCAGACAGCTGGGAAGGGCTCGTGCTACTATGTCCAATACTGATGAAAAGAAAGCACAGGGTCTTTGTTTTCCCCCAAAATCCTGAGTTAATACTGAAAGGGAACAACCGTCTACCTCGTGCACGTAAAGTGAAAAAGGCTTCCGGTAATCTGGGGTACCTAAAACAGGTGC
Source organism: Lissotriton helveticus (assembly GCF_964261635.1). Classification (NCBI taxonomy): domain Eukaryota; kingdom Metazoa; phylum Chordata; class Amphibia; order Caudata; family Salamandridae; genus Lissotriton; species Lissotriton helveticus. Next base: position 704,836,456 of record NC_136068.1, on the reverse strand, counting down.
AGAACACAAAGCAGATTTCAAAGAGTCAAAGGCTTCTTGACATTCATCCGTCCAGGGTAGGGGTTCATGCACATCTTTGGTAGTCAAGTGCAACATGGGTTTAGAGATGAGAGAATAGTTAGGAATCCATTGGCGACAGTAAGAGGTTATGCCAAGAAAAGCACGAACATCATGTTGAGTACGAGGTACAGACGTATTAGTAATTACAGATATTCGTTCTGGTGTTAGTCGTCTCCCCGCTTTCGACAGTAAGTGGCCGAGGTAGGTCACTTCCTGTCGACAATATTGAAATTTGGAAAGGGAGACCTTATTTCCGTTTTCAGCCAAATGGTGTAGCAACTTCACAGTGGCATCTCTGCACCCATTCTCCGTGTCAGAGGCCACCAAAATGTCATCAACATACTGAATGATCGAACTGCCGGCGGGCAAAACTACGTTCATCCAATACTGCTTTCAAGGCCTGGCTATATAATCGGACTTTCAGTATAGCCTTGGGGTGCGCGCGTAAATCTAAAGCTGCGGCCTCCTAATGAGAATCCGAAAATATGTCTGCTATCAGGATGAATAGGAATGCTAAAGAAAGCATTTTTTAAATCGATGACGGAAAATTATCGAGCAGTAGGGAGGGATCATGGTCAGAATCGTCGTGATATCCAGTACCACTGGGTATTGTGGGACCACTATTTTATTAACTGCTCTAAGATCAATCACAAAACGATATGCAGAATTATAATCTGGGGCGCCATCAATTGGAGTTTTCTTCAAAATTGGCAAAATGGGACTGTTACAAATGTTTGCCGTGTTTCTTCCACCACTCCCTTGTCAACTAAATCACGAATGATATGGAGCAGTGCTTGTTCACCCTCTGGTGATATTTTATACTGTGGAATGCGTGGCATTTTAGCATTTGGTTTTATGGTTATTGACACAGGGTCTATTCTTAACAGGCCTACGTCGGTATCCCCTTTTGCCCACAAGGTTGGGGGAATAGTAGTAAATTCAGGAGGTAAGGATTCATTTTTAGCAAAATACTGAGCCATCCCTACAGGTGGCGGCTGCATAGTAAGGTAAACTCCATCGGGTGAGCAATAAATCTGTGCATGTAATTTATTTAGAATATCCAGGCCTAACAAATTCTCTCCACGATTAGAAGTAAGGAGAAATGGGGTATGTACAGAAATAGGACCAATCGTAAAAGGCAGAGGTTTTGAAACGGGGCTGACAACCGGTATTCCAGATAATCCGACTGATACATTATTTTGGCAAGACAGAGCTGCCCCTGGGACCAGAGCCTGGGCGACTGAACTACTCATCGCCCCAGTATCCACTAAAAATTTTCCCGATGTACCCAATAGTTCTTCTACATAGGGTCCCTCTTGGTCCACTGGTACTGTAATACGGCCCCCGCTCTGTCCTTGGCTGTCCCATGCGTACTCCTGATCCTCGTAACTGTCATTATGATAGCTTTCATTGTAATATTGTCTATTCTGGGGGTCATCAAAATGATTCTTGCGAGGACTCTCATGTTGTACTTCCTCCCTACTCATACTATTTGGATCTATATTTCCCCTACCTCTACCCCGACCCCGACTGGGTCCGTTTCGACCTTGCAGGAGAGGGCAATCTATTCTCCAATGTCCCTCTTCTTTGCAATAGGAACATTGGTTTATCCCGATATTCGGAGGACCTCCTCTGCCTCTCCCTGCTGGCTGTCCTCTTTGATACGAGCCCCGCACTCCTCTTCCTGTCAGCTGACCTCTGCTAACTTGTTGCAATAACACCCTTGTCTTCAAATCCTTAGTTTTCTTTTCCAATCTATCCTTGCTCTCATTTTCGCGATGCTCATAATATTGGGCCATACTGAGAATGACAGACGGTGCAGCTGTAGTCCACGTACTTTCAGATGACTGAAGGCGGGACATAACCTCCGGGAGTAGATTCGTCACAAACCTATTTACAAATATTCGAATTCCACCTTCTGTAGAGAGATCCTGTCCACTAAAATCTATAAACACTTTCTCGAATCGGGTAAAGAAGTCTGATACACTTTCGTCCTTCTTTTGCCTACATGCTGTTAGTTTGTCCCAATCTATCTTCCTTGGAGGTAACAGTGTTTTCATATATGTAACAATCTTTTCAGGTACAGTTAATATTTCATCCCGGGGCTTTTCTCCGGGTTTCCGTTCTTTGTCCCAATCTTTTAATTGGGTCCACGTACCCCCTAGCTCGGGAATATGGTCAGTATCATGAATCTGCCTCCAGATGTCAACCGGGATGAGGAGACCAAAAAACAGTTCAATATCAGCTGCCGTCATGATAGCAGAATTGGCAGCTTCAGTTAATTCTTTGTAATAGGCTGTTGGATTCTTACGAAGATCTGGTAACTGGGCCTTTAAAGTAAGCACTTCACTCCGTTTCCAAGGGGTATAAACCCATTGTTCCTGAAGCCTGGCATCCACCCTGGCCCTAGTTACTCCATTATTCACGTCTTTTATTTCCGGTACTTCGAGGAAAAAGAGGGGGTGCACTTCTCTCATGGGGTGCTGCGCTCCCCATTCAGCGCTCTTTCGATGCATTCTTTCCCTATAACTCAAAAGGGTGTTAACATTCTGATATACTTCTTCAACCTGGAGATGGAATTTATGAGCATGGTCCCTAATGTCACGCAAAATCTGAGGAGGTAATCCCTCCTCAAAACACTGTTCCCATAGTGAGATTAATCGGATCGCCATGCTCTCTAGAGCCAATTGTTGTGCAACGGGTTCAAAATCTTTCATAGTGCTCCAGATATCCTCTAAGGTGTAAATAGGATACCACATCCATTGGGATGCCTGAATTATAATAGCTCTTCTCTCCTCCTGCCCTAACAGCGACCGAGTGAAAGCTCGTTGATCACTCGAGTCAGGCATCGGCCGCTTGGGTGTGGCTCCTGGGCCAACCATATTTCGAAGATCTAAAGAAGTCTGTGTCGGCGGGGAGAGAAATACTGGGTGCAAGGGAGAAGGGACGGCCGCGTCCGGCCGAAGAGATAATAATGGTGAGGTAGTTAATCGAAGAGAAGGAGGAGAAAGCGGAACCTCAGGTCCCGTTCCGCCAACGGGCGCCGTAGCAATCATTCCCGACAGTGGTAGGGTGCCCGCAACGGCACCCGCCCGATCCGGACGTACCACAGGCACGGCGGGATATAGGCCTTGCGGAGCATAAGAGGGAGGTGGTCGAGTCTCCAATAATTCTTCCAATTCGCCCCCTGTGTCTGGTCTGGCCACATAGCTTTTATCTGTTTTCAACCGAAACTGCCTATCCATTCGTTCGATATTCTTTTCTACTTTATCCTTATCATATGCCATAGCTTTCTGTGTAACCGGCTGACCTGATTTCATCTTCCCCAGCTTATCTTCCCTAATTCGTCGTCTTTTTGCTTCCTTCAACCATAAGTTTAAGGAATCAAACATTGACTGACAACTCTTTTTCATAAATAATTTATTCTGCATATAATTGATCTTTTTCTCATCAAACGACCCCGTTAGAGGCCACTGTAAATCCGAATTGTCCTTAGTATACTTATTCCACAGGGTGTTAAACAAAAGTGGCTGTAATCCATGTTTAGTGTACATATCGAAACTGGGGCTGCCCTCGGGAGGGGCAGGCTGCCTTTCTTCGAGCCGCGTACCTCTCCGACAACAGCACCCAAAACATATTTTACTGAAACACGGCATTATTCTTTTATTCTATTAGTTCCTTTCACATATAATCACACATACCCAGTCGGACGCGTCCTTTCACAGTACTTCATTCATACATTTCTTTACCGTAAAGTGCTGTAAAGCAGTGCAAGGCAATTAGTTCTCAAAACCTATTCAAATGCAAATGACGTCTTCAAATACGAATGAACCTCGAATTTTCTCACAGGGCACCCCCTGTTCTCGTTGGGCCGGGTATCTGGACACGTCTCCAGGCCCACTAGCTTACCCAGTTGCTCCCAGAGGTGTCTCAGAGAGAATTCGGCCGAGCGAGCAACACCGTACTTCACTAAGGCATCGGAGGTAGTCTCAATTAATCACAAAACAAGCCCATGAGGTTTCTGATCGTGCAGGCCCCTTCGCCGCAACGATAGATCCCCCCGATTCCCTTGTGGTCCGGCTTCCCCGGCCACCTTCAAACAAAAACAGTTAACTTTATATCCAAAAGAAACACTTCCTTGAAGTGAGTCATATCCAAGTTAATTTCAAAGTTCACTCACCTGGTGCACTTAGGTCGATTGCAGGTTCTCCACTGCCGATATCTAAACAGACCGACACAGTCTGTTCCTCTCTCGGGTTAAGCCCGTAGGACTCCGGCGTAGGGTCTTCAACAGCTGGGAGGGGTACTGGTCTCGAGAGGGGAACGGCTTATTTTCGTACCACAAACGGGTGTCTCAAATCAGGATCCTCTTTCTGTCCACCCACTCGGCCAGAACTCCTCCTTGTCCCGCTACTCCTGCTTACAGGAGGAGACGACCCTATCGCGGAGTCCCGGCGAAGTCGCCAACTGAAGGGATCAAATTAATTCTAACGGGTCACACTTACTAATAACCCATATACCATTTGGATAATCAATAATTCAGTCGGCAATAGAGAAAGTTCAATCGTTTATTCATCAAAGTCAAAACCCTGACAGGGGAGCCCCGGTCTACACAACCACCAAGGTGCACAGAGGAGACTGCCAGCATATTCAAAGTACAGAGCATATATACGTTTCACACAATTAAGATGGCACCTTACAAGGAAAAACTAAATTTGTCAGTGGGCCAAGAGGAATACCCATATAAGGCACAATTGATTGCTAGTATTCTGAGCCTGGACTATTCCGGGGGCAGGTTAGCCGAACGCCTCCTAGTCTATCTTGAACCGGGGAGGACAAGAACAGGCTTTGTGAGAATGTACGCATCCCGCAAGGAAGGCAGGTGCGACCTTGAGTTTCCCTTGAGCTACCAGTAGTCAGACCTCGCATGCAGTTTGGCTGACGTCTAAGTTTCAGTAAGAAAGGCATGATCACGTGATTTCAAGAAACCGCCGTGATGCATAGAGAAACGAAACAAGATGGTTTCTGTCGTGCCAATAGCACTGTTACAGAAAGAGTATCTACAGTTAACTGAATACATGCACTTCATTCTATTTACAAGTATACGTGTACAAGGAATATATGTTGGATATATTAGGCCAATATACGGTTTATTATAAATTCGATCCCTACAGCTTGTTGGTTCCAATCCGGATACCGACACTGCAGTCAACTAGATCCTTCATGGTACAGCTCTAATCCAGCTCCTGATCATCGACGACAACCTCCTGGTCCTCGTGGCTAAACAGACAAACTTCACCTTTTCACCTGAAATCACCCAACATTCAGTGGCATCTTTCTATCACCGCCCTGGTCACTGGCTAGTGGCCCATACTCTGTATCCTCTGCTTTCAGGTTCTTCACATCTCCAAACCACCCTTGGATCCACCCGGACACATTTCCTCTGGTCGCCTGCAGCACTTGTTCGCAGCACTCTATTGGAATCGATGACGAAACCCGACACGAAAAGACACCTATGCACCTGGCTTCCCTGGGTGAGGTAACACGAGTATTCCGATGCTCCCATGGGTATTGACTCTCCAAGAGTCCTAGTCTAAAGGGGTTCCATCGCAGTTCACCTCCTTGCAACCTTTTTCTTTAAAATTGTAACTTATTTGTTCCCCATAGAAAGTCAATGGTAACCCGCGGCTGTGTTTAGACACTGCACGCGTCTCCCGTGGGCCTCCTACATCCTAACCTTTGGTTGTCCTGAGTAGCCCCAGCAATTCCACAGGCCCCAGGCCTGCTTTCTATTTCTCACATGGTTCATATACCACTATTTTAGTATATGGTTTGTGCGGCCCCTAGGGCAAAACGTCTACTGTGCAACTTATTGTATGCTAATTAAGTTCCTTTTATTGTACTTTTACCTCTGACCTCATAAAGAGTCCGCAGGGGTTTTGTTTAGAATAAATACATACATATTTGATATATACCTTGTGTGGTGTGCTTTCATTTGGTACTCAAGAGATTATATTTGGTAAAACAACCAGTTTAATTTGCTCTCTGAAGTCTTAGCCTGAAGACTGCTTACCATTGCTACCCCTAGGATAGCTTTCTATAAGGTTGACTTTACAACCACCATCAAGAAGGGTTGAGTAGACTTGTGCAAGGAGCCCACTAGAACTAGTGGACATCATAAACCAGGCTAACTTCTCACAACTGCTGTGGCTGCAAGGTAACTGACCTGCTAAGCATTATTGGCTCCTCCGACTTGCTCCCTGTCTGAGTTGGTCACCCAAAGCAGGTTAAAGCAGCTGAACACAAGTTTACACAAAGTTTTCAAAGCAACCGCTAACCAAAGTAGTTGCCAATGCTTGTTTGCATTTTGAGTGAAAAGACGTCATTTACGATTTTCATAATAATTTACATCTCCAGGACTAGTAAGAGTTTACAAACGAGCCTGGCTGGACCCAAGACGATTTGTGAGTTCATTACACGGTGAGGTTGCACAAGAATACCATATAATAAACTGTATTTCCTCACACCACCACTTCACTTTAGAGAACCCTTGAGATGAAATAAGGACTGTATATAACTAAGGCATAAAGAAAGGACAACCAAAACATTGTACTCAAGATGGCAAGAATCTTAGCCCCTGGATCAAACCTCATACCTTCCAGTGTAGTACTCATGATAGCTACATTTTTTTTTTTATTCAAATCGTTTTTATTAAGAACACGAAAGGGCCGACAATACAAGAAACAAAAGAATACAGGATGAAAATATTTATAAGCAAAGTCATAACCTGAGTAACATACATGATAATGATAATGAAAAGTCAGACAATCTCGGAAACAGTAGTGACAATGTTAGCTAAGACATGATAACAAATCAAATCAAATCAAAAGGAAACACAGGAGAAATTATAGGAACAATAAATAAAGGATGAGCATAATTAAGTAATATAGCCTTATGGCTGCGATTGCAGATGCGCTTGCACCAGTGACAGAAATCATATCTGCGACAAATGTGAGAATAACAATGTCATAACGCGGGACATAATACTAGAACTACTCGTTTGAGGCTCATGGTGGATCATGAAAAACAACCAAGGGCCTTGACTCGGACCCAGTAAGGCTGAGTCAAATTAACGAAGGAACAGAACAAATGCCAATACTGGACTAGACTTTCTGCGTGCTTAGTGCAAAAGACTTTATGAACCAAACATAACTGTCTGTTTTTTGAATTACGTCATCTAGGGCCAGATGTAGGTGTCCAAATACCAGTCGGAAACGGCCGAATTTGTCCGTTACCGACCGGTATTTGGCTTTTGACATGTAGGTGGCTCGGAATTTACAGAATCGGTATATTTACCGATTCGGTAAATTTACCGCTTCGGTATTTTTTCCGATTCGGTAAATATACCGAATCTGTAAATCCATATGTATGTGGCACAGTTTGCAGTGCCACAGGCCCTTAGGAATTCTTAATTTACCACCCAATCCTATTGGGTGGTAAAATACCGAATTCCAGTGTACATGCACATCTGTGCATGTACACCTATGCCATGTGACACACAGACATGCCCTTAGGGCATGTCTGTGTGCCACATGGCACACAAGCCTGCAATTGGGGTACTACAGGGTGTCAAAGTGACACCCCGTTCCCCCTGCCAGGATTCGATATTTACCGATTCGGTAAATACCGATTCGGTATTTCCCATTGATTCCTATGGGCTTCAAGGCCCATAGGAATCAATGGGGAATACCGATTCGGTATTTCCCGAATCGGTAAATACCGAATCTTACAGAATCTTACAGAATCGGTAATTGTAAAATAAAAATTACCTACATCTGCCTACTTCCAATTTACCTACTCTTAAATACCGAATCGGTATGATTCGGTATTTAAGAGTAGGTAAATCGGAATTACCTACATCTGGCCCCTGATGTTTTAATTAATGATACATCATTTACAAAAGCGAGACTTTTTTGTGCATAAACAAGTATTGAGAACACTGACAGAGACTTTATATACAATATTATTCCACAATATACATATTAACCACACATCCACACACATCTTTGGCCATCACACTCAATCCTCACTTATTCTCATCCCTCATTCACTTAAAAACAACATCACCCCGTAGGGGACAAAACAAAAATCCCAATGTCAAAATTAAACACACAAAGAATGTAAATAATCTTCTAAATATTCATAGATTTCTTAGATTTTATATCCTTTTCACAAGATCTGAAATGAATCACACTATTTGTACATATTTTCTGTGTGACATGGGACCAGGTCGACGCGTTTCGAACCCGATGGTTAAGGGGGGTTCTCCTCAGGACCAATATACTCTTCAAAATGCCCGGGAATGGAGGCTCTTTTCTCTTGTCTGGTATGTGAATACCCTTCTCGTGCTAGGTGCTTCTAACTTGGCGCCAGTGTGTCCCTTAAGCTCACTGTCGCCATGGGAATACGCCGCCCGCCGCTGCATAAGGCTGTTTTGATTTTCAGGGTAATAGTTCCTCAGCACTGGATTCTTTCTCTAAAGAGTATTCCCACAGCGACAGTGAGCTTAAGGGAAATCTATTGCGCCTACACCTTGAAACGTGAGTTCGTTGAGTTGATGGCCTGGTATAAAACCCCTCTGATCAGGGTGGATTATGGACTTAATTATTTTTGCCAATCTAGATGTAAGTATACCTGAGTAAATTTTTAAGTCTGAATTAAGAAGAGAAATAGGTCTATATGACTCTATCTTTTTGGGTCTTTGTTAGGTTTTGCTATTAAAGTAATGGTGGCTTCTGACCAAGAGGCTGGGGTGTGCTGCCCCTGCAGAACAATTTTGTTGAAAAGTGCCAGTAATGGAGCTAGGATTTCATCCAAATTATCCTTGTACACCTCCGTCGGTAGCCCATCCGGACCAGAGGCCTTGTTCCTAGACATCTTTATTAACTGGCCCCGTATCTCCCCTTCCGTAATCTCAGTAACTAAAAAGGCTTTATCGGATTCACTCAACTGGGGTAGCTCTCTCGAAGCCCACCATTTTTCCAGCTCTTCCACACCACGTCTATTCTCCTCATGATATAAGTCCTCCATGAATCCTCTAGCGCCTCTCTCCTGATCTCAACATCTTCTGTTAGGAGCAGCCCTGAATCTCGCTGGATTAATAAACTAATGTTATTCCTGCTCCTCTCCATCCTAGCCTTCCAGGCCAGGAGAGAGCCACACTTTTCTCCATATTTGAAGTTACGGAGCTTACTCACTTCCCACTTGTCCTTATTTATCTTATCGACTCGTGCTTTAAAACCTGTCTGTAGCTCTAGAAGCTCTTTTTCAAGAGCCGGAATCCTACCTCTATCTTCCATAACTACTAACTGTAATTGTTGTTCCTTCATTTTAATCAAATCAAGATCAATAATTTCAGCTTCTTTCCTAAGTTTTCTTTTTAATGCCATTTGTGAACCAAGAATGCCCCTTAAATACAAACTGTTTGTACCGAAGCTGTACCCTCATTAAATCGAAAAAACTCCGACAGACTCCCTCTGATCTTGATTTTAGTCTCATCATCTAAAAGGATGGTCCTATCTAGGGTCCATCTGTACTCTGAGGGGCTAGCCTTAAAGTTAATTTTTAGCTCACTCACAGAGTGATCCGACAGTCCTACAGGGATATACAAGATTGAAACAATATCAGGCAAAAGAGCTTGATCTAAAAGAAAAAAATCTATTCTGGAGTATTGTTTATACTTTTTGCTATAAAAAGAGTATTCCCTGAGGTTACCATGCTTGACTCTCCAGGCATCCTGTAAAGTAAAGTCCTTCATGATATTCCTCAAGGCTAAAAGGGATTTATTTGGGCAATTATATTTGGCTTTAGAAGTACGATCTAATTGGGAATCCAATATAAGGTTGAAATCGCCTCCTAATATAACTGGAGCTGTGTGCTGTATCATATACTCCTCTAATTTTCGAAGAAAGCCGGGGTTGTCTTCATTAGGACCGTAATAAACAGCACATGAAAAAATAAAGCTGCCGATAGAGAGGACTGCCGCCAACCATCGCCCGGACTGATCAGTTCCCCAGTTGTGAACCCTAATTCCCTTATTTGCCCGCACAATCATAGCTACTCCTCTAGTGGAACCCTTTTGCTTGGAACAAAGAACTTCCTGAACCCAGCTGAGTTTTGCAAATACTTGACCACACACCTCTGCTTCGAGATGGGTCTCTTGTAGAAGGTATACATGAGCTTCAATAGTTTTTAAGAATTCACACACTATTTGTTGTTTCTTACGGCTCCCAATACCATTTAAATTCCAGGAAAGGATTTTGTTACTAGATGCCATACTAAGAGCCATTACCTAATATAACCACCCATATAGCTAGTAGTGGCCTATATTGACATTCTGACTTAACAACATAAGAACTTTTGGCATATGAGGACATTTTTATGTATTTTTTACCCTCTCCCCTCCTCTGAATAAATCTTTAACCAAGTTCACCCCTTGTTTGACCAATGTTCCCAGTAGACGGTCTTACCATCCACTTTTAAACTCAGATTATGCCATAAAGAGGCCAGATTGGATTTGTTTATTTTGACCTTGACTTTGTAGTGTCTTTCTAGGCTTGGGCCCTTTTTGTGTTGAGCAGGAAATATTTGGAGTGTGGGAAGGCTGAAACATCAGTCGTCATTATTGCGGAAAGAGGCATATTGTTAATGATCGCTCTCTCAATGTGCACCCACACGGGTGTATAATCTTCGTGAGGTAGAAACCAGTTAGCTCCCTGCTTGCATAAGTATGCAGTCTGGTAGCACCTAATGTTCAGCAGTCCTATACCCCCTTTTTCCTTAGGCAACTGGAGTTTACGCAAAGAAATCCTCGGTTTCTTGCCCTGCCATAGAAAAGTATTAAAACGGTTGTATACCTTTTTTAGGAATTCATCTGATAACAGCATGGGCAGCATACAGGTAAGATAATTTACTAAGGGGGTTATCATCATTTTCAACATTTCTGCTCTACCCCACCATGACAAGAATTTTGGGGACCAGCCGTCCAGGAGGGATGAAATCTTTTTGTAAAGGGCATGTTCGTATGTTTTAAGGGTATTAATTAGGTCCTTCTCGAATTCCAGGGCAAGGTACATGAAACTTTTAGGTTGCCAAAACAAGCCTGAATTGCCCATAACACTTTTATCCCCGATGTTATTTAGAAGCTTCACTTCTGTTATGTCCCTGTTAAGTTTGTAGCTCGAAACAGCGGCATAGTCCGGTATTGAAGACATCAAGGCTGGGATTGCGGCCTCCGCATCTTCGGACATTACCAAGACATTGTCCGCATATGCCGTTATTTTAACTGTGTAACCGCCAAAGTCAACCCCTTTAATTAGGTCATTAGTCCAAAGGTGGTGAAGGAAAGGTTCGATAGCGAGCAGGAAAAGAGAGGGGGAGAGGGGGCATCCCTGTCGTGTGCCCTGTTCTAAACTAAATGATGATGAAAGACAGCCGCCCGCTCTTACTCTGGCTGAGGGGTTGGTGTATAAAGCCATCACCATACGGAAAAAGTCCATGCCCAGTTTAAATTTATTTAAGGCGGATTCCAAGTAGGTCCAGTCAACCTTGTCAAAGGCCTTTTCGGCATCTAAGGTGACTGCGATAGTTGGCGACTCAGTCAGCTTTGCCCTTTCTAAAATGTGTGCTAGTATGCGTGTATTGTCACTGGACAGTCTATTGTTTAGAAAGCCTACTTGTGAGGGGTGAATAAGTTTGGGAAGTAATTTCTGAATCCATTTGGCGAGTATCATAGCATAGATTTTACAGTCAAAGTTAATTAGCGAGATTGGTCTGTAATTTTTGGGGGATCATGGATCCTTTCCCTCCTTTGGTATTACCGTTATCATGGCTTCAGCTGGGGTACCATGAACTCGGCCACTGGTAGTGAATTCCTCGTACAGGTCTTTGAGGGGCTCAGTCAGGATTGAGGAGAAGCTTTTATAGAACATGGCGCTAAACCCGTCAGGCCCGGGTGCTTTCCTGGTTTTCAGAGTTTTAATTGCATTTCCAATTTCCGTAGCGGATATTGGGAGATTAAGTTCTGATTGGTCTTGCTCTGAGATCGAGGGGAGTGTGCAATTTGGTAAGTATTCTTCTATTTTAGAGCTGTCGAGATCCTTATTTTTGCTATATAAGGAGTTATAAAAGTCCTTGAATATGTCCGCGATTCGGATGGGGTCGGAATGGGAGGTCCCAGCCTGATCAGTTAAACTCTTAATAGCTGTTTTCTGTAGTTTAAATTTCAGGTAAGATGCAAGACTCTTACCGGCTTTATTGGAGTCACATAACCTAAAATTCTTTTGGTTCTTTATCCGAATTCCTGCTCTTTCACTTACTATTTTGTTGTATTCATATTTTTTATTCATTATATCATTCATGATGAGGGGGTCTCTTGAAAGTATATGTCTTTTTCTAGAGTTGATATCTCCTGTTCTAGTCGTGCCAGGTTACTGTTGGCATCTCTATTCATGGCTGCTCGTATCTTAATTATTACGCCCCTAATGGGGCTCTTGAGAGCCTCCCACCTTGTAAGGTCAGACGTGTCCCATCTTTTGTTAAGTGCAAGATATTCTCGAATCGCCGACTCGATAGTTTGCCTATAAGTCTCTTTCTTTAATACAGCATTATTGAGTCTCCACAAATTTGTTTTTTTGACCTCATTCTGTTATGCTAAGGACATCGTAATACAGGAGTGGTCTGAGATTACTCGTGGCTCAATTTAGGTTTCTTCAATCTCAGCAGAGGTGTGACCAGAGGTGAGAATATAGTCTATACGTGAGTATGCTTTATAGGTAGGTGAAAAGAAGGTAGTGTCTCTGCCAGTGAGGTTCTGAAGTCTCCATGAGTCTATCATGTTGAAACGGGTGCATAGATTGATGAGGGCTTTATGCGAAGCTTTTGGCCGAAAGGGGCAGCGAGAATCTCTGTCTAACAGAGGATCCAGTGGGAGGTTAAGATCCCCACCTAAAATGTGTGTTGCATCGTCCGGAATCGTGCTGATGTGGTCGCACAGCTCTTTCCAGAAACCTGTGTCGTCTTTATTAGGGGCGTAGACATTGGTGACATAAAATTCCCTGTTGTCATTTGAGAGTTTCGTCGAAACCTATCTACCTTTGGCATCTGTGGTACACTGTAATATGTAAATATTGGCTTTTTTTGCAATTAGGGTCAATTTTTTGACAATGGCATCTGAGCCCACCGCCTCACTGTACGTTTTATTCTTCATTGAATTAAACTGTGACGAGTCAATTTTTGTTTTGTAGTATTATGTCACCCTTTTGTTTGTAGATATAATCAATTATTTTTCTTTTTTTGATCGGGTGATTGATGCCCTTAACGTTCAGCGAGATAAATTTAATAGTCTTACCGTTGTGAGCCATAACACTAAAGGGAGTTAGTTTCCACAACAAGTCATATCATGTGTACCATAGAAACCCCACAAAATTATCATGAATACCTGCGGAGTTGGGCCCTTGACCCAAAAGGCGTGCTATTGTTTGGTAAAAATGGAGTCGATAGTATGGTAGAAACCTTTTGTACCAATGCTCGCAGATAAGTACTCGGCTCTGGCTCTATCACTGGAGTATGAAGTGCAGCTATCTAAGGCTGAAATTAGACTGAAAAGGAAAAACATAAGGAAGACAAACAACAAAGCATACAGGGTCCCCTCCCTAACCCCCCCAAACCCCAAACCCTCCCCCCCACCCCAGAAGTAATTCAAAGACATGGTGACAGGGAGAAGACAACAACAACTCCCCCCCTGTGGAGCTAACACAGATCAACAACCTTATTCGTTATAACTCTGAAAGCAAGTAAAGCTAGTGGATTCCCAGAGCCTAGCCTGAGGTTGTACCACTTGGATATTAACGAACCATAGGCAAAAGGATAACAAACAACTCAGCACTTAAAAGAAGGGCTAGCACTAACTGACCCTAAGTATACTACAACCGTATCCGCTATGAATGGGCCGGGATGTGGCTCTGTGCCTCTAATCACATTCGACTATGTGGAAGCAACATGACAGTAGGACCAGAGCAAGCGGGCATTGGAATGATATAGTAAATAGACACCGGTAAGGTCATAAGACGCATGATCCAAACTGTCATCAGAGAAGGGAACCTGGATAAAGGCAACAAATTACAGGAAGGCTTGACAAGAGAACAGTAGCATGGTATAACACGCAACCATAACATTGGAGTGCCTGTGAACAAAAGGAAACCTGTTATGAAGCCTATTGGCAAACTAGGCCACAGAAAAATGCCTTTATAGAAGTAAAAGTAGACGCAGCATGAGGCAGACTTCAAGTGCCCACACCAGGAGCGCTCGATGTTGTAGTGTCAATTGAGGGATCATCCGGGCCATCAAGAAATTTCTTCAGGTGTGACAGATCTGTGAATATTTTAGGGACTCCTTGTATCTTGCCGGTCCTGCAAAGCCATACTGATAGTTTAGGGCATGTAACCTTGGTCTGAGGGCCAGAAAGCCTTTTCTAGTGTCCACCGTCTCTTTGCTGTAGTCTTGGGAAATAAAGATCTTGTTAGATTTCCAAAGAATAAGATTGATTTGCGCATGAAGGCCAGAATTTGCTCGACGTGCTGGTATCTGAGGGGTTTACACACAATTGGTCTGAGGCCGCTTTGATTTGACGTAACACGAACTGGGACTCTTTGGGCTCGATCAAATTCCAAAGGATTACTGAAGGACAGGTTAGTAGCTTGCGTGAACCAGGACTCTAGAAAAGAGATACATGAGCCAGCAATATCCTCGGATCCCTCCGTAATCCCAAAAATATGTAGGTTCCCTCTACGGTTTCTATCCTCCAATTCAGACAGGCGTCTTGTTAGAGAGTTCGTTGTTACTGATAATTCTTTGAGAGATTTGCAGACCTTCACTTCCTTATCCTCCAGATGGCTTATCCTGCACTCTGTCTCAAAGTTGCATTTTTAAGTCAAGAGGAATCATCAGATAGTAACTCCAAGGAAGATCCTATTGAAGTGGGAGTGGGGAACACACTGCCTGGCATAACAACACACATTTTCTCTCAGATGCAGTACTGTCTGTTTGATTTTATTTATATCGCGTTTGTAACCAATTGCTTCATAGAAGTTGGGAATCCAGTACATAGACGTGCTTCTGTGATCTGGTTTACTTCTTTAATGGATTTGATGCTGGTAAGACGCTTGTTGACACTTTGTTGAGTGAAATCCTTAGTTTATGGTGCTAGTCTAAGACTCATGAGGCAATAGTATGTAGTTGAACAGAGGTTTATTGCTAATAGCTCCTCAGGCTAACTTACAGGTACCAGCTCAGGAACTAACTGCCTTCGTATTCCAACCGCACCAATCCAGCCTCCAAGGATGGAATATGAATATTCCAAATCAAACATTGACATACACATATTCTAATTCTACCTCCAGCATACAACATATTTCTCACAAAAACAAAGACAGGAGTAGTCAGGAAAAAAAATACACGGGTATAGAAAAAAGAGGGCTTTAAGCATAGCTCAAGATGAAGTGTCGGAAGGCAAAGGAAAGACGTGGGAAAAACGTTCCATTATATATTTATTTTCTAAAGATTTTTATTAAGAATTTTCAGAAACATTTGTGCATAAAGAATAACACGGCAGTGCAATAGTATAAGTAACTCAAAAGACAAAAAAATGCTAATACAATTAGTTTACAAGTTGGGTGAATTTGCAAGGGGTGCTAGCATTACCTATGATCATAGGGCGGACTTAAGCAGTACTAAAAACGAAGGCCGGGAACAAGAAAAGAGCTCGTGGAAGAGTTGATGAGATAGGACGAATAGCCAGGCAATCGAAAGATGTGCACAGTGTACAAGGAGCTTGCAATTGGAGTTGACAAGAGAAAGTATCCATACGTGAGAGAGTGTGAGACAAAGATAGTGAGTGAGCGAGAGATAGAGACAAGGGAGAAAAAAGGTAGTGGAAAAGTAGATAATAGAGCAAAAGTGCAAGCAGAGAGAGCACAAGGGTACGGGGTTAGAAGCCCTAAAAAGGGAAGAGAAAGAAGGAGAATGACGGTCTTTAGAAGCGAAGGGAGAGGATGTGAAATATTTTAATTAAGGTGTGCGATTAAAATATACATGAGTGAGAGAACAAGGTGACATTAATGGAAATGGAAAGGGAGAAACCAAAGATGGCACCAACATTGAGAACTGAGGTAGGTAGAGGAAGAGAAGCAGGAAGAGAATTAATTGAAAGAGAACAGGGCATTCGTGTGGGTGATGAGCTTGAGAGAGCAATATTTCTTGCTTGGCAAATTTAAGGTGCAAGAATGGGGGGGTTCATTTGGAAATAAAGTGCAAACAAACAGCTAGAAACTTCAAAGCTGGTTGGTGTAGGAGGAAAATAAGAAAAACTGAATCATCGGTGTAGGACTGACATGGGTAACTGAAGTTAGGTTAAGATGCTGATGATGAAAACATGGTTGTTATGTCTCCACATTTATAACAACCCATATGCTCATGGCAAGTTAGGCTGTGCATGAGCCAAGCTTGGAATTCAGGTCCACGTTGGCGCATGCTCATGGATGCACACACACAGCGCTAAACAAAGAAAAGCAGCAACGTGCAAGGCTGTAGTTTGACATCCACTACCAGCAGCACATATTCACTGTCCCTTCAAAGCTGAGCACAGGCAAGTGCATCTCTCATTACATGATGGTTATTTGAAGTGAACCATGTTTGTCAGCTAGAAGCATACACCCTGCTAGGACTGGCCAACTATGTGCCAGGAGAAAATTGACAAGACTGACATGATGTGATAAAGTCTGAAGTCTGGACTGAATCTTTCACAGCGTGTTAGGGGTGAGTGAGGGGTCGCAGTGCGGGCTATGCCTTCCCAGGGGCGCCTTGAGGAGTTGCGCTATCCATTCTTAGGAGACATTCTATTGACAGTAAGAGTGTGGTACCATGCCCTGTTAGTGACTGTGTGTGTTCAGATGTGGGCGTCCACTTTATTAATACAATCTTGATGTCGGTACCTAGGACTCCGAGAGCCTTATATATGAGGCCCTTACTCCACTGTTACGTCACTTGTTGTGATGCCGCAGCGGTGTAAAAAATGTGCCATACTGCGCCCTATATTACAAAGTGGTGCATCTAGGCAGATGTGTCACTAGTAAAGCAAGCTGAACGCCGTTCCCGAGTGAAACAAACAGATCGCCATGACCGCCCAAACCGTCCGGTGAATCACTACCGCTGACGCATCGATTAACACGAGAAAGTGCCAGAGAGATCTTCGAGCCCCAGTGCCGGTCGCCACCTAAACAGTTGGCTCCAGCTCAGCTCTGTCCATATACCAGGGGAGCGTTTCTGACAATCCTCCACCTTTTTGCAGAAAGCACGTCCTTCCTGAAAGAAATACGGTATATGAGAGGCTCCCCATTGCACTGCGACTTCCATATGAGCGATATTGCAACTACTTACGAGTGACATCCTCTTGTCATTTCCAGTTTTGGCTTCCATCCAGTCCGTGTCCTGAGGAGAACCCCTACTAACGTTGCGGTTAGAAAAGCGTTGACCCTGAGCCTTGGAAAAAGAATAAGGGTGCCACTAGGGCTGCTCAAATCCACACTGTGTGATCCCTAGACGTGTAACCCCTTAATTAGTTTTCCTATCCTTGGCTTAGTGAGACAGGCAGGCAGTTCTCTTTAACCCGAGGTCCGCTTGTCTTTGTACCTAATAGAAAGGACTGGTTCCTAATGAGAATGTATCGTTAGGTATATGATTTTTTATTGTTTGGTGTCGCCTGTATTAACTGACAATATTTTTCTTGAGCACTTGTACAGCACTTGCCTATTATTGCACATTTCACTTGTTCATATGTACTTCTCACTGTTTGTTGACTGTCTATCTGATGACATATTTTAAAATTGATGAATGCTTTTCTAAAAATATAAAAAACTCAAATAAAATAGACAACCCTCCAGTACTTATTGGCTGAGTGGGATAAAAAATAAAAAAATAAAATCTGTCTGGCCCTTTTGTTTGTTCAGCATATTTGAGTGGTCCAAGCCAGTACAGATACAGGACCCAAACCTTTTTTCTTGACCCACTAGTAAACCCCAGCCCTACATTAAACCTGCGGGAGGTATAATGTATGCGGGTTGGGTGTTCCAACGTAGGAAAGCCACGTAGAAGTGACGCCGTGAAATCTATGAGATTTCACTGCGCCACTTCTAGGGCGTCACTTTGTGAGATCCTTACGCCTGCTTGAAGCAGGCATAAGTGACGCAGTCCCTTTCACATGGGGCTTGCGGCCATGTGAAAGGGCACATTTCTGGAGTTCCATCTGTTTTCAGACACACCTCATCAATGCTCCACTTTTGCGCCTACAGATATGTCAGGAATATTAACGCATCTGTGAATCCTTGCGACATGGTGCGCCGCACAGTAAATGCGGTGCATCCATGGTGTCGCAAGGAGGTGCACTGAAAAGTGTTGCATTGTTGTTTTCACGCAGTGATGCAACACTTTTCATAAATGAGGGCCCATGTGTTTTATGATGTAAGCGATATGTTGCACATAGCAAGAGTGCTGAATGTGTCAGTTGTGATGGATAAGCATTTAGAGTGGGAATATTTTCTGTGGGATCTTTACTAGTATGTATTTGAATTTTGTAATGCTGAGCCTCTTGGATTAGTCAGTGTCTGTTGTCATTGAACTACATTTCTCGGGCACCAAGGTGTTCAAGAATGTCCCACTAGTTTCACTATTCTCCAAATAACTCATCTTGAAAGTAATCTCCTGGTTACTTGTGGTTATCATGTTGGGTGTTAAAGTTGTGCTGAGCTAGAACTTGTTAGGACCTAATCTTCAGCTTAAAGGTTCTGCACCATGTCTAGGTCGGGTTCACAATTATTTCTGAAATAAAAGTAATTCCTCTTCATTCCACAGGCTGATGTTCCTTGCTCAGGTACTGATTTACCGTTGATCTTGCTCCAAGGCAAAAATGTCTTTTGTTTCTGGATTTACTGGGCATTGTGCTGTGTGAGACCTCCACCAACCTCGGTGTAACAAACACACCCTGTTTTTTTTATTTTATTTCATCTGGATATTTTACCATAGTTATCAGAACGTACGTTGTGCAAAGTTTTGTTTTGCAACCCTTTAAACGTCTATGGATTTTTTTTAACTCAATAGAGTTTTCAAATTCACGACATTGTGAATTTTGTGACACATGATGTAACTTCTCAAATTATTTTACACAGACATGTTTTTACACAAGCAAACAGTTTTCTTCTTTTGCACAATGACGTTGCACATTGAAAATCTATACAAAGAATAACCTTACAGACAAAATATGTAGCTACATTTCCCAGGTTAGCTGGGAGGATTAGAGCGAAAAATATATTTGCGGGACACAGAAATTATCACACTGTGTGACAAGAACTTGGCACAGCTGAATGTAAATTGCTAAAGTCTGCAAAGAGGGAAAATGAAGAACTGGCAAAGAAAAAGCAAAAATCAACAACTGCAAAAAACGTTGTCTGTACTAAAAAGCTTTTCATGTTTCTATTTCGAATATTTTGTTGATATGAGCTAGCTCAAATTTCAAATGCAGAGCAAATTGCATTGAACTTTTCATATGCCGGCTCCTGTGTGTGTCACGTCCGTGACCTTTACAATGTTTGTTACATGCTTCTTGAAAGATTACAGAGACATTTTTCTCATACTTACATTCCTCTTATTGCAGCAACACCAAGCCAATCGTGTTTTCTGGCCTTAGGGGAGACAAAAAACATGTCTTAGTAGAATATGAATGGGTTGCTGTTAAAAAAGTTCTGTACCATGTCCCTTGGTGAGCCGGGAAAGTCGTGTGGTTGCTGGACCTACCTAACTACCTGTTGCAGAGTAACTTTGCAGTACACCTGGTTGACCCTCCCGCTATGTTGGTGATATCACTGTTACAATCCTAGCCCTATTCAAATGAACTCTTGTCATATTCTGTCACCTCACTCTAGAACCATCAGAACATGATACAGCCTTAGATTCCCTGTACCTTCCGACTATTAAAGTAATTACTGGTGAACTTGACGTGTCAGACAACTCCCTAACTATGCTACCTGTGCTCGCCCCACCATGATGCAAAACCTCTGGATCACATTCTCATTTTTAAATCACTGACTCTTTCCCCTTCAACAATGTACGTTTTCCTCTGACAATGGCTTAATTCGCATGGCATTCAATACCATTCGGTCTCCAACTCTACCCAGTAGATGGCAGGCTGGCTCAGTGAGTTGAATGCTTACCACTTCTCAGATCAGTAAATTGAGACCCATATGTTGGGAAAAAATTTGCGTTACTTACAGATGTTAGAAAAAGCAGACATATGGTGTGAAATGCTTTTGTAAAAAAATAAGTTATTAATATGTCTAGTCATACTTACCATTACAAGTCAATCCCTGTTTAGCTTTGTCAGATGAACTGCAACTAATCTTTTCAATTCCGCATCACATGAGACTGTTGATGATGCGTTTTGGTCAGCCATAAATTTCCAATGTACTCTTTGCACATTCTCCAGACAAACCTCAACCCCTGACTTGCACCACTACTGCTCTTCTACTCTCCAAGGCACTGCTGAAGACAAAACTCAATAGAAAGAGAAATTGTCGGAACCCCAAGTACCTCAATGACAAGTCGAAATCCATTAGTAGCCTCACAGCTGATCTTCAGGAGACTAGTTTGTATCATGCTGTGCTCCTTTGGACCACCGCAAAGTCTACGCTACACATTTAACTGTCCTCTTTCCCTTCCACTATCATCACCCACTCTAACTGCTGCCAGTCACTGTGCTTTCTAATTCACTGAAATCCTTGTTGTAATACCCTAAATACTGTCTTCATCATACGCCCTCAGAGTCCTAAACAGCCCCTTGCTGTCTCACTGAATTCATTGTTGCTTCCCTGCTTTCTGCAAGACTTAGCCCCAATACATTTGTGGGTTAGTGTTCTAGGGTCTTTTGGTGCACACTTGTTGTGTGCAGAGGAGACACAACCTATATTAAGCATGCTGGACTGCGTTGGTGCACTGTGCACACATAGTGTGCATGCCAAAGGCACACCAAAGGCAAACCTGTTTGCACCCGGCAGTGCCATGCAGCGACCAGTGCTATAGCCATGCTCATTAATTTGCCTCCTGCCCGATAACTGTTAATTACTTCAATGCCCAATTTAAAGGGCTTGATCCCTGTAATGCATCTCATTCTAACCTTCCAAGTAATTTTTCACACCCTGTTCTTTGTACCGTGCTTAAATCCCACAAGGTCTCGGAGAATAATAACGGTTTTCACTGTGCTTTGAAGAATATGGATTCTGTACACAAGCACAATACTAATATTACGATGTGGTCCTTAATCGTGAGCTAGACTTTCTCTTCTCACCAAAACTTGGTTGGAGGACGTTTTTGTAATGTAACGGGTAGAGGAGAGGAGACAGGTTGGCTTGAATTAAAAAAAAAAATGTTTTACTCCACCACAACAATTGGCTCTGGGGACTTTTACAGCTGCTGAGTTGCTTGATTTTACACTTGAATTATCTACTTCTTGCTCCTTTACTTGTAATGTTGTTTAATTATTTTCTCTTTCTAATCCTAGTTTCAGTTCCCTATGTTTAGAATTTCTGTCCCTTTTAGATATATCCTCTCCCAATCTGTTAATTCTGGGAAATTAGCATATTCAGGCAGATTGTCCTCCTAACCATAATGGTGGTAATATTTTAGATCTATATAAATTGCTTTAGCTTTCACAGTTCGTTAAGAGACCTATTCCTGTCAAATGTCACACAATTGATCTTATATTCTCCTCACTAAATAATTTTGGATAACTAAATGTGACCCACTCTCATGGGCACATCGCTTTCTCATTCAATTTACCAAGTTACTGTTCATTCCTCACAAGATAAAAGCACTCTAGGTTGAAGTTGGGGAGAGGATGTAGTCCGTCGGCTAGACTGCCGACTTTGGTGCTGGAAACCATGGTTCAAGCCTCGGGGTTGCAATCACAGTCTGTGATTCTGGGCAATCACTTAAGCTCCCCTTGCCTGAATGTGTAACGTAAATACAGTGCTCATGTAAAGCGCTCCAATACCTTTGGGTCGAGTTTGCGCTACATAAATATGTAACCCCAAAAAATAAAAAGTGAGAGACGTGCTTGGCACAAAATTACTAACAGCACCGTTATCGCAATGCTCAATAAATTTGCCCCAGCATTTAACTGGGATGACAAAGATATTAATGTTATTAAAATGAAGAAAGATGATTGGTTACTTAAATCATTACCTGAACCCTAAATTACTATGTGGATTTCTCATCGCTCTAAACTCACAGATTATTTGTTTATGAAAGTAAAAAATGTGAGTGTTTACGCAGGCAAGGTTATAGCATAGATAATAAGTTAAAATACCTGGGTGCTGTACTACAATTCACACAAATGATCAGAACAGCCAAATGTAATTATCTCATATTAGGAATCAAGGACTTAATAAATTATTCCAAAACTTTTTTAAGATTGTTAAATCCTTTACTCATCCAAACTCTCAGGCATCCCACATGCCTAACACCTTGGATATGAGCAAATGTCAAACTATTTTAGAGATACAATTAATACTATATGTTTGAACAATAGTGTTGTACTTCCTTGGTCAAGTATCATGAGAATGTGAGTTACTCTTCAAATCCTGCTGTGCATCCATGTAGACGCGACCTGGGAACCCACCCCGGTCATGCATGATCCGGGCTGTGCATTGCCTGCCTTGTTGTTTGTTGCCTGCGAGCGCCTACAGGAGGCATGTGGATTCCTGTTCTGGACCCGGTGGCTGCTTTTCGCTCTCCAAGTAGGTCCCCAGTGCCTACCTTGCTCCCGCTCTGCCGGCAATACCCGATCCTGGCCTGTACTTTCGCGAGGAGTGAGATTTCCCCGGTGGCCATCTTGAGGTCAGGCGCCTCATCCAATCCCCTGCAATGATTGTACGCGGCCATTTTGAAGTCAGGCAAGCACTGAGAAATACAGTGGCCCTGCAAAAAGGACTTAAATACATGCCATTTACTGGAAAATAAAGACAAATAACAAATGGTGGAGTGGCCCACACATTTTCCTGCTGCATGTACATGAAGACTATTGATGCTAGTATTGCTTGCGTATACTAGCTGTTGCGACTGCTGCACTCCTGGGTCCCTTGCTGCTGATCCTGCACTCTACTACAAGTGGTGACATCGTCAACATTACTGCATCCGCGCCAGGTGTCAGGCGCTGTGAGGCTTTTTGTGTTCAGACACCTCTCTGCTAATCATTTGCCTAACTGTACACCCCATATCTATACACCATGTCTGGGTCCCTAACGTTGAGGAAGCATCATGCTCCGCTGGTGCCAGCACCAGGCTGGAGTCCCCTACATCAACATCCCAGACAGGAGGCCACGGACTTTCCATGCTCGGAGTTCCTTTTCTACGCTCGCCGGAACCCCTAGTTCTCATATCTGGGGGAGGAATTAGCCTTCGCTGGCAGGAATGGCTAGAAGATTTTGAGGACTTTATGAAAGGTTCACATGTGACTAATGAGGACCAGCGACTGATTGCACTATGCTATCTAATTAGGAAAGATGTTGGTCAGATTACAAAGGAAATTCCAGCCGATGCTGCGTCCTCCTACACAAACCTGTGTGACGCTCTAAACAGAAAATTTCTTCACAAAAGGAACATTGATTATGAAAGGTATTTATTTATTTTAGAGGTTTTATATAGTGCTTGCTGGACCCAGAGGTATCAGAGCGCTTTATATGATTGAGCTGGTTACAGTCAAAAACAAATTACAACGGTACACATTCAATCCGGCATCTCAAGATAAAGATGAGTCCATGTGAACATTCATCACGCGCCTCAGACATCTGGCCTGTTAATGTGAGTTTGACTCCTTCACGACGGAATCATAGAAGGATATCAGTCTGACATGTTACGAAGACGCTTGTTAAATAAACGTTACTCCCTTTATGAGATTGAAGAAATCAAGTGAGTACATGGTCTGGCGGAAGAACATCTAAAGCGATTGGAAGCTGGAAGAGGTGAAAAACGAGAACAGGCATTCCGGCTCCAATCTCGTAACACAGACAGGTTTTCCCCTGCAAAGCAACGATCATTGAGATCCAAACTTCAATCACAGCATACAAGTCGCCGTCGTCGCAGTCCCAGTCAGACTGACAAATGACAGGAGCGCCAACTTAAATGCTATCGCTATGGATATGATTTCCCTCACACTGTCCTGCATTGGGCCAAAGATGTAGGAAGTGTGGCAAGGACAATCACTTTGAGAACATCTGCAGAGCACCTCAGAAAGACACTCACAGAGACACTCACAGACAATCAAGACAATTCAACACTCGCCATCATGCCAAAGTAGTATGGGACCGCAGAGATCCTTCCACTGGCTCTTCAAGGTCCAGCCTTCATTCTCATGGCACATACAAATCACGACGATCACAATCTCGAGAGTCGAGGTCACCAGTATAGCAAGACAGTGATGAATATGTCTGCATGGTCGCGGATCCTGACAGGCTGAGAAATACCCGCGACTCCATCTTCAAATGGACACACACATGGCCAAGTTTGTACTGGACAGTAGGGCACCCCTCACCCACATTTCAATTGCAGAACACAATAGAATGGATCCACAACCGCACCTGCATAAAGCTGACGTGAGAGTATACACCTCGATGTCAAAGGAACCTCTCCCTTGTCTAGGACAATTTCAGACTAATCTCACATACAAAGACAGGACCATTCCAGCTCGCATTCATGTCATTGATGGTCCTGAGGCAGATTGTCTTCTTAGCTTGCCCACGGAGGAACAACTTCAATTAGTAGAAATATTGTACCGAGTTGATGACAAACCTGAAAAAGTTAACAAGTTTCCAAAACTATTCACCGGACTCTGGTAAATGGCTCATTGTCATGTTCAATTGCACATAAATGAACATGTGACACCCATAGCACAACACCACAGGAAAATTCCATTTCATCATCAACAGTCCGTAGAGGAGCAACTGCAGAATCTTGTCCGGTCTGACATCATTGAGATGTGATGACGAGCATCCAATGAAATACATAAACATACGAATGCCGGCCGGCATGAAAACAAACCACCGTTCCACAGATACGAACGACGCGTGCTAGCGGCATGAAACCGTAAGTCTACGAACAGACTCCTTTGTCCATACTGATGGGCGGTTTTAAACACTGTGCCACGATATTTCAGACATGCTTCTTTACAAAATTGCATTGACGTGGGTTTCCCACAATTTTGCTTTTCTAGTGTATGAATGATTTGAAAGGTCATTGTACAGACATAATGTAAGTGTTACCTACCCCTTATATTATGGTTTTTTTGGCATGATATGAGCACGTTTTTTGTCACCTTTTTTTTCATGATGTGGCTAGCTTATAGGAGACCACGATTACATAAACACACACGGTATGAGATAGACTCACACGGATACATTGATGGTTACATCACAAAAAGTAAAGGTTTTGCTTGAAAGTTGTTAAACACATTTAGAAGATTTGAAAGTAGATGCTATGTTTTTTGTTTTTTTTAGATATGCTCCCGAAGAAGGGCTCATTAGCCCGAAATGCATAGGAGCTGGAGCTAATGGAATGTGCAAGACCAGACAATTGATATTGAATGAATGAATATATCGAAGAAAATGATGACATTTTCTGAATAAAGACTATCTATTAAAGCAATAAAGCATGATAAAAACCCAGTGGAGTCCTTTCATCTTTAAAGGAACCAACAAGGTGTGCCCAATAGGGATGCAACCAATTTTGGAAGCACAGTAATATCATTGATAGAAAATCAGGACCCACTCCTTGGATCTCTCCAGTGGTTGCAGTACCGAAAAATGGCTCACCTGACAAGTGCCTCCCTGTGTTGATATGAGAGCACCCAATACCGCCATGGAAAGAGAGAGACACCCGGGACCTCATATCAGTGACATGATTGCGTCACTCAATGGGGTGCAAATATTCTCCAAACTAGACCTCAACGAGGGCTATCACCAGCTTGAACTCCACGAAAAAATCAAGATATATCACCACATTCTGGACTCACCAAGGCCTGTTCAGATACAAAATGCTCAGCTTTGGGGTCTCGTCTGCAGCTGAGATCTGTCAAGAGGCAATCAGAAGAGTAATTTATCACATTGCCAACACTCTACACTACAGTGATGACATTCTCGTGTATGGAGCGACGATACAAGAACACGTCAAGGTACTGGACCGGGTTTGTCATGCTCTTTTGGATGCCAACCTAACATTAAATAAAGACAAATGCGCATTCCATAAATCCACATTAAAGTTCTTTGGACACATTTTCTCAGACGCAAGCATGGAACCTGATCCTGAAAAGATCGCAGCGTTGAATGATACCCCTTGGCCTCAAGACTCTGGGGATGTACGTTCCTTTCTAGGCTTGGCAAGCTACTGCGCATGTTAAATCAAGGATTACGCCACTATCGGTTATCTTCTGAGAAAGTTGACCAAACAAGGTCACCCATTCCAATGGACCATGAGATGTGATCAAGCTTTCCACTCGATTAAAGCTTCTGTTGAGTCTGCCAACAACCTTGCTTATTTCAACCCTCGGCAGAAAACTGAAATCACTGTGGATGCAAGTCCCATGGGACTTGGAGTTATATTAGCTCAATCTGACAGAGA
Source organism: Lissotriton helveticus (assembly GCF_964261635.1). NCBI lineage: Eukaryota > Metazoa > Chordata > Amphibia > Caudata > Salamandridae > Lissotriton > Lissotriton helveticus. Next base: position 704,809,624 of record NC_136068.1, on the reverse strand, counting down.
GGGTGATCAATGATCACCTAACAGACACAGAGAGAGTGTACTCTCAGCCCGAAAAGGAAAGTATGGCGGTAGTCTGGGCCTGCAAACATTTTCACATTTTCATCTACGGAAAACACTTTACGCTTATCACGGACCATCAGGCACATTTAACTATTTTTGGAAATTCCCAAGCCAAAATGCCACCCAGAATAGAGCATTGGGGCATCCGTCTTCAAGAGTATACTTATACTTTCGTCCTCAAACCTGGAACAGCTGCAAAACCAGCTGATTATATGTCGAGACATCCCAAGTCAAAATGAAATCCGTCATTAGCGGAGGAAAACATCCATTTTGTAGTGGCTCAAGCCAAACCACCAGCAGTCCCTTTAGAGGCCGTCTTTGAGGCCACCAGTGAGGATGTCACCTTACAAAATGTGAAGCATCGCATCCAGACAAACAGCTGGAGACATCTGGAAGAGTCCGGACAGAGAAAACAAATTGACAGACATGAACTGTCCTCTTTTAGACTTGTGAAGGATGAATTGTCCATTATCTCACTTGGTCTTTTGCTAAGAGACAAACGAATGATCATTCCAAAACAGTTGCGTCAAGGAGTTATCAACCTAGCACATGAAGGGCACAGGGGTATTTTAGCCACGAAGAGAGCGCTGCATAAGTGGCTCTGGTTCCCTACGCTTGATCAGATGGTTGAACTCACACTGAAAGACTGCCTGCAGTGTCAGCTAGTAAGTTGCGAAGAGCCACCTGCGCCCCTACAAATGTCAGAATTGCCGGACGGCGTCTGGCAACATGTCGCAGTAGACTTCTTTGGCCCATTGCAATCTGGCAAGTACATCCTGGACGTAATGGATGAGTACTCACATTTCCCTATTGCATACCTCATATCGTCAACCAAAGCTGCCACCACTATACCTGTGTTGGATGAAGTTTTCGCAGCATGGGGCATACCTAAGGTAGTGAAAATAGATAATGGCCCACCATTCAATGGGCAAGACTTTCAGAGACCGGAAGATCACTCCCCTGTGGCCACAGGCCAATGGGATGGTAGAAAGATTTATGGCCACTCTGAAAAAAAAATCCAGCAAGCAGAACTTTCAAAGTGCGATGTTCAAGTGGCTTTAAATGAGGTGTTACAAGCATATCGAACCACACTACATACTACCACAGACAGATGTTGGGTCGCACAGTGCGCACAAGAATACCGGCCTGAGAAGACATAACTAGTGGTACTCATCAAGACTCTGATCACGAAGAATTAGCAGCAAGAGACAGACTTAAAAAGGAGGAGATGAAAGATACGCCAACAGTCGGAGGAAAGCTGCACAGTCATCCATTCAGGAAGGGGATTGGGTGCTGGTACCGCAAGAACAACACAGAAAAACAGACTGTCGATATCATGCTTGCCCACTGTTGGTGACAAAACAAAAAGGGACTATGGTCACAGCTACATCAGAGGACAAGAGGATCAAAAGAAATGTGGCGCACTTCCAGAAATGCACGCCCACTGTTAGTGAAGCATTGGCTGTGCCTGACAGTGCATCGAAAGGGGACGCACCTGAGATAGGAAGTGGGCATCGTCCCTCCTCCTCTCCTGGTGAAGGGGAGCAGGCGACTCAGGAGGTGGCTCACCGGCCGCAGCGACTCCATCAAAGACCCATTCGCCTCATTGAAGAACTGTAACTATAATGTTTTTCTTTTGTTGTCTCTCCTGATATGAACAGACACATCTGAAGTGTTTCAAGTTGTTGAAGAAGGGGGAAGATGTAATGTTGCAGGATGTGCCGGGCACTAGGACTGGCACAAAAAGTGTAAAGGTGGAAAGAGAGCAGGGAGGCAGAACAGGAGGAATCAGTAGGGTAGTAAGGAGCAGGAAAGGATAAAAGGCAGACGTATAAAATATAAAGCTCCCATCATACCATACCTTGTGTAAGTGTCATCTGTTCCAGTATCACAACACTACACATAGTTAATTAAGTCTTGCATTTCCATCCTTTACAACCCTACTTATGTGAGAGGCTGCCATGGTTGGACGAGCTGTCACCAATTTCTGAACTCAAACAACTCTGGATATTTAAATAAATTGCTCTAGGAACCCAAGGATTGGGAGGTGGAGGAGGGTCACAAAGGCATGGTTTCAGCAAAAATTGAGACATGGGTTAAAGATTCAGTGAGAGTCAACTTCTGGCCTGCCAATAGAAGTGCATTATTTTTGTTAATATAAGTCAGCAAAAAAGAAATTGACACGTCTGAAAATAGGACAGTAAAGCTGCTCTGGCTTACTGTATTGCTTAATAATTGCAATCTACAACGCTTTCTAAGTTAAAGCATCTACTACTGTACTCTATGTGGACCAGTATGCTACTTGTAAAATAGCTTGTATCGTAAATATACTTATTGCTGACATATGTGTTCAATCTCCAGTCACAGATTTGAACCATAAACTAGCGTAGAACGGTAATGTGCCTACAGCAGAGCATTGCACATAATCTACAGTTGTAGGTGTCAAGTCCTGAATCAATAACGGACACAGACTCAATGACTTCTATCAGGTGCTTTATTGGTTGCGACCTTTCCCGTCCTGCCCCATCTCTATTCTGCCCCTTTCCTGTTCCTCGACTCCTCCCTATCCTGTCCCTCCCTCGTCTCCACCCCCACACCTACTAAAATGCTAGCTTGCATCATTACATCTCGCCCTTCTTAAACAAATGTAAAGTCGCTCATGCCGACAACTGCTTGTTACCTCAATGACGATATTAAAGTATTTACAGTTCTTCAATCAACCGCAAAGGTCTGCGAATAGTTCGTCGCGGTCTCAGTTGCACTTCTGAGTTCTCCTTTTCAGACTCAACGTGAGTCTCCGGCCTTGGCAAAACGTTGCTAGGTACAGTACTCTCACTAGTCAGGATTCTTGGCAAGTTGGTAAGGGCATCCTTGACTGCCGAAGAGCACTTTTGAAAATGTGATACATTTCTTGTGATCCTCTTATCTTCAGGCTGCGCAGTGATCATAGTTCCCTTTAGCTGGGTGACTATTAAGGGCTCACTTCGATAGCGACTGTCCGTTTTCCTGTGTTGTTTTTGCTTGACCAGCACCCAGTCTCCCCCATGAATGGACGGTGTTTTGGCTCTCCTCCGGGCATCCGCTTATGATTTAATTTTTTCTTTGTTCTTTCGATCAGTGACAGCAATGTCGTCATGTTCAAGTTCATGCATGTCAGTCTGTAGAACATCATCCAGAGTGGGTATTCTGGTTCGTATTGATCCCCCCAGCATGAGAGTAGCTGGGCATTTGCCAGTGGTCGCATGGGGAGTTGTGCGGTAAGCCCGCAATACTTCATTTAGGGCAACTTGCGGATCTTTCTTGTCAAGTGCTGCTTGTTGGAGTGTCTTTTTCAGAGTGGCCATAAACCGTTCGACCATTCCATTGGCCTGCGGCCCCAGAGGGGTAATCTTGCGATGCTTGAAGTTAAGGTGTTTGGCAAAGTCCCCAAACTCTTGACCGTTGAATGGTGGTCCATTGTCTGTTTTGATTGTTTTTGGTATGCCCCACGCAGCAAAGACTTCATCAAGGACCGCGATGGTAATAGTAGCTTTTGTGGACAAAACGAACTGGGTGATGGGAAATCTTGAGTATTCATCCATGACTTCTAAAATTTATTTCCCTGATTGAAGAGGACCAAAGAAATCCAGGGCAATATCTTGCCAGACGCCATTGGGTAGTGTGGACATTTGAAGAGGAGCGGAAGGTTCTCCCTGGCTCACCAGTTGACACTGAGGGCAGTCTTTTAGAGTCAGCTCCACCATCTGATTCTGTTGCGGAAACCACACTCTCTCTCTGAGTGCTCTTTTGGTCGCCACTACTCCTCGGTGTCCTTCATGGGCCAGATTGATCACACCTTGGCGAAGTTGCATGGGGATGACTATTCTTTGATCTCGGAGCACAAGTCCATCCTCCGTGAGAGATAGTTCATCTCTTACATGTTTGAACGCACTCAGTTCTTGTTTCTCACCCGGATCTCTAGTTTCCTCTTCGTCCGAATGCCGCCAGGTGTTTGTTCGAAGCAGATGTTTCACTTGTTGCAGAACAGCGTCTTGAGAGGTGGCATCACGGATGGCTTCCAGCAGGACAGCAGGTGGCCTTGCCTGGTCAACCATGAAGTGGATATATTCTTCAGCCAAGGAGGGCCCTGATGTGCGTGTGACTTTAGGATGCCTCGACATGTAGCTGCAGGATTGGCAGCTTTCCCGGGTTTGTGTATGATGGTGTATGTGTATTCCTGAAGACGGAGGCCCCACCTTTCTATCCGGGGAGGCATCTTGACCCGTGGGTTGCCAAAGATGGTGACTAAGGCTTGGTGGTCCGTGATCAACATGAAGTGTTTGTCGTACACAAAGATGTGGAAATGTTCGCAGGCCCATACAATGGCCAGGCTCTCCTTCTCGGGCTGAGAGTATGCCCTTTACGTGTCGGTAAGACTCCTGCTGGCATATGCAACTATGTGTCGCTGGTCAGTGTCATGATCGAACTGTGCTAGGATGGCTCCTAAGCCAACGGGGGTGGCATCAACTGTAATTTCTGTTTTCCTCTTGGGATTAAAGTATGCCAAGTTGTCTGCGGATTCAACTGCCTTTTTGATCTCTTGAAAAGCTTGCTCGCATTGTGATGTCCATTTCAATGGCTGCCCTTGTTTGGTGAGATTGCGCAATGGATAGCTGATGGTGGCATACACACTTATGTACCGAGCACAATAGCTCGCCATTCCCAGAAACGATCTCACATCACCTACGTCCTGTGGGCTTTTCGTGTCATTCAAGGCTGCTACTTTTTCAGGGTCTGGCTTCATCCCTGCTCCTGAGCATATATGCCCAAAGAATTTCAATGTAGATCTGTGAAATTCACATTTTTCCTTGTTCAGCGTAAGGTTCGTGTCCAAAAGAGCATGACAAACTCTATCTAGTGCTGTGTCATGCTCCTGCACTGTTGCACCATAAACTAAGATATCATCACTGTAGTTTAGGGCATGTGGGAAGTGGTGAATTGTCCTTCTTATGATTTCTTGAAATATCTCCGCGGCAGAAGAGACTTCAAAGCTGAGCCGCTTATATCTGAAAAGTCCAAGATGAGTAGCAAACGTGGTGATGTACCATGATTTTTCATGTAGCTCAAGTTGGTGATATCGTTTATTAAGGTCCAACTTAGAGAAGACTCGGGCTCTGTTAAGGGACGCAATCATATCACTCAGATGCGGTCCAGGATGTCGCACTCGCTCAATGGCAGTGTTGGGTACTCTCATGTCAACGCAGAGGCGCACTTTATCTTGGGAAGCCTTTTTTGGCACGATCACTACTGGTGAAACCCATGGAGTGGGTCCATCCGTTCTCTCGATGATGTCAGCTTGTAGTAACTCTTGTAATTCAACTTCTACGGTCTTTTGGAGGTGAAATGGAACCCTTCTGTGATGCTGAGCTACGGGAGTCACCTGCTCATTAATGTGTAAGCGCACTTGACAGCAAGCCATCTTCCCGAGCCTGGTGAACAGCTTGGGGAACTTGGGGAACTTGTCGATGATGTCAGGGTCATCACTTACGCGATAGAGAATCTCTACCAGCCGGAGCCGTTCAGCTGTGGGGAGGCTGAGAAGACAGTCCACTTCTGGTCCTTCAATCACGTTTATATGAACAGGTACTGTGTGATCCTTTCAAGTGAGGGTGGTTGCAAACTTTCCTAAACAGGGAAGTCGTTTTCTGGACATCCACGTGTACACCCTCACATGAGCTGGGCTTAGTGGTGGAGTTGGTTTCATTCTGCGGTATTCTGTCACTGGGATGTAATTTAGAGATACGCCACTGTCGAGCACAAATTTAGCCGCATGATCACCTACACGGATATCAAGTTGCGGGTACTTCTTAGGTTGACCTGGATCAGCCACCATGCAGATGTACTCATCACTATCCTGTGACGCGGGTGATGGTGACCTCGACTCTTGTGACAGCGACCTTCTCGACCAGTATGACTTGTATGATGCCCCACTCGATTGTGAGGACCCTGTGGATGATCCGCGGTGATCTCAGACCGCTTTTGCGTGGTGACGCGTGGCTGTTGGGCGAGAAGACCTACCACGGTCTTTCTGCTTGTCTTTTCGATATTATCCGGAGACGTTTTCAAAATTATTGTCTCTCCCGCATTTCCGGCACTGTTGTCCAAGTGCGGGACAGGCATCAGTGTGAGGGAAATCATATCCGCACCTGTAGCATTTGAGCGGACGTTCCCGTCTCCTGTCCCTTTTGCTTGAGTCATGACGTCTGCGACCCGTGTGTTGATGATGAGTTTTTTGGTCTTGACGTTATTTGTCTTTCACGAGAGTGCCTGCGGGTGGTGCGTGATTGAAGTCGGAAGGCTTGTTCACGCTTCATGTGCGTCCGGCCTCCATCTTTTTGGCGTGTTCCTCCGCCTGGTCATGAACTCTCGTCATCTCCTCAATCTCATCTAAGATGTAGCTTTTCTTTAGAAGTCGTCGTCTTAGGGACTCCGATTGACAGCCCTCTATGATGCGTAACCTGAGAGCATCTTCAGTGGAGAATGTGTCAAATTCACAGTATCGTGCCAAACGTCGGAGCCGTGTGATGAACGTGCTCATTGGCACTTCTTTCTCCTGTGATGCTAGATTTAAAGTGTACCTTTCGTAGTCAACGTTCTTTTTGTGTAGAAACTTTCTATTCAGTGCGTCACGCACTTTGGTATATGATCCGGCATCTTCAGTGGGCAGTTCCTTTATGAGTTGACTAACCTCCTTTCCCATGAGGTTGCGCAACGCGATTAATCTCTGATCTTCTTCTGTCACCTGAGACCCTTGCATAAAATCTTCAAAGTCTTCAAGCCATTCTTGCCATCGGAGGCCCATTCCTCCTCCAGCCACAAGTGCGAGCGGTTCAGGTGGGCGTAGGAAAGAGACGCCCATCATGCCTGGTCTACTGGCACCACCTGGGGCTTGGGCTCTTGAGGAGGGTGATCATGACATTTTTGAGATTTGTTCAATTACGTGTTCGTATTTTCACACACTCACTTTTGTTGATTTTGCAGGGAACTTTCACTGTGCGTGTTCACAGGTAGGAACGGGGTGCTTGTCGAACGCCTCTCCTCTTCCCTCTGTTATATTCCAGCCATCTCTGCACAGGTTTGTGGCATTAAACAGCAGGCTTTCCTTTTTTTGTGGCTTGTATTGGCTCGTGCTTGTTGGGAAAATCACTGCTGCCTGACTTAAAAATGGCCGCCGACTATCCCTGACAGGGGATAGGTAGAGGAACCTGACTTAAAGATGGCCGTCATCATCAAAATCTCGCTTCCCACGAGATTTGGCTTAGTTTCATACTCTCCGGGCCTCAGCATACATGATCAGGCACTCACCGGGCAGGAGATCACCGCGATGGACCGGGCAGAGTTCAGAAGACCGGGGTGGCCTCTTGGCATCAGGCAGCAGACTCTGGGGCTGGAGGTAAGACCAGGGTGGGCTCCCGGCATCAGCAGCTACCGTGTGGGTAGCACACGTGGCTGGGGTGGACACGCAGCTCTCAGCGCACGTCCGCGCTTGCAACCACCGCTTTCAGCGCACATCCGCGCGTGTAACCACCACAGCGCACGTCCGCACTGGCAACCACCACTCCCCACGGCTTACGAGCCGGGGAGCTTGGGACAGAGTGATGCGGTATCGTCGGCGTGGATTCTGCCGAGATGAGCACCCGGATGAGCGCGCTCATCGCGACTGCGATGCCACACGCACAGCGCTATGGGAACCAGGTTCCCTAGTCTCAGGGAGCAACGCGATTAGGTAGTGCGATGCATCCCACCCTCGTCGCCAGTTGTCAAGTCCTGAATCAATAACGGACACGGACTCGATGACTTCTATCAGGTGCTTTATTGGTTGCGACCTTTCCCGTCCTGTCCCTACTCTATTCTGCCCCTTTCCTGTTCCTCGACTCCTCCCTATCCTGTCCCTCCCTCGTCTCCACCCCCACAACTACTAGAATGCTAGCTTGCATTATTACAGTAGGTAACCTCTTTTTTAAATGATCTTATACGGTATGTAGTTACAAGTTCTGAGCATGGGGTAATGAGCTCACTATAAAGTGCTGTATATAATCTGTACGGTATGAATGAATGCTTGCAGATTTTAACTCGTACTTTCATTTTTTGTTGAGAACATTATTTTCACTGAGATGGATAGTAATAAGCACTTGTTATTTATTTCCAAAACAATGCATTTTGTATTCTATGTTAAGTGGTAACTATCAGTGCAATTACTCTCATTGACAAGTATTCATTAATAACACATAATAAAACAGATCTCGAGAAAATAAAACACTCTCCTGGATTTTCACTTTTCCAACTTGTCAAGCGGTGTTGCAAGATGATTTTTAGTTCTATTGATGGACTGCAGAGTGCCTGGTCTGAATGTCCTGCAGATCTACATTCCACACATCCTCCCAGATAAAAGACAACTCATTTTGATCTGAGAGTTAAGGGGAGACAGGCCCAATTCTGGGAGAGCAGTGGGCAGGTGGGCCAGGCTCTCCTAAGGGAGGCACTTGGCCCACCCGAGGTCTATTCAGACCTGCAACATCAACATTTGTTCATTGTTAATCATTCACAGGAGCCCTGCTTGCTGCTTGAATGTGGCAGACAAGTGTGAAGTCAGCAGGGATGGTAGCTGTTATCATGCACAAAATGTAAGAAATTGGGATGGTTGGTTGACCGGGGTATGAGACCTGGTCAAGCAGCAACCACAGTCCTTGAGAGAGTAAGCCACAAGCAAACCCCAAATTAACCTGTGCTCAGCCCCCTGGTAGCTTGGCCCAGAGCCGTCAGGCTTAACTTAAAGGCAAGGTGTAAAGTATTTGTGCAACAGTTCAAACAGTAAACAGTGCACAAATCTCACAAAAAGAATCCCACACCAAGTTAGAAAAATAGATTCCAATTTCATAAAGAAAACAAAACCAAAATTCCAATTAGTAGAACAAAGAGACTGAATTTTACAGTTGTTAGGTTAGATTGCACCAAAAGGCGTAATGCGCCAACTTATGGATGTCTGGTTGCGCCTGACCAGGACAAAGTCACAAATTCCACCCAAAGACGATGCGGGAGGGCCGGCTACAAGGACTCAGTTGGGCCAGCTGAAGAAAAGTTCCTTCTATCCTGGTTTTTGGAGCGTTACATGGATCCTCATCAAAGATGCATCATACAGCTGAGGCAATGCATTGGTTCCAAGATGTGGCGAAGCTGAAGTGCAAGGTCCTATTGAGTTGATGTTGAGGATCCCATTGACGGAGCTGGCAATGCGAAGTCAAGTGTTGGGGATGCTACATGCAGATGGAGAGATACGTTGGTTTCCGATGAGCTATTAGACTGAGATGCAGAGTCTGGCGTCAACATCCACGCTGCCAACGATGACAGATGAGAGGGCCTATGTCGGAAAGTGTCAAGCAGTGGCAGCTCCAAAGGTGATGCAGATTGTGGCAGTGATGTGTGTCATTGTGACAGGTCCAATCCACACAGCCGCTTCAATGCATTGGTACTGCTCAGGTTTGCACCCTGAAGCAGTGGAGTTGTGCCCTTTCAAACCGGATCTACAGGCTGGCAGAGCAGATTAGGGACACTTCAAAGGGTCCAGAACAGGGGTGGCACTGCTTGGCAGGGCAGACTCACACATTTCAGAGTCCAGGTGCAGAAGCAAGGTTGTTGGATGTCTTTATGACTCAGAGGCTTCAGACCAGGAGACCAGCCAACTCACACTTGGAGTCACTCTGGGTTCAAGAGATGCAGATCCAATCCTTCCTACTGAGGCAAGAGGACAGCAGGTCAGCACAGAAAAACAGCAGCCGTCAGAGTGCATCCAGCAGAGTAGCAGTCTATCAGCAGCACAGCAGTCGTCTTCCTGGCCGAGTATCCACAGGTCCAGAAGTGTATTGAAGTGGTGGTGTCTGGGGTCTATCTTTTGAACCCTGTGCCCTATTTCTGGAAAGTGGGAGCAGCGTCTAGCAGTGGCTTTGAAGTGCTAGGAATTCCTTGCCTCAACCGCTCTGGCTCTAAGATGTCTGGAGTTATAATGCAGGGTCGTTAGGAGACAGAACACAGCCTATTCAGGTGTAAGTGAGGCTGTGTCCAGCTTCTCCCTCTCATTCTGCCAGTGATCGCCCGTCCAAGCACAACTAAGCCCACATTGTGTGTAGCTGTCAAGGAGGAAGGCACAAAGCCCAACTGCTAACCATACCCATTCATGTGACCAGAGACAGGATGTAGGCATCAAATGACTATGGCAAGAAAATGGCAACTTTCTAAAAGTCAGTAAAGTTGGATCGTGCACTGCTGTATTTAATCAATATAATTTTGGTATGTAAACCGTGCTCCTGGGAATCACTCTCCACTCAGGAGTGTGAATTAACTTGTGAATAGCAGTTCAAAATACTTATGGACTGTCTCCCTAGGCACAGGTGATGGGTGCTGTTTATCCTGCACAATTTGTCCAAAAAGTAGAAATGACGCTGGTTGTATTTGTTCTTTAAGTTCGTTTTTATTCGTATCCTTGTATTGAAATTCAATTCTCATTGAGAAACTTCAGTTCCCATAATGCAGTATGTTTACATCACATCCTTTTGCTTCTCTTGTTCCCAGTGCATTTCAGCTGTATCAGCCTTCATCAGGGGAAATTCTGTACAATGAAATCAAATATAAACTATGTATTATACTTCACAAGAAACATCACAGTAATATCCCCCACTATGCGACAAAAATCAAGTGAGTTTCTAATTGGTTTATGAGCGTCCTGTGTTACCCGACATTTTATTGCGGGTCATAATAAAGCCTGTTTGTATAACGTAATGCTCAAACCATATAAAGGTTGTGCTCTGTTGTGATGCAGGCGGTTACCAAGGTCTATGACATGAACTTAAAACCGGCGACGTGTTCAGAAAGTTGTGTGTTAGTACTTCACGTTTTAATTAATAGGAAGCAAAAATGTAAGAAAAATACAAGCCATTGTTGAAACCTTTTCTATCAAGGTGTATAGAATACCCATCGAATGATTGGCATGGACTCTTAATCCATATTGAACATCTAGATAGTAACAAGCACTAATAAGAATGAATTCTGATAGGTATAGAAATACTTTGCATTTAACCATTATCCATCATCACCAACTAGCACGATTTTTTGCATACTGTAACTTAGCGTTTTCAGAGAGGTATCTTTATTTCTAAGGCGCGCAAAGTTTGTGTATAATTTTTTATAATTTTTCTATAATTCTTTTAAAACGCATGTGGGCACTCGTTATACATACATACCCTACATAACCGCCTCTGTAGAGAGGAATTCGCAAAATAAGCTCAATCATACTGAGTCACATATCTCCACTTAATTACCATTACCAAGTTTGATATTTTTCTGATATAAGGTAAGACACTGTTTTTTAACGCAACCTCTTTATTAACACTGCAGCTTTACTAACAAAGTGCGTAGAGGTTCCTTTAAGTGTCACGTGGGCACCTACAGCGTACTCACGTATGGCTGGTGGTCCCAGGTCATCATCCTCAGGATCTGTCAGACACATCCATGGACATTCCACCCCTGCAGGCCTTGATGTGCAGCATGGCACATGTTGCCACAATTTTACAGTCTGTCTCTGGTACATACTGCAGGGCTCCACCACTCTTATGTAGGCATCTGACGCGCGATTTCAATATTCCAAAAGTACGCTCAATCACTGTCCATGTGTGCCTATGTGCAGTGTTGTACCACCTTTCATGTATGTTGTTGGGAGACAGATACGGTGTGCCACGGACGCAGGGCATACGCACTTTCACCTGTTGTGAAATGTATGATGTTGATGTTAAATGCTTACAGACATGCAAGTAAATAAACATTTGTAAGGGGACTGGTAATAACATTACCTACGAGGTATCCATCATCAAAGTCACCTCTTTCTAACCTTTGATGTAGACAACTGTGCCTGAAAATAAATGGGTTCTTCCAGGATATTTGGCTACAATATCTGTGATGATGTTTTTAACATCACACACTACTTGGATATTGAAGGAATGCGTGCTTTTTCAGTTACGAAAAATGTATTCAATGTGGAATGGTGGACGTAGGGGCACATGTGTCCCATGTATGCACCCTATGACCTGTGGGAACCTTCCTATTCTGTTGAAATCCATTTTTGTTTGGTCTAATTCCTCATTATCTCGGGCCATGTATATGTGTTGATGTATGTGGTATAGCATGGCGTCTAGGAAATTATGGAAAAAAAACTGAAAGTGCACTCTGAGACACACCACCAGCCACTGCAATGACATCTTGGTAACTACCAGTGGCCAAGAAGTGGAGGGAGCACAACACCTGCACATGTGAGGGAATTGCATTGCTATGCATGGTTCTACTCTCAAGCTGTGGCTTCAAGGTATCAATGAGGTTTAGTATGACCCTGCTACTTAGCCTGTACTGCTCATAAAGCTCCTCTCTGTCTTATCCAACAATGTCAGCCTGACTCTGAATATCCTCTCCTGTCTTCTCCTCCACTGCAATACCCCCATTATCCACCTCCTCCTTGCTAACACGTAGAAGGCAGCCATTGTGAAAAGATTTGTGATGCATTCTGGGTCTGTTTTTATAGGCTAATCCTAATTACCACCTGTTTCAGTTTAGTGGTAAATTTCATGCTCAAATATACATTTTTGCGCATTGTTGCAATTTGCGACTACTCTGTACATGCAATTTTGCGAGTCGCAAATTGCAACTCACAATTTTGATAATGAAAAATGCATGTGCTAATAATGCAAGTCAGTATTTACTCGCAAAATACTTTGGTCAATTGCAAATGCTTTTTGTACATTGGAAATAGCCATTTTTGCATGCACAAATCATTTTGCGACCGATTTTGAACGTGCAAAATCGTTGTAGATCTGGCCCATGATGTATAATAGGTGCTATTCTGTTAGCTAACAATTTCTTCAAAAAAATAAATTTTTTGCACTTGACCATGCTCTCGGGGGTCGCCCACCATTGAATATATGCACCATTTGGTCAGTGAGAATGTTTTTCAACGGATTCGCAAAAACAGCGCAGAATTCAGTCGGAATACAGTCTGTTCCTGTCGCTTTCCCTTTTGCTAGACCCCTACTAGTCAATAATATTTCCTCCAGGTCAGGTGGACATTCTGGACATTCCTGATCCTCTTCCTCAAATTTTTTATGTGGTATGAGATCTAAATACCCTTCAATATCACTCTGCCCACTCCCAGCGTTTGTTGTACATAGATTATGAATGAACCTCCCAAAGGCCTCCCTTATAAGTTCTGGGTTAGTTGTCTGGCCCAGCACAGGGTCCTTAATCTCTCAGATTAGATTTGGAGAGGTCTGCTGTCTAGTATGAACCGCCAGCTGCTGACCAATTTGTTCATTAAGCTCATAGAGCACTTCTTTCTGGGCTACAGCTTTATTCACGGCTTTATCGGTAAATATGATTGCGATTGCGACCTGTTGCTGTAGAACTTCTAGATCCTTGTTTGCACTAACAGCCCTCACCAATTCCTCTTCTGCTGCCCCCAGATAATCCTGCAATATCTTCATAGATTGCATGGCTTGTTTAATAAGATTTAGGGAATACCATAATGTTTCACCCCTAATTTAAGCCTTTAGGGCATCCCATAGTATTTCGATTGTGGTACTCCGTAGGTTATCTTTCAAATACTTTGGGATCCATTGTCTCATATATGCACAAATGACACACAGATATTTCCTGAAAGACCTTTAAACTCAAATACAAGGGTGTGTGCTCACAACGTGACATGTAGGTTTCTGAGACAGGCTTACAACCACACCATCCCTATTCACAATATTGCACAATTTGAGTGGTTTTGTGTTTAAATGAAAAAAAGGACAGTGGTTCGCAGAAAACAAAAAGAAGAAATCAGATTACAAACTTGCTATTACATTTTCACAAATGTATACATATATTATATTTACATATGTGCAAAGGCAGCACATTAACTAATTAGGATTATATCATTAGTCCGCTATATATACTGATGAAATGAAAGGGAATGATTTCTATTCATCAACCTGAAAGACAATTCGATAAACAGAGGGACATTTTAGGGGGCAGGGGAGGGTGACTGTAAAGGAAGCAGGCCTCGAAAGAAAATAGATTTCACATTCTGTACTTGTCTTCTCTAGGAACTGAGAAGGAAGGAAGGAGGGGGGTGCCGGAAATATTATGCAGCTTTATGCAGAAGATATGGAGCGAAGTGAAGCAGCACTAATCACCGACAGAACAGGGATTGTTTTGTAGCAAGGGGAAGAGAAGCCTTCCATTTAGAAAATGTGATGAACACATCTAAACACAAGCATTGCCAAAGCCAATAGGTCTTGCTCATGCATGAGTTATTGGCCTTGGCAGTGTATTTTAGACATGCAAATGCCCTAAAATACGCATACATATTGTAAAGCATTTCCCCATAGTTTTCCTGAGAATCTGCAGCAGGAAGTGGGGCTGGACAGGAGTGAGCTGCATATATACTGCTGCTGCCTATCACTTGCCAGAGCGGGGCAGTGGTGGATAGTGACCCATGAAACCCTACCACAAGAGTGAATCATGGACAGGGTCCGATGACAGGTGCACAAACACAGCCCTCACTAGCAGCCACCGCAGTGACTCTGTCGTGTTTATACGCTCCTGTAGGTGCAGCCCCCTCCCCCACGGTCCAGTTAAGTCCAAATATTGTCCAAGCACAGCGCAATCACTAATTTCTGATTTTTACAGTTCAGACCACTCCGCACTAAAGCATTCACTTGAAAAGATAGTTGGAATGCAATGGTGTGTGGGTGTTGGGGAGGAGGAGGGGCTGATAAAGCCACATCTCTTCCCACACTTCTCAGAGGCCAGGAGAATTTAGGAGGGGTAGAAGTGGAATATTCTAGATTAAACTGAAAAAAGCATAGTCACCCTTTTAAAGCCAAAAGGGACCGGGTAGAAGGATCAACTCATAAAAATAAGCACATTTTCCCCTATATGCTCTCACTTCTCAACCGTTGAGAAGTGAGAGCACAAAAGGGAAAATGGGCTTATTTGTTTTAGATAAACTAAATTATGATGAGTGTGTGAGACAAAAGGCTGTGGTGGAGTGTAAAGGGCCCGCCCTAGGTCTGGGTGCATTTGTCGCCTAGCACTGGTACACACTGTTGTCCACACAGGCATGGTTTGACGGTGACTCCGCTGCAGAAAGGAGCAGCTGCTTCAACATATTTCCCTGAAATTCCTCAGCTTACCCGCTTCTGTAAATGCATCACAATTTTTCTGGGTCAATTATGTTTTGAGATGATCAAACCCAGTCCTTGTTGTGAGTGCGATAATGAGAGAAATGGTATACACCCATTACAACGCATTTTTTACAACGCACTACCATTACAACAGAACTTTTACAACGCAAACACCATTACAACGCATTTATTTACAACGCATGTTTTTACAACGCAGGTACTTTTACAACGCATACCATTACAACGTAAGTATTGGTAAGTATATAATTATATTTAAAATGTTATATGTTAGGTTTTTTTTAAAGGGGTATTTTTAGGGTTCAGGGTCAGTTTTGGGTTTTTGGGTAAAGGGGTATTTTTAGGGTTCAGGGTCAGTTTTGGGTTTTTGGGTAAAGGGGTATTTTTAGGGTTCAGGGTCAGTTTTCAGTTTTTGGGTAAAGGGGTATTTTTAGGGTTCAGGGTCAGTTTTCAGTTTTTGGGTAAAGGGGTATTTTTAGGGTTCAGGGTCAGTTTTCAGTTTTTGGGTAAAGGGGTATTTTTAGGGTTCAGGGTCAGTTTTCAGTTTTTGGGTAAAGGGGTATTTTTAGGGTTCAGGGTCAGTTTTCAGTTTTTGGGTAAAAGGGTATTTTTAGGGTTCAGGGTCAGTTTTCAGTTTTTGGGTAAAGGGGTATTTTTAGGGTTCAGGGTCAGTTTTGGGTTTTTGGGTAAAGGGGTATTTTTAGGGTTCAGGGTCAGTTTTCAGTTTTTGGGTAAAGGGGTATCTTTAGGGTTCAGGGTCAGTTTTCAGTTTTTGGGTAAAGGGGTATTTTTAGGGTTTAGGGTCAGTTTTCAGTTTTTGGGTAAAGGGGTATTTTTAGGGTTCAGGGTCAGTTTTGGGTTTTTGGGTAAAGGGGTATTTTTAGGGTTCAGGGTCAGTTTTCAGTTTTTGGGTAAAGGGGTATTTTTAGGGTTCAGGGTCAGTTTTCAGTTTTTGGGTAAAGGGGTATTTTTAGGGTTTAGGGTCAGTTTTCAGTTTTTGGGTAAAGGGGTATTTTTTGGGTTTAGGGTCAGTTTTGGGTTTTTGGGGTACAGGGGTACAGGGTAAAAATAAAATAAAATTAAATTTAAATTAAATTAATTAAATGAAATTAAATTAAATTAAATACAATTACATTAAATTATATTAATTTTAAATAATATACAATTAAAAAATATATATATACTTACCAATACTTACGTTGTAATGGTATGCGTTGTAAAGGTACCTGCGTTGTAAAAAAAAGCGTTGTAAATACATGCGTTGTAATAGTATTTGCGTTGTAAAAGTCCCGTTGTAACGGTATGCGTTGTAAAAATATGCGTTTTAACGTCATATATCCGAGAGAAATGCACGTGTCAGCCTGGCACTGTGCAGGGTAAGGCAACAGGGAGGACAGCACAGACAGACAGAGGAATCGGGAAAGAGGTGTGGGGATTGGTACAAAAAAGTGTGTATGCCAAGAAGAAACTACTCCTTCCAAATAGAGTCACTAAAATATGCACATAGACTGACCAGCTGTCTGTATTTGAAGACAGATAACGAGCACAGTGCCTACTTACTTCCTTTCTCGCACATAGGGACTTCCCGGAAGCCATTTTAGAATTAGGACGTGCATATCCATAAAAAAAATGCACCAGTGTTCACCGCATGTTAGTGTTTTTTAATTTTATTTTTTAAAGTAAAAACCAACTAGCAACTTGGGGGGTGGTGAGGAGTGATGACAAGGATCAATAAAACAAGTAACATAAGAGCGGGTGCACTAACAAGCATAGTACCTACTTACTGCCTTTACACAGAGGGAATTCCCGGAAGGTATTGTAAAATTTAAGGGTGGGCAGAGTTTGCGGAGTTGCACTACGTGGAATTCCGCAAAACCTGTATAGAATTCCACGGAGTTCCGCTTCGCCCTAGTGGCAACCAACCATTAGCATATTACTGCTGTAGCTCAGCTATGCAGCCTGGTGCAAGGAGCGGACTCTCAGAAACGGTGGGATTCCGTCCTTACAGAAGCATAACAATAAGAACACAGATGGTAAAATAAATAGCAGTTGTTTACAATGTGGCTAAACTGCACAGGCTCTTACCTGCTCAAAGGAACGTGACTTCCTCAGCCTGAACAGGACATACACTGCGGTCTCTTCCATCACTGGGGTATGTGTGACAATTGGGGGTCCTTAGTATACGCAAGTTTACCAGTAAAGAAACTTTAGGGTGTCCCAAGTTTTTAGCAGCCTCCCTATGTCTCCTGCTCTGCTGGGCAGGATCCTGGTAAATGGCTGGTGCTGGTGGCTGCACGTAGGCTATGTGCGAGATCTTGGAAAAGCCAGACGTGAAGCTTGGCTGGGATACTCCTCTGAGGAGAAGATTCCCACGGCACCTGACATCATACATCAGACAGCGCTTTGATCCACAGGAAGTGTAGTCCATAGACGCAGTGTGTGGACTACAGAAAACTTGCAGAAGTACTACATCAAAAACAAAAGCATTGCCAGTGCCACCTTCACGTCATTGCAAAAAACCTACAGCACAAATCAACTTAAAAGGGGAACTTGGGGGAGTGGCCGACTGCAGGGAGGTCCCCCCTGGGCAGTTTCGGAGGGGTGGGGGAGAGGGGGAGTCAGGCTTCAAGCCGCCATTTGCTTTTGGGCTTTAGATTTTCATAGCCCAAGAGGATCCCAATTATAAATTGGTTGGGCTCCTGCTCCCAGCCACCACTTTAGGTTTGGTGACCTGGTGGCTGGAAGCATAGGCGTTTTGTGGGTTTTTTCTCTAAGGCATTGTAGTAGGCAGGAGTTTGGCGTTTTATTTCGGCAGTAGTGAGGTGGATTACATCGTTAGGATGGCGGGCGAGGATTATCGCGTTCTGTAGGCCCTCCGGCTCCTAAGCGAAGTGGGCCGGATGGACCTCGTAATTGGAGGGGTGGCGGGGCCGGCGAGTCCTCGGCTGGCGTGGCGGTGGCAGTTGCTGCCTGCGAATCTCCCAAACACCCCCAGACGTCACTGGTAAGTGAGTGGGCCGCCCACGATCTAAGAAGGCGGCTTTGACTTTGCTAGCAGGGGAAGGGGAAATGTCCTGGGACGCAGGCGGGTCAGGGTGTGGGGGTGGGAGGGATGCTCCTGGGCGGGGAGGCCTTGCAGGATCGAGTGAGCCCCTCTCGGCTTTGGATCCTCGGGAGAGAGCCGTTTCTGCCCGCGTGGTGCGTGGTAAGCGGGGGGCCGGGGCAGCAAGCGGCGTTTTCCCTCCTTAACTTTTGTGCCTGAGGGGAAGGCGGCTGGGGAGGTGGTGCAGGCCGGGGGCCTAGTTATTTCTCAGGCAGACGGAGCAGCAGACCTAGGCAGCTGGGAGAGGGGTGGGGTGGGTAATTTTCCCCGGCGCGCTTGCAGCAATTAGTGAGAGAGGGCAGCAGCGCTGAGTGGAGGGGAAGCTTAGAGGCGGCAGATGCAGCATCCAGAGTGAGGGATGCACCTCTCTGGCAAACCCCGGGAAGCGCGGGCAAGGCCCTCTCCGTTTCGCTTGAGGAGATGGACGGCATTGGGGGGCACATTTTCAGCCCTCTTCTTTTCTCTCCTCCCGGCACATTTGGTGGAGAAGGCATGTTGATGGGGGGAGCTCGTGGGGGAGGGGGAATAGGCACAGGTGGTGGGGGGAGCTTGCTGGATTTGTCTCTCGGTAGGGCCCCTGGGTCAGGCGAGGTGGCCCTACAGCACAGTGAGGGGGGTTGGGGGCCCCTCTGGTTAGAGAGGGAGATTTTGATGGGAATGGGAGGAGAGGGGCCATGTTTGGTAGAGGGAGGGTGAGCCTTCTTTGCATTTGGAGCTGTCTGGGGAGGCCATGCATGGGAGGGTTTGGATATATTTCCCTCCTGGTATTGGAAGGGGTGTACTTCAGGGGGCCCTTGCCCCTGCAGCGCGGGGGTGCATGAGGATCTCAGAGACCAACTGAGGGGGAGGGAGTTGGGGGGTGCAGTTAGGGCCCAGGGCCGGCAAAGTAGGAGAGAGTTGTGGCAGGGGCTGGGCCCGAGGCCCCGCTTCTGCGTTAGTGCAGGCAATGTTGAATTGGGTGGGAATGAGGAGGGGGGACACCCCCTCTGGGTAAGTCCGGCCAGGTCAGATCAGTTTAGGGGCAGGTGGGCTGGAAAGTGCTCTCCGTGCTGACGGGGTCAAGGGGGAGCGGGCAGAAGTCAAGGGCCCAGTACACCAGTCCAAACCTTTTCTTCACAGGTCAGGGAGCCTGGCAGTGTTGCGGACTCGGTAGGGCAGGGTGTGGCCCAGGTACACCAAGGAGAAGGGAGGGTAGAGTACTGCACGGCGCAATCCGTATTGGCGGGGATCCTGTTGCGGCCAGTGCACGAAGGTCCAGCATGACCTTGCTGACCCCAACGACAGGCGGTGCTCAGTGGTCAGCCAAAGCATCGGAGAAGGATTGTCATAGAGGTCAACACATAGGGGTGTACAGTCGGATCCTCCACACGGAGTGCATATGGGGGCCGTTACAGCCAGCATAGGGCAGGTTGGGCGCGCTAAGGCCTGGTGTGTGGACTTTGCTACTGGAGGGCTTCAAGAGGTGGAGCCTATTGTGCGTGATTTTAATGAGGATACCCCTGAAGAAGGGGAATGGAAGGAGGAGGGGGGCCCTCCCATGTGTGTCATAGTATTTTGCAGGCACCGGCGATAGCGCCGAACAGGAAGGCAATGGCGTTTGGATCCAAGAGAGAGCACGGCCCCTTGGTGAGAGCTCCTCGAACGGTGGATCAGGCAGAGGCGGTGGCACAGTGGTCGGCACCTGTCGGGTACCCTCCTTGGAACCAGGTGAGATTAGTACACCACAGGCCAAACCAAAAATGCTGTCTGTGGGGACAGGGGGGGAAGGGGATGGGCGATGATGGAGGGGAGATTACGCAGGGGTAAGTATGTTAAGGACACAGGGGTGGGAACGGAAGTCGGGGTGCGGATTAGGGTGCCAAGGTGGTGGGCGGGACGAATACGGAGGCTGGTGGGGCCAAGGAGCCTTTGCACAGCAAAGAATTGAAGATTAAGAAACTGCCATATAGGGGGGTGACAAAAACTTTGGGAGCTCATTTAATGCTGGCAACCAAAGAGTGGGTTACGTGGAAATACTGAAGTTATTACACAGGGAGGCAAGGTCTAAGGAGGGTTCTAAAGAGGAAGAATATGAGCTGGCCAAAGGGCCTAAGGTGCCGGTGACAATAGAGAATTGGACTGCAGCATTTTTTATTTACGCCAGTGTTAACTGTGAAAACTTACCTGAGCGCAGCGTGACCCTATTTAAGTACATGGACATCATTAGGAAGGCACAGATCACGGAGGGTGGATACGCTTGGGCACTGTATTATGAAGAGTTTCGGGCTCGTAAGGCGTGGGACCCAGAAGCCAAGTGGGGGGAGCTAGACACGGATTTGTGGCAGCACACCATGGGGTCGGCAACAGGGGGTAAGACCGTGTTTACAGCAAGAGGTTTGCCGCTGGTGTACCGGCCCTTTCAGGGGTAGCCTGCCCGGGGAGGGGTGGGGAGTACCACTGCAGCACAAAGTGGGATGGGAGCGTGCTGGGACTTTAACAAAGGACTATGCACGAGGGAATGTTGCAAGTTTCAGCATGAGTGTTAAAAGTGTGGAGAGCGCCACCCCCTTGTTAATTGCTGGGGCATCAAGCCACAGGGCAATCAGCAATGGCAGTAGTCTGGTGCCAGTACCCCTGACCCCTTCCAGCAATTCCAGAGCAATAGGGGGGGTAAGGGTCCACAGGGTGCTGGGCCCAAAGCCTCCTATGCCAGTAAGGCTAGCGAAACTGGTAGAAGGCCTACAGGGGTATGGGGATCTGGGGGCCAAAAAGTTACTGAGTGAGGGGTTCCAGTGAGGATTTTGTTTGGGTTACCGGGGTCTACAACAGAGGCGGTGGGTAGATAACTTGAAATCAGCGGCAGAACACATGGCGGTAGTGCAAGAGAAATTGGACAAGGAGGTGCGCAAATGGAGAATGGCAGGCCCTTTTGATGATTGGCCAACAGAGCACCTGATCTTATTACCGATTGGGGTGGTGCCCAAAAAAGAAGAAGGGCAGTACAGGCTGATTCAGCACCTTTCATGGCCAGAAGGGGCCTTAGTTACCGACTTAATTGATGAGGAGGCGGCTTCAGTTTTGTATTCCTCAGTTGACGTGGCCATGTCACTAGTTGTGACCACGGGCGTGACTGCAGAGATGGCAAAGTGTGAAATAAAGTCGGCTTTTCGGTTGCTGCCAGTTCACCCAGATGACTGGGACCTTTTGGGTATCCAGTTCGGGGGAAAATGGTATATGAACAAAGCTTTACCGATGGGTTGCTCCATGTCATGTGCATTGTTTGAATGTTTTAGCACCTTTTTGCAGTGGTACTTCACGCCGCACGCAGGTCAGACATTGGTGATGCACTACTTAGATGATTTCTTCTTTGTCGGTTTACCGGGCTCCACGGAGTGCGGGACAGCTCTGGACACCTTCCATGAGCTCATGGGGGAACTGGGGGTGCCGTTGGCACCAGAGAAGACAATGGGTCCCTGTACAACTATGTCCTTCTTAGGGATTGAAATTGATTCTGTGGCAATGCGGGCTCGCTTGCCGGATGACAAGAAAGTTAAAATGTTGCAATTGTTGGAGGGAATGCTGTGCAAGCAGAAGATGACAGTGAAATACATTCAGGTGTTCCTTGGTCATCTAAACTTTGCATGCAGGGTAGTCAGAACAGGGAGGACTTTTTGCCGGCTGCTCGGGCGGGCGTTGGCAGTGACTCATTTCCCTCAGTACCATGTCCGCCTTTGGGCAGGGGTGAAGGAGGATCTTCGCTTGTGGTCAGTATTTCTGCAGTCTTTCAATGGTGTGCAATTGGTCAGGATGAAAGATGTGCAGTGGGACGTGCAGATCTTTTCTGATGCAGCAGGCAGAGAAGGATTTGGCCTTTATTGGCAGGGCAGGTGGTGTGCTGAGCAGTGGCCACAGCAGTGGAAGGATGATGGGAGGAGCATAGCTTTCCTAGAGCTTTTCCCCTTACTGGTGGCATTAACGCTGTGGGGCGAATAGTTGGCACATAAGAAAGTGTTGTTTTGGGTAGACAACATGGCAGTGGTGGAGGTCATTAACAGACAGTCCACAAGAGATTAACAAATTTTGAAGTTGCTGCGGGTTTTTATGCTTGGCTGCCTAAAATATGACATTGCTTTCAGGGCATTGCATATACCAGGTGTGGACAATGACATAGCGGATGCTTTGT
This sequence comes from Lissotriton helveticus, assembly GCF_964261635.1. Taxonomy (NCBI): domain Eukaryota; kingdom Metazoa; phylum Chordata; class Amphibia; order Caudata; family Salamandridae; genus Lissotriton; species Lissotriton helveticus. The sequence goes on along the minus strand of NC_136068.1, from coordinate 704,787,036 downwards.
CTCGTCCGCCGTGGGGGAGATTCCGTGGGCTGGCCAAGGAGGTGGACAGAACACCAACCCCAATGACGGATCTCCTTTGGTATGTAGGCAACGCAGGGTGTTACAACTGGTGGTAGGCTCTTTTTGGCTTCTACGTGGGCAGCATATAACCTGTCCTGGAGGGACTTCTTGGCGTTGGGGGCGTGTAAGCGTTCCGAGGTTTGGCGTCGGTCGGAAGATGTGATTCAGTTTATTCTGGTACTCATTGAGAAGGGACTGTCGAATGTTACCCTTGCGGGAAAGTTGGCAGGCATTGCTTTCATGGGGAAAATCTTATGGGGATACACTCTGACAGCGGGGGAAGTGTGAAGGAGGATGTTGGAAGGTTGGGCGAGGGAGAGGGGGCGGAGGGTGCTGCAAGTAGCCCCCTTTCCTGGCAGAAGCTAGGTCGGAAATTAGAAATGTTACCGACAGTATGCAGAATGTGATGGATGCCTGTTTATTCTCAACCCTTATGGTATGGATGTTTTTTGGGGCATTCAGGGTGTCAGAGCTTTTGGGCAACAAGGTAAAAAATGGTGTTAGGTGGGAAGATGTGTCAATCAGGGAGGAAGGAATTCACATTTGGTTGGCCAGTTCAAAAACAGACCAGAGGTGTTTGGGTAAAGGGGTTCGTTTGGAAGCGGCAGTGCCAGCTTCGACCTGTCCCCTTAAGTGGGCACGCCTCTGGCAGGTGTTGTCAAGAGGGTCGGGCTAGACGCTATTTTTCAGCATGCTAATGGGAAGAGGGTAACAGATTATCAGCTGCGTATGGTGTTGCGGAAGGCTTTGCTCGGTATTGGGGTGGATGGGGCAGAATATGGAACGCACTCCTTCAGGATTGGGGCTGCAACCGAAGCCCATAACAGGTGCTGGACGCGGGGGGACATAATATGGCTGGGGCGCTGGTCTTCAAAATGTTATCATCGCTATGTAAGGCAGAATGTGGAGGGGGCGCAGGCGTCATTCTCTCTTATTTGTGTCTCACTTTACTTTCTCGTTACAGGTTCTGTGGCTGGGCCCCACTCGAAGGAACTGACAATTTGGATTGTGGGGCATTCTTTTATCAAATGGGCACACGTCCAAGCATGCCGTTGTTACTTTGGTGCAATGTTGGGTTTTAATGATCGTCTGTTTAAAATTGTATGGAAGGGAAAGGGGGGATGCTTAATAAATGGATGAGTCAGGGTCAGTGCCTGGACGTGTTGCTGATTAACTTGGGGGAGAACGTCTTGTGCAGGGTAAAGGGTGTGGTGCTGATGAGGGCCATGAAGAAGGACTTGTTGAGATTGAATGAGCATTGGGCTGGGTGCCACGTTTTGTGGACAGAGTTGGTTCCGCGCAGAGTGTGGAGGGGTGCTTTGAACCCGAGGGCCTATTGTCAGGGCTCGGAGGAAGGTGAACTCTGAAATGTCTTGGTATTGTCAGCATCTTGCTTTTGGAAGGGTTTCCCACAGGGAGTTGCGTTTTGAAGTAGTTGAGTTTTTCATGGATGACGGGGTACATTTATCTAGGCTTGGCATGGATCTCTATTTATTGAAGATTAGGGAGTTATTTCAATTTGCAAGATGTTTGAAAGTGCAGGCGCATTCCGACTAGAGGGACAGCAGCTAGCCTAGTTGGGGGGGCAGAAAGGGGGAGTAGTTTTCTCTCCCCCCACCTGCTTCTGGGTGGCGGGGGTTATTGGAAGTTTGCCAGGGTTGACAGAGTTTTTGTGGGTATTGTTGGAGTTGGGATATTGACATGGAAAGGGTAGGCAAGTTAAGTTATAGTTAGGTTACGCATGTTCAGGGTTGACGGCGGTAAAGAAGCAGGCTGGGGAAGTTGTTAACGGTTGGGTGGAAATTAAGGGGTTATATTTTATTGCATTGACGTGTATTGTTGTAATGTTGTAATGTACGGGTGGGGGTGGGTTCAAGGAAATTTTTAGGGGCGGGCCAAGGGGTTAGGTACATGGTTGTTTGGTGAGGTTTAGTTTTGTAGGGCGTTGGCCAAGGAATTTTAATTGTTATGTGCACCTGTTTCAATAAAAGCGACCTTTTACACACAATCTGAGTTTGTGGTCTGCTCCCTCCCCCCACACTTTCTTCCCAAGGGGGGCTTGAGGGGAGTGGCCGACTGCAGGGAGGTCCCCCCAGGCAGTTTGGGAAGGCCAGGAGAGAGGGGGGAGGCAGGCTGCAAGCCATCATTTGCTTTTGGGCTTTAGATTTTCATAGCCCAAAAGGAGCCCAATTAAAAATTGGTTGGGCTCCTGCTCCCAGCCACCATTGTAGGTTTGGTGACCTGGTGGCTGAGAGCTTAGGTGTTTTTGGGGGGTTTTCCCTCCCACCCCCCCCGTTTTTTTATGTATTGTTATTGGGGCTTTAGTTTCTCTTATATTTTCTCGGGGCAGCTTTGGTTGGGACTGGTGTGCAGGGGTCTGGCTATGTATTGTCGCTTGGAACAGGTGCTGTGCGGGGGTTATTGGAAGTTTGCCAAGGTTGACGGAGTTCTTGTGGTTATTGTTGGAGTTGGGCTATCGACATGGAAAGGGTAGGCAAGTTAAGTTATAGTTAGGTTACGCATGTTCGGGGTTGACGGTGGTAAAGAAGCAGGCTGGGGAAGTTGTTAACGGTTGGGTGGAACTTAAGGGGTTATATTTTATTGCATTGACGTGTATTGTTGTAATGTATCAGTGGGTTCAAGAAAATTTTTAGGGGTGGGGGCGGGCCAAGTGGATAGGTACATGGTTGTTTAAGGAGGTTTAGTTTTGTACGGCGTTGGCCAAGGAACTTTAATTGTTATGCGCACCTGTTTCAATAAAAGCAGCCTTTTACACACAATCTGAGTTTGTGGTGAGCTCCCTCCTCCCACCCCTCCCTCCCAAAGGTGCCTTCAACACATGGACGAAAGAGCTGCATGTGAGGAGGGCCACATCTTTGGAAACTGGTATGTTCCTCTCCTGAAAGTGGTAAAAAATCGGATGAATGTTTTGGGGGGCGAGGGCCAGAAGGCAGTTGGGGTGAACTTTTAGCCTCTTGGAGGCTAAAACTGGAGTTGACTTCATCCCCAAGGCAGGGAAGGAATAAAACCATTAACTCCCCTTCTGTTTTATAATTCATGCAACTGCGAGTTCCATTTTTGAGCAATCTCTCAGAGGAAAATAAACACCCTGCTCCTGGTGTCACGCTTGTGAATAGCTTTTAAAATTGTTCCAGTTTTGCTAAATGTATTTACTGTCTCTTCAGAAAAATCTATGTTTATCTTTTAATTGTTTTTTGTGATATTGCCATGGTGACCTTTGCAATACTGTCTGACACATTCGATAGAGGAATGTTAATGCTTTTCAAGGGGGCAATTACAGTACATTATATTGCTTTTCTGCTACCTTTGCAATAAATAATAGGCAAACAGCCATCGGCTGGGAGTGTTTCAGCCTCAACGTAGGGGTAGGCGGCAGGGGCAAACTTCTCCACGGAACGGAATTAGAGTTTCTTTGCCAAACTTTGCACTCCCAGCCAAGCACGGAGTTGGCAAAACTCTTCAAAATCTGCTGGTGAAGCAGAGTTCCGCGCCCACCTTTAGTAAAATTAGGATGTGCATAAACATAAAAATAAAATGCACCAGTGTTCACAGCAAAAACTAACTAGCAACACGGCACGGTGAGGAGTGACAACAGGGGAAACATCATTAAAAACAAGAAACATAAAAGCAGGCAACGTGTTGAAATATGAAGCGGGCACCCATGTATATAAAATGTATGAGTACAGTGCACTGCGTGGGGCATTTGAAGAGCAGGAAATAAAAAGAAGTAGTCCCAAAAGGAACATATTAAACATTTACAGAGTAAGGAAACTGTGGTTGGGAGGTGCACCTGAACTAAAAATGGAAGTGATCTATTGCGAGCCCCAACCAATGAGAAACCAGCAAAGAAGAGCAACGCTGGAGTGGACCAATGGCAAGCATTCAGGGGGATTGCACTCCATATAGTGATTACAGCATGTCTTCCAAACAGTGCATGCGCACTGCCTAGGCTCAACCTAAAAGGGATGGTATGGGCATGGCAAAAGGTTTATTTTTGCCAGGTTGAAATGGCAGCTAAAAACTGCACTCACAGGCTCTGCAATGGCTGGTGTGAGGCATGTTTAAAGGGCTACTTAAGAGGGTAGCACAATCAGTACTGCAGGTCTGCCGGTAGCATTTATTTTAAAGGCCCAGGGTACATATAGTATCACTTTAATATCAATTGGGAATAAGACTATACTAGCATGAGTGGAATATACACTTAGGCAGTAGCGGCTCATGGAGGGAGTGCCACGGGGCGTTGGGGCGGGGAGGGGCACGGAGGGGCAGGGTGGGGGGTAGTAAACACCGGCTCACTGCCGACTGAAGTAATGTAAATAAATAAATAAATGAAGCAAAAGTTATTGCGCGCGCTGAAACGCCAAATGCGTTTCAGTGCGTGCAATCTAATTCCTTTTATTTATTTAATTATTTACATTACTCCGGTCGGCTGTGAGCCGGAGTTTACTACCTCCCCACCATGCCCCTACCCACCCTGCCTCACCGCCCACAGCACTCGCTCCCTGAGCCGCTACTGACTTTAACACTGGTTAACAGTGGTAAATTCTACGGAGTGCTAATGTCAGCAAAAACAAGATCAGAAAAAAAAGAGGAGGAATGCAAAAAGTTGGGGGGAAGATCTTTTTAATGCAGCCAGGTCTAATATTTGTCCCCAACCATCTGAAAGAGGGGAAAACTACCCAGCTCCTTAGGGAGTTATCATCACTAAGGCTTAAGAACCTGGATAGCTCATCTGCATTGGTGTGGTCTGACCCAGGACATTGTTCCACCAAAAAGTCCATTCCCTGTAGCAAGATGCACCACCTCAACAGGTGGGGAATTTCACCCCTCATCTGCATGAGCCATCTGTGGTGGCAGTGGTCTATTTAAAACCAGCAATTAATCCCAAACAGGTATGATTTCAGCTTCTTCGGTGCCCAGACCACAGCAAAGGCCAGACTGCTCTGCAGAATCCCTAGATCCGCTAGGATCACCAAACATCTTAGGGACCTGCATTGGCTCAGGGTTGAAAACCGAATTCGTTTCAAAACCCTGAATTACTTATTTAAAATCAAAGCTGGCACTGCTCCCAAATACCTACAGGACCTTGCTAAGCCCTACCTCCCAAATCGCAGCCTTCGTTCGGTTACAGCTGCGAACTTTGTGGTACCGAGGTTCAAACGGGCCAGAATAGGTGGGAGATCCTTTTCCTACCTGGGCCCAACGCTATGGAATTCACTGCCCATTCATATACGCAAGGAGGAAAGCTATATGAATTTTAGAAAAAATTTAAAAACTTGGCTGTTCGACAAATAAATGCTTTGACTGTTCTCTCTCCAGTTGTACTTTTGTGTCTCGCTGGTCCGGCGCCGGGAAACCCTTTGTGGGTAGCTGTGCGCCTTACAAGTGTTATAAAATAAAAATAAATAAATAAATTTTCAAATACACTAGACCTTTTTCATGTGGAAGTATCCTCCTGCTAATGAATGCCAGTTGGTTTGACCCTCTTCATTTAACTGTGCTAAGACTGCCACTATGCCATGCTCCGAAGTGTCTGTCTGCTCTATGACCCACTTCGAGAAGTCAGGAGCCTTGAGCACGGGTGCTCTACATATGGCCTCCTTGAGGGTATCAAAGGCTTTCCAGCCTGCCCTTGTCCACATCAGCTGTCTGGACTGCTTCTTTGAAGTCAGCTCTGTTAAGGGGGCAAAAATGGACCCATGCCCATTAACAAACTTCATATAGTATCCTGTGAGGCCCAGGAAGCCCCGCACCTCAGTCTGTGGTTTTGAGGTTGCCAGGTCAGGATAGTCTCAAACTTGGCCTGTAGGGCTGCTCCTTGCCCGATCTAACTATGTGGCCCAGATACACCAAGGAACGCTGCCCTATCTGGGACTTAATGGCCTTGATAGTCAGGCCCATCTGCTGCAGGGCATTAAGCACCTCCTGAAGGCAGGGGCGTAACGAAACTTGTGGGGCCCCCATTCAAAGTACATGGAGGGTGCCCATCATGCTACCAACCCAGTCAGGAGCTCTCAGTCGCTGCTGGTGCACAGTGCCTGAAGGGGAGGCCTGGAGCTCAGAGCTCCCCTGCACCACAGGGGCTGCGGGCTAATGTTGCATCACTGCCTGGAGTTGCTACAGATGTTCCTCCCACCTGAAGATGTTGACAGCTATGTCATCCAGGTAGGCGGCACAGAATGCCTCCTTCCCAGCTAGGACCCTTTTGACAAACCCCTGATATGTGGCATGGGCGTACTTCAAACCAAAGGGCATCACTCTGAAATTGAAGTGGCCCTCTGGGGTTGACAATGCAGACGTCTTTTTTGTCCCCTCACTCAGAGTGATCTGCTGGTACCCTGATGTTAAATCAAAAGTACTGTTACATTTAGCAGCTTCCAGCTTGTCTATGAGCTTGGGGATGGGATGGGGATTGGTTTTCGTGATGGAATTGAGACCCCGGTAGTCCACACAGAACCTAAGTTCTGGAGTGGGGCCCGGTGGGGAAGCCTTGGGTAACAATACCACAGGACTGGACAAAGGCTTGTTTGAGGGCTCAATCACCCTTAACACCTGCATCTTGGAGACCGCCTCCTGGCCCTCACCTTGTCTGACAGCCTATACATTTTATTTTCAACAGGTGGACTGTCTCCAATGTCATGGATGTGTGAGTTCAGGGGTCAGGAAGTAGAGGGAAGTGAAACTGCCCCAGTAACTGGAAAAAGTCACGCTGTTCTATGGTCAGAGTAGGGGAGAGGTTGGCACCCTCTACTGATCCATCATGTTGCCGGGCAGACAGGAGGTGAGGGAGAGTCTCGTTCCCCTCTTCCACTACCTCATCTGTCACGAGAAACATGCTAACTTCAAATTTCACAAAGTGCAGTTTGATACAGTTCACCTAGGAGCACCCGTAAGGAGTTTCTAGAGGTCTAGAGATCTACCAAGTAGGTGGACTCACCATTCCGCTCCTTCACCTCATATGGGCCTGTCCAGTGATCCTGGAGAGCTTTGGGCTCCACAGGCTCCATAACCCACACCTTCTGGCCCAGTTAAATTCTATCAGAGTGACATTCTGGTCATACAAGAGCTTCGTAACCTCCTGACTGGCCTCAAGATTACTTTTCACTTTTTACAGAAGCAGTGAATCTGTTTGTGGAGGCCAGCATGTAGCTGACCACATCCTGAGGAGGCTTCTGGGTAGAGTGCTCCCTCACCTCTCCCACAAGGCTTAGAGTTCCTTTAACAGGTTCGCCAAAGAGGAGTTCAAAGGGGCTGTACCCAACTCACTAATGTGGAACTTTCCTGTAGGCAAAGAGAAGGCATGGAAGAAAGTCATCCCACTTACACCTTATGCACTCCTGTGGACCAAATATCATGCCCTTCAAGGTCTTGTTGAAACTCTCACCAGACTTTTTGTTTGGGGGTGATATGGTGTGGAGAACGAATGTTACCCCACACCAATGTTCCCTCTAATTTCTTCCCTCCATGAGGAGCAATAAAGGTGCTCCATGCACTGCAGCTAATGCTGCATGCACTGAAGACAAGTAACAACTTAATAGGCAAGACTGCGCGGTATGCAAGCTACCAAAAATTGCACATTAGCAAGGGTGCCATGGGCCCTAATACGAACAAGAAAAAAATGCTCCCCTTACATTTGGGTTGGTATTAAAAGGCATCCATTACATGGGCACAGTGGGCTCCTCACACCCCTGGCGATAGGTGCCAGAGCATCTTGTGCCCTAATTGTTCTACCAACACTTCCTATTTATTTGATATTTCCATGTTGCTTGTATCTCCTCCTTGCACCTTTTATTATCCCTATCCACTAACACTCAATCACTCTTGTTTGTCCTTATCGCCTTCCTCCCTTGTTTCATTTTTTCTTCCCTCCTTGCTCCTCCTTACACGCCCCACTTTTCTGTTTTTTTATTTCTGCTCTGCTCCACTTCTCCCTCATCCTGTCTCTTCAATCTACGTCCTCCTCTTCTCTCTCCCACAGACTCACTCCAATTTACCTGTTCGCTCTCATTCCAATCTACCTCTATAAAATCTATATCTTGAATATGCTTCTCTCTCACCCACCTCATTTCTCTTCTTGTCTCCTACCTTGTTTGTCAACTCTTGCTCTATCTATTCTCTTTCGGTTGTTCTATTGTCCTTTTCTTCCTTATTCTTTTCCCTCCATGTTTTCTTTCCTTTCTACATTTAACTCCCCTTTCTTTCTTTTCCATCCATATCTTGCTTATTCATGTTACTGGACTTGGCCTTTTTTGCAGGGTCATCCCTGAACTTTTTGCCTTCCTCCTAGCCTTTTTTTCTGACATGGTGTTGGTGGTTTTAGGACTCTGGGCACTTTAGCACTGCTGTTCAGTGTAAAGTGAGTGTGCTCTCCGTGATAAACATGGTAAGATTGGTCTACACCTGTTTGGCATATTTAATTTACCTGTTAGTCCCTTGTAAAGTGGTATCTCAGATACCCAGGGCAAGTAAGTTAAATGCTATGGGTGGGCTTGTAGCGCTGATTGCGCCACACACCAAAGTAGCCATTCAAACCTGTCTCAGGCATCTGCCATTGCAGGGCCAGTGCGCGCAGTGATACTCCGCTGTGACATGGCACATTAAGTGTGTGCTATGTCTGTGAACCCCCCCCCCCTTTTAGATAGGCCCTAGCTAGCCCTATGGGCATGGTGCATTGTAGCTAAAAGGTTGGACATGTGTGTAACATGTCCTGGTTATGACAAACAGCCATTTTGGTATCTCACTATTGTGAGGCTACCCTCCCAATGGAATGTATTGGGGATTCCCTTATAAGTGTTTCAGTGGTAATTCCTGATATGAGAGGAGCAGCGTGGTCAAGTTTGGTATGTTGGGAATAGTAATAAGAAATGCTATGCAATAGTGTGCACATATTTATTATAACTATTTTAAAAATGCCACTTTTAGAAGTTGGCATTTATGTGTGCTATGTGCCTGCCTAATGTGTATTGCATGCCTGGCTTTGGAGTGACAGGAGCTGGTGAGGTGTGTGTGGCTCCAGGAGGGGCAGGGTGAGGTAGCGCTAGGCTGAATACGGCATCTGCATTTGGAGTAATAGGTGGAGTAGCCCCCTGAATAGGTTTGTGCCTGCCTATATGAATGCTGGCTCACCCCCCTGTGGTGTGTCTGATGACAAAGCCCCAACCTGACAAAGGTGAAGAGGAGCCCTGTAAACAAAGTGCTCCACACTCCCCAGAACCATTTGGGACTGGTTCCCCCAAACCCCGTGCCAGGGCAGACAAAGGAATTTGGGATATAAATATTGGGGGCTGTGGGTGCTTTTTCATGTGCTTATTTGGGGACTTGCTGCTGCTAGGCCTCAGGAGGATCACCACGAGGGACTGCCTCCCTGCTGGAGGGCCCTGTGTTCTGGCCTGCCTGGGCCCAGCTTTGTCCCCTGCACCCTGAGGACTCTTGTGCCTTGTGAGCGCTTTACTTTTATTGCCAGGAGAAGAGGAGCGTCTGGTCTCTGCAGCGCTGGGCTGCAGAGGAATCCCGAAGGAATCCAGCATGGGAATTCCCCTGCATGGCGCAGGAATCGGGCAGAGCCCACCCGACTCTTTGTGCTCCTTATTATAGGTGGGAGCCTACCCCACATTTGGGTCCATGAGCGGGGCCTATTCTGTGTTTTATGCTGTCTGGCGGGAGCCCACCCCTCCTTGTGCTATGCTTTTGGAAGCAGGATCCCACCCTGCTTAGATGCCACTAATTTAGCAGGAGCTGGCGAGAAGCACCACGGCGGCCCGAGCCAGAAGACAAGCAAAGGTTGCCTGGTTGTGGGCGGAGACGGCGGCCTCTCTGACGTCCGGAGCCTTGCAGGCTCCACGTCAAAGACCCGATCTCAGGAAGGGGAACCGGGCGAAATGAGGAGGTGCCAAGTCGTGGCCTGATCATTGCGCGGGGCTCCCGTGAGCTGGAGAGAGCCCCACGGAGACCGGAAGTTGGTGAGTGCCTGAGCGGGCCTCCTGTGAGTCGGAGAGAGCCCTGCGGGCGCCAGAGAAGTCGGAGCTGTGCGAGATCCATTTCAGCCTTCCCCCGCCTCTGAGAGAGAGATGAGGCCCCCGCAGGAAGACCGGAGGAAACCCAGAGGAGCCCCGTGGGTGGGGCTTGCTAGGGAGTGAGAACCTGTTGAGGCACATTGTTGGTGCCTTCCCTACGAGAATCCTTGGTGAGAGGGGCTCCCCCAGATCATTGCTGGTGCTGAGATCGGCCCCAGAGGAGCCCCCGTGGAGTGGGGCTCCCCGAGGCACATTGTCGTTGCCTGGAACTGCGTTGGTGCTCACGAAGGCACAGTAAGTGCCAGTGCTTATCTATTTGCTCAGCTGCACCGCACAAGCGCACACAGCTGAAACGGCAGGGGTACATTGTTTCTAGTGACAGGAAGGGGTGAGCTGCACCACACACCCCCAGTGCTGTGGGACACATTACTTTCCGCTGCTTTGGTGGCCAGAGGGCCATTAGGAAGATCAAACAATACGCCCTGACTTTGCGGGACATAGGACATTTTGAGCCCCAGTGAAAGGCCAGTTGGCCTGGGGTCATGTTCTTCATGGTGATAGGGCGCAAAGCCCTAAGGTACTATGTGCACTTTTTCAGTGTTACTGTGGTGCACTGCTGAGTGATGCATAATGTGTTTGTGCTATGCTTATACCAAATGTCATGCTATGATGTTTAGTGCTAATGTGATATGATGCTAAGTTCATTATTTTACCAGTAGTTACTGGTTGTGTTTTACTATCAGTTGTGATGGGTCTGACAGCGGCCCGATTGGCCCTGTCATGTATGCAATCTCCTGTAAAATATTGCCTAGTGCCAGTTGGCACAGTGTATATGTATGATTATAATTCTGATGTTTTCTGGATAATACAAAGGCCATTATTTATATAACCTTGTGTGGAGTTTCTTTTGTAGTGTGCCTAGTGTGTTGGAGCTGTGTGTGTGTTGCGCAAACGCTTTACACATTGCCTCTGGGATAAGCCTGACTGCTCGTACCAAGCTACCAAGGCGGTGAGCAGGGGTTATCTTCAGTGTGTAACTCCCTTGCCCTGACTCGAGTGGTGGTTTCTGCCTGGCTTAGGCGCAAGCCCTAGCCAACCAGAAATCCCATTACTAACACGTGTTCCTTTCTCTGTCTCATTTCCATAGCTTATCCTCTCCATATGTGCCTTCTTTTTCTCTCCACACTCACATCTCCCCTTTCTCTCTCACTCATGTCAACCATGCAGTGTCCCATGATGTAGTGTGCAACCATTCTGAAAATTAACTTTGACGATTGACACAGAAGCATGAACTGTAGAATATATCTAGAATGTTTTTCTCACATACGGAGGAATTTTTGTTTTTACTATTTATAAATGCAGATGTGGGCCAAGTATACTGTATGTGCATGTCAGGTTTTGTGAAATGTGATGCAAACTGTTTTGAAACTATGTGTTTTAAACTGATCTATGAGGAAGCCAATGAAAGACTAGAGCTCATAAACGGTCTACTTCCAACAAACTACAGAATCCTTGACCAAGGGTCACCTAACTTCCTTTTTGTAATCCCATGTATAACCCAGGATATTATACAACATGTGGTGAACTTTTTTCAAAGATATCAATAGTTTAGACAATAATGGGTTTTGAATTATCTGTTGAAAGTGTAATGTAACGTTAATAGTGTGAGTTTGCAACCTCGTTTTATGCATTCATACAGGGATGTGACGTGTGAGTAAGTGGAGGGGCATAGTGCTATGCATCTTTTAACTTCACAGCTTTGTGAAGTGCAAAGCTGCCAAAAGTAGTTTATTTCATTTAAAGCAGCATACATAGTGACCTTCTGTGGAGGCAGAAATATTTCTGCTTCTGCAGACAGAATCCTGTCGATTCCGAACTTATGCTAACACTGCACTCAACCACCATCCATGAACGTCCTGTCCGTATCAACAGTCTAAGTAAAAAGGAGGCCTTTTAAAAATATGATAATTAACCATAAAGTCGAATACCTAGTAGTTTATAAATGTGACTGGACCCTCAAGACATGAATTGTTGATTTTGTAACCACTGCAGGTTGTTCAATAGTAATAGCAAAACATTTTATTGGGTGGCACTTTTACGACTGTGAACTTCAACAATTTACACTCATTGGATAAGACGTAGTATATGAGGAGCAAACTTGTTTGGGATCCTTGCAAGGCTTTCAGTAATCATGTGTCAACGGTTACACCAGATTGAGGGCCAGCGGCAGAAATCTTTATATTATCTGTAAATTACTGATTTTATTGTGGACTCAGCCTTTTATCCTCTAGAGGTTGATAAAACAAGCACCATTGACATTGATTACAATAGCACGTGACAAACATGGCAAAGGGGAATTTCATTTCATTAAACTGGTTAATAATATCCATTCACACTGACCTCAGGCAGACTCGAGAGCACTTTAAACACTTTGTGCTGCAAACCCTGTAATGGAGGTGCTGCTCTCGCTCAAACCCCCCTTTGAAGGCAATCATCTCGTAGCCTTTCTTCTCTGGCACTATTAGGCTGTTGAAGGATCCCTTCACGGTTGCATTAATGTGTTATCACAGCTTAAGCTGATCCGTATCCTGTTTCAATCGCCTTCCGCATGGAAAGCTGTTCACTGAATTGATGAAGGCGGTTCTCGTGGGCACAGCTGGCACTTTGCTTCCAACTCAGCTCGCTTGCATGTTTACATGAAAAGTCAGAAGGGTTTGCTATGAATTGCAGTCTGACACGTAGGGAAATCCACAGGGTTTCCCGCGCGCTGCTGACAATCAGGGCTGGACTAGAACCAAAAGCAGCCCTGGAAAATGTTGTCAGACCAGCCCTCATACTCCCATGGCGTAGCCAGGGAGCCTGACCCCTGTAAGGCGCTGTTAGGAGTTTCCCCCTCCACCCCAGGAAATATTTGAAACACATTATAAATATGGCGAGTTTTGCAACACGTTTTTCATTATAGAACATTGCCCAACTATTAAATGGATGGACGGAGATTGGAGACATGGCTGCATGGTTAAATTGATGAATGAATATACAGTAAGAGGGGGGAGGAGTTGGTGGATAAATTAATTCAAGAATGGATGGCAAGCAGTAAAAATGTTATTCTGTATAGAGCAAATGGTCTCAATTCAATGGCCTTGGCTGGGTGCTCTGCCTTTCATTTTAGAGAATGTATGACACAATCAACCATGCTTTTACAACGCATGCTTTTATGACGCGGGCAATACAATGAACGCGTTGTTACCACACTCTCATTTACCACGCAAGTCGTACTTGCTTTAGGGAACCACTGGACTTTGGAAAAGTCAATATTATTATTCCAACTCCAGACTGTGCAACAGTAGGGAAGGTTTTGAAATTAAAATCCAACGACACATACCCTAATGCAAGTCGTTGTAACAACTTACCTGGTCATGTAACGTGTGGCAATGGAACGTGTGGTAGCAACACGTTCGTTGTATTACCCACGTTGTAATGGTAGTACGTTTTTATCCATTGTGAAGGAGAAGTCACGAATAAAGAAATTGAAACATTCCTGCTGAATTGATTTCATGCTTAATTTTGCGGCTAACATGCTAATGATAGAAAAAAATCATTTATGCAATTGCTCTGTATTATATGTCTGGATATAGCTACGTGTGCTGGGCCACTGTGTTTCTTATCTTCTCTTGTAGTGCGTGGTTGTGGCTGCATAGTAAATGTTGTTTCCTCATTTTAGCTTCTGCATTAAAACATCATCTTCCCCAAAAACTACTAGAACCAATCCTTGTCAAACAGATATAGCCAAGATATATTTAACATGCTCCACTGATTTAGTGAATCAAATAATTAAACACATAGTGGGCATTTTTATGAAAGGTCTGTGTCATGCTTGCACCACGCAGCGCAGTACTTGCATAAAGCAAATCTCTACAACAGATTTATGAAGCCACCCAAAGCGACTATGAGTGGCTTTGAATGGTTTCAAAAATCTGGAGTAAAGTAACACAATGCAAATCGTCATGCACAAGGGAATCATTCCATGATCTCTGCATGGGTGTTCCCATGCAACCCCCATTGTTTTGTATGCATTTCCAGATTTACAAGGACTTGTAATCCTTGGAATGACCAAAAAGATATGCCTCCCTGGGGGAGGAGTAACAAGGAGAATTATCTTTATTTCTCCTCCTTTTTTCCTCTTTCTATGTGTGCTGCATTCTGCAGCACACATAGAAAGAGGAAAATGTCTCTCAGGATTGTATTTGTGCAGGAAGGGGCAGCAATCCTGCCAACAACACAGGCACTCTTGTCCCATGCAACAATGGTACCTGCATTGGCTCTAGGCTGCTTAAATAGCACCAGCGCAGGGGGAAAGGACAGAAATGAAGGGGTGACTCTTCCACTAGGGCAGAGGAGCTTCACCCCACTGCTTTCTTGCAGTGCGATAAGCAGAAACATAAAATGGTAATAACTACCATTTATGTTTCAGCTTCTCGCACTGAGAGAAAGCAGAAGGGTTTGGTTGCAGTCAGGCGGGTGGGCGGGGCTGCTCTGCGAGCAGGGTTGGGCAGGGGAGGAGTGGTGTGCCCACTCCTGAGTGCGCATGAATTGTTTGGTCAGCCCTCTGGGGCAACCAAACCAGTCTTGCGCACTCTGCCCTTCTCCATGCAGGCTGCAATGCAGCCTACATGGAGACACGGCTGGGCCATTATCCCCTGGCTGGGCGGCATCTGGGCCTATCACAACGCTGCTTGCAGCATGGTGATTGGCTTAGGGATGGGAGCTTGGCTGCCTGCTTCCTATTCTTACCAGAGGCAGGAGAGCAGGAGCGTAGCAGAGATGAAGCAGTACCCAGCCGGCAGGAAGGTCATTTTATTTTTTTTTATTATTAAATTAAAACTCCCTCTCGACACCCCCTGCCAACAAGACACCCTGCCTCCCCACCCACGAGTCGAGCCGTCCGCAACTGCAACAATGAGCGGTATTGCATAAATATGGATCATTCCAGCCCTTTTGCTATAACGCAAGCCAGCGCAGAAAGTTGATTTGCTGTGCTTCCCTGCGCCCAAAATCTCCTAATTATGGCCCATAGTATTAAGCTTTGGTAGAAAACAGGAGTGTCCGAATAGCTGAACATGAAACAAGGACACCTTACCTCAATCCCTGCTTCCACTGTGATTTGTTAGACCTGGCATCAGTGCCGTTGTTTTCCCCTAACTTTTTTGCCTTCAACCCTCCTGTTTTGGTGACTTCATTTTTGCTGGCATTAGAACTCTGCACACTTTACCACTGCTAACCAACACTAAAGTGCATGTCCCCCATCCTTAAAACGTGGCAAGAATGGGTTAAACCCAATTTTCATATTTAATTTGCTTGTAAGTCCCTGGTAAGGTGGCACTAACTGTACACTGGGCATGTAAAATTCTACTAGTGGGCCTGCAGCACCAATTGTGCCACCACTTAAATATCACTTTAAACATGTATCAGGCCTGCCATTGCAGCCTGTGTGTGCAATAGTAAACTGCATTTTCGACCTGCCAAACGTTACTTTTTAATACATTTTCGTCACCCCTAGGGTAGGCCTTGAACATCCCAGAGGGCAGGGTGCAGTGTGTTTAAAAAGTTAGATGTGTTACTTTTCGTTTCATATGTCCTGCTAGTAAAAACTCTTAAATCCATTTTTCATTATAGCAAGGCCCACCTCTCCCACAGGACAACATTGAAGTTATCTTATTACATTTAATAAGTTGTAATTTCCAAATGGGATCAGGTGACCAGTTCATGTTTGGAGTCTTTGGAATTGTAAAGAAAAACCTTTACTTTTGGTGAAGTCGGCTTTTAAATTCCAATTTTGAAAATACCACTTTTAGAAAATTAGAAATTTGGGATTTTCCTGTCTTTGCCATTTGTTGCTAGCAGCCTGTCTCTAGGTCATATGCCTAGGTGTAGTTGGTGTGTCCTCCTAAACATCCACACACAATAGAGAGTTTAGGTGTGCCTGGATGGGCCATCATTTGAAGGATGGGAGGGAGGAGCTGGGAACAGGCCCGATTACACTTGAATAGGATGTGTCCTACCCCAACTCAAAGTGTTGCACACCCCCTGTAGTAAGCCTGGAGCCAAGGAAGGCAGGGCACATGTGCACATCGAAGGCATGCCTCTAGAAAGCTTCAAAGGCACAGCTGAGTATAACATTTTCGACCTCAGACACCAATTCTTCAGTACACTTCTTGACCTGTGGGTACTCTGTCAGGAAGTAGAACTGCTATGCTGCTGAAAGACTACCACTCTGCTGGACTGCTGCTCTGAAGGACTGCTTCCTTATTGTGCTGACCTTCTGGCCTGCTGCCCTCTTGCCTGGGTAAGAGGGACTGGACCTGCATGTATTGGACCCAGGATCCCAAAGTGACTCCAGGGGATAGCTGGCTGGCCTCCCGACTAGAGCTTTAGGAACAGAAGGATTGAACACAGCACCTGTACTCTGCCCTCAGTGAGCCTACCCTACCAAGTGGTGCCAACCCAGTCCTGAACCTTTGGAAGTGGGTGTAAGGTGCTCTGCTAGTCTATTGGATCCAGTGAAACCAACGAATCTCCTCTGTTGAGTAGCGCAACTCCGAGCTGAACCGACACATTGCTGCTGCCCCGTGGATCAGTTCTGTTGCAAAGACCTCCATTGCATCACAGCCGTTGCCTCATCAAAACTCCTGCTGTGCATTAAATCCTGAGCACAGGGCCTCGTATCCCTCGCTGTCAGCACCCTGGGCAACGATGATGGGCTCCCCATGGCAGCCTCACTACTCCAAGGAACCGGCGCATTGCCCCAACTGTGAGCCTGACTTTGCATTTCAAGCCCCCACTGACGGTATCCTCATTGATGACGCAGGACAACACACCACAGTCTCACCACATCTCAGAACAGATCCAAATTAAATTTAAGGTGCCTTGATCATGCAGGCCTAACTTGCTCCCTGTAATTAGCCAACACTCCATCGCGTTCAGCCTTAACTTGTGACTTTGTCACGGTCCAGCTCGATCAGCTATCCACAGTTGGAACTCTGTGTTTTTTATCACTATTTTCACAGAAAGCTGTAAATTGTATACCTCATGTTCTACTGATTGTATGTTTGTCATTTTGGTCGTATTTCATTAATTAAAAATCACTCTACTTCCCTAACTTGGCGTGGGATCCTTTCTATGTGTTGGTTTTTACTTCATTACTTTTTGAGGTGTTGCACAAATTCTTTACACATTGCTTCTGAGTCAAGCCTGACTGCTCTGTGCCAAGTTACCAAAGGGTTGAGCACAGGTTAATTTAGGGTTGGATTTTGTGCCTCACCCACACAAGGATTGTGGTTAATGATAGACCAGGGCTCAGACCCTAGTCAACCAACAACCCAATTTCTTACATGACCCCACGTGAATTCTGTTTCACAGTGCCTATTTTTCTTTATCATCACATGGGAGCACCTTGAAATATATCAATTCAGAATGTGTGCAGCACAAAACAAAACCCTATAATGTTACTGGATCAATAGTGACATCTTAGGCCGTGTATATGGGGCAACATACATATTAAGGAAATACACTGCCTTTCATTTTGAAGAGTCTATATCATATATGTACTATACTCTCTCAGTCAAGTCATAACATACACCTCATCTGCTTTCCCACTGAGAGGCAGTGCAGCTCGTGGAGGCGCTGCAGAAGACAGGCACCAACCTAAAGCAAAAGCAAATGCTCTATGTGGCGCAAATTAAACCAGTTTTTTACCGTTGTATATAAAACGACAGACAAGAAACGTGGCCAGCCCAGTACCCAACAACAAAACGAATCCCAAACAGCAGTAAAACTGACCAACATCCTGCCAGCCTGCCCGCTTAGAAAAAGCCTGATGCCTAGTATAGCCAGTCCAGGACAGTTGTCAATGAAAGACAGTTATAGCTGGGAAAAAGTACATCACAGCTCACATATTTTAGTGACAACTGCGTAACTATGCTCAGGGCTCTTCAACCTCTTCAGCAGGCCCTACAAAATGTTAGCTTTACATTTCAAGTTTGCTAAATTTCTTTATTTTTTAAGTATGTAATTCTGTGTAATGCTCTGTTGCTGGAGACCTGTTCATGCATAAAATGTCGCACCTAGGCACATTTTCTGGTAGCACGAGTATACTTTTTTCATTCAGCGAGTTCCCTAATGTGAACAATGTATGCAAGATTCAAACACCTTTCGCAGTGCATGTCAATTTCTTGAAAACAGTCATTGTGAAAACCACTTTGTTACGGGCCCTACCCTAACTCCACGAGTCTTTTAGTGGCAAGTGATTCTGCCAATGCCTACCTAAGGCCTGATTTATGAAGAGGCACCATGGTCATCTATATTTGGTCCTCAGATAATTTGTTGAGTAAGTGTCTGGCCCCGCAGCTTTTCTCAAAAGCTTGCTGCTGGCACTAATCAAATATCAGGGGTGCTGAATACCAAAGCTCACTAGTCTTGTACTGGGGTGTGCACATTTTGTGTACATTTCGTTTTCCATAGTTATGCAAACTTTCAGCAAGATCACCCAAAAATTATACATAATTATGCGGAATGCAAAGTTATTTTTGAGCTAATTACATCCTTGCAAAAATAAAAGAGCACCACGAACAACAACCATTCGCAATTTTCCCATGTGTTGGCAGCACATTTTTTAAATGAGTGACACATATACGGTTAATTTTTACCCATAATGGGACTAACACAAAATTACTTTAATTATGCTGAGGTCATGCACATTTCTACCAGGTCTTGTAGTGTGTTATCTAGGAAACCCGAATCGATATTCCTATTTTATGCCCTTGTCCGGCTATAATCAAGAATATCCATACAACGGCATAATAATCATATCCATAATTCAGTCATAGCACATGCTGTCACATTAAGCAAGGCTACTTCTCCGGCCCCCTAGTAAGCACACCGAGTTCTCTAAACAAAACCAAGCCTCCAGCAACCTGGGAAATCCCCCTTGCTATTGTTTTGATTTCGTCCTAGAACTCCAGTAAAGCACTGTAAGAACGGCCAGTTCTTAGTGACATCTTTATTGACGTCTTATGTCCAACCTTAAGTCAAACCCAGGCACCATTCAGGTATAAATATACCAACGTTGCCTTAAGCAAACACACGGTGGTAATCCTGGAGCAGAGCAGCTATCTACTTGCCCGAAAGCCCAGCTGATGCGAGAGCCCACGGACGCTGCCCCTCCTCCCTGACGCGCTGAGAAAGATGCTGTCTTTTCTCCTGCCGAGAAATCCAGCTCCGGCGTTTCCAGCCTACCCTCGCGGGTTGCTGGGATATCGAGTCCTGAAGAGAGAGATACCAGACCTCCTGCTTTCTATTACCCAGGTACGGAACTGACTAAACCCTTAAAGAGAATTCTTGAGTCAGATTCTTGGCAAAACAAACTTAAGTTAAACTGCTACTTACTTACTCCCTCCCACGTATTAGGCTTAGGTCAGGTACACCGGGGTAGGTGTTAGGAAGCACCAGTTGAGTACGATTAGTCAATGTATATATGTATGTATATATATTATCAATTTTAAAGTATCATATGGCTCAGAAACCATATCAATGCTTTTACAGTATTATTTTATAATCCTCCTTTTACTGTACGCACTTTACTTTACCATAAGTATTACAATCGTGGCAATTCATTTCTCTTGTTTGAGGAAGAAGACTGCTCAATAAATAACACCTTTTATTGAAAACGCCTGTCTCTCTTTTCTCTGCATTCTGGTGAAACTAAGTACGCACATTTGGCTGAGTGAAATAGCTGTCTTTTGTTTTCACACGACTCTAGAGATATACTCTTATTCAGGGAGAGCAAAGTTGTCATGTTTTACGGTTGTCAGAAGCTAATCCCTTCTTGTCTATCCAGGGAGCTTAAACTCCTCCTCGTTTATTCAAGAACGTTTTTAGTGACCTCTGAGCTAGCTGGCAAACCTTAAGTCTAATATAGTCAGTAGAGACCTAGATAACCTCAGTCCTACGTCTACACTGCTGAATATATTATTCCAATGCGCAGAGCCTATTGGGAATATAGGAACTGCACTACAGTCTACTCTTAATTCCATCTTTTGACTCTTTCATCCTGCACAATACACGTCTGCCCCATTATCTCACTTATGTAGCTTCTTTTTCACTGTAGCTTTCTTTCTTTGCCACTGTTTTCCACCTTTCTCTCCCTCCTTTTTAGGTCGAGCACAGAGGCAGCGCACATGTGCTGCTCTTGGAGAGGCATGGTGTGGTCATCTGGAGAGTTTGAACACATCCATCACATGACCATCACTTTTCATTGGTTTCTTGGCCTGCTTTTACAAATTCCATAGTTTTCCTGGTGAATAAAGTACTTTTGTCCCGCCTTGTGGCTTTTTACTTTCCGCCCTGGTGACTGTCCCTGCTACATGGAGCCTTTCCATATATGCCATTTGTTTTGGTACAGCGTACTACTTTTTACTTTTGTCTCCCCTTGTTTTCTAACTTTCCTGTTTCAATTTGCTTCCGCCCCCTCCCGTGCCCTATTTCCTTTGCTCCCATCCTCCTCCCCGTTGTCCGTATTGTCTTAGTTCCCACCTCCCTCCCTCGGTTCTTTCAGCTGCCTATTTCTTCCCCCCCCTGCCATCCACACCCAAGCCCGCACAGCCGTAACTCCCTGGGGAAAAGGTGCATCATCTGTTTTAATCGCTATATGTTTCCTATTGCAAGAGGAGGAGCAGGACGAGAGACTGCTGTTGTCATTCGTTACCAGAAGTAAAAATAGCAATGTCCCTAACGCAGAATGAAATTCAAAAGAAACCTAACCGTAGAGTAGTGTTATGTTTTGTCAGAGTTCAGAAAGAGGAACCTAGTACCAGCATGTCAAAAAAACAAAATACCCATAGATAGCAAGTAAATGTTCAAAGGACTGTTAACAAAACGAGATTTCTAAAAAACATGGTTTATTCATTACAATACATAAATGTATACAATAAATTCAATTTCATAAAAAACATAGTAAAATACAGTTAAAAAGTTTCCTGTCACCAGGTAAACAATAATACAGAACAAAACAATGCTATGGAAAAACAGAGTTGTCAACGGTTTTTGCTTTAAAACACCTTCTTCAGGACAGTTTTTTCTAAATAATAAAAAACATATCATTAATCACTACATATTGCTAAACAGCCTTTTTACAAAAAAAATGTTGTGCATCAGTTTGACATAGTACAGATACAATTTACATTGTTAAGACAGCCTATTTTGTAATATAACAATTCTGTACTCGACCAATCATTGTTAGCATAAAAAATACCTACAAACATAATTGACATAAAAATATGTCAATTCAACCGTTGTATGTTACATTATCCACTATATGGCAGTTACTGCTTTCTACAGTCTGTAATGATCAGTAATGATTACATACCTCTAAAATCACATCCAAGATGTGAGCAAAAGGAATTGGACTTTTCACTTTAATAATCCGGTCTATACCATGCTTTAAGCATACCAATCTTCTCATCAGCATACACACATTTAAAACTCAATCATAACAACTTTTTGAAGAAACCTGTTACAGTGTTTCTATTCTTGGATTTTCGGATATATTGAGTTCATTACCTTGGTTAATTCAATTTCCAAGATGTATTCATATATACAGGAGCAACCGTTTATCAGCAATTTTATTTGTAGAAAAACCCTAAGGAGATGTATTGATAGTATACATTTACAAGCTTTTAGCCAATGTGTATGTTTTGTATATATACCCAAAGGTTTACATTAATACTCTTACCGGTTCAGATTAAGTAGGACGACCAATCACTGCGACCACAGTCAATTTACTGCAATTTTACTAGATGCGCAGAAATATCAGGGATGTCCTCCTGAAGGGGTCTTTTTATATGACCATCTGAAATTGTCAATTCGTGAATGGCATTACCATATTAAATGTTTACTATCACAGATATTTATGAAAATACGAAGGAACCCTAACCTAAATTTGGCTTATTCGAGGAATAGAAGTAAATTGTAGTGTATTATTTCACTAATACTCCTGTTCTTTATTGTACTCGTAATGCCATTGATCGGCAGTATCACAGTGCTAGACTAATGTCGAAATGCATTGTTGTCTAAGTATATTTCACATAATGCAAAGGTGTATTTCATTTCATTTCAAAAATCTTTATTTCGATCACAGATCATAAAAGATACATAGCATATACAACTTAAAAACTTATTAAACGTGAAGTGATCCAGTATTTAAGACGGTTAAAACATGTGGGAAGATAAATCAATATATTTCATTCAACTGATTTTTATACAAGTCTTTTCATCGCTCGGGTTCGGATGTACCACATGGAAGTCAGAAATTTCGATAAGGCAAAAACTAGAGTGGGAGAGAGGTCAGACTTTAAAACTCTGTAGGCTGGTTGGAAGGATCTAAAACCCAAGTTCCTAAGTAGCGGGACTAACCAGTATTTCCTACTCCTCTCGTAGCCTTTACAGAAGAAGACAGCGTGGACGTCGTCCTCCTTCTGATGAGCACACATAGGACAGGTTGCTACGGTGGAGCGAGATTGCCATGACGCTGTAAATGAAGCTAGGGGGAGGCATCCATATCTCCATTGTAAAAATAGTTTTCTCGTTAGTACAGGCGAGATTGCGTCTAGAATGCTTTCAAGGCTATAAGAGTCTTTCACTTTCAGGAACAGATGTGTCAAGGATCCTTCACGAGTAGCATTAATAGCTCTTGTCAGCATCAGTTCGTAATATGCTGTCGCTAATACCTTTTTTGGGATCTTTATACAAGAGTTTGCAGGATCCGTCCATAGTTCCGGGTATCCCATCTCCTCTAGCATTCCCTTGACATAGAACATCCAAGGGATCCTCTTGGCATTCCGTAGCTCCAGAAATTCCTGTAGTTCCTCTCTGTAATTTGTGAGGTCTGGGCTACACCACAACCGCCTCCAGAAGGTTAGGGGTTTAAGTCCCAGCTCCTCTGTTATTGGTCGAATTCCCAGATCTAGTCTGAGGGGGAATAGAGGGGTGCTCCGGGGAAGGGCAACGACCTGCCTCAAAAATTTATTTTCTGTTAACTGTAAATTGTGTAGTTGGGAGTGACCCCACAGCTCACCCCCATATGTGACACCCGCCCGTGCTTGAATTTTGTAAATGTGCATAATTGGGGTTAGTGGGCGGTAAAATGATTTGTTCGCCAGACGCGTAGTGCCACCCGCCAACTGTGCCAGTTTGATGGTCATTTTAGTCTGGTGACTCGTCCACGTTAGGTATTCGTTTAAAGTGATCCCCAAGTATTCAATGTTGCGCACACGTTCTAGTTGGACTGAGCCTATCCTGGGAGGGGCTCGATTTTGGGGGTTGGGATTTAAGATCATAAATTTAGTTTTTTGTGGGTTTATTTCTAAACCACGTTCAGAGCAAAATTCTAAAAAGCCGTCCAGAATACGTTGGATCCCCATAGGGGATTTAGACAGCAGCAGGGTGTCATCTGCAAACATGATTGCAGGGACCCTGCTGCCTGTCAACTTTGGTGCATCAGTATTGGCAATCCTGTTTAGGTGGGCAACCACCCCGTTCACAAAGAGGCAGAACAGGGTTGGAGCCAGCACGCAACCCTGTCTCACCCCTCTGCGAACGGGGAACCTTTCGGTTAGCTTGCCACCTTTGCCACATCTTACACGGGCATAGTTGTTATGATGGAGCCTCATTAGGATTGCCAATATGTCACCTGGGACGATTAGCTCCTCCATCACTTTCCGCAGCCTCTCTCTGGGTACCAAATCGAAGGCGGCGCGTAAATCTACAAAAATAGTGTAGAGAGTTCCGCCCTCGATTGTAGCTGTTCTCCAATAAAGGAGATTTAGTCTAAATATTTGATCTATAGTCGATACACCCTGCCTAAATCCTGCCTGGTAGGGGGATAGAATGTTCATCTCTTCTATCCATGCCAGTAATCTATTCAGAATCAGTCTACCGAAAAGTTTTTGCGATATGTCGATAAGACTGATGGGGCGATAGTTCGCGGGAAGCAGGGGGATCCCTTTTTATAAATTGGGACCACCTCTGCTCCCCGCCAAGTGTCGGGCACCTCCATTCCCCCTAGAATAGCGTTGAATATCAATGTAAGGTATGGTGTCCATATCATCGGTTCCTGTTTAAACAAATCCCCTGGGACTCCGTCGAGGCCCGGGGCTTTTCCTGCGGCTAGGTTTTTAATGGCCTCCCTCACCTCTTTTTCAGTGAAAGGGGCCCCTGTGGGACTGGCTATGTTTAAAATACCATCGTTATTTTGATCTCCCCCCCCTAACGCATATAGTGTCTCGAAGTGGTTCTGCCATGCCGATTGGGCTATGTTGGGCTCTATGGCGGAGGATAAATCCTCCGTACCATTCGCCACTATACGCCAAAATTTGCGAGAATCTCTGATTTTCAGGGTATTAGTGAGATTCTCCCAATAATTTTGGTCCCATTCAGCCCGCGCATTTGCAAGAAGGGTTTTATATAATCTTCTCCTATCGCGGATTTCTTCGCGGTTAAGGCGTCCCTTTATAGCAAGTAGCAGGAGGGCCTTAGCATCCCTGCAAGCGGCGTTGTACCACGATGACTTGGGTGTGGGGCCTTTCCCTTTCCCTAGGGATGAGAACAAATCCTGTTCTAGGGTAGAAATGGTGTCTGCATGTATTTGTGCGAGATTGCCTCTGGTGGTTTCATCAGAAACTTCACTTCCTAGCTGGAAGGCTCTCTCCAGAAATGGTATAATCCTTTCGTATAGTCGGGGTATTCTGTCTGGGCTGTTGACCAATTTCTCCCACTTGACTTTCATCCGATTATTTTCCAGTAGGAGGCCCGCCTTACCATTGTCCGATCCATGGGAGATAACCTCCCCCACAGGCGGGGAATAGGTCAGTTCCAAGGCGTTATGGTCACTGTCCGTTCTTTCAGTGACTTTAAAGTCAACTATTGCTGGCCACATAAACAGTTTGACCATAATGTAATCTAGTCTAGACTCACTACCTGCTTTGTTGTAAGTATGGCTACTGGGTATATCTGATTTACAGCGGCCGTTGCACGCCCTTATACCTAGGTTAAGGGTGAGGGCAGTTATCTGCAAGGCCAGGGGGGTCCAGGCCCTAGGAGGTGGTGCCACTGTCTCGGGGATAAGCCAACAAAGGTCTTCCTCGTGTGAAGGACCATCACGTAATCCAGGCAGTGGTTCATAGTGACAGTTAAAGTCACCTCCTACCAGGCATGCTAAATCGGTGGGAGTGCCATCTAAGAGCACTGATAACTCGTCTATAGTCCCCGATTCTTTATGCATTGGTACTGGCCTAGAGTAGATGTTAATGACTAGCAACTTCGTGGAGTCTGGCCACTCAAGTAACACAGCCAATATATCGTCGGAGGCGGTCTCTAAATAGGAGGCTTTACAGCCTAAGTCCGTGGCTATCCATGTCATGAGTCCCCCCGACGGCCTACCCCTGCCCCCCCATTTAGCGGCTTTGAAGTAGGAAGCAAAGCCCGGATATAATATTTCCTCGCGTGCCCAGGTCTCTTGAAAGAGTAGTATATTTTTGGAGCTGATGTAAGAACCCCACTCTGTGCATACTAATTTGCTGGCTAGACCTGCCACATTCCAGGAGATCACGGTAATAAGTGATAGGCCTGAAGCAACAGAGATACAGGGGGTAGGCTCGAGAGGCACCGGTTGACTTATGGGGGGGTTGTTCGGGCCCATGGGTTTATTGGTGGGGGATGGAATAGAATAAGTCTTGCTTGAGAATTGACTGGGTTCGACTATGCTAAATGCCTTGGGGTTAATGTCAGGGGCTGGGAGTATGTTAATCTCATTCGTTGGAGTTGCTTCTGGGGCACTCCCCTCTTCAGCCACGAGTCAATCTACCATTTCTAGACTGCTATATCTATTTTTTTTTTTTTTTTTTTAAACTGCTTTATTGATAAGAGCACATAAGGATACACAGCTTGAGGTGCCTACAACCCGGAGGCCGGCAGCAATAGTGGAGCAACAATACACAGCCTTGTAGCCGGCATCCCGGGGGCCCGGCGGCACATCACAGGGAGAAAGCTTTGCACAGCGCTGTCCGGCGGGGCAGGCCAAGGAAGGATGTACTGCAGTCGAACAGGTTTTGTGTGAGCAAGAAGAGAATCTCACTCCTAATTTTTGTAACGAGTAGAACAAGGAAAAGAAAAAGAGAAAACCCCAACTTCTCAACGAGGTTACGTGTGTGCGGCGGTGCATTACAATGCGATTACAATGTACGGTAGTGGTGTGGTGTGGTGGGTCTGCTAGGCGCTAGTGCGTGGGGCGGTGAATGTCCCGAGTTCAAGGACCTAAGGCATTGGTAGTCCATGGGGCGACAGTGCAGAGCTGCCAGTGGTACGCAGGACAGCACCCTCCAGAGGGGGGGGGGGGCATCCAGTGGCTCGTCGGAAGGGGAGGACGGACGCAGGAAGGGGAGGCGAGGGGGGCTGTACCGTGGAGGCTAGTGCCCCACATCCCATGAGGAGACTGCAGGGGCATATGGGTCCCACAGGTGGAGGAAAACAGCGTGTGTCGTGTATAGCCAGGTAGCAATAAGGTGATCAAGAGTGCTAATGGGATTGGGAAGCATTGAGCCCATCGCCCGACGTTGTGTCACTGTCCAAGCGGTTGAGCAGGTAGTGTACCAGTGGGTCCCAAACATTCCTAGGTCTACTCGTGAGAGGCAATAATTCAGAAAAGGTGTTGTGCTGATCCTGGCAATATGTTAAGTCAGTTAGCCAATCTTTGAACTTGGGCGCTCTGCCTCTGCTCCAGCGGCAGGCGACACGTCGCTTGGCTAGGAGGAATGCTATATCGACGAATTTCCTGCTTTCCTTGGATATGTGCTTTGTGTATCCAAGGATGGCCACCAAAGGGTCCGCGGGAATCTCCTCTTCCACCATCTGCACAACAGCCCCGATGACCTGTCGCCAGTAGTCAGCAACCTGGGGGCAGGACCATGCTAAGTGGAGAAAGTCAGCGTGTTCTGCGCGGCATCGTTCACAGCGGTCACTATCGGCCAGTCCGAATCTGTATTTCCGGGCCGGTGTGTAGTAGACCCTCTGCAGGTATTTATAATGTATTATTTTCAACCTGCAGCTGGCAGAGATACGGGAAGTCAACGTGCAGCAGTATTGCCATTGGTCGTCCGAGACCTCTGTGTCAAGTTCCGCTGACCAGCGCAGTCTGGCAGCAGAGACCGATAGGGGGGCAGCTCCTCGACATTGGCGGTAGAGCCCAGAGACCAAATGGGCCCCATCTTGAGATTCTAGGAGATGGTGTAGCGGAGGCAAGGTCACAGGTTCAGCAGGGTAATCCGGAAGGATGTCTCGCATCCCCGCGCGCAATCGAATATAGTAAAACAGCTCAAGGGGCGTGTGGGCATGCGATTGGAAGAAGAGATCCGCTGTTTTGAAAAGTCCGTTGTGGAACAGGTCACCCCAAAAGGAGATGTGAAGTTTGTTACAGAGCTGGCGAAACCCTATTTCCGATAGCAAGGCAAGTTTTGGGTGATAGGCTAGAGGAAGCTTAGGAGAGTAGGGCAGCGCGCAGAGGAGTCGCCGGGCGATTCGCCGCCACGCATCCAGGGTGCAGGAGATCGAGGTATTCGCTGTAGAGATTGAAGTCTCGGGACAGTGCATCAGACCGTTCAATGGAAGTGGGTGTGCTATCCAATCCTCCACTGCTATGTGAGGCATGAAGGGGGTAGGAGCCATCCAGTGGTAGGCAAAATGCGCTTGTGCGCACAGGTAGTACGCCTCGAAATCTGGGATGTCGAAGCCACCTTGGTCATAGGGAAGGGTCAACGTGGACCACTTCAGCCGGGGAGATTTGCCACCCCAAAATAGTCTGCGCAGTTCGGCGCGGAGTGTCCTGAAGAAAAAGGCCCCTGGGTAATAGGGGATATTTAGGAAAAAGTACAGAAAGCGGGGCAATATCACCATTTTTATAAGGGAGGCTCTGCCAGCCATGGAGAGTGGCATCGTGATCCACCTGTCGACAGAAGCGGCCAGTTTGGTTATAGCCACTCCATAATTGGAGCGAAGCGTCTCATCTTTGTCCCGTGCTACGCGGATCCCCAAGTAGCGAAGATCATCTTGGCACCACATCAACGGATAATCTAATGGGAAAACACTCACTGCATCAGTAAGGGGAAAAAATTGTGATTTGGTCCAGTTAATATGAACACCTGATAGTCCACCGAATAGGACAAATTCACGGAGTAGGGGGTTAAGGTGTAGCTCCGGGTGCTTGACATATAGTGTGATGTCATCCGCATAGAGGGACATATCGATTTGCCGCTGCAAGCATTGAATCGCTCCCTCTCGGTGTAATTGGCGGAGGCGGCACGCTAGTGGTTCGACCGCAATAGCAAACAATAGGGGTGAGAGCGGGCACCCCTGGCGAGTGCCTCTTGTAAGACTGATAGGTGACGATAGCTTCCCATTAATCAGTACTTTCGCCGTGGGGTCCGTGTAGAGGAGGCACACCCAGGCCAAGAACAGTTTAGGGAACCCCATGCGTCCCAGAACCGAGAAGAGGTAGGGCCACTCAACGGAGTCGAACGCCTTGGTGGCGTCAAGGAACACAGCCGCCACTGGGATATCAAGGTGGACAGAGCGTAGCAGAGAAAACAGGGTGCGTAAATTATGGGAAGTGGATCTGCCTGCCACGAAGCCAGATTGGTCGGGCAGGACGAGTCTAGTCATTAGCAGTGAGAGTCTCGTGGCGAGAACCTTAGCAAGGATCTTCACATCACAATTTAGAAGGGAGAGTGGACGGTAAGAGTCACAGGAAGTAGGGGCCTTGCCAGGTTTCAGAAGGGAGGTGATAACCACTTCGCGCATAGATCGAGGCAGCCTACCTTCAGCTAACGATTCAGTGAAGACTTCGTTAAGCACGGGTGCCATAACATCAATATAAGCTTTGTAGAATTCGGCTGGGATCCCATCGAGCCCTGGGGCCTTCCCATTCTGTAGGGACATAATGGCCTCGCGAACCTCCTCGAGTTCAAAAGGCGCCGCCAGGAACTCCCTATCACCATCACTGAGCCAGCATAGCGCCACGTCTTTCATATAGTCAGCGTATGGAGCATCCGCTTCTGCCCTGGAGGTGTATAGTGTAGAGTAGTGCGTCGTGAATGCAGTCAGTATCTCATCCGACTCTCTAGTGACAGTGCCAGTCTCATCAGTAAGTTCTAGTATGGTGTTGTGTTCACGTGGCGCGCGCGTGAGTGAGGCTAGCACCTTGCCAGGCCTATCCCCCTCGCAGTATTTCCGGGCCACCCAGTGTTTGCCCCGGTATTTCGCCTCCCTGGCAGCCTCCTCCTCATACTTGGATAGTGTGTCCCTAAAGGTCACCCGTAGGTGTGGGTCATCACTCGCCACCATTCGGAGCTCTAGTGCACGCAACTCACTTTCCAATGTGGTAATGGTACGCAGAATATCCCGCAGGACCCCATGGCTCTTAGAAATGCAGAAGCCCCGAATAGTAACTTTGAAAGCCTCCCATATGTGTTCCACTGACTCTACTGAGCCCTTGTTTCTAGGGAAGAAGTCCCTGATCTCCTCACCCAACTCCGTGCGAAAAAGCTCATCAAGTAGCGTATCGGGGCTCAGCCTCCACTGCGGTCTTGGACTATCCCACCCAGGAGCACGGAACTGTAGCCTAACAGGGCTGTGATCCGAATAGGTTCTAGGCAGATGGTCGACCTCCAACAGTTCCCCAGTGACGCCCCGGGTTACCAAAAAATAATCCAGGCGCGCCCAGGTCCCAGTGTGATGTGTAAAGTGCGTGCCCTCCCGCCCGTGGGGATGTATCTGTCGCCAGGCGTCGAATAGTCCACCCTCCTCCAACACTCCCTCCAAAACCTCCCTAGCTCGGGGCTTGTAAGAGTTAACACCATCTGCCCTATCTAGTGAGGGCACCAAGGCCAGATTAAAATCACCTCCCCAAATGATATGTCTTGCCCCGATGGAAACAATCTCGCCCCACAGTGTGGAAAAAAAAACAGGTGAGTCAATATTCGGTGAGTACATTGAGACAAATAGATAGGTGTCATACCCCACTCTCCCCCACAACAAAACATATCTCCCCTCCTTGTCTGCCACCTCTCCCATGTGAAGGAAAGGTACACCACGGGCGACAAGAATCGCCACACCCCTAGCATAAGACGAATAGGAGGAAAAAGCGCGGGTACCCGCCCATTTCAGTCCAAACGGGGCGTCCCTGCGCACGGGCAAGTGTGTCTCTTGTAGTAGAGCTACTTGTACATGATGTCTATTCAAATAGGCGATTACATTCCTGCATTTCCGAGCATCGTTCAACCCCCGAACATTCCATGAAAGAACTGTTAATCGCGCAGTCGAGTTCACCGCAGCCATGAGCACATCGACATTAAAGAATAAGGCGCCCAATCGGGCCAAAGCATGGAATCACACCCACACCAGTAGCGCCAAGCTCCACACCACATCAGTATATGCATACACAGTCCATGCAATAGTAACCTCATGAAGTCCGATCCCCCCCCACCCACCCCAGCATCCCAAACATGCCAGCAGCCATGAAATCCCCAAGAACTTCCCCCCCTCATCCCCCTCCCCCCCAACTTCAGAGTGGCAAATAGCCAAACATACAATAGATCAGCGGGGAATACCCAACTAGGGATCATCTAAAGGTGCGCGCTGCCACTATCCGGCCCATAGCTCCAGTCTGTACCACCCTTGGTGGAGGCTAGGGCCGAGAAAGCGGTCCTTGGTATACGTTACCACGGGGGGTGCGAAGTCCAGCAAGTCCGATCCTCGTGATTCTGCCTATCTACCAAATGGTGAGTCAGCGCCGACCAGTAAATAAGGACATTGTTGTCTTAGGTCGAAGGTCATGAAGGCAATTAATCCTCTTGGCGTTCAGGAGGCAAGTCACCGATCTCTAGGTCGTCCTCAGGTGCCTGGTCGTCTCTGCGTGCTCTCCGGATGGATTTAAAGTAATCCTCGGCTTTCTGCGGGTTGGTGAAGAAGCGTTGTTTGCCCTGGTGAGTAACCCTCAGCTTTGCCGGATATAAAAGTGCATAGTCTATCTGGGCTTCCCGCAGTTTCTTTTTTATTGGAAGGAATTTGCGCCTCTCATCCTGAACCATCGGTGTAAAATCAGGATAGATGGAAAAGGTGATGCCTTCATACCTCAGCGATCTCTGTGTCCGGGCTGCTCGAAGGGCCGCGTCGCGGTCCCGGTAATTCAGAAGTCGAGCGATTATGGGTCTCGGTGGCAGGCCAGGCTGGGGCATAGGCGCCAGTGATCGGTGAGCCCTCTCCACTATGAACTGGGAGGAGAAGGCGTCCTCCCCGATAGAGCCCTTGAGCAATTTCTCCACATAGAGTTCCATTCTGCCTGTGGCAGTGGATTCCGGCACATTGGTAATGCGAATGTTATTGCGGCGGCTTCGCGCTTCTAAGTCCTCATTCTTTGCCGCAATTATGCGGAGGAGGTTATCCATTCTCGCTAACTGTGTCGCTTGGGTCGCGGCGGCGTCGGTGTTGTCGGAGATCCTTTGTTCCGCAGTTGTAAGGCGTTCCTCGTGGCAATCCACTTTATGGACCAAGGCGTCCAGCCGGGCCGTGACTCCATCCACCTTCTCCACCACGGTAGCAAATCCCTGCCGCATTTCCAGTAGCAGGTTTGCAATATCCGCAGCAGGGGCATCAGGCGGGGCAGGCTGCGGGGGTGGCTCACTGGGACCCGGGCGCGTCTGCGTCGATGTGTGGCCCTTGCGAGTGCTATCAAAGCTCAGTTTGGGCTGACGAGCGTCAGGACGCCCCATGGCGGTACCTCCAAGCAGGTGAGGGTCCAGATAGGATAGCAAAGATAGCAGTAGCCAAGCGGGCGGTCAGCAACCAGCTGCACACCAGGGGTGACTCAAGGCTGGAGCTCAGCAGCGACACATAGAGCGCGCAGTGACACAGGTAGCGCCACGCGGCCAGCAAGTGTCCTATGGCAGCAGTCGCCCGCCGCGTTCCCAGCAGCAGCCCTAGGTACCAGTCAGCCAACGTTGTCGTCGAAGCACCAGTCCTTGTGCCAAGCCTCCGGGCCAACTTCAGGGGGTGCGTCTCACCAGCCGTTATAATGCGCAACGCAGCCCACCAGGCAGCCCCTCGGGGGAAGGGCAGTCAGGCCCCTCGACTGCAGTCATCCACGCTGCCAATGTCCAGAGGATCCGTGGCACCCCTTGGGCAAGAAGCGCCGCCAGTGGCGAGGGGACTCCGCTTAATCTCAGCAGCCCCGTTTCCTTCCCGCTGAAGCCGGCGGTCGGGTCCGGCAGGCAGCGTCACGCAGCTCCGGGTCCGCAGCGACTCTGGGGACAGCAAGGCAGCAGGCGTCTCGTTGGGAGCAGGTCGCGCGCCGTGTCAGCAAAGCTGCGCTCGGGAGGGAACCAAGCATAGGATGGTAGGCGCCGCTTCCCCTCTCGGCCTGCACAGTGTTCCGGCTCGGAGGGGTGAGGCAGGCAAGGTGATTGTGCGGCCTGGTTGCCTCGTGGCGGGCCCCGAGTCGCGTAGCTGCAGTGGCCGGGTTCTCTCCCCAGTGTGCTCCAGGGCAGGTGTCGGGCAATCTTCGGAAGCTCGTATCTCAGGCTCCGAGCCTCGCAGCCGCTCCAAACTTCGACCGAGTGCAGGGAGCACTCTCGTGATGCAGGGACCGGGCTTCTGGGGGTAACACGGCACCCTGTGGCAGCAGATCAGTGTAGGATCAATATCCAAGGAGCGGGAGCTGCAGGTCTAGGCAGCCATTCCGCAAGCGCGCCCTCTAGCGCCCCCTAGACTGCTATATCTATTGAAGGTAGATGGGTAGGCAGGATAGTGTGTTCTGTGAGGGCCAGGAAATCCTCTCCTATATCTGCCATCCCCCCCCCCTCCTTCTTGTGACAGTTTCCCAACTAGCCTCATCCCCATATAAGGGGAACTGCTCTGTTTGTCTGCCCCTGTGTTGTGGGTGGGCAGTTCTCTCCCTATGGCAGTTTCCCCATCCCTCCAGCAACTCTTGATGATGCCCCCATCTGTAGTCCTCTGAGTCGTACAAATTTGAGGGGTAAAAAAATGAGAGGGGGAGTGGTTGAATAGTGCTACCAAAATCCTCATCGGAAGCCCAGGTACAAATATACGCAGCTGTGTTCGGGTCTCTGAAAGTGACCAGTATGCAATCTCCCCTAATAGATTTACTAGTATGGCCCACCCACGTTACCCTCCTAGCCATGGAAATATCACTGGTTGTTCCTCTCGGGAGTGGTCTGTTTACCGAGAGCCAGTTAATGACTTTATTTTTCAAAGAGGTAGTGGATTCAAAAGTAGGAGAATTTAGTTTGGGGACCCCCGCCAGTACTAGGGTATAAGGCGCCGCTTCTGGTGGGAGATTTATAAATTTTGGTCTCCGGTTAATGTTTGAGTTCTCTCCAGTGGGAGGTGGGTCACCCTTGGTGTTAGGCAAAGGGGAAACATTATCTTTCAGTGGTGGGATTTTTTTTGGAATAGCAGTTACTGGTTGCTGGTTTGAGCTGGGTACCTTGTTGGCCACAGGTGGTTGCAAGGTTTTATTCAGCTTAGATTGTGGGGGTTTAGGGGGATTTGCAGGTGGGAGTTTGTTGTTTGTTGTTGTGAGGGGTCCACTGCCCTTAGTGGACATTGGGCCTAGTACATCTTTTGCTATAATTGTCCCACTGTTATTGATTTTCCTTGAGTCGGCCAGTTGGACGGTTGCCCTTTCGATGTTTACTAGTCTAGCTTCGATCTTGATCAGTCTAGCCTCGAGGGGACTCAGTAGGGACCTAAGAAGTGTACCTATGTCCTCCAGTGTGATGTCATCGGAGGTAGTGTCTAATGGCGCGTTAGTAATGGCCTCTGATGGTAAGGTAGGGTTGGTAAATCTAGGAGTGGTTGGACTTCCCGGCCTAGTGGCGGGGGTAGCTCACTTCCTCCCCTTGTCTCTAGGCTGAATGGGTTTAGGAGATTCAGTCCTGTTATGTTCTTTGTTTAGTTGGCCCTGCTTCTTCTTTTGAATAGCCCCTTCTCTAGCCCCCCTATTGCAATCACTATTAGGTTCTGTGACTATGACTGCCTCAGTGTTCTCTGATGGCATCGGTTGGGTGTTGGGTAGGGCCATAAGGCTTATATCCTCAAAGTCGCTCGGGACTTCAATGATAGACTCTGGGTTAGTAATTGAGAAGCCAGGAGGTGGGCAGGTTGCCTGAT
Source organism: Lissotriton helveticus (assembly GCF_964261635.1). NCBI lineage: Eukaryota > Metazoa > Chordata > Amphibia > Caudata > Salamandridae > Lissotriton > Lissotriton helveticus. Next base: position 704,752,654 of record NC_136068.1, on the reverse strand, counting down.
CAGTCCTGCCGCTGGTTAGTAAACCGGGTCTCTCTTCTGGGGTTCTGGCTTGGGCCATTGGGCCAAGTGAAGATCTCCTTATCCAGTCTATCTCTTGGGAGATTCTTCGCTCCAGTACCTGTATTTCCTCAATCAGTAGAGATCCCGCTTTGGCAAAGTAGGTGTCAATTGGACCTTTGGCAGCCCCAGCCTCGGCTAAGAGGGATGTTTTACTCCGGGTTTTCCTAGCACTCATTTTAAATGATTTCGTTGTCCTCGCTATGGCGGCAAAGAGACGGGGTCCGGACCGGACTCTCACGTACTCGAACGGCCTCAAACGGCCCGCTCTTTGCCCGGTCTTCGCCCCGTGCTCCGCCCGCGCGCGTCCCGCGTCGCGGTAGAGCTGGAGCCAGCAAAGAGGGAGGAGGTTGTGGGCGTGGCCGCCGGGGGAAGAGGCAGCAGCTGTGTGCAGCTGAGGCTGCTGGACCTCGCAGTCCCCCGGTAGGCTCCACGCGCTATCAGCAGACTTTAGCCTCTACCTGGGAGCGCGTTTGCACTCCACCGACTGTGGAGCCGCTCACACCAGGGAGGACGGGGCGGGGAAGCGCGAAAAGTAGCAGGAAGTGCAGGGAAACACGCAGCACAAGTCTATCTTCCTCACGGTTAGGCAGGTAAATCCCAGGAAGCGCCCTGTGTTTTATATCCACATTATTTTAACCATTGTCATTTAATTGAGGCAGTCTTTCGCTTTGACCTAAAACGTTTCATATTCACACTTGAAGCTGCGTGCACACTTTAAAATAAAATCTTATCTTTCATTCTCAGAGACCGTATACATACTAGTGAGACTCGTAAACACATAGTATTATGTACCAACGTGTTTACCCATACTTTAACTTAAACAAAAAAAGCTTTTTAAACGAAGCGCAGCACCGTAAGTGGACTTCGTTATCACAACATTGCCACAACGTTTCACAGCCAGTTAACCGACGTCGGTAACAAAGTAACACTTTAAGGTGTTTACGGCCGCTGCCGGTGAGCGTGCTAAAAAAAGAAAAGGAATAACGGTATTGTATCGTACTACACTGCTAGAGAATAATAAATGATCTAACTAAGTGGCACTCACCAAAAATATTAGATTCGACCTCCCTGCTCCTGGTATACTGGTTCTACATGCACCGCGGTAATTGAAAAGACGTTTGTGGTCGAAGCAGTTTATATTCGAACATTCCACCTATTGCCGGTCTTTGTACATATCACATGATTATTGATTTACTTCATTTCAACGCGACCATCTTTCAAACTTGAGCGTCATCACTTTTATTCAAAGGGCAATTTGTAAGTGCTTAATAGATAAAGGCACTCGATAAACACACTAACGAAAAACAGCAAAAGTTATTGTTTTTAAGTGTGTTTTTCTCGCCCGCGGTCAGTGCATAACCGCTATTGTGTGTTCTGCAGGCTACAATAAAGGCGCAATTCCTATAAAAAAGTCAACGACAGAGCACATTTTAATATTAGTATTACACTTAATATAAAGTACTATTTGAAAAGGCAAGTAGTTTAACTTTCTTAAGCTGATATATACCCCTGTGTATTATAAGGAAAAATGCCTCAACATCCTAAAAGGTACCTGTGTAACACACAATGAGGTATCCATACAAAGTAGGAGTTTTATCAACTGCCGCACATAAAATGTATTCTATTTGATAAAATGTCCTTGCAACCTAGCATTTGTGGGTGAGACCTCCAGGGAAATTCGAATTAGGATAAACGAACATAGATCCGCAATAAGAACTCATAAAATTGGTGCCTCCTTGACTGAACATTGGAACAAAGCACACCACATGATTGCAGACATTAAATTGTGTGGTTTGGAGGTAATCCAAGTCAGCAGTAGAGGAGGTGACATTCATAGTAAAAGGAAGAAGCGTGAACAGTTTTATATGTCCCGCCTCAGTACAGTTAGGGATGGATTGAACAGCAAGGAGGACTGGGAAAGGAAAGGATAGTGTGACCCATTGATACGTACCATTAATGACTTGACACTGCAGTCTTTAGATCTAATATAAGTATCTTTTTATTTCTAGTTAGGTAGTTAATGCCCTACTCTCCGGAGATTTTGTCCTAATAAGTCTCTGATATCATTCGTCTCTAGCAGTGTAGTACGATACGACACCGTTATTCCTTTTCTTTTTTTAGTACGCACACCGGCAGCGGCTGTGGCTGTGAAACGTTGTGGCAATGTTTTTTTATAAGTGTGCACGCCGCTTCGACTAAGAATAGGAAATGTTTTAGGTCAAAGCGAACAGCTGCCTCAATTAAATGACGATGGTTAAAATAATGTGGATATAAATACACCTTTGCATTATGTGAAGTATCCTTAGACAACAATGCATTTCGACATTAGTCTAGCACTGTGATACTGCCGATCAATGGAATTATGAGTACAATATAGAACAGGGGTATTAGTGAAATAATATACTACAATTTACTTCTATTCCTCGAATAAGGCAAATTTAGCTTAGGGTTCCTTCGTATTTTCATAAATATCTTTGATAGTAAACATTTAATATGGTAATGCCATTCACAAATTGAAATAACTATTTCAGATGGTCATGTAAAAAGACCCCTTCAGGAGGACATCCCCTGATATTTTTTGCGCATCTAGTAGAATTGTAGTAAATCGACTGTGGTCGCAGTGATTGGTCGTCCTACTTAATCTTAACCGGTGAGAGTATCAATGTAAACCTTTGGGTATACAAACTAAAAATACACATTGGTCAAAAGCTTGTAAATTTATACTATCAATACATCTCCTTAGGGTTTTACTCCAAACAAAAGTGCTGATAAACGGTGGCTCCAGTATATATGAATACATCTTGGAAATTGAATTAGCCAAGGTAATGAACTAAATATATCCGAAAATCCAAGAATAGAAACACTGTAACAGGTTTCTTCAAAAAGTTGTTATGATTGTGTTTTAAAGGTGTGTACCCTGATGAGAAGATTGGTATGCTTAAAGCACGATATAGACCGGATTATTAAAGTGAAAAGTCCAATTACTTGTGCTCACATCTTGGATGTGATTTTAGAGGTATGTAATCATTACTGATCATTAAAGACTGTATAAAGCAGTAACTGCCATATAGTGGATAATGTAACATACATGGGTTGAATGACATATTTGTATGTCAATTATGTTTGTAGGTAGTTGTTATACTAACAATGATTGGTCGAGTTCAGAATTGTTATATTACAAAATAGTATGTCTAAACAATGTAAATTGTATCTGTACTATGTCAAACTGACGCACACATTTTTTTTTTGTTAAAAAGGCTGTTTAGCAATATGTAGTGATTAATTATATTTTTTTATTATTTAGAAAAAACTGTCCTTAAGAAGGTGTTTTAAAGCAAAAACCGAAACGCTGCATCGACAACTGTGTTTTTCCATAGCATTGTTTTGTTCTGTATTATTGTTTACCTGGTGACAGGAAACTTTTTAACTGTATTTTACTATGTGTTTTTATGAAATTGAATTTATTATATACATTTATGTATTGTAATGAATAAACCATATTTTTTAGAAATCTCGTTTTGTTAACAGTCCTTATCACATTTACTTGCTATCTATGGGTAATTTTGTTTTTTTGACATGCTGGTACTAGGTTCCTCTTTCTGAACTCTGACAAAACATAACACTACTCTACGGTTAGGTTTCTTTTGAATTTCAGTCTGCGTTAGGGACATTGCTATTTTTACTTCTGTGACATGGAGCAAAAGCATTTTGAGAGGCTGCTCGAGTGCCTTAGGGACCTGCAGGAGTGGGGGCCCATAAACACCTAAATCCAAATGCTGGATGACCTGCTCGTCTTCACATACGCTGAGACCGGTAAGCATCTCTTTTTCACACCAACCCAGACTCCCTGCCCATACTTTTTTAAAATTTGCTTTGGGTGCTGCGCAACTCATTCTGCCAGATCTTGCTTTTTTGGAAATTTCATATAGTGTGAACTTGGCACAAAGGCATTGCAGCGCTTTTCATGAGCTCCAGCTTATACATAATGACTTATGTTCTCTTATGCTAAAGTGCTAATTGTTTACACACTTGGTGGTGTCATGTTCAACATGGACATTGACACCTTGTATAACGGGATATGCGCAGCCCGGTTCACTGAGAGTATATCGATGTTAAAAATATCGATGTGCAAAATATTTTAAAAAATATATAGAATACAAAAGTATCGACTCACATAACTACACAGGTAAGTACAAAAATATTTCATCAAAAAAATAGATGTAAAAAATATCAATTTAAATATATATATAACATAAAATAATATATATTCAATATATTAAATATTAATATTCATTTTAACAACATTAATTAAATGTAATATACATTTTTACAAAACATAACATAATTGTAAATAAAAATAAACATACAATCATAATAATCTATACATATACTTATTTACTTTAAAATAAATAATAAAATAATTAAGAAACTGTTATCTTTAATTTATTTTAAAACTTTCAAACAATATAAAAATTATATATATATATATATATAAATAATTTTAAATATAAAAAAATCTAGAATAAATTACAATATGAAAGTATGAAAAAATATTTCAACTTAAATTGCCCAATACAATAAGTGCTACAGTAAGGAAAGTATTAGATAGCAAATTAATTACATCAACCATTCCAACTCCAGTGAGTACAAGAGGAGGGAAAGTGTTGGATAGCGGAGGGGTAAAAATGACTATTCCAACTCCAAAGAGTGCAACAGTAGGGAAAGTGTTGGATAGTGGAAGGGTAAACATTACTATTCCCACTCCAGTAAGAGCAACAGTAGGGAAAGTGTTGGATAATGGTGGGGGGAAATTACTATTCCCACTCCACTGAGTGCAATAGTAGGATATGTGTTGTATAGTGGAGAGGTAAACATTACTATTCCCACTCCCGTGAGTGCAACAGTAGGGAAAGTGCTCAATAGCGGAGGGGTAAAAATTACTATTCCAATTTCAGTGAGTGCAACAGTAGGGAAAGTGTTGGATAGCGGTGGGGTAACATTTGCCATTCCCACTCCAGTGAGAGCAACAGTAGCGAAAGTGTTGGATAGCCGAGAGGCAAACATTACTATTCCCACTCAAAGAGTGCAACAATAAAGAAAATGTTGGATAGCAGAGGGGTAAAACTTAGTATTCCCACTCCACTGAATGCAACAGTAGAATAAGTGTTGGATAGCGGAGGGGTAGAAATTACTATTCCCTCTCCAGTGAGTGTAAAAGTAGGGAAAGTGTTGGATAGCTGAGGGGTAAAGCTTACTATTCCCACTCCAGTGAGAGCAACAGTAGGTAAAGTGTTGGATAGCAGAAGGGAAAAAAATACTATTCTCACTCCAGTGAGTGTAACAGTAGGGAAAGTTTTGGATAGTGGAGAGGTAAAAATTACTATTCCCACTCCAGTGAGTGCAACAGTAGGGAAAGTGCTCAATAGCGGAGGGGTAAAATTTACTATTCCAACTCCAGTGAGTGCAACAATAGGGAAAGTGTTGGATAGCGGCAGGGTAACATTTACCAATTCCACTCCAGTGAGAGCTACAGTAGCGAAAGTGTTGGATAGCGGAGAGGCAAACGTTACTATTCCCACTCAAAGAGTGCAACAGTAAGGACAATGTTGGATAGCAGAGGGGTTAAAATGAGCATTCCCACTCCACTGAATGCAACAGTAGAATAAATGTTGGATAGCGGAGGGGTAGAAATTACTATTCCCTCTCCAGAGAGTGCAAAAGTAGGGAAAGTGTTGGATATCTGAGGAGTAAAACTTACTATTCCCACTCCAGTGAGAGCAACAGTAGGTAAAGTGTTGGATAGCAGAGGGGGAAAAATACTATTCTCACTCCAGTGAGTGCAATGGTAGGGAAAGTGTTGGATAGTGTAGGGGTAAACATTACTATTCGCACTCCAGTAAGAGCAACAGTAGGGAAAGTGTTGGATAGCGGAAGAGAAAAAATTACTATTCCCACTCCACTGAGTGCAACAGTAGGATAAGTGTTTCATAGCGGAGAGGTAAAAATTACTATTCCAACTCCAGTGAGTGCAACAGTAGGGAAAATACAGGATAGCAGAGAGATAAACATTACTATTCCCACTCCAGTGAATGCAACAGTAGGAAAAGTGCCGGATAGCGGAGGGGTAAACATTACTATTTCCACTCCAGTGAGTGCAACAGTAGGGAAAGTGCTGGATAGCAGAGGGGTAAAAATTACTATTCCCACTCCAGGGAATGCAACAATAGGAAAAGTGTTGGATAGCGGAGAAAAAAGAAATTACTATTCACACACAAACACTTAAAAAATAAATATAAAAAATAAAAATAACAATAAACAATATTTTAAAAATAAACATTGAAAACATATACAAATTGCACATATTATAATATTAATTACATATAACAAAAACCAACAAATATTATATATATTAAAATATTAAATACATTTACAAAAAAAATACTTTTAAACTAGAAAGTATTTACAAACAAAAAAATGTATTAAAACATAAATGTATTTATTTTGTTTCCTACCCTATAACACCACACCAATAACAAAACACTTCAACATGTTAAATGAAATGTACTTAGACAGATAACATAATTACCTAAATTAAACTATAAAATAATAAAACACAATTAAAACTTATCTTAAAATAAAAAACTATTACTATTAACAACTAATAATTAATTAAATAAAATGTATTTAACACCCACCCTTTACCCCTTTAAAAGTAAAAACAACCGACAAAAAGATAAACAATTACCCATAATAAATTTCAAATAATTAACATTAATTAACAATTAGAAATTAAATAATTAAACACAAATTACTACCCACCCTTCACTCCTATAAACACCAAAGCACATGCCAAAAATTAATTACACAATTATCATCATTAATTATCAATTAATGAACTAAAATTAATTAACAACTAATTATTAATTCATCAATTAAAATAGATTACTTCCCACCCTTCTCACCCTTTACACCTATAAAAACCACAACACACACCTAAAATTGATTACACAATTACCAAAATTATTTACAAATTAATTAATAAAATTGATTAACAGCCAATTATTAATTCAGAATTTAAAAATGCATTACTTCCCACTCTTTACACATATTAACATCTCAACACACACCTAAAATTATTTACAAAGTGACCAAAATTAACAAGCAGTTATTAATTCATGAATTAAAAATAAATTACTTCCCTCTCTTTACACCCATGAACACCACAACACATACGTAAAATTATAACACAATTACCATAATGAATTAATCACTTTACACACTTAACACTATCACATCTCAATTAAAGAAATGTTAATAAACACTTATTAATCAATACATTTAATATAATTAAATTACTACCCACCCTATTCCCCTATAAACCCGCAACCTGCTAGGGAACTATAAACGCACAATTCAAATAAAAAAAATTACTTGAAATTTAGCACATATATAAAAAATACAAACAGTTTTTATACACAAAACATACATCACATACATATATAATATATACTAAAGATAACAATAATAAAAAAACTGTATTTTTAACAACGATATTAAACACTTCGATATTTTTAAAATCGATATTATTTACCTTACGTTGATATTCTTAACCACGATATTCTTACTGTCGATATTTCTGACCCATGATATTATTAACGCAATATCTGTGCATCTCGATATTTTGTACTAGATATTCTGTCTCTGCACCGCGCTGCCCACAACACTGGTTTCACTTTAACTTTTTGTTTGCTGTCAGCTCCTGAACTATTCAAACGAAAAATGTCTATGCTCGGTTGGTGCTGGTTCGGCATTCTTACAGCAAAATTGCTGGAGACCAACAGGTATGTTTGTGTCTCTTTCATGTATTTGTTACATTGTAACTCGATGCCCCTTTCAACAACCAGCCATTTAAATCCGCTGTTGTGGAAGTAATAAGCTCCAGGACCCCAATTGGGAGAGGATTAGCGTTTATTGTCTTGTCAAGGTTGAGTCATTTAATTGCAGCAATTGAGTTTTTTAGAGAATCCCGCTTTGTTTTGTTCTGTCTTTAGAATGACTCAGGCTTGTCAAGCATCCCCATGGCATGCAGGGACAATGTAAACAAGACCCTTTGTCTGGAAACTATCTTTGCTGGGGAATGCCTACTGTTGACACATTCTTCAGTAAAAGCAAAATAACCCTTGCACTCACTGGCACAGCTGACAATACTGTGACCATTTGGTGAAGCGTAATGTGATGGACAGATGTTTTTTAGTGGTGTATACTTCTGATCGGACGGTTCTTGCTTTTATGAAAAAGAAATAGTTCCTTGCATTCTTTTGGCAATAGGGTGCCTAATTATAGTAATTGCATGTTTATCCATTGAAAAGCCACAGCTTGACACTTGCATGGATACTGTTATAACCGAATATACATTGTAGTGATGCTACAGTGGGTGGCTTCTCCAGGCACCCCACGATCTGATCCGTTGTGCCATGTGTATCAGGCCTGCACCGCATGCACCAACAATGTTATACTGTTTCTGGACAATCCATGATCTTTACACCAGGTTGCATACTTCTTTGGCTGCCGGGCTGCTTCCTATTTTACTTAAAGTAGTACACACTTTGAAACAGGCTATGCTGCTTTCAAGTACAGAGGGGCATATCACCAAGCAATAGCGATAATTATCGCTATTGCTTGGTTAGAGACAAAAATTTACCGCTGAGCTGCGGCGATTTTTATCGCAGATAAACCTTGGTATTACCAAGGTTTTATCGCAAATGCAATAAAAATCGGCCGCAATGCATGAATATCGCTGAAAAGTCAGCGATATTCATGCATTACCAAGCTAATGCTCTTAGCCATGTTATCCACCTCCCATTGGATAACATGGCTAAGAACTGCTCAGGGCAGGTATTAGCTTTTGGAGATATTCGCGCTTAGCGCGAATATCTCCAAAAGTTGGTAATAGAAGATAGCGATGTTAGCGACTGTTTCCAGTCGCTAACAGCTTGGCACGCCCACTTTGCATGTCATTAGTGATAAATATCACTGACATGCAAAGTGGGGCCCAAGATGGTCGCTATCTCCTACTAGCTGTCGCTAACTGGTGTTAGCGACAGCTAGTTAATAGAGAGATAATTTTATCTCTGCTTTCTTGGCTTTTTAAGCCAAAAAAGCGAAGATAAACCCCCTTGATAATATGCCCCAGAGTTCCTGCTGCAGGCCGAGATTATGCAAATTATGGCTTTCTTGATTCAAGGTTATGTTAAATACGTATGTTTTTGAAGGGCCACGATTAACTAATAAGTGTGCCATTTGCCTATCTGTTTCTAGTGGACACAGTAATTGCTATAAAACAATACTGTTTTTCACAACTATATTTTCTCTTGCCCTCTATGGAAAAATGGGCTACTGCATTTTTTGACTACCCACTGGGTTTGTACAGTTACTAGAAGTTGCAGGGTAATTTTCACTCCTTTAGCCTTTAAGTTCTACTGTGTATTCGACTGTAGGTTGCGTTAGTATTATTCCATGCAGTTCAAATTTATCACTGGTGCCATTTATTTGTGCTTTCAGTACCATCCAGAACCACCTTGCACAACTGCTGCACCACCACCTCAGCGCAGACCACCTCAGCACCAGCACACACCACCTCAGCACCACCTTAGCACCAGCGCAACACCACCACAAGCTCAGCCCCACCTCAGTAGCAGTAAAACACTAATGCAGCAGCACTTCAGCATGAGCACAGCATCAACTCAGCATTACCCAGTACCACCTGAGCATTAGTGGCGCACCACTGCCTCAGCATGACTCAGGACCACGGCATGACTCAGCTCCACCTAAGTATCATTAAGCATCATCTCTGATTAAGCACACCACTACCTCAGCATCACCTCCGCATATCACCACCTCATCATCCCCTCTGCATCAGCACACCACCACCTCAGTATCACCTCCGTATCAGCGCACCACCACCTCAGCATCACCTCCGCATCAGCGCTCCGCCACCCCAGCATCACTTCTGCATCAGCGCACCACCATCTCAGCATCACCTCAGCATCAGCACATCACCACCTCAGCATCACCTCCGCATCATCACATCCCCACATCAGCAGCACCTCCGCATCAGCGCACCACCACCACAGCATTACCTCCACATTAGCACACCACCACCTCAGCATCACCTCCGCATCAGCGCACCACCACCTCAGCATCACCTCCCCATCAGCACACAACCACCTCAGCACCACCTCAGCACCACCTCAGCCTGCCCTTGATTGATGTTCTTAGCTACAGGGATGTTGATGTAAAAACTCAATATAGTGATGTAATGTCAAAATAACTGCTATAAAATGGCACATTCTTGATAATGTGTCAATGCAAACATAACAGCCATTGAGTATCGATGTACAGAGTAGCTCATCCTCAGTGATGGAGACAATCCAGGCTGTGGGTTGGTGCTGTGCCTACCGCACTCTCAGCACTTTGGCTATCCAGAACTGCATCCCCGGTCACCGGGGCAACATCGCCTGTCATTGTTAGAAAAGGGTGCCCCCAGGATAGCGTGACCCAGTTTTGAAAAACAAAATCCAAGACTTTCCACAGACAGAGATGTAGTAGTTACAATTTTTCATGTATGGAAGCACTGCGGGGGACAGGGTGTCACAGAAAGAGGAATGCAACTGACAGCACTCATATAGAAAAGACGGAAAACGAGACAATAAGGGCAATTAAATGAAACTTTTAAAGGCACATAATTATCTGTATTAGTTGTATTGCTTTCTGATAAGGGCTGCTAATTAATCCTGCCCTGGAACACATGAAAAATTGACTCTGTGTTCAGTTGACCCTCTCTGAAAACCCAGATATGTGCTAAATTAGCTGAAATTTACTGGGACAGATGATGAAAAATAGGGATTGTGGCTGCAAATCTTAGGAGCATCCCAGGATGATGAAAGGCGGGAGCCACAAAATGCCACTGGACAGACAGCTGACACGTCAAAAGCATGCACTCATGCAACCCTTGTGGCTGCCTGCGCACTCCTGCGTGCTGTTGCGCCAATCAGCAGGATTGAAATAAAAAAACTAAAAGTAATTTAATCTGACAGCTAGACATCTCTTGGATGGGTCTTGGCTTTGCATCCTTATTATGTTACCACCTGACCCCTCTATTTGAACTGCACCTTCAGTTCCACTTAAAAGATAGCAAAGGCAGCCCAAGAAAGACATCAGGTCCACCATGTGCAACAGCCAACGTGATATTTCGTCTTTGCTATACGTTGAAATGCTTTGAGAGGAGTGAAGCTAAGGCCCTGTTGTACCAAAATAGCTCTGATGTATTAAACAGAATGAAAGGTCCTCTTAGGAATAGTACATTATTTTCCTGGAAATCTGCAGAACTTTAGGCCTAATGTACTTTGCAGATTCACAAACAAATTCAGTACAATTAGTACACCCACTGGGTTACGATGAGACCTAAATACTTATTGGTTGTATCACAAATTGTCCATTCACAGGGGATGGCTGCAAAACAGCCATCCTAATGAGCATTAATTAGGCAAGTCACTGTTATTGTCCCCCTGTGAATGGATGCGAATGCAGGGAAGGATGACTGCAAGGGAAAGCAAACTACATCTATGCATTTAGTTTCTTAAAAAGGCTGCATTTAAACATTTTTTTTTAAAAGCAGTGTGCGCCCATTAAAGAAACAGGAGTTGCTTTAAAAAAAGCCATCTTGCTTCCCTGCTCTGTGTGAGAGGGAAAGGGCAGGTATGCACCGTATTTAACTTCACACCTGTCACACTTTTAGCAGCCTAGCACCACTGCATCATGGTGCAAGGGTTCCTGCATTGTAAGAAGGATTGTTTTTGTACAGGAATGATTTCAGCATTGTAAGCAGGATCATTTGTGTGCAGTGAGGGACACCTTCCAGCGCAAAAACAATCCTGACAGGCATTTTCCTCATTCTACGTGGAAAGAGGAAAAAATGAGGAGAAATCAAGATATTTCTCCTTGTTACGCTTCCCCTGGGGAAGTGTACCATTTTGATGCATTCCCAATTCTACCACTAATGGTAAATCTGGGAATGCGCCAAAATTAATTGGCGGATGTGAGGGGAAACCACGGTACACCCTTGCAACACCTTTCTGGGACAGAGTAACGCCAGGCAGTGATTTGTGCTCCACCTTAACAGAGAATCCACCACTGCCTAAGTGACTAAAGTATTTCACTGGCTTCTGGCAGCCTTACGACTGTCTTAATCAAGATTTGAGCTGAATAATGAAGGGGTTAGTTCTGGCTTAAGACCCTCTTAAGACAAGTACTTCACCTTGAAGCTAGCAAATGAAGGTGAATTTATTTATGTCACAAAGTCTGACAATTACAGCACTCGAGAGCTGGAGAGAGGAGTGGACAGGAGCTGACTTAGTTAATTACGACTCTTGCTGCAGTCCACAAACCTGAGCATTTTCAAGGACTAAAGAATACGATTACATAGAATCAGATTGAAAATCGTCAGATATATATTTTGATTTCCATTATAGCAGATCCATTAGACTCCCAGAGAGAGCAATATCTTGCAAATTTTCTTCAACCACATTGTCAGTTCTTTTAATTTGAACCAGAAGGTTAACATCAGCTTCTTTCAGATCCGAACACTTTGCCGATTATGTGTCTAATACAATAAATTTCCGTACTCCGCCATGGGTTGAGCTAATTTGAAGAATATAGTACCTAAAGACTATGCATTCTGAAACAATAACTCATTCAGTTACCTTCTCACCCTCTTACTTGCTCACTCATTCATTCACTCACTCACATTTGCTGTTTGACTCAAAACTTGTTTGCTCAGGCAGGCACTTTCTTTGTCACGCACTCACTCATTCGATTAATTATTTACCCACAAATTTGCTCACTAATTTACTTTCATTAAGTTACTTACCTACTCTCTGATTTGCTTATTGACTGTCTAACTCACTCATATATGGAAGATTTAAAATCTCGATAACCATTGTATAAATGTTGGATGTAAGATACTTTCACTGATTACTACATGATTTAGACAATCTTGGTACAGGTGAACATCACAGAGGCAGTGACTGAAGTAAAATACTCAGGATGTAAAAAATGTTTAAGGGCAATGTTGATGGCTTTGGGGCTTACAAGCCCCTGGCGCCGCCTGTGCATCACTTTTAATATTGGAAATAGTGACATGCCAGCAGTGCATGGGGCTTCTATTTAAGCTCCTTTATTTCTTTAACGTGCTTAAAGTCTGATATTACCTGTATTGATGTTCCTTTCCTAGCAGAGAAGTGACAATTTTTGTGACTGTTGTTTGTCTGTTTAGTCATCCTTCTGCTCATCCTTTCAGTCTTCCTTCAAGTCCCCATCCTTGAAATGGAGCCAGTGTTGGCCATTTACTCCAGTACTTTGTGGATAGCTTGGTGGATGCAGTGCTGGATTGTTTGATGTGTTGTTTACAGCCCCAAATCCATGGGAAAATTGAAGAAGTCACCAGTGTTGTCTGTGAGGCCTCTTATCATGCAAACTCACTTTATATCCACAAAATCAAGGTTGTAGCTTAAGTAGCGGCATGCAGACCTCATTGCTGCCAGTACACAACTTATCCATGGGTCCTGGAAGCCTTCACATTGACCACATCCTTAGCTATATTACTTCCTACCTCAGGTCCAGGGCAGGTCTAACCCAAAGAAAATCTCCTGATACTGTATTACGTCGTGTAACTTCCAAATATTTAATCCGTATCTTCCTGCCACCACTGTTGCAATGTATATGCCTTTAATACATATTTACAGATCGACTATAGATCTACATAGGAAAGATCTTGCAAAATGCAATCAGTGAGGACATTAATTCAAAGTAAGCCTATCTAGAGATGTTAGCACTGGTGTAATTTTTTTTGTCATAACAGATCCAATCCACCACCTATTATTTTACTTATTTTTGATTAGCTCTTGTGTACCACAAAATCTGGCATGAGTGGTGTCGATGAAAAATAATAATTATTAACAAAGTCATAATATTGTGGGAATCATTATATTGTTTTTCTTTTTGTAACAGTAATATGGACATTTTTAAATACCTATTATTTTAACATCTTGGTTTAATATTGTTTTAGTTGTTTTTTTATATTAACAATGTCTAATGTAGTTCATGCTGGGTCTTAAAGGGTTTTGATGGGGAGTTTCAAAAGATTTTTTGTCAATTTTTATGTGAATTATTTTTAATTTAAAATGTACATTTTTAATTAGTAATTATGTAAATGACATACACTTCTCCAAGCAAAATGTGTTACGGTCACTCACAGGGTGCTCAACGGTGTTATTTATTCTTACAACACCTTAATCAATAACACAGATGCATTTCAGCAAACAGCCTTGTTCACTGTGTTTCTTCATCGTGTTCCCCTTCTCATTATATACAATGTCTAAATCTTAAACCATTGACATAGAAACAAATCAATCATTGACATAAAAAAGGGCCTAACTTCAGCAGTGGTGGAAACAGGATAATTGGGAGCCATCTTAAAACGATTAGCTAACATAGTATAGTATAATAAATTCATTGATAATGCAGATCTCTTACTTTTCAATTTCATTATCAAAACCACATTTACACTATCAATTCACTCATTGCTTTCCAATCATTTTAGAATTAATAGTTGTTAAACATTGAAAAATATAAAACAGAAAAGAAAAAGAAAATTCCTTAAATGAACATTTCCCATGTCAAACCTTAGATTGAGTTGTTTGTTAAATGCATACTTGCATTAATTAATAGAATTCTTGGCAGTCAATGTCATTCATAGGATGGTCAAGTAGTATGATTTTTAAGGATTCCTGGCTATCTTATTATGGTCCATTTAGACCTGTATCGATCTGTGGCTCTCACGCTCATACCCTCAATGGGAAAATGAGCCTAATTCTGAGACATTCCAATGGAACCCTAATGGAGATAAGGTTTTAATGTTTCTATTGTTTATATCAGGTCCTATCTTAATCCCTTATACAGCTGCCATAATCTTTATCAATTCAATTCAATTCAATTTAAAAAAACTTTATTTCGGTCTTTAAGACCATAAAAGTGTGTATACAATACAATCAAAAACATGGCAATGTATGTTTAAAACACAACAAACGGATATGTAAGAATCAATGTGCAACATCTTTGGGTGCAAGAGAAATTTGGCTGCACAGGGCTACGGGCAAAGCCAATAGAATCAGAAAAGTGCAAGTGCATTACTACAAGAAATGGAAATCACAAGCATAGGTACAATGGCAGACAAGTCTATTGCAAGAACCAGCCAATGCACAGCAAATTAAATAAAATCAGTGCAATTAAAAATATACCGAGATTGGGTTACACGTAAAATATCTCAGTTAAAAATAATAATCTCGTTAAAAAATGATAAAAGTTATTCCTCTCTCCTTATTATGGGAAATAGAAAAAAAATCTATACACTAGCAAGTGGGATAGTCATCTAGTTGGATCTCCGCATACTTTCTTTTTGTTCCCTTTTCATTTATTTCCTATCTTCTTCTTGTAAATTTATTTGTGCAACACTTACACCATATTATTATTGTTAAAACTATTATCGCTATACCAACTAACGGAAAAACTATTTGACCAAGAAAACCCTTCCCTATATTAGTAAACCAAGTCCCTATTGAAGAAATACTCCTTGTTAGTCTTTCCCATACACTGTCAACCTCCAGTGGTGTCAAATCTTCATGAAGTTTTGTGATATTCCTAATGTACCCCCTAATTTCCCTGCTTTTGTCAGGAATATATGTGCAACAATGTTGTAATTTCAACATTCTATAGACTCTGCCCTCTTTTGCCAATAAAATATCAGGAGCAAGTCGATTTTGTAAAACCATAGATCTAATCGCAACCATTTCTGGATTAATCATCAAGAAAATCCCAGCAGTATCATTTGAAAGACAATCAACTACTGTTGACAATTGGCAAATTCTATGTAAATTTAGAATGACTCCCACCGAAGGTATCAATGCACTAAATATATCACCTACTATTTCTGAAAAACTAGCTCTCTTTCTTTGTGTTAGTTCATGAGTGCCTTCATTGCTTCCAGTGATTCTTTTTACATGGTATATTTTCGGAAATACTATCCCAAAGTAGCAACTTCCGTACCACCGTGCAGGCAGCTTATAATAGGCATTATTCCCACACATGTAGTAAACTCCAGGAAATACCGGATCAGTTCTCCCTTTTAGTCCCCAAACTCCTAGAATTAGGAAGTTTTGTTCACATTCATTGGAACCAATAAATATGTTATTATAATCTGTCTTTAACCTGTCTTTAACCTATGGAGGCAGGTTTCCCCTTTCTTCTCAAAGTCCAGAGACATTGAGCATGAGCCTTGCCAGTAGTAAATTCCTTCTTTGCCAGCCCATGGAGGTACATGGGGTTTCTGTTCTGTAGCCTTCTTCTGGAAATCCTGTCTCCTATCCTCAACTAAATTTAAAAACACTTTCATTTTCTCAAGTAATATGCAGGTTATGTTTTATTAAAACAGAATTTATAAAGCGCACGTACACCGGTGAGGTTTCATGGCGCTATCTGGTTATAATCCAAGCTCTAGAGAAAGGTTCAGAAAGCCTGTCGGAAGAGCCAAGTCTTTAAAAGACTTCTAAAGCCAAGAAGATTAGTGCAAGAGCGGATTTCAGAGGGAAGAGAATTCCAAAAAGTGGGGGCCAGGGTCAAATACCTGGCACCACCAGTGCGCTTTAATCTGAAATGAGGGGTAAGTAATAGAATTTTGTGGGCAGAGCGAAGATTCCGTGTTGGAACATATTTGATAACATGTTAACAAATTTTGGGCTCCTTCCGTGAAGTGACTTGAAGCTAAGGAATCCAATCTTAAAAGCACACCGCTGGGCAACCAGAAGTCAATGTAAATTCTTCAGAAGAGGGGTGATGTGCTAATGCCTGGGAAGATGAACAATCAGGTGAGCAGCCTGTTTTTAAGTGCGTTAACTAAATCTATTGACTTCATTGTTAAGAAAAATTCACCCATAAACTGTGCATCTGGACAACTAAGTACTGGATTCATATTCTTTCTAACAGGAAGTTCTGAAAATACTGCATCTAAGTTTGAATAAGAATACTGAAGTTTTCCTGTTTTATAGAAAAAAGTTGTTAATATACTGCATGAAATACCATATGTTAAAGGTAAGTGGTGGTAGGTGACAACTTCTGATACTGAAGCTGGTAATTTCATACATACATAACAATCACTAATCTCCATTGTATCTACGTACTGGAATAACAACTTTGTGAAGACATTTAATGACGAGTCATTATCTGTCACAGTGTTATGCACATCTATCTGCTCTTCTGCTTCTAATTCTACCCTATCTCCTTTTATTGTAGCTATCTTTTCATTATTAACAGTCTCATTCTTTCTGTTAGCTATCATCAAATAAGGCACTGTTACTGTTAGAAATATCCATACTGTGATTGCTAACAAAATGCTACATATACAAACTCTACAGCATCAGTAACCCTGTTTTTAGCCAATTTAGTTTAAGAAGATTTCTCCTCTTTCTTTTGTTTATTTGCAAATTAGAACTCTGGTTTTTCAAGGAGGCCTGACTTTCCCTTCATCAATCTGTGTTGCATCTACTTCTTCCTCTGTCTCCTCACCCAAATCCAAATTTTCGAATTCTTCTAATATAACTTAGGTCCACTCAGGACCCTTGAATTTATTGTTCACAATTCTCAGTCTTGAACTTTTTTGGGTGTTTTCCACAGTCGACTGCTTCGACTGAGTTTGACTAGTGACCTAATGTACTTGTTCAGGTCTTTCATTTGTTTTCCTCAGATAGTATTTTAATCTTTTTACTCCACCTGGCCAATTGTCACCTTTCCTGACCCTTTTAACTTGTACTGTACTTTCACCTTATTTGTCTCTCTCTAGAGCTCTTTTATTTTCGTTATGTTTAGGCACAATCCGTTCTTCCTCTTCTTCAGAGTCCCTATCTACCTGTTCCTGCTCAAGACTTAAGTTTGTTGTTTCGTTCACCTGAACTTGTTTTTCTCCTTCTATCAAATTGATCTTCTTCTGCCTGAACCTGTTCTTCTCCTAAGTGGTCTTGTTCAGGTCTTACTGCAATTTGACTTTCTTCTGTCAGAACGTGTTCTTCTTCACCTGTCTGTCCCTGCTCAGGACCTTTGGTATGTCTTTTTACCTAAGTATGTTCTTCTTTCCTTGTCTGGTCCTGCTCAGGGTCTCCAGAAACTTCATTTACTTTGTCCTGAGCTTGTTCTTCTACAACTATCTGTTCCTCACTACTTTCCTGTCTGTCTAATCTTGTTCTGCTTCTTGTTTGAATATTAACTTCTGGCATGCCAACCACTGGTATCCAGCCCTTGTGACTTGTGCTCGATTGTTCCTGGGTCTATCTGTTCAGAATCTATAACTTTAGATTCTTCGACTCCACAACCTTCAGCAACTTCAACTGGTTCATTCAGTTGTTGTAGTCTTTCTATGGCGCCTGGTACCCTTTTGGTGTGACTGGCATGAATCCAATTGGACAAACATGCACACTTAACTGCTGTAGCAGTGACCAGTATGACTTGTAGTGGTTCATCCAACCTGGATGCTAAGCAAGTTTTTCTTGCGTGTTTCTTCACTACCACCCAGTCTCCAGTATTCAAATCATGTGCTTGCACTGGCTGCCTGGCAACTGCGTCTTCTACAACATGGTGAGAGACAGAATGCACTAGGCCAGCCAATTCTTTGCAATAATCCAATACCAGATCATCAAATATGCATCAATTTGTGACCAGAAATAAATGCTCATCTCATTGCCCTTAAGTGATAATTTGATAGGTGCGGTGCACAGCTGGTTTTGTATTTTGTATTGTTTGTTGGTTAGTTAATTGAGTTTGATTTATGTAGGGGTGCTCCTGCAAGTGGCGTAACCGTCCGTTTACGCTGAAAGTATTAGAAAAAATTAGAAAAAAATTGTGTGCATCAGTTATTTGCACATCCTTGCTGTGGGCACTCCACTGGGGTTCTTCAAAAGACAGACTCCACTTTGTTTAGAATTGTCTTTATTGATAGTTCATCAAATTTTCTCTTTTCTTCATTTGATTGCTTTAATTCATTGTTTTAATAATATATGTTGATTTAGGAAAAGGAGCTAAGAAAGTTATAACTTTCTTAGTCCTTGCGCCGTTTACCAGTAGAATTTATGATATTGTAAATAATTGTGTTCGTTTGTTTTTTGATAAATACAAATTTGAAATGTGGTTATGGTGTTCATTGCTCATTTAATAATTTTTTCTCCCATGTAGCTTGATTTCGTAAATGCAGATTGAATCGCATTCCTAATTCACAAATGTTTTGTTGATAAAGTCAACCAAATCAATAGTCTAGGGCCACTGTTTTGCTTATATCATTTATACCCAGGTCCTTTGATTTTGTGGGTGATACCCCATTGATTTAATGGATTATTAAAATGATGGCCTCTATCTGATTCCAAAGTTACTTGAAAACCAAATTTCGGTATCAACTCTCTCAACAGTAATTTGGCAACTGTGAGACTGTCATTTCTTCTTGTGGGGTATGCCTACGCCCATCGTGAAAACAAACACACTATGACAAGGACATATTTCATTCCATTGCTTGGGGGCAATTCTATGAAATCTAGTGGTAATCTCGTGAATGGTCCTTCTGCCTTTCCAATTTTTCCTCAGCTGAATACTGTCTTTCTGCCTGGATTTTGCTGTTGACAAATTAAGCATCTCTGGCAAAGCCTCTCTACAACTGCCCTAAACCTTGGATTGTACCAAAGGTGTCTAGATCGTCTAATCATGGTGTCTCTGCTTACATGAGTTTCTCCATGATACATTCTTGCCATTTTGGAAAGCGAGCAATCTGGCATTACTGGTCTGCCGTCAGTGTATATCCCAACATCATCCTCTGTTCACCTTGTCCAACCTGATTTTATCCAGTTTTCCTTCTCGCTTACCTCTACTTCATCCTGCAACTGTCTCACTTCATCCCATGGCTGAGAAAAACATAAGTTGGCAGCTGATTTCACTTGTTTCAATTTTTCAGTTTCGTGCCATGTTATTTTTCGCACCGTATTGAGCAATCTGGTCAGCGTATCGGTGACCTGACATCACATAGTCAATTCCTGACTAGTGAGCAGCACACTTGACCACTGCTATTTCCTTTGCCAATTGTATTGCTACCAATAATTCTTTCACATTTTTACCATATCTGATAAGGGATTCTGAAGTAGTCAGAAATCCCCTCTGCATCCATAACTGGCCAAAATCATTCACAACCCAGTAACCATATTGACTGTCCGTAAATATGGTTACTCTCCAATTTTTCCCAGTTTTGCATGCCTTTGTTAAGACCACGAATTTGGCTACTTGTGCAGACTTGACTCCTGGTAAACTGGATGCTTCAACAACCCCAGTTACTTTGTATACAGCATAGGCTGCACTGAGTCTTCTTCCCTCCAGTCTTAGGCATGAGCCATCTACAAATAGTTCGTGATCTGGGTCTTTTAGAGGTTCTTCCTTTATATTAGGACGGGGTTTAGTGCACATCTCAGTCACATCCAAGCAATCATGATCTACTTCATCTTTCACTTCTTCACAACGTGGATCTGGTAATAGGGTAGCAGGATTTACCACTGTACACCTAATCACTGTAACATTTTCCGGTCCAAGAATCACTTTCTCATATTTACTCATCTGACTAGGAGTAAGGTACTGTGTTCGAGTTCTTGTTAAAAGGATTTCAACTGAATGTTGAACATAGACTTTAACTGGATGTCCCATCACAATTGACTCACTCTGCTCCAGACTCACACAGGTAGCAACTACTGCTTTTAAACAGCCAGGAAAAGCTGAAGCCACAGGGTCAAAAGTAGCAGAAAAATATGCCACTAGACGTCAGCTTAATCCATGTCTTTGTGTTAGGACTGAAAGTGCACAGCTCTCTCTCTCACAACAAAATAGTGCACATTCTTTCGCACAATCAGGCAGGGGCCTCACACATAGAATTTTGCAATCTCCCATATGCTTCTATACTTTCATCAGTGCAGACAATTGAATCTTTCACTCTCTTTTGTGTCATCTGAATCAATGGTTTTGCCAGTAGGGAAAACCCAAAAATCCACTGCCGACAGTATCCAACCACTCCGAGAAACATTCTTATCTCTTTTCGTGTTTGTGGTAACTGCATTTGTTTGATAATTTAATTCTTTCTTGGGTCACTTTTCTCAGTCCTCTTTCAATTTTGTGGACTAAATATCTAACTTCTGTTTGACAAAATTGTAATTTTTCTGGTGATACCTTGTGTCCTCCATTTGCCAAATGGTTCAGTAGTGCAATAGAATCAGTAATACAATCTTCTCGCGATGTTGATGCCACTAGTAGGTCATCAATATATTGTACCAGGACTGAATTTCTGGGCATGACTAATGTTTCTAAACACTTTTTCAAAATCTGATTGAAAATTGAGGGACTCTCTGTATACCCTTGAGGAACTCAGCATCATGCCAAAATACGTTTTTCAAATTTAAAGGCAAAAAGGTACTGGCTATCTGGGTGCAAAGGAATAGAGAAAAAAGCTTGGCATGAATCAATTACTGTAAACCAGCCTGCATTCCAGGGTATTTGATAAAGAATCACTGCTGGATTTGGCACTACAGGACAACAAGGCAGCACAATTGTATTGATATTTCTCAAATCCCGCACTATCCTGTATTTTCCGTTAGGCTTTTTAAGTCCCATTGAAGATGAATTACACAAACTACTTATTATTTCCTTTAAAATGCCTTGCCTAATCATTCGGTCAATTTCTGAAGTAACTCTTGCTTTAACTTCTGAACTCATTTTGTATTGTCGGGTGTTGAGATAAACTGCACCTTCTTTTACTGTCACTTTCACTGGGTTTACATTTGCCATTAATCCAATATCTTTTCCTGTGAAGTCCCATACTTCTGGGTTCCCTGTCATTTTCAGTTCTTTCTTCTGGTAAATCATTTATTGTCATTAATGAGTACATTTCATCTACTTCCGTGCCTTGCTTAGCCAGCATGATTTTATATACACTGTCTTCATCAGGAGTTTGGAATGCAACAACATCCGGTGTGCAATAGATTGTACAATTCATTTTACACCACAGGTCTCTTCCTAATAATTCACTGGACTAGAGTCCCAAACAGCAAATCTATTCATGTCCTTAGAATTTCCAATATACACTTCCCTTGGTTCTGTTGTTGGGGTTTTAATCTGTTGATTCGAAACGCCTACAACTTGGATTGAGTCTCCCGAGACTAGTAGGTTTGGGATGTCTGCTGTTCTCACAGTAGAACTGGGAGCACCAGTATCCAATAGAAAAGTGATATCATTACCTTCCACTTTCAACAAATGGACCTGACTGATCTACCGGCAAGGATGCGCCAAGCACACACTCCTCTTCCTCCCCCCTCAGGCACCGTCATTGCAAGTAATTATTTTCATCATCATTATTCTGCAAAAGATATTGTGAAACCACAGAATTTTTCTTACCACTTCCTCTTTGAAATCCGGCATCCGTACTGTACTTTGATTGGTTCACAAAATTTGGCATAAGAGCTGGATGCACCTGACACTGTTGATTAACTACCTGCTGCGGCTGATTCATAAGCACTACTTTCTGGTTCTGTGGATTTAAATTTGGATTTGGTCCATTATTATTCGGAATACTCTTACACTCGTTCCTCCAATGTCCAAGCTTTCCGCGTGCATGACAAGGAACTTCTTCTTTGCATCCTCTCTGTTCATTCGTCCTTTAAATTTACCACCATTCGCCACCTTATCATTCTGAGTCTGTTCTTTCATCTGACCATCAGTTTGACCATTCAACTTTATCTCCTGTTGTTCTGCCAATTTTACTTTTGCCCACTTCATGTTCTCCTTTATTTTCTATGCCTGGCCTCAATATCATCTCCACAATAGTTTGCGTACTTCAAAATATCATCTATCAGCTTTTCCTGCCAGTACCACATGTGTTGCTAAATCATCTTACTAATCTCCGGTTTCAGACCATACACAAACCGATACACAAAATGTCCCATATCCTTATCTCCACAATTCTTGAATCCACTATACTGCTTAAACACTTGTAACAGTCACTCATAATACACATGTACAGACTCGTTTGGCTCGTAAGTTGTTCTATCTATCTTTACCCAATCGGTTTCTTTGGGTGGTATTTTTCCTTTTAGAAAAGTCATCACTTGGTGATATTTCTTCATCACTTTATCTGTAGGTGCCCTGTTTTAGAATCTCTGGTGTACTCCTCACTTGGCCAATCAATGGTGTTCTTACATTCCGTCCACAAATCAGTAGGTACCACTATGTCAAACAACCCATCCAAATCATTCAATAAAACCTTTGAAACTTTAACAAATCTTTCAACTTGTTTGTACCATTCAAGTGATTTCTCTCATAACCTAAGCAGATCACTCGTAAGTGACAAAATATCCTGTCTGCTCCACTGAACATGAACATATCCACCACCAGGTATCTCTCTCATGGGACACAATCTTTCTGCTTTTTCTGATTCCTTTACCAAAAATGCAGACAATGCTTCCTTTGCCTGGGCTTCCTCCTTCATTCTTGTCCACCTAGTTCTCCACTTGTCAATGTCTCCCCATTTTTGCAAAATATTAATTAACTCCTGAACCTGTAGTGTTTTACCAGACACAATCATATTCTCCAAATCCTTATCAGTAAACTCCACTTGATAGGGCTTTTGTAAAACCTTTGAACTCCCTATATCTATTCCCATCTCTGAAGCAAGCTCAGCCAATTTCTCATGAAACAATTTTGCATTTCTAGTTATACTTCTGCACATGAACAACAATTGTTCTTCATTGTAATGATTCAATCTGTCTATTCCCACAGTTCCAGCTATTAACTTTTCCAACTGTACTTTCAATTTGTAAATGTCTAAAGTATTTGGTGGTGTACTTTGCTTTTCTCTTCCCTGTTCCCATCTCTCTAAATCTTCTGGGTTTACTGTTGCTGTAATTCTGGTTCCTGAGGGTACTACAGACCTTTTCTCTTTTTAACTACTGGGTGTAACTCTCTTTGGGGTTTTATTTACTGATTCTCTGATTGGTAAATCCATTAATGAAATGACTGAATCACATTCAATGGCTTGATCATCTATTATTACAATCTCTTTTCTCTGAGTAATTATAGGAGTTGTTACAGCTTGGGGCTTTGGGCAATTTATTTTATCTTCATATAATGGAATAACAGAACCTTTAGTCCCTGGTACAGCCAATGCCTCTGGGCTTAAATCCAATTGGTTTATTTTCTGTATTAATTCTTCTCTATTTTTATTTAATGCTACACTTTCTCTGTCTTGAAGCCCCCTATTAACTGAGGTATCATGTACAATTTGTGAAATTAAGGGTGTTCCTATTACTGGTGCACTTGTGGTGACCCTACTAGGTCCTTCTTGATACGGTGGCAGGTTTTTAGTTAACATTTCCTCCGGCAATGTATCCTCTGATTCACCATATCCTGTTGCATTAAGGTGTTTTGTTTTCTCCTTACACTTACTCCCTGACTGTTCTTCAACCATTAACTCTGGGTATAATC
Organism: Lissotriton helveticus; assembly: GCF_964261635.1. Classification (NCBI taxonomy): domain Eukaryota; kingdom Metazoa; phylum Chordata; class Amphibia; order Caudata; family Salamandridae; genus Lissotriton; species Lissotriton helveticus. The sequence goes on along the minus strand of NC_136068.1, from coordinate 704,727,937 downwards.
CTTCCGATACCATAGCTCTCCTCCATTGTTTCATCTGATCTTCAAGTGACATGCAAAAATGTCATGGAAAAGTTCCCATATATCTCTCACTCCTCTTTCTCTCACATTCAAATGCTTCAGTCTCCCACTCTTCTAATGCCTCATACTGAATTAATGTGGGTCTTGGTTCCAAATCACTAATTTTCTTCCTCAAATTCTGAAGGATTATTCCATTAAACGTGCCATGTTCTGGAAAAGCTAGCACCCCCATCACCTTTGAAATATATTCTATCCAGTTCTCCAACCACACACAAGTATGATATCCTCTTTCCATCATCATATTAAAAGCAGGTGTTTTCGGCTGTGGAAAAGGAATTCCCTCTCTAGTCAACACAGGTTTATCTTTCTTAAAGAAATGCGTAATTCTTTTTATTAACAACATCTCTCTTTTTCCTCCATACGTTTTGGATGATCGATGTATAAAGTTGTATTCCGCAAACCCTGAAAATCTTCGATCTGCCCGTCTCACACCAATAGAATCAGAATCTAACATACAAATTCTCTTTCGGACAATCCAAGCGCGGCTTCTACTCTTTCAACCAATCAAACTCAGGCTCACACTCATGGTCTGGCCAATGCTAGCGCAGCCTTTTTGTGACGTCAGTTTCACTCCTTACTACTGACCCCTCCTGTACAATCTCTCTCTGTCTCATGCCCGCTGTTTCAACCAATCCCGTTATGTACACAAAAGGAAATTGATATAGAGGAATTAATATAACGTTTTTTTTTAGACAAGCACATTCAATTACCCTCTCTTTAGTTTTTTAATCCTTTACACACATATAATCTAATTGGAAAAACACACATATACAATGGCAACTAGTAAAAAAAAAACACGCAATAATAACCAAAATGACATGTGATAAAAACATATACAACAAATTATACAATCAACTGTATATTACCAATACCCAACTAAATTAACACTTGTGTTCACCCATTTATTCTAGGCGATACACTTGGAGGAAGTCGAGATAGACACTTTATGCAAAACAAGGACTTATTCTCCTATAGCTCTGTTGTGTCATCAACAAAGTTAATAAACCATTCCTTATAGAAAAGACTCCTCCTTAATAGATGTCGACGCGAACGAGTTTCAGCCTTAGAAGTTCTTCTTGGTGTCCTCAGGACAAGGGCAATAGGACAAAACTAAATAAAAATATATATTTATATATATTAATTAACCACTCTTTATGACCTCTAATTTGTACAAAGCATGCTGGCTATACCGGGCAAATGCACGTGCAGTTACTAGCACCGTAGTGCCACCAAGGGTTTGTGGAGGGAGCAGGGAGCAATCAAGCTTCAAGTGGATATGTAAAATACACGGGTTTCAAAGATAAGAAAAGAGCTAGTACCATGTGAAATCCCAGCAGGGGTCCATTAAAAAGTGCAAGAATTACTAGAGAAGAAATTACTAGAGAAAAACAGGAGCCCCACAGTACTTAAGAAACGAGAAATGCCTATATCAAGTGGCAAGCTAATAACATGCCTATATCACTTACATCAATATTTTCACCAGTCGTTTCAGTTACTGACCCGGGTAGGTTGCGCCTTTCCGTGTGCCCCAAATATGAAGTGGAACCACCTAGGGGATCTGCACAAGAAAACCCAGTTGTGAAGGTAAATCTATCAATCCTTGTTAAAACAAACCATGCCTCTGAAGTACAAACCTTGCACTCACCAAGGTGAGCCTTCCATCATGTGTGCAAAGGCTTCTGTATAAACCAAACCAACTCTCTGTCTCCCTAAGAGGAAAACTCTGGTCAATCGGAAGAATAATGACATGCAATGGATCTATCTCCCCCAACTAATATCGTGGTCATCTAATACTCACTGTTTGGCCCTCTGCAGTGCAAATCAATGCTCACTCACCCTCTATTCCGTAACCGTCACTGTGTGTCGAATCCATGCCAGCTATTCCACTTAATATATTCGGAACTAAACCTTAAGCGTCATATCCGGAGCAACAACAGTCACGACGAACTAGCGGAAAAAGTCCCACAACTACTAAAAAGCACACTACTCATGGCGTCCAGGTATAGGAGGGTTCTTTGGGTATACCCCTTATACATAAAAATTGTTTCAACCAATCCCAGCATTGCTCTCTGCGATATCAGTATTTCTCCGGTGACTGACCCTCCCTTCACAAGGTAATACGAGAACTTATTTCTTTACTTTTCTTAAAACAACATAAAAACATCGCTACTCTGCCTGTTCCACTAAAACAAAGGATAGATCTTCGATTTATTCCTGGAGTCTCAGAATTACTCCTTCTTTTACTGTGAGTAAAAACCACTATTTACCCTTCATTCAAGCTCAAGAGAACCTGCTACTCCTTCAGTGTTACCCTTACTTGGTGATATAAGACCAAAGTGTCACCAGCGAACCTTCCGCTTTCAATCACACTCAACTTTTATATGAATGGTACCTAATTCAACACGGCCAGCCCTGCATAGCTTCTCAGTGCTATTCCAACAGATGAGTAACCTCACAGCAGTGTGCCTTCTGTTACCCCCCGCTATTCATTCCCTGGGAATTTTACAGACAGCATAAAACAAGACGTTGACTCTTTTTGTTAAACATAAATCAATAATCAAAAATCAAAATTTATCACCAAACTAGCCAATAATAACCATAGCTCTACTACCAGAAAACTGATCCAGCGGTGTACCAGCAACAGATACTCCAATACCACATACTCACCTGGGTTCATAAACACACACATTATCTGAGTAAACCGCTGCAGTCAAAGTTTAATGAATTTTTATACTTCAAGATTGATTCTCCTTTATTCCTAATCAACCTTTCACTGATCAAAAAAGTTCTTTCCTCTGGTCGATGGACCATTAGTTGAACTAGTTGATGCTGAAAATTCGAACTTAATTCTAACCTTTATACTTTAAGATAAATAACCACAGACTCGGTAAAGCTTTAAGTCTTTATCTCAAATATTTCATGTGAACAACTTCAAAGCACAATACAGTCATCATCACTCATAGGAGAGAAGATTCAATTAATTAAATCACCAACATTTACTTCAAACTTGCAATGACTTATGCTTAGAAAGGAGAGGACAGAGAGAAAAGAGCATCTGCACATTCACGAAAATGTATATTGTCCTAGGATGGTGTGAAGACCAACCCCCTGGCCAAAGGGCTGGTAGGGGTCCCTCGGGATAGATCAGGAGACAAAGACTTCAAGGACAGGATTCAGAACAGAATAGATGACCTCTCTAACATCAACGGTTGCATCGCACCCCTCTCTGACAGTCTCTTTCTCCTCGAGATTCTTTTGCAATCTTCTTTCTAGGCTTAATAATTAGGATACTAAGCTCTGCATTCCTTTCTTCAGCAGCTTCTCTCGTCACTCCGACATCATCTCCCCTCTGCACCATTCAGCAATTTGTGCGCGCTCCCTAACTAACTAAAGCTACCTCAATTAAACCTTTTCTTTTCTCATGTACCACCCATGTTTCAATATCGTAAAATACTAACTCTGCTTGGGCAGGCAAGGGCGGAAGATCATCACACCATGCTTAAATATCATACTTTTCAGTTAGCCCATTGTTAATAAACTCATCCTCTTAATTTGTATTCATTTTAATTTTCCCACCTGCATTCACATTACTTTCGATAGAAATGTTAACTTTAATATGTGCTCTTTTTCATTCATTGGGGTCTGGTATTGCCGGTTTCCCAGGCTTCAGACAGGCTGTGGCCTTGCTCTGCTCTTGAACTTCACGTCATCCTTCCGGACTGACTTCCACTTGTCATGCGCGTAAACTATGTGATACGGCTCACTCCAGACACACATGAGAGGCCCATAGGCGCACTAATAATAAGT